>NC_064620.1:139325000-139963750 GCF_023898315.1 Schistocerca nitens | reverse complement strand
TTTTAAGACTCCCTGTAATTGCTTCTGGTATAAAGTAAGGAATCATCTGCTCGGTCTTCAGTTTGCAGACGTATGAAGGAGAAAAAGAGCACTAACACAATCCCTCACACTTCTATCCCACTCATCGGCCCCTTCACCCTGTTGCCCCTGGAACACAATTCATCCTTTAATAAGGCTATATGGCATTTAGACTTGGTACACATATTTAATATCTGTTTTCAGCACATTTTATCTATAAAAGAACATTAATTGTATACCATTAAAACAATATTTTTAATAATCTAGCAATGGAAATCCCAGGTAGGAACATTAACAATGTAGGAAAAGATAAATTGCTATGTACCATAAAGAAGAGACATTAAGTTGCAGATAGGCACAAATAAAAGGCACTTGCACAAAGCTTTCAGCCACAGCCTTCACCAGCAAGAGAGAAACACACACCATTCATACACACAAGTAAGCACACCTCATGCA
Source organism: Schistocerca nitens (assembly GCF_023898315.1). NCBI lineage: Eukaryota > Metazoa > Arthropoda > Insecta > Orthoptera > Acrididae > Schistocerca > Schistocerca nitens. The sequence goes on along the minus strand of NC_064620.1, from coordinate 139,963,276 downwards.
CGGGGCACATGACCCCCAACTTCAGCAGCTTGGACCAGACTCCAACTACAACATGGGATGGAAGCAGCAAAGATAGCAGTGTACAGATTTGGGCTGAGAGAAAGGCTGTCTGGTGGTGTGTGCATGGACTAGAATGCCAACAGGCACAGTGTCAGGAGGTAATAGGGCAAGGAGGTTGGGGGGAGGTTGGGGGGGTGGTAAGGACCGAAAAAGGAAAAGATCAGGAAAAGATGGGCAGCTGCATTAGCAGAGGGTGGCACCCTCTGTCAGTGGACTCGGCCTTCTTAATCCTGGTGGTTAAGATTTTTATTTTGTTGTTCAGGACACTTGCTCCTAGCACTGAGCAAAAAATTGCAGCTATACGATTTTTTTCCCCTAATTTTCCTTCACTGATTGGACTAATGAAGATGACAGTGAAAATTCCTGGGTGGAAAGATTAAACTGCATGAGGACAAACAACTCACCTTAGAGACTGAAAGAAGCTGCATAAATATTCAGTCAGATCTTGGTAAGATTTCAAACTGGTGCAAAGATTGGCAACTTGCATTAAATTTTCAGAAATGTAAAATTGTGCACTTCACAAAACGAAAAAAATGTAATAACTACAGCTATAAAATCAATGAATCACTGTTGGAATCGGTGAACTCATACAAATATGTGGATACAACACTTTGTACGGATGTGAAGTGGAATGATCACATTAGCCCAGTTATGGGTAAAGCAGGCAGTAAGACTTCAGTTTATTGGAAGAACACTGGAAAAACGCAATCAGTCTAAAGAAGAGATTGCTTAAAAATGACTTGTGTGACCCATCCTAGAATACTGCTCAAGTGTGTGGGATCCGTGCCAGATGGGACTAACATGAGGTATTGAAGGGCAATGCTAATGGTTACTGGTTTGCTTGATCTGTGGGAGCGTGTCACAGTGATTCTGAAGGAACTGAACTGGAAGACACTTGAATATAGATGTAAACTACCCCAAGGAAGTGTGTTAAAGTTTCAAAAACAGGCTTTAATTAATGACTGGGAATATACTACAATCCCTTATTTATTGCTCGCATAGGAGTAGTGAGGATAAGATTAGAATAGTTACTGCATGCATAGAGGCATTCAAACAAATTGTTCTTCCTGTGCTCCATACATGACTGGAGCAGGAACAGACTCTAGTAACTTGTACCATGGGATATACCCTCTGCCATGTATCTCACGGTGGTTTGCAGAGTATAGATGTAGATGACAAAGTCTTGAGCAGGAGAAAATATAAAAATAAAGAGAAAAGGGAAACATTAAGCATCAGTAAAAGATATATAATTGTTTCAAAACTATTTACTGAAACTTAAGTATAATTTTATGATTAGGACATAACTACAGCAGTTTTATTACTCAATACTGTTAAGTCTTTACTCTTATCATAGTTACAAATTATAAAAAAAATTATTACAAAATGTACATCACACCCTAAGTATCCCAATAAAAATATAGCAGTGCATTGTACACTTACAAAATTTGAATAAAATTACAGTTGTCGCAACCAAAAACTATCCACTCTTGCACAAATATAACTAGTTCCAATCATAGTTTTGCCTTCCTTTCCACATAGTTACAATCACTAATTATCTGCTCTGCTTCTACAAATGTTCATGTTTAATGACATCAAGGCAGAAATGAATTAAAGAAGAAGCAACAGTGATCTCCCTTTTTCATTCAACAAACTATTCTGTCAGCACTCGTATTTAACAAAATGTCCATTTTCTTCTTTGACATCCTTGCAACATGTTTAACTAAACATTGTTTCGAAAGAGGATACACAGCTTCACACAGTTTCATCAGAATATTAATAGCATCAGTCACACTATCAATGTCCATTATTCCACTTTGCGTGTATTCTGATATCTGCTGATGTGTTGGTAAGAGAGTAGCTGTAACTGTACCATGGTTTAAGTTGGTCCCATCTTGAGGAGTTGTGTTGCATAAATCTTCCTCTTCAGCCGTAGGATCAGTGAACTTCATATCGCCATGAATCCCCTGAAAAGAAATCCATAATGAGTAAATGATGCTTTATCAATGTGTAAAAGCTATGCTATAAAAGTTTTACATCACAGTAAAGTGTGTAAATTTTTAAAACAATCTAGTTTACAGCAGCAAATTATCATTATACTTTTCTTGAAGCACATGAGAAATTTTGTTTGCACAATAAACAGCAGAGAGTAATGATCTGGGTCCAAACATCAAGCACTTAAGCAGCTAAGAAATATGTCAATTGTACTTGCCGCTATTTACTTGAAGCAAAGTGTAATGGGAGGACTACTGGGAATATATTTCATGACTAAGAAGTATGGGACTTCATCATCATCATCAATAGTTCCAAACCAACAGTTTCCTTAAATTTACAAGGCTGGAGAATTTCTTAGCTGAATAAAACTAGGAATATCTCACCTTGTCGCTAAACTGTATCCCACTTACTCTATTAAGGTTATCAGCTTGTCCTATATAACGAATGAGTATGTGGAGCAAGGCATGTGAGAGTTCTTTGATACTTCCAGATTCACAATGTGATGGCAGAATGCATTTTCACAAACTAACTAAAAAAAAATTTAAAAAAATAGTAGTTTAGATGACACAAGAGAGACTACAAATGAAATAGCGAATCGAACTGCATGAACCATCAAGTATGGTTTTGGCTGCAGTTTGCTCGTTTTGGTGGGAGTGGTCATTGTGTTAATAATACAAGAAAACTGCTTTTGAAACATGGCCTGATCAGTTACCTAGAAGGTTCTGCTCATAAGTGTGTCTTTCAATGCCTTTAAATATTTATTTTCTGGTATGGCATATAATATAATCAAAATAAATAGTTCAGGTCCCCGTATCACCAGATCTAAAACACAGCCAGAAAACCGCTATAAAATAGTTGCACAAGAGTGCACCAAATGTCACACAAGGTATTGGCAGCTACATTGGTAGATTTGACAATAAGTAGTTGCATGGGTGGAGGATGTGTCAGACAAGGTTAAAAGTCTTCAGCATTACACTTATCAGACTGGAAAAATCAGAGAGAGATTTGAACCACTGGATAAGCTACAATTAGGATGTAATTAGGATAGCAATTGCAGCTGCTGAAGGTGAAATCATTTTGTAAAGGTAAACAGAGCAGACTGACAACAAGGCTATGGAAATGGCCTGAAGAGTGGGTTGTGGCACACCTGGTGATAGGAATATTTTACTAATGCATAAGGACAGGAAAATTTTGCAAAAATGTTAATGTGAAAATGACATGAAACTAGAGGTTTTTATTGAAATAATATGAATCGATGATTTTACCAAATACCGTGAAATATATATAATTTTTCTGTAAAAATGGTGAACCATCAAAGGTTCAGGACAATGAGCACAAAGTAATGGGGGATTACCACTTAACAAATAGTGCTGGTTAAAAAGACATTGCCCAGTATGCAACCTAGTTAAAATGATCTCATCGCAAGGAGAGGGCGGACAGGTGGTCGGCCAAGCAGTTGGGCGAGGTTTAATTCTCTGGAGCTTGTTCCCATGAAGGTACAACCAGTGGTGATGCTAAAGTGACACCACCTGCTCATGATGCCACGATGGTGGACTGTATTGAGGCGGTATAAGATGGACGAAATTGCAAATGCGTAAACGAAACACTAATACCCTAGTTTCGAACGGGCAATGGATTGGCACAAATGCGAGAGGGTGCTTTGATCAGCTCCCCACGAAGTACTGCTGGGCACACGTAACATCGAGGTACTGCGTACAGCGGGTGGCCAGGTAAGACATGTGGGAGGACCAAGCAAGTTTCCTATTGAGCATGAGCCCCAGAAATTTCGCAGTTTCAACGAACAGAAGATCAACAGGCCCACAATGTAAAGATGGTGGAAGAAATCCACTGCACCATCAGAAAGTCACACAAATGGTTTTGTCAATGGAAAAGCAAAAGCTATTGTCAATGCTCCAGGAGTAAAGACAATGCTGAAGACACCACTCAAGGAAACAAGTCCAAGGAGAGTTGCAATAGATGGCAAAATTGTCAACGAAAAGGGAGCTGGAGATGCCCGCTACGAGACAGGCCATAACAAGGTTAATGGCAATAGCAAAGAGGACGACACTCAGGATGGAACACTGAAGCACATCGTTTTCCTAAATAAAGTTGCCCAAAAATCTATAAAAGGCCCGCTTAGCTGGGCTAGGCAGTCTGTAACAGGTTACAGATGGCCTAGCACAGCTAAGCGAGCCTTTTATAGATTTTTTAATTTAAGGAAGTGTATAGTTAGGATATGTGCCAATATCCAATTTAATAGACAGTGTTTAGCAGCAAAGGTCATTCCAAATTATGTCTGGTGTTTGTTTCGTAAAAATGCTCATGGCACTGGAAAATACTTAGGAAATATTATGTTATTTTGCCTGCGCAATGAGATTCGTTCCTTTTATATTAAAAAAGCCTGTGTAAATAAGGAGCTACATATGGCTCATCTATGTTTAGCTGGCATGTTAAAGGGACAATAATTCCAATGGGTTTCTGATCACATCACCGCGTACCTGGATTCATTTAAGCAAAGTCTCACTGAAAATCAGGATAAAAAGTTGCAGAAGCTTCAAAATTTGAAGCAACGGGGTCCTAATCCTCAAGTCACTGAATGCGAATTTAAATTTTTTCTAAAGATTTGTAACTTAACCGACATTGTCTTCGATTGGAAAGAGAAACGGTTATTGGATAAGGGTTTACCCTATAACACTTCACACAAAATATCGCAGCAGCAACTGGATCGGTTGGTCTCCCACACTGTTTCTGCTTTGGATGGAAAACTGATGACGATGGCTCAGCGTACTGAAGTGGCTATGGGGGTAAACAAAATAGTAGATATTTACTCTAACAGCCTCGGTCATCCTAGTGGTAGTTCTCTTATAGGGTCTGAGGAGAATATTACAGCACGTACGATCAATGAAAAGCTCCAGGATAATGGTTCGATTATAGTGCAAGCGGATGAGTCTAAATCGGTCACAGTTATTTCGGAGGAACAGTACGTTGAAAAGGTCAAGCATTTTATTGACACCAACCACGTCGAGAAAAGTTATGACCTAACTGCTAAATACGTAGCGAGTATTAAAAAGCTGACTAGGAATACAAGTATCTTTCTCAGACTTTTTAATAAGAGATCAATTATTCCAATGAACCCATCGGCTCCTAGACTTCGTGGTGTAATAAAGCTCCATAAGGAAGGTTTGCCTATCTGACCCACTATTAACTGCAGGCATGGCCCAGGTTTTCAACTTAAGAAACATTTGGCTGAATATTTGAATAGGAGCCTCAAGCATCCGGTAAACTTCAGTATCTCAAATGGAGAGGAATTGATTAGCAAACTTTTAGCCTTGACAGTCCCAAAGGGTACTTCCCTGGTTTCATTTGATGTAAAAAATATGTATGCAAGCATCCCAACCGATCATCTCCATGAAATAATTAGTGAAAATTTAAAGAAAAATAGTGGCAGACCATTAGAAGAGACAGAAGAGGTATTGCAGCTTCTCAAATTGGTATTAGGTTATAACTATTTTAAACTTGGGGATAGTACATACATCAAAAAACAGGGCTTGGCAATGGGATCTCCACTGTCTTATTGCCTTGCCAACATTTTTATGACTTTTTTGAGCATAATACGATGATCGACTTAAGCAGGTACTCTGAAAGGATAATTTTTTGGGCTAGATATGTGGATGACATAATTTTGCTGTATAACAGTTCTTTCCAGGATTGTAATGCTGTCCTAGGTGAACTAAACAAAATACACAAGAGGATCCAATTTACTATGGAACAGAGCATTAATGGCACCCTTCCCTTATTAGATCTATTGGTCAAAATCAATGGGAACTCTGTTAATTTTGATTTTTTCAGAAAGCCCAACACTTCTGACGTCGCGATACACAGATCATCTAATCATCCTTTGCAATTCAAAAAGGCCACATTCAGGGCTTTACTACACAGGATGCATACGGTCCCATTATCTCAAGAAGCCAGGGATCGTGAATGTAAAGTAATACAGTTTATTGCCTTTTTGAATGGATACAACGCGGATTTTGTTGGTAAGATTAACAGGGGTGTATTACGGAAGATAAACATGAAACATAACACTGCTCACACCCCACTCACACCCGGAACATTCACTTCCCTACAACCAGCAAACAGCAGATTAGCTACTGGGCGTAAACTTCACAGGATACCTTCCTATGGTAACATTTCAATCAGAATCGGCAAATGCTTAAGTTCTAAGGGAATAAATCCGGCTTTTTATATTCCTAAAAACAATGGACAGAAGTTCAGGCACAAGGAGGCTGCAACATGGAATAGTTTCAAGTCATTTGGGATATGTAGTATCTATCTCCTGTGATGATTGTGATGCGGAGTACATAGGCCACACAGGAAGAAGTTTTGAGACCTGCTTTAAAGAGCACATCAGCGACCCAGGCTCAAAATCGGCCGTAGGTGCGTATTTGCGGGAAACGGGTCACCATATCACCAATGCTGGTGTTACACTTGGAAAGTAAGGGCAACACCCTTAATGTTTTGGAAGAGGTTGAAATCTTCAGAGTTCTGAAGAAATCCTCTTGCTCCTCACTTAATGCCTGGACTGATCTGAGGCACAAAGGTCTTTTAGAAAATTTTGATTACTTAGACAGGTAGCCTTACCCCTATAGCTTACTTGTAGTAGGTTCTGTTCAATATATTTTTGTGTGTACTCCGGGCCTTACGCATTCAGAACCACCACATTTATTATTCTTATGGGTTTACCTAACTGCCCATTTTTTTATACTGGCCACCTAGTATGGTGTTACACTTTCTTTCAGAAAATAGACATAAGGAATTGTTTATCAAATGTTCAGCAGCCCCCCACTCTTCACACCTTGTACACGTCATCCAGCCTCTGGCAATTCTTGCACCACTGCGTGAGCGCTTTCCGGGTTTCGGCCAGTCAGTCAGGCCATGCCCGCTGCCGCACTGCTCCTCTCAACTTGCACAGTATGTTCTGAGGTGTTTACATGGCCCTAATTCCGCTGTTTGTTCATGCTAATGTTCCGCTCTTCGCCGCTCGTGTTTAGGAGAGTTTCATAAGCATTGTATTTTATTTTTATTTTCTAGGTCATTGTTGCTCCCATCATTTAAAATTTTTTTAAAATTTTAACTACCGCTTTCACCAGATGACAGTATACTGGACGTGAATGGTGGGGAGTGGCTACAGGGCAATGTCCAACGTTACTATGTTATAAATTGCATATGTGAGTACTTTCTTGTTTCATTCAAAAAACTGGCTATTTAAAAGTTTAATTTACACCTCAGAATTGGGGGATCGAATAGTTTATATGAGCTCTTATTATTTTTTGTACAGATTTCCTGAGGATGCACCGATAAGTGGTGCGAAACCGGTCGCAAGACTTAATAAAAATCATTCATACCGCCAGTGCGGAATTTTCTTTGAAAAAAATGTCTAAGTTTGGCTGTGGTTGCCCACCCTACAAAACAACAAGCTGCAGTAAGTCTGCCCTGATGACACCGAAGGATAGAGGGATGTAAACGGTACAAAGGGAAAAGGTGAAGTGAGGAGGGAAAATGCAGACTGCAACAGCTTGCAGCAGGGTGCCACAGAGATGGTCTGACTATGAATGTCATCCCAGGTGAGCAGCATGACTCTCCCATGAGGAGGGGAAGGGGGAATGTCAAAGTGGACCAGAAAGAAATGTGAGAGATCAAAGCGGTCACGAGGATGCAATTTTGTTTCCTTGAGGCAGAGAACAACTGGATGCTGCAATTCCAAGAGCAGCCATAATTTCTCTTTGTTGGATCTATGGCTGTGAATGTTCCACTGGAGGAGAGTCTGACGAGGAAAGGGGAGGATCGAAAAAAAAAAAAAAAAAAAAAAAAAAAAAAAAAAAAAAAAAAAAAAAAAAAAAGGGCGGGGTGTCACTTTGGCAGATGCTGAGTGCCAGCCTTCAAAGACTCACTGCTACAGGACGCAGATGCTGGAGGGTCCAGCTCCATCAGATCTAAAGAGACATCCGCACTCTCCCTCTGTCGATCTGCAGAGTCCAGGGCAGACAAACGGTTGGGAGTGCACACCAGCAACACAGAGGCCGGCCAGGTGAGGGTATCACGTGGTGACATGATTGAAGAGGATCTCTGAGTTGGCAAAGGAGAAGACCATTTGCCTTTGTTTGATTTCTTGCAGCCTTTGTGGGTAGCAGATGGCAATTCAGATGTTTGTTGGCTGAAGGGACATAACAAGTCTTCAGTAGAGTACTCCTTCTGTCCTTTCCAGCTGGTCGGTTGTGTAGCAAGTAACTTCACCCCATGAGATGAAAGTTGCTGGCTTGTTGCACAGCTGGAGGAGGAGGAGGAGACGGGGATACTACGAGGCCAGTGGGCGATTTTACAACTGCGATGCTGAATTTGAGGTTGCATGTCAGTGTGGCCATGTCCTTCATGGAGCGAGACGTAGCAAGCACAGTACTTATTGACTGGCGACTCCATAGTGTCCTGTGCACTACGACCAGATAATGGGTATACTTGAAAGGAGAGACAGCATTGGTCATATATTTTTGTTTATTATCACAAAATCGATTTTCTGTCACTTAGTGACCATCTTCAGTGCTGTAATATATCACTTAAATTAGTAAGCACTGGTGTCAATAAGCTTACAGCGATCACATAGACTGTCAGTCTATGTGATCGATTTTGCGATGATAAACAAAAATATACGACCAATGCAATTGATACAGCAGAGAGGAGGAGGATGAGGACAATCACCTTCATGAGCATCCCTGCCACACGTTACACATTTGGCCTGGTCTCTACAGGACATTCGAGAGTCGTCGTAACAATGACACTGGCAGCAGTGCATCGGGTTCAGAATGTATTGTCGGACTGTGATAATTTCACAGTCTGCTTTGATCTCTGTTGGAAGCACTACTCTATCAAACATGAGAAAAAGAGTGCATGAGGGCACTAAGGATGCATCTATCTTTTTTATCACTCGATGCACTGCAATGACGCCCCGATCAGAGAGGTATGTTTGCATATCTGCCTTGGCCAGACCATCAAGCAGCCTAGTGTAAATAACACCACGCAAAGAATTCAGTGTTCGATGGGCTTCAACACAAATATGTTAGCAAAGGTGGAGTGAAGCTGCAAGCAGTTGCTGTGCTTGAGAATCAGAAGTAGCCTCCAAAAGAAAAGTGCCATTGCGTAAATGAGAGCAGGATTTCACAGGACAGCAAATGCATCAACACCTATCTGAATAATAAACAGATTTACTGCAGCGAAGGACTGGCCATCTTCAGCATGTGAAACCACAAGGAACTGTGGTAGAGCTGGGAGGGTCTTTGAATTGTTAGCCTCATTCCGGGTAGATTTAGGAGATGTAGACTGTGAAGAAGATGATTAGCTCTTTGCAAAAAAATCCCACGATTGCCAGTGTCTCTGATAGTGCGCTCTTTCCAACTGGGGGGCTTCTTCAGAATGGGGGGTGCATCTGACTCAGGTCACACCTCCCGAACACCTGGCAGAGGGACCAAATGACAATTTGAGAAAGTAACAGTTCAGGCAATCACCTCTCCCTGGGCCTGGCCTGTACCAGGGGGGTAGGTGCGAACCCTACCTCTCGATCTGGGGCTAGGAATTAGGCGTTACCCAGTCACCTGTTATGCATCAGACACACGAGCCAGACTTCAGGAGCACATAGGGAGGAAGTAAAAAAAGAGAAACCTCAAATACCAAAGTGGAGGAAAGATAGGAGAAGGGGAACGAAGAAAGAAAAAAGGAACGAAAAGCTGTGGAGAGATTGTTCTGATATCAGGCTACTGAAAATGCAGAACAAATTCCAAAAACATCCCAGGCACGTTCCCCAAGGGAGGGGAAAAGGAATAGCAAGAGTATAGGGAAACGATCCTGCAAAGGCTGGGGCCCTGTGGTAGCCAAGCAAAAACTCGCCAAAGAGTGGCACTTCCCCTGGGAGGAATCTACAGGTGACAGTTCATTTCTATGTAATAAACTTTGATGTGACAATGAAAATAGCACCAAAACTAGCAAAAATACTACAAAATTTGGCAAAATAAATGCTGAATTTGGTGAAACAAACATCGTCAAATTCTGAAGGAAAGAAAGCGACACTGAAGATTTGCAAAAAGATACCACCAAGCCGGATAAAAAATCTCTGAATATTTGGAAAGAATGTCAAAAAATTATGCCAAATTTAGAAAAAATATTAACTAATTTGAAAAAATAGCAACGAATCTGGTAAAAGGTAACACCAAATTTGGCCATAAAATAAAACTATATTTTCCTGTCCCTACCAGTGTGTGAAAATGCAGGCAGTAGAGTGCCTTGAGGAGAGTTCGCCAGCCGTCATCTACAGAGACAATAGTATTGTAATTTAGAATGGGGGTCTCAATAGTACCAGAGTAAGCAGTTCGCTTTCTACAGGTGCCAGAGTGTGGTTCAAAAGAACTGCATGTACACCTATATCTGTCCACTGTAAATTCCTGTGAGGCATATGCCAGAGGGTACTTCCTGTTGTATCACATATTACACTCTCTTGGCCTCTATTTGTGTATGTAGCACATGAAGAATGACTGCTTAAATGTCTCTATGCATGCTGTAATAGTTTCCACGGTCCCTACAGAAGCTGTGAAGTTGCTGTTCTCGCAGCTCATCCGAATATTGGTATGTGCCCTAGTTTATCACTGTGGGCAGTAAGAGACATTTGGCAGAGTTGCTGGTGAGCAGTCATAATAGATGATTATACAGGTTGGTTGCAAAAATTTGACTTTGAAGTAATTTGCCTTTGGATGATAAGAAAGCTGGTTGCACAAAATTGTTCAAGGTTTAGTTACACTGCTAAACATGGTTCATTTAACAGCAGTAGCATGTAGTATTCAGTGTAGTTTTGTCATAGTGGAAAAATCTAACAGTAACAATAAAAAGTTATTATCAACCATAAACCTTGTGTCACACAATTAAAATCAATTTCACGATTTGTACCGCATCTTGGTTCAGTACAAAAGATAAGGGAGAGATCTGTCACACAATGAGCAATGATAGTATAACAGCATGGACATTACCGAGTGATTAAATAATGGGCCGGGTATACACCCAGATTCTTTATGTACTACTGGTTCTTGAAAGTATGTAAGTAGTCTCTTGCAGACCATCAACATCTCTCTTCAAGAATCTGTCAGTTCAGATTATTCAGCATTTCCATCATACTCTCCTGCAAGTCAAACAAATCTGTGAGCATTTGTATTGCCCTTCTGTGTATACATTCAATATCCCTCTCGCAGTCCTATTTGGTGCAGGTCACACACACTTTTAACAACATTCTACACACATGAAAAAAAGTTTTGCATCAGCTCGGTTCCGAGAGTTCCGGAACCCGTACAGATAATTGGAATAGAGATCAATATAAACATCATTTCTGCCATTTTTATTGTTCACGAAAACCACACACTGCATGTTGTACCACCATACAGCGAGAACTTCAGAGGTGGTGGTCCAGATTTCTGTACACACCAGTACCTCTAATACCCAGTAGCACATCCTCTAGCACTGATGCATGTCTTTATTCGTCGTGGCATATTATCCACAAGTTTATCACGGCACTGTTGGCCCAGACTGTCCCATTCCTCAATGGCGATTTGGCCCAGATCCCTCAGAGTGGTTGGTGGGTCATGTCATCCATAAACAGCCCTTTCCAGTCTATCCCAAGTATGTTTGATAGGGTTCATGTCTGGAGAACATGCTGGCCACTCTAGTCGAGCGATGTTGTTATCCTGAAGGAAGTCATCCACAAGATGTGCACGATGGGGGTGCGAACTATTGTCCATGAAGACGAATGCCTCGCCAATATACTGCCGATATGGTTGCACTATAAGTCAGAGGATGGTATTCACGTGTCATACAGCTGTTACGGCGCCTTCCATGACCACCAGCGGTGTATGTCGGCCCCACATAATGTCACACCAAAACATCAGGGAACCTCCACCTTGCTGCACTCGCTGGACAGTCTGCCTAAGGCGTTCAGCCTGACGGGGTTGCCTCCAAACACATCTCCGATGATTGTCTGGTAGAAGGCATATATGACACTCATCGGTGAAGAGAATGTGATGCAAATCCTGAGGGATCCATTCGGCTTGTTGTTGGGCCCATCTGTATCGCACTACATGGTGTCATGGTTGCAAAAAATGGACCTCGCCATGGACGTCGGGAGTGAAGCTGCACATCATGCAGCCTATTGCACACAGTTTGAGTCATAATATGACGTCCTGTGGCTGCATGAAAAAGCATTATTCAACATGGTGGCATTGCTATCAGGGTTCTTCCGAGCCATAATCCATATGTAGTGGTCATTTACTGGAGTAGTAGCCCTTGGGTGACCTGAGCGAGGCATCATCGACAGTTCCTCTCTCTCTCTCTCTCTCTCTCTCTCTCTGTATCTCATCCATGTCCGAACAACATCGCTTCGGTTCATTCCAAGACGCCTGGACACTTCCCTTGTCAAGAGCCCTTCCGGGCACAAAGTAACCACGCAGACGCGACTGAACCGCGGTATTGACTGTCTAGGCATGTTGAACTACAGACAACACGAGCCGTGTGCCTCCTTCCTGTTGGAATGACTGGAACTGACCAGCTGTCTGACCCCATCAGTCTAATAGGTGCTGCTCATGCATGGTTGTTTACATCTTTGGACAGGTTTAGTGTCATCTCTGAACAGTCAAAGAGACTGTGTCTGTGATACAATATCAAAAGTAGTCAAAGAGACTGTGTCTGTGATACAATATCAAAAGTAAATGTCTATCTTCAGGAGTTCTGGGAACCAGGGTGATTCAAAACATTTTTTGAGGTATGTAAGATGGGGGCACACAAGTGTCTTGTAGGTAAATCCTTTGAAGACTGACTGCATTTTCCCACTTTCCTATCAACAAACTGATGTCTGCCCCTTGTTTTACCTATAATTCAGCCTATGTCGTCACTCCCTTTGAAATCTACATAAATTGTCACAACTAAGTATTTGTATGAGTTGACTAGTTCAAAATGTGAGACACTGATATTGTCGTTTTAGCTTACAATGCTTTTGCATTTTGTGAGGTTCACAAGTTATAGTTTCGTGCACTCATTCCCACCTCTATCTCTCACTCACTCACTCACTCACTCACTCACCCAGTCATTTTACCTCACATATCTTAAAGCAATGGAGAAAGTGTGACAGAGGCTACACCAGGGATTAAAACAGAAGTAAAATGACGGAGGAGCTAAAACAACAAACAAGTGTACATGACTGGCTGACCACTTGACATGGGTGAGCAAGTCACTCTGTTAACACGTTATACGAATGTCTCCTTAAATTTTTTTGGAAACAAGTTTGACAAATCACAAAACCATAAAAGTCTCAGCATTCATTTCAACGTCACTTAAAATAGAGGGCAGGTCTGCTGGCACATCTGCCTCTGCCTCTGCTCTCTGTTCCGAAAATAAAACAAGAGCTAGTAAAATTTGATCTGTACACTACAGACACCACACAATGGAGGACTATTGCGCCAGAGCAAGAAGCCATAGTTCATCGAACTGTGGTCTATGTCAAGCTGAGTGAGGACGACCTCATCCTGCCTTCATAGCTGAACGGAGGTATGCCATGACTGCGTAGTGGGCTTTACTAGATGGAGCTTTTAATCTGTCACTTCAGACACTCATCTTCCCATCGATGCATGACTCTGTACCTCAGCTGTGAGGAGATAGCATGCAGAAAGGTGGCACACTGACATAACTGAGGATCACGACTTACCCTTGGCTGCTACATCTGCCATTTCGTTCCCCGCAATACTCATGGGCCCTGGTACCCAGCAGAAAGACACCTCCTTCCCCAACCATTGTAGTTGGAGGAGGGTCTCCTGGATGTTCCAGATTACTTTATCTGCTGGGTAGAAACGTTGTAAGAGTGAAGGGCACTCAGAGAATCAGAACAGACAAGAAATTTAGCACTTGAAGCATATCTCACCTTCTTCTGTGCCTGCAAGATTGCAAATAACTCCAAGTCAAAGACAGTGAAGTCTCGAGGCAGTCTGACCTTGAGGACAAGATCAGGGAAAATGAACATAGCAACCAAGGGAGTCCCCGTTTTGACCCATCCATAAGATAACTGCAGAATATGGCTTCTCAGTTAAAATGTCAGAAAATATTGTATTTAAAACAAAATCAGGAGTGAAAACTTTCCTGTACTGCACAAAATCTAAAATTACTCTGCCCGTCTGCATTAACCAGGATGGCAGACAGTTAAAACCCTGGATTTGGGGTTGTACTTGCTCCACACAAAGTGACTCAGCAAATACCGAACACAGATCCCAAATGGCCTTGTTGCTCGAGAACAATCGGAGAAAAGGCCTCCCAGATGTGGTCGAGCAATATGATATGATAGTGAATTTGGAGCTACGTGGAACTTACATGCCCGACACATCATGAGGAGCTGCTGCCGGGTGGCGAGTGACAGTTCTGCAGCCTCAGCACAGAGACTGGGTGTGGGGCTGGTCCTGTCAGCACCTGTGGCCAGCCTAATCCCCTCAAGGTAGATAGCATCAATAATCTGTGCATCCATCATCTAGCCGTGAATGCACAAAAGCCCTACAAAAATGGAGCGACTTGCCCTGTCTTCACCACAACACCTGTGGTTAAGGCAATTTATGACATTCACTGCCGTTGGGTTCTGGCTCTCTGGTCTCTTGGGTGTGGTACCCACAACAGTTTCAAATCAAAAGTGAGGCCCAGAAACCTCACTGAGTCTCTAAAATGTAGAATGGTGTCCCTCATATGCCAGGCAGGTAAATTAAAAATACAACAAAAATGATTAAAATGCACACACACACACACACACACACACACACACACACACTTATCTTCACAAAACTGAAAACCTGTCTTTGCAGCTTGCTCCTCCAACATCTACATTGTAATTTGCAACTGATGGGTCCTTGATGCAATTCTGGAGGAGGAACAGAAAATAGCAAAATAGTTCACAAATAAGGAGCACTGTATATGACTCCTTACCACACACATGATACTGTTTATGGCTATGGCAAAGACGGTAACACTTAAAACACTGGCAGGAAGAACACCATTCTCCTGCTCAAAACAATCCAAGGGCAAGTCACCAACTCAGGACCTAAAAAAGGACTTAGACAGGAGAAACCATATGAAGATGATGAGGTGGTCACCAAAGTACCACTGATGGACTTTCACGAGAATACTGCGTCTCCAAGTAGTGTTGTACATCTTACTGATATCAAAGAATATACCTAGAGAATGATGTTTACGTAGGAAAACCTCCTAGGGACAATGGACTGAAATCTCCAGAATCCGCACTGAGAGCAGCCAAAGAGATGCCTGGTCTCTAACAACCAGATGATGATGGTTAACCATACACTCCAGGGTCATTCCTACACAGCTCGTTAATGCCAAGCTCTGGTAACTACTGGGATGTATGCAGCCCTTTCCTGGTTTCAGGAGAGGTTTCAGAATTGCCTCTCTCCACGAGTTAGGAACTGCCCTGTCTGCCATATCAAATTAAAACATATGAGGAAGATTTCCTTTAATGCTGTTGGCAAATGTCGAAGTGTACAGTACTTGATTAGGTCATGGCCTGGTGCAGTATCACGAGTCTCAGACCACCAATTCCAGCTCCCACATGGAGAAAGGCAGTTGTAAGACTCAGAATTATTGGCTCTGAAGTTCAATTTGCCCCCTCTGCAGTTGCAAGGTAGTGGCGAAATACTGGATCCTGGCTGGCATTGGCAGTAGTTGCTACAAAATGTCTGCTACCATCTGAGCAATGTCTCTGGATGTTGTCTGGAGATACCTCTGTTTCAGTATTGCTGCTATTGGTAAACAACTGTGTTTACTGGAAATCCTCCTGATGGCTTCCCATACTTCTGTAGAAGTGGAATAGTTGATGAAGTCCAAGAACACTTGCCATGACCTTCTCTTGCTCTCATTACTGACGTATCGAGCCTCGACTCTTGCAACTCGAAAGGCTGTGAGGTTGTCCTCTGTTGGCTAGTACTTAAACCGTCAAGAGCTACATGCCAGTTTGGGATTGTTGGGTGAAACTCACTTCAAAATGACTTCAGCAAATGTGCATTGACAAATGCAGGTACTAGTGATGACACAAGCAACCTCCATTTGTGTAGCAGCATCAGCTTTCAACACTGGCTGCTTTTTTATGGTTTTAGGGCGCAAAACTGCTACGGTCATTAGCGCCTGGTCTGTGACTTAGGAAAAGGTAAAAAAACGAAACTGGAAACCAGCAGAAATGGGAGCAAACTTCGAAAATTGGGGAAACTAAAAACAGAAGGAAAGCTTAAAAAACCACTATAGAAGGGGGGTTGTTTGTCCCCAAAAAGAGCTTCAAATGACTGACGTCATCTCACTGGCACTAATAAACTCGAGAACGCGATCGGCTGAGCGCTTGCCATCTGCTAAAATGGAAGATATATCAGGCGACAGCTGTAGACGGGCTTGTAACCGAGTAAAATAGGGGCACTCAAGTAAAAGGTGTCTCACTGTCCACAGTTGAGAGCAGTGGGGACAGAGTGGGGGAGGATCGCCACTTAAAAG
Source organism: Schistocerca nitens (assembly GCF_023898315.1). NCBI lineage: Eukaryota > Metazoa > Arthropoda > Insecta > Orthoptera > Acrididae > Schistocerca > Schistocerca nitens. Next base: position 139,946,620 of record NC_064620.1, on the reverse strand, counting down.
ATGCCGATGGCTAAATGACAGTGCCCTATCCGGAGTCTAGTTAAAATTACCTCCTCCCGACGAGGAATTCGGGAGGATGAGGTCCAAGCACAGGGAAGAGCTTTCATGTCCCACAATTTATTATTGGGAAGTGTCGACCAATGTGCGTGCCATAAAAGAGCAACACGACGACATAAAACACTCCGTAGTACACTGGCTGTGTAAGAACTGAAGTAAAGGAGATGGCAAATGTTAGGGGCAGCATGGCTTTATACGTCTTTTTGGCCTGGTTATAGGGGATGCATTTCTCAGTCATAAGCTCTTGTATCTTTTGTTCTCCAAGATACACACTGCAGTCCTGACTCCAGGGAGGGTGAGCCCCAGACCAATTCACACACTTCAAATGAGGTGAACAAGTGACTCTTTTGTGGATGCCCTTACCGTAAACATTTGCCAGAAGGGATTTCTCCCTTACACCCCAGAGTAGTATGCCCAAGGTGCTGGCATTTGAAACACACAGTGGGTTGGGGACATAAGGGCACATGCTTAGGCAAAGGAAATTTCCCTTAACTTGCTCAGGAAGTTTCGTGCAAATGGATTTCAGGATAAATGAGTCGAATTTGACAAGATCCTCATCCACCATTTTCATTACGTCTTGCACGTCGACTATAACTTCTGAAGCCCACTCGACTTGCAATTCCTCCTTGGGAATATCAACCAGATTCCTGCAAGTTACAACACCTTTGCTGTAGCTCAAGGTGTTGTGCAGTTCAGTTTCTATTGCATACCTCCTGAGGCATCTAGCTTTCTGGAGGTTAGCTGCTTGCTGGGAATTTGATGTTTCCACTAACAGTGTTCCCTCTAAACCCTTTTGGATACAGAAGAGCAAAACCTTCTCAAAACTACCCTTTTTTCTTTTCACTCTTTCAATGGATCAATCTCAATCACAGCCAGGGGAATTAAAGTCCACCTAGACAGAGCCCTGTATGCCTAGGTAAGGTGTGGTAAGTTCATACCATCCTCATAACCCAGACCATCAAGCCACAATTGCCGTTCCCTGTGACACTTAATGTTACACCGCTGCACCACATGGTGGTCACTAAAGCACGTCCAGAGCTTACAGTGACAGGAGACGGTGGCACTTACCACACCCCAGGTCAGGGATCCCTGGGACACCAAGCCGTAGGCTGCGGTCGTAAGTTGCCAATCTTTGCTCGACTTTCAAATCTTGTAAATATCTGACTAAACATATGTGCAGTTTTTTTTCAGATTGTAGTTAATTATAGATAGCTGTGATCTGCAACAAAGTCTAGGTTACTCTTAATGTTCATTGCTAGGTCATTCATGGACAATATGAACCGTAAGAGTCCCAACTGGTTCCCTTGGGCACACCTGGGGTTACTTCTGCTGTGCCGTCCCCTACCAAGAAATCTTTTACCCAGGCACAAATTGTGTTTGACACCTCATATGATGGTATGAGTGAAATGGGCTTTGAATGTCATGAGTACTGCATCTACCCAATTTGCTCTAACTAGGACTTTCATATGTCGTGATGAAAGCATGAGGTGGGTTTTATGCAACTGATGTTTACAGAATGCATTGGCTTGTCGTGAAGGACCTGATTATGTTTGAGATCAGATTATATTCTAGGATTCTACAGTAGATGAATATCAATCACATTGGCAGTAGTTTTGTGGATCACATCTGCTACCCTTTTTGTAAAACCTGTGTTCTCATACAATCACTGGGAACAGTTTCATTGTCCAGTGGATCAATGACATACTATGGTTAAAACAGGGACTAACTGATTCTGAATCTTGTTTTTCCATGGCTTTAAATGTTTTCTGTTTTTAGCTCTTACTTCCAACACCAGATGTGGAGCTTCCATCTCAACAAATGAACAACTTGGAAATTTGTGGTAAGGTCTTATGGGACCAAACTACTTAGGTCAATGGTCCCTAAGCCTACACACTACTTAAGCTAACTCACACACTATGGACAACACACATCCTCATGCCCGAAGGAGGACTCTAACCTCTGACGGGGAAGCCACACGGACCATGACAAGGTGCCTCAGACCGCGCAGCTAGCAACTTGGCAGCCCTTGCATGCAGTCAAACAATGAGACTCCCTGTCTAGCTCTATCACCATGGTGTGAAAGAAGTTACTCTCACATCCTGTTTCTGCAACTTAATCCCCTATCAAACTTTCAAATAAAGTGTTTAGTACAATAGCACAAAAATCCATGCCCCTGCAATCTATTTTAACTCCTTGCGTCTTTCAATCTATAACACGTATGCTGAAATCTTGGCTTATTACTGTACCACAATTAGGAAATTTAAAAGCAGATTCCTAAAAGTTGTGGCTGGTGTGGTCCGCAATTATAGCTACTGAGGCAGGTAGTTTATAAATTCTTCCATTTTCAAAAAAATATTTGTTTACCTCCATAATTTATGGCCCACTCAACTACTCTTTCCGAACCACTACACATTATCAGATGAAACAGTATTAACATGTAAATTACTACAAGCCACAGCAGATTTGACAGCCATCTTATCGGAAAACTTTATCATCACAGAACCTAAGGAAAATTCAAAATCTCAATATCAAAGCATAGTACAGATACTTTTATCCTGCAACTATGGGCCTAATGCTTTTTTACCTTCAATAGGTTTTTGTAATATTTTTCTACAAGAAGTTTTCATAGCTATTAGAGGCATGCTGCTTCCATTTAGCATATCTGCCTGGACAGGCTGTTAAGATAATACTTTTAATTCACTGTAGACACTACTCAACATCCTGAATTCATAGTGATGTTTCACTTATCCTTTTATGGTAACAGACAGAAATACTTTAAACCAGAACATGTAAACATAGCATATAATTGGCTTCTGACTTTTTTAAACTTTCATTTGCAGGACACCCACCATATGGTGCAGTAGTGCTACACACCGCATTGGGCACTGTTTTCTACAGTTTAGTTGAGATGGGAGTGCTGGTCTATGGAACATTACATTGTAGCTGTAGGGTAGTTTATAAAGACAGAGTCTAGCACATTTGCATGGCAACTTTCAATGCTGGTTCGTTCAAAGTCGTGCCTCTAGTCGCAATACTCTGTTGCTATGGTTACTGACATGGCATTGAGATGGTCAGTAAACCTGCAGGACATCCTCATTTGGTATGTACACCACAAAATGTTAATCGTGTTTGGGACACAATCTTGTGTAGTCCTCAACAGTCAGCTTCGTGACAAGCTACTGCACTTGGGTTGGCAGATGCCAGTGTTTGCTGTATTCTGCAAAAAGAACTTCACAGGCATGTGTAACATCCAAAATGTCCATAAGATTACTGAAAGGGACAAGATGACAGATGAGGCTCATTTCCACTTGTCTGGATCCATCAACAAACACAGCTGACGGTTATAGGCTGCAGACACCCAGTGCGAACTCCTGGAGCTCCCTAGATGTAGTGCAAAAGCGACAGTATGGTGTGCCATTTTCCCCGAGTGCAAGCTTGTGTGTAAGTGTCTTAATTGTGCCTGTCTGCAACTTACTGTGTTATCTTTACAGTAACTAGCAATCAATCTTTCCTCACATTGCTGTTATTCCTATCTGGTTTTTTTTTTTTTTTTTTTTTTTTTTTTTTTTTTTTTTTTTTTGCCAATGAGGGCCATACTGTAACAGTAAATTCTGAGCACTACACAGCCATGTTGTAAACATCTCTGCATCATGAAGTTGATCCCCATAGCGACCTATGGTTCCAGCAAGATGGACCGACAGCCCATATTGCGCATGGGATTCCTGAAAAGAGTAATTTCTCACTTTTGGGACATCAACCCGGCCTACTCATTCATCCAACCTGATTGTACACGATTATTTTTTGTGGGATTATCCTAAACAGAAAGTTTATTAGTAATGTCCATTCATTGTCAACAAGCTGAAAGACTGAATTTGTGAGATTCCAAACATGTTGTGGCGATTTATGTTACCTCTTCCAGAGAGACCACATGAATGTGTTATTCAGCATGGTGGACACTTACCAAATGTTATTTTCAAGAAACAACAACACACACTAATTCTCCATAAAAAAGAGAATTATTTTTATTAAAAAGTAAATATTTACATTTTCACTTGATTTGTTGATTTAGTTTCAAAACCATCAGGTGTTTCTGGTGCACCCTATGTATACACATGTTAGAACGGTGCCACCTAAAATTACCTAGAAAAGAGGCAGATTAAAAGGATGACTAATGAATTTATTCATGATACATGTTTGAGAAAACCCAGAAAATAAACAAGAATTGTTGTTGTTGTGGTCTTCAGTCTTGAGACTGGTTGGATGCAGGTCTCCTTGCTACTCTATCCTGTGCAAGCTTCTTCATCTCCCAGTACCTACTGCAGCCTACATCCTTCTGAATCTGCTTAGTGTATTCATCTCTTGGTCTCCCTCTACGATTTATAGAATACAGTATCAAGTATATGCACAGATGAGGAAAGAAAGGGGGGGGGGAGGTGGTAGGGAATGACAATAGGGATATGAAAAAAAATCATTATTAACACAAACAGATAGCATCTGCAAATATTCAGAAAGAGGACATGAGATCACATGAACATCTTATCTACGTCCATAAGTAACATACCAGAGTTGCTGCACACACCAAGTCATACATGGGGACACTCGCATCAGCTAATGCGAGAGCGGCCGAATTGATAGCAGCTGCTAGTGCACATCCATCATTTTCAAGAACGAGAACGTAGACATCCACTTGGAAATTTGGAAACTCATGCTATGAAAGAAATAAGACACTCATGTTACTTAAATATAAGTAATTAGTTTTAGTGTCAAACCACATTCAGTTTCTATCTCATCAGATTTAAACTACTACTGCAAACCGTTTAAGTACATGGTAACTTAGAATGACATAAATTAAAAGTTTATTATGGCTCCAATTTATCTTCACTGAGTCTTTTTCAAGGCTTTAAATGTTATCCATGACTTTTTTGTCAAGCCATACAAATGCAAAAATTATACTGTTGCCAGTTCTTTATCCCATCACCAACATTTCCAAACAGAAATTTCTTTTCCACTTTTGAAGAAGAAGAAATTACTTCAGAGATAATGTCCTAGAGAGCTGAAGAATTTTGTTTTAGGAGACTTAAGTCTTTTCCCGCGACACTTGTTTCCAAGGAACTGTAAGGTTCATAATGTAATCTAGGTCTATCATTTGTTTCTTTTAGAAGCTAATGGGCAACTATCATACAAATATTGCACTGTAACTTAACACACACAAACTGGTACAAATTAATGTGGTGGACACATCTAAACTAATGAAAATTGCACAGGTGTAGGAACATAAACTGTAAACACATGATATTTAAAGATATATTGTGTTCTAGTTTTCTGCCATCTCTTTGCATCCATACACTGCATACCAGGTAGATCTGTGCGATGATACAAGATTCCATTTCAAACATTATGGAAGACAGCCATCAGAGTGCCCTCCACCACAGTCCCTTATCATTTATGAAGGCTACAACAACACATGATTTTCCAATGTCAGGTGCTGAAAGTAACACAGTTTGTACACAAAGAGAAGAATGGGGGCTCTCTAGTTCTGAATCGAGTCTTCTCATGCTCGCATCCAGCTGCTGCTGACCTCAGCGATATAATACAGAACCTTGCATATGAAGCCATTGTTAGGTAACTTTTATGATTTGTAGTAAAGTAATACATCTCTCTCTGAGGGACAAAGTAGTTGCTGGCCCATCATGGGCAACACCAGACACTCCTTCCACTCCTCAGAGAAGAGCAAAGGATAGTACATTAAGGACTAGAGCAATAAAAATAAATAATAATTTCACTGAATGTTGCAAGCAAGAGAGCAGAAATAAACCATTGCACCTCCACTCTCTCAGCTGACAAGATGAACAGTGACATACATAGGGGGCAAGCTTCAGATCCATGAGAATTCACAGATTTTGTAAATAAAATCCTGTGAAGTCATAGGAAACTGGTGGCAAAAAGAGGTAATTTTAAGTTCAAATTTTTCAGTTTGACAGTGAAACTGCCTTCCCCCTCATCTGAGTTACTTTAAAGATGTCATCTTGTTTGTGTGTGTAGAAGAGTTTATTGTCATCTGCTAGGTGGCTGAAGTTGCAATAAAAAAGTCAATTTTTTAGAAACTCCCATTAAACATTGTGGTAAAGATACTTAGCTGGTACCCCAAAGATAGTTGGCTTGAGTCTTGTGACATACTGACTTTCTTGTTGTTGTTGTCTTCAACCCAAAGACTTGTTTGATGCAGCTCTCCATGCTACTCTATCCTGTGCAAGTTTCTTCATCTCTGAGTAACTACTGCAACCTACATCCCTCTGAATCTGCTTACTGTATTCATCTCTGTGTCTCTCTCTATGATTTTTACCCTCACCGCTTCCCTCCAGTGCTAAATTGGTGGTCCCTTGATGTCTCCCTTCTATTAGTCAGCTTGTACCACGAATTTCTCTTTCCCCCAGTTCTATTCAGTACCTCCTCATTACTTACATGATCTACCCATCTAATCTTCAGCACTCTTCTGTAGCATCGAATTTCAAAAGCTACTATTCTCTTTTTGTCTAAACTGTTTATTGTCTAGGTTTCACTTCCATACATGGCTACACTCCATACAAATACTTTCAGATGGGCTTCTTGACACTCAAAACTATACTCGATGTTAATAAATTTCTCTTCTTCGGAAACACTTTTGTCATTTGGGTCATAATAATAAAAAAAAGAGAGATATATGAATGGAAAGAAACTTAATTTAAAGTATATTACATTTGCATTATTAGAAATGTTCTGCATGTACGAATTTGGGCTAATCAGACTTCCTCTCTTACATTTCAATTGTAGATGCAGGCAGCCGACTTCAAGGACACCAGTGCATGTCAAATAAATGAAGAAAATCCTCTTTACATGGTTCAACTTCACTTCAATAAAAATACTTAATACTGATATCAAGTCTTCTCTTATTTCGAAACATATATGATACAAAACACTCTTAGTCCATCATACTCCAAGCAGCACATCTTAACAGAAGTTCTACATATAAGAGAGTGAGAAACAAAATCATGTACAAAGAAAAATGAATGATGACCCATTTTTTTTTATTTGCCCGCAGCTTACCGTGCATTCATAATTAATGTCTTCCTTTGCTGATGCTTACGGTCGATCGCTGTTTCATTTTTTGTTTTTCATAAATTTTGACTTCACCATATCTGGGCGGGGGGGGGGGGTTCACCATGTACCTACACACATTGCCAGTCTACATTTTATATCCTCCCTACTTCAACCATCGTCAGTTACTTTGTTTCCCAAACAGCAAAACTCATTTACTACTTTACGTGGCTCATATCCTAATCTAATTCCCTCGGCATCACCTGATTTATTCCAACTACATTCCATTATCCTTATTCATCTTATATCCTCCTTTCAAACTACTGTCCATTCCATTCAACTGTCCTACCAAGTCCTTTGCTGTCTCTGGCAGAATTACAATGTCATCGACAAATCTCAAAGCTTTTATTTTTTCTCCCTGACCTTTAATTTCTACTCCAAATTTTTCTTTCATTTCCTTTGCTGCTTGCTCAATGCACAGACTGAATAACATCGGAGATAAGCTACAACCCTGTCTCACTCCCATCTTAACCATTGCTTCCCTTTCATGCACCTAGACTCTTATAACTGCCATCTGGTTTCTGTACAAATTGTAAAGTCTTTTTTGAGAGAATTCCAGTCAACATTGCCAAAAGCTTCCTTTAAGTCGACAGATGCTATAAATGTAGGTTTGCCTTTCCTTAATCTATCTTCTATGAGAAGTTGTAGGGTCAGAATTGCCTCGTGTGCTCCTACATTTCTCCGGAATCCTAACTAATCTTCCCCCAGGTTAGCTTCTACCACTTTTTCCAATCATCTGTAAAGGATTTTTGTTAGTATTTTGCAGCACTGACTTTTCTTATATCATCATTATTTTTATTCAATTAATTGTAGCTGCACAGTGTAATACCTAGACAAGTGGTTTCAACAAGTTGATACTTCCCTTGGAGGACTCACTTTGTTACTTGTAACAACATGTTCGGCACACAATACAGACCTACTTTCTAACATTTATTTTCTCTTTCACTTGGGCCAAGATGTACTGGGAAAATCCAGTTGCATAATTCTGAGAGGTGTCTGGAAGCAAACAATCAAACTTCTACCTGATGCAGAAGACCGTGCCCAGTCTGTGGAAACCTCGACCAATACTCGAAGAAAAGATAGGCTGGACTTGTGGAGTATTAAATCTCAGCAGAATATTTTGTTGTCTGTGGCATTCAAATGTAAAAAATGCAGAATAAGAGGTCTCCACTGCTAAAGCGTGGAAGCATTATTGATTGGCAGTCTGATTTCATTGAAGAAATAAAATATCATAGGGTAGCAGTGACTGAAATATTCTGCGTGGATGAAACTTTGACAGATGGTAATATGACGGCATGTAAATGTTGGCAGAAGGATGATGTCAGCATTAAGGGGTGGTAAAATACTTATTACTGGAAGTGTTGGATCGAGGAACGGGTTCATCAATGAAGTCAAACTAAAATTCTGGGCTAAATCCACAAATGGGGATTACCATGGTAAAATAAATTCTGGAAACTTTTAAAGGTGGTTTGCAAATATATTTCTCCCAAATCTTCCTCCAAAGACAGCTACTGTGACGGACAATGCTCCTACCGAAATGGAAGATAAGTGACCACAACACCAACATGGAATGATACCAAAAGTGAAGTCAATGAAATGGCTGCAAAAGAGGAGTGTTGCCTGCAATGTCAGCATGAGGAAGCAGGCTCTGTTTACTTTAATTCAAAAACATAGGTTTACTAAAAATACATACATGATTGATGAAATGGCAAATGAGAAAGCCCACATGCTTGTCTGCCTGTCACCCTATAATTGTGATCTGAGTGTTGTGGAACAGCCATAGGCAAAAGTAAAAGATTGTTTAGGAAGCGCAACATTTCAGTGGACATGTCAAAAGACAATCTGTTTAAGATTGCGAATGAATTCCTTCTGTCAGGAACTGCTGATGACTGGGAAGGGTACTGCAGGAAGCTCCAACAACTGGAAGAAGATTACTGGAAGTTGAAGGTGTTGTCAAACTTTCAGTAGGCAATATTAGTTTCTACTCACCATATAGCAGATATGCTGAGTGTGAAAATCTTTTCGTTGTGCCTATCTGCGACTCAACATCTCCGTTATATGATGAGTAGCAACTTTCCTTCTCAATATTGTTCCATTCCATCCTGGATTTTCCATTGCTTGATTTCAGTAGACAAGAATGACATTTTCAATCTGCAGTGGAGTGTGTGCTGATATGAAACTTATTGACAGATTAAAACTGTATGCAGGACCGAGACTCGAACTCAGGACCTTTGCCTTTCACAGGCAAGTGCTCTGCCGACTGAACTACCCAAGCACAACTCACGACCCGTCCTACCTCCCAAACCTAACAGAAGCTTTTCTGGAAACCTCACAGAACTAGCACTCCAGGAAGAAAGGATCCTATCAGTTATATGACGATCAGTTTGGCTTTAGGAAAGATACAGGCACTGGAGAGGAAGCTTTGATGTTGCACTCAATAATGGAAGCAAAACTTAAGAAAGACCAAGACACATTCACAGGATAGTAGTTGGCCTTAGTCTCAGACATAAGGTATATGTAACTTAACGCAAATATTTTATCTTGTGACGCCTATTGCATCATGTGATGTCACAAGGCCAATACTTCTGAAGAATATACTTTTACAAATGTCGAAACCATGGTCAAGGGATAATAAACCTTTATTTGCAACTGGTTGGCTGATTTTTCAATCTATTCCAGATCTGAATGTTTCAATTCAGTTACTGTCAAGGAGGTACAACGATGTGGAGCCAATTTTCCAAGGCAAAAACAATAAACATAAAATCAAGTAGAAAAAAATGGGAGAGGAGGCAAAATCTTTGAGGCTATGTTACCAACACGGCAAACACTTTGGAAGCCCACTATATTCAATGCATCACACGATTTGAAAATGGAAAGTGGGTCATGTGACATATCAAACAGATATAGAATTACATCAGAAATCAGTGGTGCTTTTCATTTAAGCACAACTTTATTCATTCTCGAGAAATGAGTGATGTTACTTCCTTGCATGTGACAGGAAACCTGATGGCATTACATAAGTCAAAGTGAGATTATGCTGATATCAGAAGAGAAGAACACCAGTGTTGTCACAGAAGATTTCAACAAATGCCACCTAGACAGGCCAACCATTACCCACAGTGTGGTGGTGAAACAATTCACAAAATTCTGTGAAACTGGCCATGTGTTATACAAACTGAAACCTGGATGATCAACAATGGCTACAGATGAAAGAAGACAAACTACTACTATGCTATCATTCAGCAAGAGACAAGAGTGCAGCACTCACCACATCTTGCATGAAACCAGGGTCAGCCATACATCAGTAAACCCTGCACATCTCAGGGAGTGGACTATTGATGCTTGTGCTTGCATTCTAGTACAAATGTTGGTTTAAGTCTATGAAGAATAAGTCTAGTGGATAACAACCAACTTACAATGTGATGGATAACATTTTGAACATATCCTATAACCTCTGTGTGTTATCTCCTACACTTGCTATGTTCTGTGGAAAATGCAACAAAACTCAAGAGTGAATAAAGCTTTGCTCAAATGAAAGTCACAATGATTTTTCTCACGTGATTCTCTGTCTAGCTGATGGCAGCTCCCAAACTGACCACAATGTTGGCAACATAACTTCACAGACTTTGCCCCCATCTCCATTCTCATTCTACTTGACTGACAATATGTTTAGTCATCTTTTTTGGTTTTAGAATGGTGGCTCCACGCACATGGACCATCCTGCAGAGCAATGAATCAGTGAATATATAGCTGTTACTGTATGAATGATTAAAGTATTAAAAAGAATTTAGTAAATGTCTGGAAAAAATTTTACTGAGTAATTATGATAAGGAACCAATTAAAAATTGTCTGAACAATCCACATCAAACATTGACCAACAGACACTAAGAAGTGCGAAGTAGCACATTCAAAAGTATTGTACATTTTGGTCTTAGGCTGGTGTTACATTATCATATTTCTTTGACAAAGAAATATGATCAAACATTTCTCAAACTACTTTGACAAAGACTTTAGACATGGCACTAGGAAAGGATATTACACTGTCATCATATTTTTCATCAAAGCTCAAGGTGGTGCAGTCAAAAAAATTATTATGCGCTGCAGTTGCTTGCACTGTAATTGCACTGTCTGTGCATTTGGAATAGAAGTGGTAGCAAAAAAGGAAACACACTGGGTGCAGCCTTGTGTTTTATGTCAAGATGATAAAAGCATTCAGCAAAATTTGTTAAGAGAGCTGCAAGTGGAGGACCTCAAGTCATATATAAACTACTTACAAATGGATGAGAGTGCATTTCAGTATTTGCTCAGTAAAGTGGCTTCTCATACTACAAAACAGGATATTCACTTGAGAAATGCCATATATGCAGAAGACAGAGTCACCATAACACAGTGATTTCTTGATACAGGAGACAGCTACTGTAGTTTACAATAAAGCACTCTAATACCACAATGCACATTAACCAAAATGATTTCAGAAATTTGTGAAGCAATTTATAAAGTACTCGAGGAGGAATATCTGAAGGTAAATAAATGTTTAGTACGCTGTATGGGCAGTAAAAACTACTTTTATTTCCGAATAATTTAATTAACAGATTTAGTCTTCCAACAATTATAAAATTAATAACAGATGTAGCACTTTTTAACTTGTGGAATCCATAGTTCAAAGAGAGACAATGTAGAATAGAAAGCTAAGAAAAAAAAAATTGATAGTGTGACCAGCTCCTTCATTCTGGCTTGCTGAAAAGCTGCCTGGATGTTTCTGATGTACAGATGGATGGCCGGGGATGTGGAGCTGAAGTTGCCTGCAGCATATCCCACCTGCCCATCAGTACACAGTTAATAGCATGCATTGTGCCCCTTGCTCACTCCCCCCTCCCAATTAAGGCAAGGTTATTAAAAAGAGTCCAAGGAACACACCAACTAAACTCTGAAGCCATGTTTACACACTACACGATGCCAGTGCTCCAAGCAGTTACATTTCACACTGTAGTGAACAGAAGACGAATGACTTTCACTATCAAATCTATGGCATCGTATTTCTCTGCTGAAAGGCAGGATTTGACAAGTTCCCTATTACACTATCAAATTTCTTTGACATAAATATCTGACATCTCAACTTTGATAAAAGAAATATAATAGTGTAATACCACCAGTAAACAAACAAAATAATGTAAGTTGTTGCTTCGTACAAGACTGTAACACAGTTCCTCCTTTTAATCCAACCAGATCCAGAAAGGCAGTATATAATGGCAACCAGATTTATCTATTGTTCCTTGACTTCCAGACAGAATTTGATACAGTTCTGCACTGTTGCCTAGAGAACAAAATATGAGCTTACAGAACAGTGAAACAAACTTGTGAGTGGACTCAGGATTGTCTCAGCAGACAGAACTCAACACATCACACTCAATGATGCAAAATCATGAGATAAAAAAGTAGCATTTTTTTTAACCAAACATGATGTGATGTAGGACCATCACTGTTTACATGATATATGAATGATCTACTGATAACTTTCTTAAGTTCCATAAGGCTGTTCATAGATGATCCTTTTATATACAGCCAAGTCAGAATGCCAGAAAATTGCTGTGAATTGAAGGAAGATCAGCATAGGACTGACATTTGGTGCAGGAACCAACAGTTTAAATAGGGGGTAAGACTAATTATTGTCCAACTACATTATTGACCACTGATCAATGTAAATGTTAAGGACAGAAAAATATTGAGTAGTATGTATCTGGAGGCAGCTGAAGAACAACAACCACATGAAACAAGTTACAAGAGAAACAGATGGCAGATTGATTCATTGGAAGAATTCTAGGGAAGGAAGCTTACAAAACTCATGTTCAATCAGTTCTTGATTACTGTTCATCAGTCTGCAGAAGATACAATAGACTCAAAGAACAGCACATTTCATTCATCACAGACTTATTAAGTAAGCACTCGAGTGTCGTGGGGATGCCCAGTAACTTCAGTAGCAGATGCTACATGGTAGACATTGTGCTTACCAGAAAGGGTTACTATCAAAATTCAGAGAGAATATATTCCAAAAAATATTGCTTCCTTCCACATGTATCTTGCAGTATGGCAATGAAGAGAGAATCAGTGTGTTAGAGCTAATGCACAGGCTGCACCTCACACACCAATCGTGAACGTAACAGTGAAGAGAGAAAATGATAGTGGCGCCTGAAGGCGCCCCTGCCACAATTGATAAGTGCCTTGGTGAGTACAGATGTAGTTTTCATTAGCCTATCATTAGCTTTCTTCTTGGAAAATATCAATGTATTAAACCTTAGGTTACTTGCACTGTTCTCTCTTTAGTTAAAACCTCAAACAAAGTATACAACTGTGGATTACATAATGGTAACCTACATTTCACATTGTTCACAGTACAAACTGTTCATTTCCTGAACATCTAAAATTACTCTTCACATCAGCTAATAGTTTTACTTAAAAGATTCCTGGGCATAATGTCACGGTTTGGGTTCCACATATGTTGCTTGATTGAGAATGCTATTTATACATTCACTCATCAAATATTACAAAAGGCTTAAATAATAATGATCACCTGTTGGTATTTTTTGTGATCTCTCCAAGGCCTTGATTGTGTAGATCATGACACTGTCTTACAAAAACTCAATTGTTATGGAATTGATGGCCTGACACACTTGACAAACAGAATGCAAAAAATTATTCTGGATAATTCAGACAATGTAGGAAAGATAAAAAAACTCTAGTGACAGGTAAAAATCCCATAGGCAGTCCAAAGGTGTTCAAATTTGGGTCCACTCCTATTCCTTTTATATGTGAACAACCTTCCACTTAACATTCAAGAAGCAAACTTGACATTTCTTACAGATGATGATAATAATGTTATAATAAATCCCACTAGAGAGAAGGCAATACAAGAGTTAGTATGTGACAGTTTCCAACGAATTCTTAAGTGGTTCTCTGAAAATGTATTCTCCCTAAATTTTGAAAAAAAAAAAAGTACTACTACATTCAGTTCTGTGCAGCAAATAGAGTCCTACCAGTAACTGAAGTAGCATACGAACAGCAGTCAGTAAGTAAGTAAGTAGGGTAGAATGCTCCAAATTTATGGGTGTACATATTTGACAAAAACTTAAACTGGAAGAAGCACATTACTGAGCTTCTCAAAAAATTAAGTTCAGCTACTTTTCTTCTTCATATAATTGCTAATTTTGGAATTAAACGTATCATCCTCCTGACAAATTTAGCATATTTCCACTCAATAAAGTTGTACAGAATAATTTTCAGGGGCAACTCACCACTCAGAAAGAAAGTACTGATTGCGTAAAAGCATGCTGTAAGAATAATATGTGTTCACCCACAGACATCATGTAGGCATCTCTTTAAGGAGCTACACATTTGAACCGCACCATCGCAATACATATTTTCACTAACGAATTTTGTCATAAATAATAATCCACTACAACTTGGGAAGAACAGTGATGCACATACCTACAACAACAGAGGAAAAATGACCCTTATTACCCATTGGTAAAGCTGCCAGTGGCAGAGGAGTTCAACATGCAGCAATAAAATTTGTTGATCATTTGCACAATAACATAAAATTTCTGACAGATAATGAAGCACATTTTAAATCTACTTTAAACTCATTTCTCCTGGACAACTCCTCCTATTCCACTGACAAATTTATATTTAAAAAGTGGTAGCCCATACAAAAAAAGACCTTTAATAAAGTGTTGTTGCATGAGTAGGAATAAAATGATAACAATGGAAAATTCTGGATGGAATAATACAATATTATGAAAAGGTTAATTGCTATTAATCATATAGTGGAGAGCCAGAGACTGTAGTCATGTGTATGTACGCATTGTGTGTGTGTGTGTGTGTGTGTGTGTGTGTGTGTGTGTGTGTGTGTGATTCTGATGAAGGTATGTTTGGCCAGAAACTTTGTTTGGCAGTCTTTTTGTTATGCCTATCTGTGACTCAGCATCTCCGCTACATGGTGAGTAGCAATTATCCTTTTCATAATATTGTCAATAAAATGATAAGTGTGTTCATTAATGTTAACACTAATCACGCATACATATCCTATAAACTGACTCATTCCACATTCCAATAAAATTGTTCAAATGATCTATGGAACATGTAACTACTTAACTAACCAACAAAAATGCTGCCATCGAAACGGCAGAATATTTCAACAAGGCAGCTGTTTATTCAGGAAGAGTAAAGAACACAACATTAGTTCTGTTGGGGACTTGGCTTCTTAGAAGCCCATGTCTCAGTTGCAAAGGTCACAGGAGAAGATGATGATGCAGCTCAGAACAGTTTGGAATACGTGATTTGAAGGATACACACTAGACTAAACATTGTCTGATTTTTTAAGTATCCCAGTTCCCCCGTCATCATTTAAAGTTAGTAAAATGTGCCATTGAATTTCAAGGGCTGTAAGCAAATGTGCATGACAAGGCATCACTTGGTCATCCCAAAACCACCCTCGTCTCTTTCACAAAGGCCCTGTAACTTACAAAAATAATGGAAAATCCTGTTTGGAGTACCAAAAATTTAATGAGTGGGGACAACCAATCACTGGACAGACTGATTCATTTATTATGTTCAGAAAATCCCCTCAAGAACAACAACTTTCAAGAATGAAGACTAAGGTTCACATCACCTTAATGACAAAGTCATTAGAAATAGAGCACAATCTCTGATTGTGGAAGGATGTCAATGAAATTGGGTCAACCTACTGCAAATGAACCAGCCTGGTATTCACCTTAAGCAATTTACAGAAATCACAGACAACCTGAATCCAGATGGTCCCAGGGATCTGAACCACTGTCATCCCAAATACGACTCCTGTGTCTCACCATTGACCACCTAACTTGGCCATTACCTTCAGCACTGTGAAACAAGTTAAAGAGCACATTAACAAAAGACAAGCAAATTGTAGAAAATTACCCCGTATGCTGTAAACAACAAACTATCGCTATACGAACTGAATGATATTCATGCTTATGCCGGTTAAACCTAACCCTGGAACTTTCAAAAATGCTGCTGCCTCTTTCATATTAAAACAGTTGCTATTTAACTCCTATTGTTAGCTTAATATTACAACAATAAAACTGCTTTTAACTTCAAAGTTTATCTTAATATCTGTTCAAGGTAATTATTCTCCAGTACTTTACATGCAGCGATTTTGTTGCCGGTGAGTGTGGAATACTGGTGTAGGGACCACATCTTAAAATACTCTCGTAAAATATGTTGTTTAAACTCATCTAACCATATAAAGCTAATCTGATAATTGTAACAATATTATGAAAAGAATAGTTGCTACTCACCATATAGCGGAGATGCCAAGTCACAGATAGGCACAACAAAAAGACTGTCACAAAATGAGCTATCGGCCACCAAGGGCTTTGTCCATAAACGAACAGACATGCACTCACACTCATGCAAACACAACACACACAAACACATGACCGCAGTCTCTGGCAGTTGAAGCCAGCTCGTTTTGTGACAGACTTTTGTAGTGCCTATCTGCAACTCAGTATCTCCACTGTATGGTGAGTAGCAACTATTCTTTTCATAATATTGTTACAGTGCATTCTGGATTTTCCACTGTCTAATCTGATAATTGGGAAGTCACAAAGTGCTTGTTAAGATTACTGTTCTCATAGCTCATACGAAATTGTTCCATTTTCAAAGTATCCCAGTTACATTTGAAGTTACTACAACGTGCCATCTGAATGAAATGCCATGACATAAATCCATATGAGCCTAGTGAGAAAAAGTGTCAATGAGTTGTTAGAATATGTAAAACCACATAGCTAGCCACACAAATGGCTGTGTTCTGGCTTGTGCATCACAGTGCAGTAGCTGTCGTTAGGTAGACATTGGCAAGCTGATGTAATGAATGATTACACAAAATGATTGCAAGAATAAGACTTTGAGATGATTTGCCCGTGGATGATAAGGAAGCTTCTGATGCAAAATGGTTCAAGAATTAATAAAATTACTGAGCAGATAGGTCATTTAAGACTGCAATGTACAGTTCTCTGAAACATTAATTATTCTGGAGGAAGCTTAGAGTACCAATAAACCTTTATTATTAATACAAAACTTTGTGTAAGACAAATTCAGTTTCCTGACTCGTACCACCTCCTACTTTCGCACCAGAGTAAAAGATGAGATCTACGACACAGAAAGCAATGACTGTATAATGGGAGCAATGTTACATGCTGAATGATGTAAGAGACTGCAGACATTACTAAGTAACTTCCAGAGAGTCATTCAAGAACATTATGTCTCCTGCAACTACTACTTTTTTTTTCCATATCAAAAACATCTACAATGTACTGACTATGTAGCATGTGCTTAATGTAGTCAGTCTTGTAGGTTCATAGTCATATGATATCTCCTCATATTGAGGCTTCTTGGATTGTAAAATCCAAGTGTGTTGGCAAGTAAACATGAACTACGGTTCTTCCTTTCCAACAAATATAAATGACATCACACTACAGAAGTGTCAGCACATTGTGTTCTAATAATTCTCTTCCAATTAATGCTACTTTCACTCAACTAGTTTTCTTTACACAGAAAGCAATATGCTAACTATCCGTGTATGAAACACTTCTTTGGCCTTAGGAGGAGTCAAAATCACAACTATTTCTAGAGTTGGTAAGTTCACTTCTCAGACAAGTACTGTTGCAAAATTGACAATGACTGCTTTCAGAGGATTTAAGAGGTGTTTTTTAACAGTTGTGTGAATTAAAATTTGATTGTGTGTTAACAGGAAGATACAATACAGAATAAAAGTCCTTTGTTAACAGCTACACATC
This sequence comes from Schistocerca nitens, assembly GCF_023898315.1. Classification (NCBI taxonomy): domain Eukaryota; kingdom Metazoa; phylum Arthropoda; class Insecta; order Orthoptera; family Acrididae; genus Schistocerca; species Schistocerca nitens. Next base: position 139,928,597 of record NC_064620.1, on the reverse strand, counting down.
TCCACAAAATAATAATCAGAAGGTAAAGTTACTGGTTGGTAGAAATGCTGACAGAAAAATATTCTCTAGTAACTATCTATAAATAGATCTCATTAGAGGACACATTTCAGACAGGAGAAGCAACTGAGCCATGAGAGAGAGAGAGAGAGAGAGAGAGAGAGAGAGAGAGAGAGAGAGAGAGAGGGAGGGAGGGGGGGGCATGTAGTTAGTGTCCCCTTGTGCATATGTGCCTGCCATTCAGACCATCTTCTACGATGACCTATCACTACATAAAGAATTTCATTCTTTGTCAAACAGTGAATGTGGCTCAGTGCCAGACTATGGACAAAAAGGTCTTGGATTCAATTTCCAGCTAGTCCTAGAATTTGTGTGTGTCTCTGCAATGTTTTTTAAAGTGAAAAATGCCGAGCAGCTCCATGGTTCAAAATCCACATTAAACTGTAGGTCTCCCTATAAATTGCTGGGCAGAAGAGTTTAAAGGTAAAAGGAAGGCAATGGCACACCAACTCTAACAGGACCATGCCTAGTAAAGCACTGTGGTGTTCAAGCCAACTTTCAGGTTGACGATGGCTTTATCTTAATGGAGTCTCATCACAATGGAACCCTTGTCCAATATGTAACCCACACACTTTATGAGTCTGATAATAGAGATTTGTCGTTACATTTACACAGATTCTAATACTCTGTGAAAGTTCCTTTAGCTCATTATTGGTCTTCACAATAAATGTACCCCTCTCAGTCTTGGCCTGAGTTACCAAACTGTAACAACATTATTTCATTCCTGTATACCTTGCCTATGAGCATAATTAATCATTGCAATGATGAATAAGTTGAAACTACTTCATTACACTTCGATCTCTTAAGAATGTTATCATTAGAGGCCAACCTCAATTATACCATGAAAGACCTAAGAGAGGCAAGTGATTAACATCTAGCCAAGAATGGAATCATTTGAGATGGAGACAGACAAATGAAGGGAAAAGAACTGGTTTTCGTTCTTAAAAGATAATATAGTAGCATTCACCTGAAGAGTTTTAGTGAAATAATGAAAGCCCTACATCAAGATAGCCCAAAGAGATTTGCACCTTGATCCACCTCAACATGAGTTTCCCCCTGGCAGATTAATGAACAAAAACCAATAAGGACAATCAGTAAACAGCACAATTTTCAAGATAACAGCAGAAGGATCAGCACACTGTGGTCTAATAATTATCTAACATTTAATGCTAATTTCATCACATTAACTTCCATTAGCCAGAATGCAACAAGTTAACATATCCAGAAATGAAATACAAACTTTTAGTTACAGTTACTGCCTACCTTTCTTCCGGAAATTTTCTTATAATGACATCCATTAATCAATGATCAGCAACACAAAATATTAAGGCTTGGTTTCATTTGTTATTTGCATATTACTGAGGTCAGCCTCCATAAAGATACCAGACAGAACAAAGATTAAAAGTAAATATTTTAACACTTCCTAAAAGATTAAAGGCAAATGTCTGATATAGACTCGAAACAGGGCTCTTTCTACAGTATTAGGGGCTAGGCACTAACCAGCTGAGCTCTTCACACACAGCACACAGACTGGTTCAATACTTCAGTATTCTAGACCTCCCCCTTAGTTTCCGAACAATGGGTTGAGGTTCAAGTTCCAGCCCTCAAACTGTTTTACCATAAGGAAATTCAATAGGCTATACTAGAGCACTGAATTTCATTGCAGGTGGGGGGCAGAACAATTTATCCTACAAACATAATCATTTTATTGTTATGACTAACCCGTTTTCTGCTGTATCCTCCCTCCCAGGACGGTACTATTCAAGGACCTACAGGAGGCTGGAAAGCAGAAGATAAGTATCGGAAAAATAAACCCTTTGGTGGATCACTGTGTATGCTAAGCTGTATGGGGAGGGGTGTTCGTAAAAACTGTTGCTTCAAGTTCGACCGCCAGTCCACATATTATTTAAATCGGTCGGGAAGTTTAATTATTTTGAATAACGCGTGTAAGTTTGAAACATGGGCCACAAAAAGTAGTGGCATCTCAGCACAATAAAAATGAGACTCTTAAGTTATACATTATTGTGGACATACTTCAATAATATAGCAAAGAAAAGGTCTTCGGAAAACAACAAACTTATAATTCTTACACGACAAACTGCTGGTTCTAAGGCTCTACGTAACATCAAGCTGTATTGTTTCTCTTCCGAATCCTGTTGATGGCCTCTTCTTTTTTTGCACGAAAATGGAGCATATTTGAATTCACAATACAATTCGCCGTTTATGCTGTATTCAGACTTCCTTGGAATTTCTCGGGGATCGAAGACTGAACAGACAACTTTCGTTCTTTCCTGTTCCAAATAGGCTGAACCTTTAGCCTGACTCACCACACCCGTTTTCATGTCTAAAAAAAAAAAAAAATTACAAAAATCAGATGACAAATTACACCGGTGCTAATTCTACATTCAAAATTCACAGCGTCAACCAAGTTACATACAAACTTTACGTTGTTCGTCCATATGCCTCCCACAGGCTCTGACACCATTGCTTGGACATATACTTTTTATATACTCTGCGTAAGTCAGATCTGGTTTTTCGACGTGCAATAAATATGACGTCGAATTTTCTGGACCCTGAATTCGCCTGCTATCTGTCCCCATGTTTAACCACCCGTAAACAAAACATACGCGCGCAAAAAAAACACTGGAGTATAAATTTGCACACCAGAGATCATACGTACTGACGGTATCGATCAAAAGTATCGACTTGATTAAAGATCGTACGTAAAAAGCTCTTCATCCCGGTTTCCAGAGGTATGGTTTTCTTTCGCATGCATCCCCGCAATAGTACCCTTACATGCACCTGTAGATCGTACTCGCTCCAATAAAGGGGGTAAGTCAACAGTTGGCAACGGAGGTGAGTCGTCGACGTATTCGGCGGGGAGGACGAGTGGTTTTCCGTACAACACCTCTGCGAGTGAAGCATTTAGATCCTCCTTGACTGCGGTTCGCAAGCCCAGTAAAACCCACGGGAGGGCTTCTGTCCACTGGCCACCATGTGCCATGATTGCTGCTTTTAAGGTGCGGTGGAACCTCTCCACCAGGCTGTTGCTCTGAGGGTGGTAAGCTGTCGTACGGAATTTGTCTACACCGCACTGTTGACAGAACCGTGCGAAGTGGTTCGCTTCAATCTGGCGCCCCTGGTCCGTTGTTATAGAGGAGTGGCAGCCAAAACGTGAGATTCACGACTCGATAAAGATGCGGACTATCGTTGTGGCGGAAGCGTCGGTGATGGGCGTGGCCTCGACCCAGCAGGTCGCTCTGTCTATCATTGTGAATAAGTAGTTAAATGGGCCCGCAGGGGGTAGGGGTCCCACGATGTCAATGTGGACGTGGCGAAAACGTCAGGTACGTACATCAAAGGGGGCGAGAAGAGGGTGTGTGTGACAGGAAACCTTGCTACATTGGCACGCCACACACGCTTGTGCCCACCGTTTGCTGTCCTGACGTACACCAGGCCACACAAAACGTTCAGTCGCAAGGCGGATCGTGGCCTGGACGCCCGGGTGTGTTAAATCATGGAGTGCATGGAGAATGGGTTGTCGCATGGACGGCGGGACTCATGGTCGAGGTCGTCCGGTTGAAATGTCACACCTTAGTGTAAGGTCTGAGTCCGAGACCGGACGGTCTTCAAATCGAAGAGTTGAGGTTGAGCTATCAAACTCAGCATGAGTTTCATGTTCAGTCCGCTGGCAGCGTGAAAGTTCGGTGAGGGATATGTCAGCTGAGGCCACTGCGGTCCTCGACCAAAAATAAGCGACCACATGATCGGAACCGCGAAAATGTCGTGCGTCGGTTGAAAACTGTGAAATGTATTCCAAATGGCGAAGTCTGCGAGGGGGTGCGTTGGCGCTCGGATTACGGATCGCCTCCGCAAGGGGTTTATGTTCGGTGTAAATGACAAAGGCACGTCCGTCGAGGTCATCCTGAAAGTGGCGAATGGCGGCGTCAACCGCGAAAAGTTCTCTATCAAAAGCTGACCATTTAGTCTCAGCAGGTGACAGTTGCGAAAAGAAGTGTAGCGGTTCGACAGAACTACCTAAATGTTGGTGGAGCACGGAGCCGACTGCTGAGTCACTTGCATCTGTCGTAAGCGAAAGCTGTGCGTCCGGCATAGGGTGTGAAAAAGTCACTGCTGTCTGAACGGCCATTTTGAGTTTGTCGAAAGCCGTCGTCATTTCATTTGTCCATTGAACTTTGCGCGAGCCTGAAGTACTCTTCCCGCGAAGCACATCGGTAAGCGGAAGCTGTAATGCCGCGACATGAGGAATGTGTCTTCTATAAAAATTAACCATGCCGAGGAACCGTCGTAACCCTTGAAAGTCATTCGGTCGTGGGATGTTGGCAATTACCTCCACGTGAGGGGGTGGTGGAGCGATACCTGCAGCGGAAACCACGTGTCCGAGGGAAGTTACTTGTGAAAGCGCAAGTTGCGATTTGTCCTGGTTGATTTCAACTACTGCGCTTGACAAAGCGTCTGTGACAGCACGTAGATGGGCTTGATGATCCTCGCTAGAGGGTGAGAAGATTTAAATATCATCTAAATATGCATACGCAAAATGGAAAGGTCGTAACACTTCGTCAATAAATCTCTGCCAGGTTTGTGCAGCGTTTTTTAACCCGAAAGGCATGTATAAGTATTCAAAGAGCCCGATGGGTGTGATAATTACCGTCTTTTCGATATCGTCTGGTGCCATCGGTATCTGGTGGTACGCTTTTTTACAGTCTATCACTGAGAAAACCTGAGAACCATGTAACCACTGTGTGAATTCCTGAATATGTGGCACTGGATAGTTATCCATGATTGTTCTGGAATTCAAAGCGCGGTAGTCGCCGCAAAGTCTGTACGTGAAATCGGGTTTGTCTACTAAATGAATAGGAGTCGACCAGCTGCTACTAGAGCGTCTGATGATGTTGGCATCTAAGAGTTCGGATATGATGGAAAGTGCATTCAGGAGTTTTTCCGGATTAAGCGTGCGGGGTTTGTGTCTGATCGGCGGTCCCGGTGTCGTGAGAATATGATGTACAGTACCCGTTGTTACTGCACACACTGACGTGCGGAGTCGTCGACCTGACTGTCCTATTGGGGCAACACAGGGAGACACTGGACTGACCTGTATGTGGCGCCCCGAGGGCGTCGGTGAGGATGTGGTGGCGGCGACGGCACGTGTGGCGGCAGAGCTCGGAACGGGTGTCATTACTGCAACCGGCGCCTCGTAGGTCAGTGGTGGAGGCGTCGTGCTGACAGCTACAGGTGACGAGGGCATGCGTAAGGCATGCCTGGTGTGGTGGGGTCTGGGTGGCAACCGGGCGCCACTCGGTAACCCTTGGCACCGCGACGTCATGCTGGGTCGGCGAGGTGTCAGCCACGGGCACTGCGTCCATGGCATTGGTAGCCCCGGAGTCGTGTTGAACACGGTGACCAGAAAAGGAGCGGTCCGGCGGCAAAACAACGTTGTGGGGCGGAGTAAGAGGCGCGATTGTGCGATTGCAGGAGTCGATTTCAGCCTGTAATTCACGAAGACGGCGCCGAAGAGCGCTGTTGTCAACGATGAGGGCTGAGGATTCACGTTGGAGGCGGATGAGAGAAGACGTGGTTGTAGTCAAATCGACGGAGAGTGCCGCACAACGGCATGATAGAGGATGAGGTGGTGCGTGTCGAGAATGGAATGCGAATGTTTGATTTTGAGAGTAAAGAAGAATCGTCGATGTCCACTGATAGCTTGTAGTGACAGAGGAAGTCTATACCAATGACGGGTTCATCAACTGAAGCTACGCAGAAGGACCATGGGAATGTAGTACCAGTATTGAAATCGAGCTGGACGGGAGCTGTGCTGGTGACAGGAGTGGCAGGAATGCGTGTGCGGTTAGCCGCAAAAAGCTCAACAGGTGGTGCAGAGTCAGTGGCAGGGGTCGTAGAGGCAGGTAATATACTCATTTCTGCGCCCGTATCGATTAAGAATGAAGAGTGTAACGTATGATCATATACGTACGGGGGCGCAGATGGCATCGGAAGGCTCGCAAAATTAGAGCATGATTGTAGGCGCAGAGGTACATTAGGACAGAGTGGCGCGCCTAAACCGCTCCGTCCGCAGAGTTTAAAGCGTTGCAGGGCACGTGGCACTTCGCGGCTTTATCACCGAATGTGGCATGGTACCAGCAGATTTATGACAGAGCCCTGTTGCTGTTGGTAGAAGCCGCGGAGTCATCTGTCCGCCGGGCGGATGACCCGGTACTGGGCGCGGTCGGTTTGGTGTGTGGTTTCATGCTGGCGCGCGTAGCCGGTTGTGTGGCTGCGCATGCAGAGTCGCCAACCTCGGTTGGCGAAGGGTGCATCACTTCCTGCGTGGTCGTTGGGGGGATGTAGGAAGGTGTAATGATTGTATGATGAAACTCTGTGTGGAACCAGCAACTGGTTGATGGGGTTTGAATAGGGTATAAGCTTCGTCTGCTAGGTGCAGTTTAGCATCTAGTGGAAGGTGTCTCTGTGGCAAGAGCGTTAACTGCAAGGTTAAAGGAAATTCATCCAACCAATTAGTCCAAAGGGAGTCGTCTGGCAGGGCTTCCTTAGGAACCATAGCTCGTAAGTATCGCCAGTACTGGGACGGAGACTGGTATCCGGGTGGTTCGTGATAAATTGCTTGGTGTAACCGCTAAATTTCAATGAACTTATTTCTGCTCATTGTGTTCCGAAAAATTTGCTGGTCCCCATGTAGTCGCCATAACATTTCAACAGAAAGTTTTTCGCTCCATATACGCCTCATAAATACATAAGTGATATTGCGGCTTCTATTCCATCGAAGCTAACAGTCCAGTCATCATCATAGCTCTTTGAGTGCTCTATTTTCTGTACACTTCTTTATACAGGATGACACAGAAAAATGGGAACATTTCCACAATCCAATAAAACTAGAAGTGCTGAAGGAAAGAAATTGCATTCACAGTAATTGAAACCTTATAATTTTGCCATTTACAAAACATTGACGGCATTCATCATTTTTAAAAATTACGTCATTTAGATGATGTCCTCCTGTACGAATACATTCGTGAAATCTGCTGTTGAGATTCCTCATTGACCACTGCAACATTTCAGCTGGGATACTGTGAATTGCATCCTGAATTCTCTGTTTTAACTCATCCAGGGTTCTTGGTCTAGTCTTGTAGACTTTGCTTTTGAAGTAGCCCCACAAGAAAAAATCATAAACGGATAAATATGGCGATCTAAGAGGCCAGGGAATATTACCGAATCGTGAGATCCCACAGTTGCCAAACAATTCTCGCACATATGCCATTCATTGCTGTGCAGTGTTTGATGTCGCTGTGTCCTGTTGAAACCACGCTTCTTGAACGTTTGGAAATTTGTAGAATGCAAGTGTAACGAAAGTTTGTAACATCTCCATGTAATCATCAGCATTGACATTGTGTTTCCCTGGTCCTTTGCGAAAAAATACGGTGCGATAATCCCATGTGACGAAACACTACACCATACTGTCACTTTGCAAGCATATAAAGGGCGCTTAAGAAACTCATTAGGATTTACCAACATAATTAATGATTGTGCCAGGTCTATGTTCTTTAGTTATAAGATCCAAAGTGACTTTTACAGAAAATTTCCAAGATTGGTTTTATGAAGAAGTTTAATCATCAAATCGTAAACATGGAGAATATAAAATTACAGATCAAATAACTCTTTTCTAAATTGTGAACAAAATTAAGGATGAACATATAGAAACTTTAAATGGCATAACTGATAATGCTTTACAAATAGTAGAAGAAATATACAGAGCAATAGATACTTTATTAACTCATGTTGTTCCTCAAATATTCAAGCAGAATTTAAGACCAACTTTTGTCCTTTTAAAATTATTTGATGAAAAATTCAAATACAATCATCATATCATTAGAGCACAATGATGAAATTTACTAAAGCAATTGCATAGAATCGAAGACAGACATCCAAATTGTAAAGAAATGTTAAGATTTAATTATAATCCTAGTTCAGTAAATTCATAACAAGAATGGAAAAACTTTAAGTACCATTTGTTGACATAATTATTTTAAATTTTTGGTAACTGTACGCAAGATAGGTGGCCAAAAAACGTAAGTGATAGAAATAACCGGTTATTGAGAAGTAGTGGTTGCTGCGATAACCGCTTATCTTAGACTAGCAGTTATTTCAATACGTTCCAACAGTGCCTCATGCCATATGTTTCCCAAAGATTGTACTACACTTTCGTAACAATTCATTGGAGATCTATCAACCTGAGTACAAAAAAACTTCAGCAGATTGGTGAAACATAGCTTTGTGGCTTTACTAAGAAAAAAATATGTTTTCTCAATATTTGCACAAAACCTCAAATGGGCTTTTCCTATTAAATTTTGTTGGCCATTGACTTTGAAACATTTTCTACATAGTATTGGACACATCAGTTTTATGCTGGAAAATTGTGCAATGGAATATTTACACTTCAGATACATGTATGACAAATTAACCATTTGATGGTGGCATATATGCAGTGAGTACAGGTATGCTTACAACAATAATCTCGTCAGATACTATGTCAGTGGTAACTAAATAAAACTATAGATTTACTTATGTTAGGGTCTACTAGTACTTGTGCATACTACATGAACGTTTTTGAATAATATGTGCTTCTTTGTTTTCAAAGAGCTCAATATAGTGCGTTTTCTATTATGTTAAGCAACACTGAAAAACTTTTTTAGGTTCACTCATTGCTAAGTTGAGGTTCTGTTATGTGCAAGACTTAGCCCTTCATTTTGAGTGATCACGTGTCTCATTCATGAATTAGTTTGTTACATATTCAGACAGTTAAGTGTCATGGTGTTAAATTGTAAAAAGGAAAAAGTCAAAGCAAGCAGGTGCCACTGACAGATGAAGTGTTTATTATATAAAAGCAAAAAATGCAATCAACAGGTAAAGTATTCCTCAGAACAGGAAACTTCATTATTGGGAAATTTCTGAAAAATTAATGCAAATTCGTACTCCCAGCATCAATACTATTAATTCAGACTCTCACAGTCCGGATACCCAAGGAATAATTAGATCAACATAGTAAAAAAGGTATCATAAAGACGTCGGATGTGCTTAAATCTGTTACCCTTATGAGGCAACATACCAATCACCCGTTGGAAAGCTGCATACAATAATGGCAATTGTAAGAGATACACAACAAACTTAAGGCTTGGAGAAATGCAGTTTAGTCATTCTCCCACCAAAAATTAAAACCCTCAAGGTAGTTGAAGAAATCAACCAATTTTCCATATCTCACATAAAACTTGCATAGGTGTACTCACATGCAAAAGTAAACTCATCTATCCTGTTACATAGATTTTTGTGTTGTATTACAAGGGTGTACACTTATTCTATTAATGTCAATAGCACAAGAAATTAAGCATTGAATGTTATGTACAGCATTCAGTTTACGTCTCAATTCATACTTAAAAAAAGCACAGTTTTAACATATCACTTAATCAATGCTATGGCGAAGTTCCATGTACTTACTGATTCAGCTGTGAGGATAATATTTCTAATAGCAACCGATAACCTACATACAAATAATATGAAACATCAATAACCACCCAAACATCAACTGAAATGTTGACTAGCTAAGGTTATGGCACGATTCATATGACATTGCTGCCACTTTGGGCTACTCGCAGTTATAATTATATCGATATGTAAACTGATGGATTCCACCTACTTTGTTATTTAACTGTAGCCACATCTGGAGGATTCTGTCGTGAAAAAAAACTGACAGTTATTTATAACTGTTAAAAATAACGGCTATAAAAAAAGAACTGTAATTGTCATAATGGTTACTACAAAACAACCGTTTGGCACAACTCTAATACAGAAGAACAATTGAAGGGCTTAATTCAATAGTGGTACAAATCCATTAAATCCACATTTCTGTCTATAATGCTTCTGAAATTAATGAGCCAAACAAACAGAAAGAAAGGTTCATCTCTAGCAAGAAGCCATATGCTTGAATATTACTGGTATCTCAACTTCAGATTTTTAAGTACTCATTAACTTTAGGACTCTGTATCTCAATATGAACAAAAATGGACCTGTACCACTATTCTAATAAGCCCTTCAAATGATTAATGACATATTCTCTCTTCATAAGTTATAAATCTTTTAAAAACACATTGTAGAAGTAGAATGAACTGAATCTGCTAACAATTCATTAATACATTCTTTATTAAAAAAGATTACATTTAGTTTTTACGAACTGATAATCTTGGTTAACCAAGAATATAGAGCCATCTTCTTCAGTAGTAGATAATACTCCATAATGTTATATTATATTCTGTATTAATGATTCAGATAATTTTTGATACTTTAAAATACACTCCTGGAAATTGAAATAAGAACACCGTGAATTCATTGTCCCAGGAAGGGGAAACTTTATTGACACATTCCTGGGGTCAGATACATCACATGATCACACTGACAGAACCACAGGCACATAGACACAGGCAACAGAGCATGCACAATGTCGGCACTAGTACAGTGTATATCCACCTTTCGCAGCAATGCAGGCTGCTATTCTCCCATGGAGACGATCGTAGAGATGCTGGATGTAGTCCTGTGGAACGGCTTGCCATGCCATTTCCACCTGGCGCCTCAGTTGGACCAGCGTTCGTGCTGGACGTGCAGACCGCGTGAGACGACGCTTCATCCAGTCCCAAACATGCTCAATGGGGGACAGATCTGGAGATCTTGCTGGCCAGGGTAGTTGACTTACACCTTCTAGAGCACGTTGGGTGGCACGGGATACATGCGGACGTGCATTGTCCTGTTGGAACAGCAAGTTCCCTTGCCGGTCTAGGAATGGTAGAACGATGGGTTCGATGACGGTTTGGATGTACCGTGCACTATTCAGTGTCCCCTCGACGATCACCAGTGGTGTACGGCCAGTGTAGGAGATCGCTCCCCACACCATGATGCCGGGTGTTGGCCCTGTGTGCCTCGGTCGTATGCAGTCCTGATTGTGGCGCTCACCTGCACGGCGCCAAACACGCATACGACCATCATTGGCACCAAGGCAGAAGCGACTCTCATCGCTGAAGACGACACGTCTCCATTCGTCCCTCCATTCACGCCTGTCGCGACACCACTGGAGGCGGGCTGCACGATGTTGGGGCGTGAGCGGAAGGCGGCCTAACGGTGTGCGGGACCGTAGCCCAGCTTCATGGAGACGGTTGCGAATGGTCCTCGCCGATACCCCAGGAGCAACAGTGTCCCTAATTTGCTGGGAAGTGGCGGTGCAGTCCCCTATGGCACTGCGTAGGATCCTACGGTCTTGGCGTGCATCCGTGCGTCGCTGCGGTCCGGTCCCAGGTCGACGGGCACGTGCACCTTCCGCCGACCACTGGCGACAACATCGATGTACTGTGGAGACCTCACGCCCCACGTGTTGAGCAATTCGGCGGTACGTCCACCCGGCCTCCCACATGCCCACTATACGCCCTCACTCAAAGTCCGTCAACTGCACATACGGTTCACGTCCACGCTGTCACGGCATGCTACCAGTGTTAAAGACTGCGATGGAGCTCCGTATGCCACGGCAAACTGGCTGACACTGACGGCGGCGGTGCACAAATGCTGCGCAGCTAGCGCAATTCGACGGCCAACACCGCGGTTCCTGGTGTGTCCGCTGTGCCGTGCGTGTGATCATTGCTTGTACAGCCCTCTCGCAGTGTCCGGAGCAAGTATGGTGGGTCTGACACACCGGTGTCAATGTGTTCTTTTTTCCATTTCCAGGAGTGTATTTTAATAGTTCATAACCAGAAACTAAATAAAAATACAGTTTATGTTTGTCGCACATTTTAGCTTGAAGATTACTTAACTGGTTTAAGTTTGGTGTTAAATCTGACTTTCAGAAATAATCTGTGAAAAACCTTTTTTATTTCCTTTTCTGTAAAGTAATTTGCTATAGAGTTATAGTTACCCCTATGAAACTCATTAATTTTTCATTAAGATGTGTTGCAGTGATGTAGTTATTAAATTGTGTTAGAATACTTCTATATTCATTTTCTAAGTATTGTTTAATAACTTCATCATAACCATGAGTTGTATCTCTTATATCTACTAATCTACCTTTAAAAGCAATTTAACATTTAGCTGCCTTAAAAATCGTACTCAAATATGTTTGAAATTGTTTAGTTAAATTGTCTATTTTTGGATCAATGTTCCCTAATTCGTTATTTTCACTTTCCATTTGTGTTCAAAAATGTTCTTATTCTTCAGATTTTATTTAGAATTTTGGGTTTAGATTGTCAATGCTCTGTTTTTCTATCTTATTTCCAAAAATGTCCATTTAATATATTCATATTTTCATAAAATTTATAAATATATTTAAAACAAATATACACAGCTGCAAATTAAAATGTTTTAATTTTGTATTCATTGTCTATTGTATTACACTTCACTTGAAGCAAGATACTTAGCCACCCACGTCTTTAGGAGTGTTTCCTCCAAATGAATTAAACACAATTTTTATCTTTACCCTTATAATAACTAATCCAATGTCAACCAGAACAATCAGATGTATCTAAATTATCTATTCCTAATTCATATTCTTAGGATGATTAAGTAATCTCTAAACCACAACAAAAGTACTTGATTTTTAATTGTTAAGCAGGTTTTTCTATATCAAAATTGATTAATGCATTGGGGTACATATGAATTATATTTTGCAATTTCTTATAGCAGCATCAGCTTTCATCTCCATTGTTAAATTATGTCTTTTTTGTTTCTCTAATTCCTTGTCTTTTCGGTTTTTTAGTTTATTACTGTGTTTGCTACTTTACTGACAACTGCACTGGCAGCAGTTGAATATGCTAATGCTACCAAAAGCAATGGAAGGCATCCTCCTTTGTGTTTTATTAGTCCAGAGTTTTTTTCTTTTCTGTTTTGTATTTGATTTTTTTTCTTTGTTTTTTGTGCATCAACTAAAAAATTATCAGTACTGTGTAACTGACCATTAATGAGTTTAATTTTAATTGATTTTGGTTTAGTTTTGACACTAGGTAGGAAAAAATAATCAATGCTGTAGTTATTCATTTATATAGATAAAACTTTTCCTGAGGAGTACTCAACCATTATCATCAACATCTAAACTGATACCTAATTTTCTCTTTGCATACATTGTCCCTCTAATGGCCATTGCCTGTAATTTTTCTCCAATTGAAGCATCAGAAGTATTCTTTCTCTTTTTTGCAGGTAACTAAAGTTCTTTATTGGCTTCATGTCTAGATTCTAAATGCTTCTGGTCCCTGTACGTTATATCATGCCGTTTACAAGTTAATCTTTCTTGAAGATTAGCAGAAGTTCTACATTGTGCAGAGGCTTGTAGATGCATCTCTGGCATTGGTAAATATTTAAAAGCCCTGTTTACTAATCCGTTCCCATGCTTTTCACTTTTCCAAAATGTGTGTGGCAAGTAATTCTTAAATCTAATCATATATGAAATTTCTTTTGGATTGTTGATAATAAAATAACTAAACTTATTTAATACAGTTTTTATTATTCTGACTTTCACATAACGATAATTATTATTTCAAGTTAGTTCTTCTCCATTAATAACTGCTAATCTATCGATTAAATCTCTAACATCATTCATGCAAACATCAATTGGTTTTTCTTTATTAAGCCTTCACCAAGTTTCTCATCTCTTTCTGAATGATCCCTTTTTATTGTGATCATCTTATTTTTGGGAAGTGGACATCAGCAATTTCTTTTGTCAATTCATTACACTTAGTACCTTTACTTGATTTTATTTTATTTGTATTCTTTTCAGAATATAGTGTTCAGTATGGTGTAAAATATCTGAATAATTTGGTAAATTAACTCCATCAATTTTTTAACAAATATTGTATATAGTAATGTATTTTTTGTTAACAGATTCATTAGTCCTGCTGTACTTTTTATGTCTTATCATCAACTGTTAATTTACTTCCACAAAATTTTCAGTGTGGTTGATGTACTTTAATATTCTTTTGCTGACATTTATTTTCCTACCATTACCCTAGTTAATTTTTTGACAGCACCCACATCTTGAGCTATCTTTTTTATAGATTTTTACCTCTTCATCATATTTTGTTAATCAATTGTGTACTTTTTATTCACTTAGCATATAGTCACATCAAGAACAATCATATAGTTTAATATAGGGTATATTCCAAAAATCTTCTTGTGATGATGATGATGATGAGCATAAGTAAAATGTGTTTTTCAATTTCTCTACTTCCTTCTATAGCTTTTAGCACATTATTGCCTAATCCTTCAATTCTTTCTTTAACGTTTTCGATTGCATCAATAACAGGTTGATTTTTTCACATTATGTTCTTGGATGTTTTTTTCCAGAACTTGAAATTTTTCAAATTCTTCAATTTTCTTTTCTATTTCGTTCAGCTTCTTTAGCTATCAGTGTGTCATATATCGAAAGCATTTAATAAGGATAAAAAACATTATTGAAACTTATTTTTTCTGAATGGATTAATAGAAGTTAATGAGACAATGCATTCTGCTTTTACACATATCAAAAAATAGCTATCACAAGTATTTGGTTCAAAGTAACTTTCATATTTTTTCACATAATCAAGAACTTCTTTAAATTTAGTAAGATGTTCAAATAAAACAATATCATTATGGTCTAACTGATATGCAATAGCATCTTTTAACGAATTAATTTAATAAGGAAATCTTTTATACAATATTTGTATTCCATTAGGTTTCATGGTCATAACTACTGTTAAAAGTCATGAAGTATTTAAAATATTAGACTATCCTTTACTAATTGTTTGGTATTTATGAATATGTTTGATCTAAATAAAAACCATCTATTCCTTTTTGTCTTCCTCTCGTAAAATATTCTCCAGCTACATCTTGATTTTCAGGAATGAAATCATCAAACACTACAGTTGAATTACCTTGGCATTGATCTAGTGGTATAATTTGAATGTTGTTCTCAATTATAATTTTTAACATCATCTTCTTTACACATCTGCATAAATTCTTGATATTTCGGTTGATCTTATTCTAATTAACCACCCTGGAGCTAGAATATAATGGTTAATCATGAATGTTGTTTTGTCACAACCACTCAGTGGTATAATAGCACATTGAACAGAGTTAGATAAAAGCTTATCATGTTAATATTTCCACTGGAATTCTAATTTTTTGTTTTTAAATTGCTTTCATTTAAGTAAATAAAATTGTGTTAATATTAAATAAGTCATCAGTTTCAGTTGAGTGGTAAGTAATCTCTTCTCAAAAAAGATTGACTGTACCTGTAAGGGAACGTTTTAATAATGCTGCACTAGTTGGTTTGCGTACATTTCTAACTCCAAATAATACACAAAAATAATATTTATATTTTGATGGAGAAACGATATAAATTCCTGTTGGCTAATATAGTTTAAAAATTGATTCATCCAAAAAAATGCAGGTATTCATTAACCCTTTAACTTCTCTGGTTGTGTTAACAAGCGCACCTTTGTACCTTTCCCTATGTGCTCTGAACCAGGTAGAAGGACTGGTGGCACGATTAAACACTTTCAGAACACACAGGTACAAATGCGCGTTAACACCCCCAGGGCAGTTAAAGGGTTAAGAAGATGGAGTTTTAAGTAGAATTATTGAGTGATGTTAAATAAGATATGGGTATAAAAGATAGTACAGGAATTGTGCTTGGATTTAGTAACCAAGTTATTGAAGCTGACAAAATACTGTTGTCAGTGATGTTACTTAATTTTTCCATTTGCATTAATCAATATAAATCTAATTCTAGCTGATGAAATATTTGTGAAAAATACTGATCACTCTCATTGATAAATTAATATTATTGCTTTAGTCAAGCCTAATGCCGAATTTGGAGGATCAATAATTCGTGAACCACATAATCCTGTTAATATTGCAATTTTTTATACTATACAGGTTTAGCAATAACTGTAATGATAATTTGATTGACTTCAATTGTGTTACTGTAACAGTTTTCTTAGAAATTGATTAATACATTTTTATCCTTAACAAATAATGAACAAAATATAGAGGAATCAGTTCTACTCATTCCCTGTGAGTGATAAATCAAAAAATAATCTAAATATTTCTAATCAGGACACAGATATTACCATATATAGAAGAAATAGATGGCTTCATCCTCATTGTTCTCAGTTGTACATGAGCTTCAGTATTATTGGAGCTGATGGTATTGATTATACATCTCATGATGGAAAATCTAACACAAAATTAATTGATAATTATATGACAAAGCTATTTGATTTTATAACCACAAAGAAGGAAAATAATTTTATATACGGAGGTTGTTCGTGTTGTTACCCTGGATGATAATTACTTGAAATATTTGTCAGGATTTGTAAGCAGTTGGTCCCTGAGGTACAGAATACGCGAACACTGAGAAGTAAGCTTAAACAGTTTATTAACAAAAGACTGATTATAAAACACTCATGCTTCGTGCACCCATCATCACTGTGTCTGACATCCTAACACCGGCTAATTACGGTCGTATCGAAAGGCCCCATGGTGAGTTAAGAAAAGAGACATATTTGCGCCCGAGACTGCACTAGTTACACGGTGGGCTGCAGACGGCGGCCATTGTGTTACTCCCCTGTGGCATGTTGCGGCCGGACGTACGTCTCCTGACCAAGCAAACTGTCAGCATTCCAAGATAGGTCGGCTGGAGAGCGCTGGTTATGTACTGTACGGCTATGTGCAAACCTGTAGACCCTTGCTTCACTCTCCCCAGAGAAAAAGAGCAACCATAGGTGGCTCAAAACGACCTCCTGGGCGTTATGAACTTATTACGCCATTCATGGCATCAGAAGGCATTGCAACATGTATTTCATTTGCAGACACGTAACTTTCAGTATAGAGAAGCGTCCCTACACGATAACGATTTCATACGTGACAAATGGTGTTGACAAAAGACAAATTATTAAAAGCAATAAAAACACAACACTTTAAATCAAGTATGGATTAACATTACTGGATGGATCGAAGGACTTCATTCTATTTGCTGCTTCAATGAAGTTTAGCTCATTACTGGAAGGAATTACATTTTTATGAATATCCTTCATTAAATCATTATCTTCAAAAAACTTGATAAGGAATGCTTTCATTATGTTAATATGTATGGATCATTGTAATAAACAGATAACATTCTCTTTAATGGCAAATGTCCAGTTGCATCAAATGTACTTGGCAATGCTTTAGGCATATCAAATAGTTCACATGGTAAATCACAGTGTGTGGCACTCAAGATTAATTCATTACAATTCAATCTGCGTGTAAAGGGTAGCTCAGGTGTATTATAATTTCTACAGGTAAATGTGACATCAAGGGTAGAGTTAAATGAGAAAATGGTACCTTCAGAACATGGTTTAAGAAACAGATGATAAAGATGCGTTAAAATTCTAGGGCAATCATCTCTTGGGGATGATTCATGAACAATTCTTTCTCACAGCTGTACACTCTGCGATCTAAGCATACTGCCGATTTATTGCAAATTATCTTATGACTACGTTTACACACATGAAAATCGTTTTCATTTAGGGATGCAAATATATTCGATCCTTGCTGATGAGTAGATGTTTAGTGCATACTTTACATGAATACCTGCTTGTCTCCATTTCACAGGGTAAGTATCAATCTTATACATTTCAAAATTATGTTTTGATCTAGCAATGGGTATAGAAACAATAACAGTTAATTCATCTTCGATCATTAAAGAGTTTTTGGTGGTTAACTAATAGTAAGCATATAAATTGTAAGAGTTAACAGGGTAAATCGTAGTATATGTTGCATCTAGCTTTCGTTCAATTGATGGTAGGATCTGTAAAAATTGTTCTGGATGTAGTAGTACACTGCTCAAAAATCATTTGAACTACTTTCTAAGACTGTTTTTAAGTTAAGGGCATCAATTTTAGCATTTGATAAACTATCAGTAATCCTTAACAAAAGAGTGTTTAAATCTAAATGTGCACTCACAGCTTTGAATCCTTGGAATTAACTTCCAGTAGATCTTGACTAGTTAAAGTAGCAGATACAGTACAAAGGATACTCGAACTAAAATCAAACCAGGCACATTTATGCCTAATTGAAGTTTTGTGTGGCAAAAGATTAAAAAAACAGTAAATCTCTTGTTCACAATTAGCATGTGTAGACTCTACCTGCATTTTGGTTGTGATCCAGTTATTATACCAAGATGTACCCAATTCCAAAATTGTATCATTGCCCATTAACAGAACGAATTAGATCCATTTGCTTCTTTACTTTACAAGTTTTGCATTACTTGTTGAAACTACTCGTGGTTCAAAACAAAACACCTGTACTCTGTAGTACTATTACTACAGCAGTAGTAGAATATGCTATTATAGCAAACATTAGAATAAAAATGAACATGGTTAATTAGTTCTAAATACTAGAGCTAACTAGGAACATAAAATAAATGAATTACTTGTGCTAACCTGTCGAGTGCTTCACTTGTGCACTCGTGTAATACCTTCAGTACTAAATTTTCACAACACATTCACATAAGCACATGGCTGAAATAAACACATGCATTGTACTCTCACACACTACACACGTTTACACAGATTGAGAATTGCAGGTCTGCCTCTTGGTCGGTCCTCATTGTCTTGCCATGCTACAGGAAATCTACCCAGAATTGGCTTTACACGACTGACATGAACGACAATCGAATGAAAAGGCCTTTGGAGCTTATGAGTGACTGGTGATAACACTTCCAAGATTGGATATGGTCCTTTCCAAAACTTCTTAAACTTTTTGACTTGACTCTTCTTTGACACCACATTGCTTAGATACACAAGATCTCCAACTCGATACTGTGGCACTGCTGCTTGGCGGTCGTTTTGTCTTACTTTCTGAAGAAAGGATTGAGAATTTCTCTGTTTCACTCCCCTCCACGATTCCTTTAGTTTGCGTGCTAGATTCCTTATGTGTTCATTGCTGATTCTAGCAGTCGATCGTGTAAAGTCCAAGGGGGAATGCATTCTTCTTCCATACACGATCTCATATGGACTTAGGTCACTTGAGCTGTGCATTTTGATGTCGTAAGAACTTACCAAGTACGGTAAACAGACATCCCAATTGTCGTGCTTGCTGCCCACATAATGGCTAAACATGTTAAAAATTGTTCTGTGGACTCGCTCGACTCTTCCATTTCCTTCAGGGTGTGGTGGTATAGTCCTTAACTGAGTTATTTGCATCAGCTTACAAGTCTATTTAAGTAATCCACTCATAAAATTCGTTCCTTGATCACTAATTATACTTAATGGTAATCCATACTTAAGAATCCATTCTTCTACAAAAACGTTAGTCTCAGAACTCTGATCAGGTATTGGTATCATTAGAAGGTATCTAGAGAAATGATCTAACATTGTCAATATGTATCTGTTTCCGTCTTTAGTCTTAGGTAACGGTCCTACAACATCTAGTCGTACTCTTTCAAGTGGTTCACTCGTCCCTGGCAGTTCTTCCAGTGGTGCTCTATTTTTTCCTACATTATTCCGTCTCTTACAGGAATCACATTGTGAAATAAATTCGAAAACGTCAGCTTTGCACCTCGGCCACCAAATCATTTGAGCTATTTTATTGTTTGTTGCTTTTTTTCCACAAGGTTTTGATAATAAAGAATCGTGTTGTTCACTCATGATTTGTTCTTTCATGCCTTCTGGAATTACTAGGCGGTTTCCTTTAGAAGCGATTTTGTACAAAATTCATCTATTTCGACAAAACATTGATCATTTTTCCATAATTTGCATTGTGGATCTTCTTCTTGGGCTGCATTTAACTCTTCTTCTCGACTTATTGTAACACAAACATTGACTTTTCCACTCTCTGCATCAGCATTCCCATGTTGTTTACCAGGTTGGTGAATAACCTTCAACTGCTATTCACTCAGTCTTAATGCCGATCTTGTTAATCTGGTACTTGGATCCTTTAAGGTCAATAACCATTTAAGTGCAGCATGATCTGTGATAACTGTAAATTCTCTTCCAGTTAAGCAACGTCTGTTGTGTGTTATAGCAAAAACCAAAGCACAAAGCTCCTTCTCAGTAGTAGTATAATTACATTCTGCTTTGTTTAATTGTCTGGAAGCAAATGAGATTGAATGTTCGTGACCATCAACTTCTTGAGACAAGATTGCACGTATGGCAAAACTGGATGCATCTGTTGAAAGAGTAATAGGTTTACAGAAATCTGGAGACCCTAACACTGGGGCTATGGTTGGAGCTGTTTTAAGTTCTTCCATTGCCTCTTTGCATTCTGTTGACCAATTAAAAGTGGCTCCTTTCTTCAGTAGCTATGTCATTAGATGTGCTATATTCGCATGACCAGCTATAAATCATCTGTAGAAATTTAACAATCCCCAGAATGGTTGTAGTTCTTTCAAATTCTGTAGTTCAGGAAAATTCTTTACATCTTCAATTAATTTTGAATCAGGTCGGACACCTTCACTGGTTATAACATGACTAAGGTAGTTAACCTTACTTTGTGCAGAATGACATTTATCTATTGACAAAGACAGGTTTGCATTTCTTATATGCTCAAAAACAGCTTGTAGTCTCTCAGTAAGCTGCTTCATGTTTTCACCAAAAATTATTATGTCATCACGGTAAACAAGTGCTTGCGTTGGGTTGAGCCCTCGTAAAACTGAATCCATCAGGCGTTGAAATGTAGCTGGAGCATTACAAAGTCCAAATGGCATACGAAGATACTTCGATACTCCTGTTGCTGTTACACTGTATACTCCTGTTGCAGTTACAAATGAAGTTTTTGCTTGATCATCTGGATGTACTGTTAACTGGTGATAACCACTTGTTAAATCACATACTGAAAAAAATCGATATCTGCCCAAGTAATCCAAGGTTTCCACTAAATTTGGTATGGGGTAATTGTCGGGTGTGGTCACAACATTCAAAGATTGGTAACCAACACAAAAATGGAACTGTGATTCTCCATAAATTGATCTCTTCTTTACAATTACAACAGGCGAACACTACAGTGGGTCTGAAGGATCTCTTGGTTTTATAATTCTGGCTTCTAATTGTTCTTTAACCGTGTCTTCTACCAACTCTGACTAAATGGTATTAGGTAAGGTTTCTGTGTGATTGAGGCTGCATTCCTTGTATGAATACGATGCTGAACTAAATGAGTGATAGGTAAATTTGAACGTTCTAGGAATAAAACTGCATATTCCAACAAAACAGATTCATCAGCTGTTCAATCTTCTAACAAATCTTGCGCTTCAGTTCATTATTTACTTCGTCTCCTCGTTGCAATTTTGCGGTACTGTTACCAAAATCTGTGTTTATAACTACAGCGTATGTTACTTTATCTGGAATCTGTACTACGCCACTTCTACTTATGCTCGACACTTCAGCAACTTTCGTTCCTCATGGCAAACCAACATCCTCATTGCTCATATTCATTATTGTAACCAGGACTTTTGTGACATTCTGTCTCACCTTTGTAGCGACACCTACACTAACAATGCATTTTATCCAGTAACTCACTTTTCCCAGATCGCTCAATTAATAAAAAAGATCATTCCTCGCATCAGGGTGACTTAACTTCAACATAGATTGTCTTTCCTGCTCCCTTTGGAATTTGCTGATGCTGATCAATTAGAACATCGACTCAGACAGTTTGAACCGACGCATCGTTTAGGTGGTCCATTCCCACGACATCAGTATTGCTGCTCCTTTGAGTATGATCTGAAGAATGATTCCCTAGGTTGTAGTTGCTACGGCCTAGTCTGGTCTTTCTTTCTGTGACAAATATCTCTGCCTGTTAGCGGACAGGAGATCAAATCCAAGTACACTGTCGTAACGCGTTTTGTTATTTGAAACTACTTACACCCTTGCTGTGTATTTATCTTTATCTTTATTTTAACCTTCATCTTGGCCTTAGCCAAGAATTATTTCTACATCAGCTTTTCCATAGTTACATAGTTTTCCTCCGTTTGACCCTCGCACTTTCAATAGCGGCGGTTTCAATTTATCCCGTTTATCTATGCAAGGCCTAGTAGAAATCCTTGGGTAACAGAAGATACATCAAATTTAATTGATGAAAGGAGAAAATATAAAAATGCAGTAAATGAAGCACGCAAAAAGGAGTAAAAACGTCTCAAAAATGAGATTGACAGGAAGTGCAAAATGGCTAAGCAGGGATGGCTAGAGGACAAATGTAAGAATGTAGAGGCATATCTTATTAGGTGTAAGATATATACTGCCTACAGGAAAATTAAAGAGACCTTTGGAGAAAAGAGAACCACTTGTATGAATATCAAGAGCTAAGATGGAAACCCAGTTCTAAGCAAAAAAGGGAAAGCAGAAAGGTCGAAGGAGTATATAGAGGGTTTGTACAAGGGTGATGTACTTGAAGAAATATTATGAAAATGGAAGAGGATGTAGATGAAGATGAAATGGAAGATATGATACAGCGTGAAGAGTTTGACAGAGCACTGATAGACATAAGCCGAAACGAGGCCCCAAGAGTAGACAACATTCCATTAGAACTACTAATAGCCTTGGGAGAGCCAGCCCTGACAAAACTCTACCATCTGGTGAGCAAGATGTATGAGACAGGCGAAATACCATCAGACTTCAAGAAAAATATAATAACCCTGATCCCAAAGAAAGCAGGTGTTGACATATGTGAAAATTACCGAACTATCAGTTTAATAAGCCACGGCTGCAAAATACTAATACGAATTGTTTACAGACGAATGGAAAAACTGGTAGAAGCCAATCTATGGGAAGATCAGTTTGGATTCTGTAGAAATGTTGGACTACGCGTGGCAATAATGACCCTACAACTTATCATAGAAGATAGGTTAAGGAAAGGCAACCCTATGCTTATAGCATTTGTAGACTTAGAGAAAGCTTCTGACGACGTTGACTGGAATCTGGAATACTCTCTTTCAAATTCTGAAGGTGGTAGGGGTAAAATACAGGGAGCGAAAGGCTATTTACAATTTGTACATAAACCAGATGGCGCCTATAAGGGCCAAGAGGCATGAAAGGGAAGCAGTGGTTGGGAAGGGAGTGGGACAGGGTTGTAGCATATCCCTGATGTCAATCAATCTGTATGTTGAGCAAGCAGTAAAGGAAACAAAAGAAAAATTTGGAGTAGGTATTAAAATCCATGGAGAAGAAATAAAAAGTTTGAGGTTCGCCAATGACATTGTAATTCTGTCAGAGACAGCAAAGGACCTGGAAGAGCAGCTGAACGGAATGTACATTGTCTTGAAAGGAGGATATAAGATGAACATCAACAAAAGCAAAAGAAGGATAATGGGATGTAGTCGAATTAAATCGGGAGATGATGAGGGTATTAGATTAGGAAATGAGACGCTTAAAGTAGTAAATAAATTTTGCTATTTGGGGACCAAAATAACTGATGATGGTCGAAGTAGAGAGGATATAAAATGTAGACCGGCAATAGCAAGGAAAGCGTTTCTGAAGACGAGATATTTGTTAACATCGAGTATAGCTTTAAGCGTCAGGAAGTCGTTTCTGAAAGTATTTGTATGGAGTGTAGCCATGTAAGGAAGTGAAACGTGGACGATAAATAGTTTGGACAAGAAGAGAATAGAAGCTTTCGAAATGTGGTGCGACAGAAAAATGCTGAAGATTAGCTGGGTAGATCACATAACTAATGAGGAGGTATTGAATAGAATTGGGGAGAAGTGAAATTTGTGGCACACTTTAATTAGAAGAAGGGATCGGTTGGTAGGACATGTTCTGAGGCATCAAGGAATCACCAATTTAGTATTGGAGGGCAGCGTGGAGGGTAAAAATCGTAGAGGGAGACCAAGAGATGAATACACTAAGCAGATTCAGAAGGATGTAGGTTACAGTAGGTACTGGGAGATGAAGCAGCTTGCACAGGATAGAGTAGCGTGGAGAGCTGCATCAAAGCAGTCTCTGGACAGAAGACCACAACAACAACAACGGTACCTTTTTTTAGCAATCACATTAATGAGGTCTGTGCTCCTGTATCAATAAGTAGTTCGATGTTTCTCCCACGATATACAGTATCTATCATGAAGTAATTTTCGGTCTGATTTTCGCTGGAACTGACAGGAATTACTGTCACTGGCAGGAGGCGGATGGAGTGGTGGCCATACGTCCCCGTACTCGTTGAAAGATCTGGCTGATTGTCTGTTGTTAGCATGAAAGGGAAGCAGTGGTTGGGAAGGGAGTGAGACAGGGTTTTAGCCTGTCTCCTATGTTATTCAATCTGTATATTGAGCAAGCAGTAACGGAAACAAAAGAAAAATTCGGAGTTGGAATTAAAATCCATGGAGAATAAATAAAAACTTTGAGGTTCACCGATGACTTTGTAATTCCGTCAGAGACAGCAAAGGACCTGGAAGAGCAGCTGAACGGAATGGACAGTGTCTTGACAGGAGGATGTAAGATGTACATCAACAAAAGCAAAACGAGAATAATGGAATGTAGTCTAATTAAATCGGGTGATGCTGCGGGAATTAGATGAGGAAATGAGACGCTTAAAGTAGTATATGAGTTTTACTATTTTGGGAGCAAAATAACTGATGATAGTCGAAGTAGAGAGGATATAAAATGTAGACCGGCAATGGCAAGGAAAGCGTTTCTGAAGAAGAGATATTTGTTAACATCGAGTATAGCTTTAAGCGTCAGGAAGTCGTTTTTGAAAGTATTTGTATGGAGTGTAGCCATGTATGGAAGTGAAACGTGGACGATAAATAGTTTCGACAAGAAGAGAACAGAAGCTTTCGAAATGTGGTGCTACAGAAAAATGGTGAAGATTAGATGGGTAGATCACATAACTAATGAGGAGGTATTGAATAGAATTGGGGAGAAGTGAAATTTGTGGCTCACCTTAATTAGAAGAAGGGGTCGGTTGGTAGGACATACTCTGAGGCATCAAGGGATCACCAATTTAGAATTGGATGGTAGCGTGGAAGGTAAAAATTGTAGAGGGAGACCAAGAGATGAATACACTAAGCAGCTTCAAAAGGATGTAGGTTGCAGTAGGTACTGGGAGATGAAGAACCTTGCACAGGATAGAGTGGCATGGAGAGTTACATGGACTTAGGACCACTGCAACAGCAGGATTACCTTTCTTCTTGTTGCGACAATCTCTCGAAACATGACCCTGTATCCCGTAATGATAGCAGATTCGATTCTCTTTACAATCCTTAAGCTTGTGCCCCAGCTTATTGCATCTGTAGCATTGTACTGTTGTGTTGAAAACTCTGCGTTCTTGTCTCTGCATCTCATTCGGTCGTCTTAGTGTTTCAACGAAACGAATAGCTGATTCTATTGCTTCCTGAAACGATTTATATCGTGCCAATCTAACAGCTTTGTTTACTTCCTCTCCATGGTGATGATGATGAGTCCCATACTTCTTCACAGAGCGTAGGGGAGCGACGCAGGCACCCGCGCCGCCGTACTAGGCAAGGTCCTAGTGGAGGTGGTTTGCCGCCTTTGCCTACCTCCAACCGTAATGGGGATGAATGATGATGATGAAGACGCCACAACAGCACCCAGTCATCTCGAGGCAGGGTAAATCCCTGACCCCGCCTGGAATCGGACCCGGGCCCCGTGCTCGGGAAGCGAGAACGCTACCGCGAGACCACGATCTGCGGGCACTCTCCATACAACCCATTAATAAATGTGTGCAAGGCTCTCTGGTCGGATTTGAACAACTGAATGCGATTTTCATTTTCATCTTCTTTTAACTCGTACGTTTGAGCGTTGACGTTTCGGATTCTGTCAGCAAACTGCTCGATCGATTCGTCTCATCACATTCGCAAACTGTAAAGCTTCCCTCTGTAAAATCTGATCGCGTTTTTACGTTTAAATCTCTGGACAACAACCGTTCTAAACTCATTGTAATCTTCTGTTTTCACGCAAGTACGCTCCGTGCTCATGAAATCTTCTGCTGCTCCCTGCATTCTTAATTTGGCAACCACCAGCTTATCGGAATCTGTCCATGATCTTAACAGGGCGGCACCTTCAAGTTTGCGACAAAAAAAATAACTTTCACATCATCTTCGTGTTACCCGCTAAACACTGGTACTGATGGCAATAATGAAAAATTCTTTATTGTCGTTGTACTGCATGAACTATCTTTCGGAATGTTACGCTCCCTTCTTTCTGCTTTTAACTGCCGAATCTCTTCTTGCAGTTCATTAATAACAGTTTGTAAATCGAGAACGTTACTCTGACTGGATTGCGGCATTTCGTCTAATTTATCGCCAATGAGTCACTCAAGTGTAAAATGAAAATCCATCACTGCCTTTCGTATTCTAGTCAAACTGGAGTGGACCAACTTGAATTCGAGCGTAGAATGTCCCCGTGTAGTCAGAAAATGTTCATGCTGCTGCTCGAAGTTGACGTTGTGCTGCACTCCTTCAGGACTGTAGCTTTTCTATAATTATCCCCATGCTGACACCATTTCTACAAGGAGGTTGTTTGTGTTGTTACCCCCTGATGATAATTAGGCGAAATATTTGTCAGGATTCGTAAGCAGTGGGTCCATGAGGTACAGAATACGCGAACACTGAGAAGTAAGTTTAAACAGTTGTTAGTACCCCCATCGGGCGCCTCCCCAGGTGGCGGATAGGGGAATGCCTCCTAGATATAGGTGGTACTGGGGAAATCAAATACCCAGGGCGGACCAAAAACTAACGAAATGTAGCGTCTGAACTCCTAGAGGAGCGGCTACAAACAGCGTCTGTTCTCCATGTTAGGAGCGGCTGAACACACACTCTGGAACTTACAATCCCAGTTTTAACCTCGGAATGGCCCAAAAAGCCATCTCCCCCCTGAATTTCAAACAACTATGCATGATGTCAATTTCTCTAGATAGAACTACTCCAGGAGGTAACCAATCCTCCGCCGCTAACAGCAGCGCAATCAGGCCTAAGGATTCTGGAGAGCCTGAAGCACCATGTCGTTCAAGAAATTCAAAATCCTCTAAACTGAAGAAAAACAACGTACATTTCTTTGGAACCCTAAATATTAACTCGATCTTGAAGCCGGGAAAACTGAAGCAGCTCACCAAAGTCTTGAAGGTATATAAAATCCAAATATGTGCGCTGCAGGAAACCAGATTTACAGAAGAAGATTTAATGGATTATGAAGGATACAGGATATTTAAAGGAAAGAACGGCTGGAACCCATGTGGAAGAGGCCTTCCCCACCTTGGAACAGGCTTCATCGTGAAATCTAACTGGGTAAACTCAATAACCGACTTCCAGTCACCTAATGAACGCTTGACTTTTCTCACATTCCGCGCCCTAAATAAAACCTATACACTTATTAATTGCCACGCACCCATCAACAATGACAATAAGAAAAACCCTCAGAAAGTAGATACATATTGGGAATCTCTAGACCACGAACTTTCTAAAATCCCAACATCAAATGTGAAAATACTGTTTGGGGACTTCAATGCACAAATAGGCCAAGAAAAAAAAATACAAAAAAACAGTAGGAAACTACCCGGCTCACAAAAGGACAAACAGAAATGGAGAAAGATTAATAGAACTATGCAAGGGTCATAACTTAAAATTAATGTCTACAAATTTCAAAAAACCTCCTAAGAAACAGAAAACATGGAAATCACCAAACACAAGTATTGGAGAGTTCCAGATAGATCACATAGCCATCACACACTATAATCAAAAAGAAATAATGAATGTGAGAGTTCGGAAAGGGGCAAACATTGTAACTGACCACTACTTATCGACAATCAAATTAAATGTCATACCACAAAGAAAGAAACAAATACAAAACAGGAAAACTCAAAAGATAGACGCAAACATCTTGAAAGAGAAAAGAGAAGAATTCTGTCAAAACATAGTTATATGTTCGGATAAATGGGAAGATATAAAAGAAGGAATGATAAGATCTGCTCAAGAAGTCGCAAAAATGAAAAAGAGAAAGAAACACGAATGGTGGGATGAGATATGTGAGGAAGCAATAGAACAAAGGATGAAAGCATGGAAGAAATGGCACTCAACCAAAAGTGATAAGGACTACCTGGAGTTCAAACAGCAAAGATCTTCTACAGCAAAACTCATTAGATCAGTAAAAAGACTATTTGAAAAGAACCAACTTATACAAATGGATAAAGATTTTAAGAGAAACAATAACAGATCTTTTACAGCACATTCAGACAGAAACTACAAAAATATGTAGCACCAAATCTGTGTTTTAAAGATACCAGTGGAAAACTGGCAATGAATAATGAAGAAAATTGTGAAATATTAGCAAAATATTTTGAACAACTCCTCAACTGTCAGGAACCTATTGAAAAATTACCAGCAACACCCCAAACACAGTAAACAATAATTCTGAACCCCCATGCCTCATAGAAATCAGAGAAATCATTAAAAACCTTAAGAACAATAAAGCACCATGGGAAGACATGATAATTGCAGAAATGTGGAAAAGTGTGGATAATACAACTCAAGAAAAACTACTGGGAATAATCAATGAGATTTGGAGAACGGAACGTATACCGGAAGAATGGAAAACTGCATTAATCCACCCCATCTTCAAAAAGGGGATAAAACCGATGCAAATAACTACAGAGGGATATCTTTGCTTCCGGTAACGTATAAAATTCTATCTAAGGCCCTACAAAACAGATTGGAGAAACAACTTGATCAAGAAATTGGTGAATACCAAGCAGGCTTTAGGAAGGGAAGATCTTGTGTGGAGCAAATTTTAAACTTGAAGTTAATTATTAAATATAGACGATTAAGAGGAAAAGACATCTTTATCACGTTTGTTGACTTCAAGAAGGCATACGACTCCGTTGACAGAACAACCTTGGTTAACATCCTTAGGGAGTTTGGAGCAGACAAGAAAACAGTCGCAATCGTCAAAGAAACACTTACGGATACCTATGCAAAAGTAAAGTTCCGTGGTGAGGTATCCAGACCATTCAAAATCAGAACAGGATTAAGACAAGGAGATGGGTTGTCACCTACCCTATTCAACTGTGTGTTAGAAAAAGTTATTAGAGAGTGGAGGAAGAAAACGACTGAAGAAGGAATACAAAAAATCAGATTAGGAAGAATAAAGGATGGATTAGAAGTAGATTGCCTCGCTTTTGCTGATGACTTAGCGATTCTGGCAGGAAGTTTGGAAGAAGCAGTCAAACAGATCAATATTCTGAATGGAACAGCAGAAAAAGCAGGACTGAAAATCTCCTTTGAAAAGACAGAGTACCTAACCAATGTAAAAGAGGCACCAAACAATATGATTACAAAGTATGGCCAGATAAAGAAGGTTTCTAATTTCAAATATTTAGGGGAAATCATCCAGCCCAATGCTTCAGATAAAGAAGGAAATAAAACAAGAACAAGAAAAATGGAAATGGCATTCCAGCTAACAAAGAATGTGTACAACAAGAAGTCAGTATCAATTAACGCAAAAATAAGGCACTACAACACTGTGATTAAGCCAGAGTGTCTGTATGCATCTGAATGTTTAGCAATGAACACTAACAAGGAAATGGAATCTATAGCAAAAAAGGAGCGAAAAATCATTAGAAGAGTACTTGGGCCGAGATTTGAGAATGGGACTTGGAAGCTTAGAAGTAATAGAGAAGTGTATGACAAAATTGAGAAAGTGGGAGATACTATGAGGAAGAGAAGAGTAAGCTTTTACGCCCATTTGAAAAGAATGAATGATGAAAGGCTGACAAAGAAAATATTCATGTTTTTTTGACAAGAACCCCAGAACCCAAATTACCTGGTTCAAAGAAGTCAAAGCAGACTTGCAGGAGATGGGTATAGGAGAAGAGGATATAACCAACAGAGAATTAATGAGAGACAAAATTCAACATTTTGAAGGATTTGAAGTGAAGAAGAGAAGAACTGGAGGAACAGTGTGGACAGAAGACCGAAGGGAGCAGCACAGAGAGAGGATGAAGACATATTGGCAGAAGAGAAAAGAGGAGGAGCGTAATAGGAGAAATGTACATTGAAAAATAGTTGTTTAACGCGGTCCCTAGACGGCCAAAATCGGAATAAAAAAAAAACTGATTATATAACACGCACGCTACGCGTACCCATCATTACTGTGCCTGACATCCTAATACCGCCTAATTACGGTCGTATCGAAAGACTCCATAGTGAGCTAAGAAAAGAGAGATATTCGCGCCCGAGGCCATACTAGTTATATGGCGCGCTGCGGACGGCGGCCAGTGGCTTACTCCCCTGCGCCGCGCTGCAGCCAGATGCACGTCTACTGACCAAGCAAATTGTCAGCATTCCAAGATAGCTCGGCTGGCGAGCGCGTGATACGTACTGTACGGCTACGTGCAAACCCGTAGACCCTTACAGTTATTTCTAGAATAGATTGTCCTTTTACTTCATCATCAGTTTTGTTGTATTTTACTTCGTCTCTTAATGGTAAAATAAGTATTGAAGGACATATCAGTAATGATAGTCAATAAAGAATAAGATAAACGAAGTGCTTTATCCACTGAATATGATAGGTGATTTCTTTAGCTACTATAAAGAAATGTTATGGGAAGGGGATCTTACAGTAATTTTTACTTGGAGTTCCAGTGCTGGAGATGCTCTTCTTAGATGGGCTGACTACAGGATACTGGAGTTGAAAAAAAAAGATAAACTTCAAAAAGTAGACAAAATTGTAACAGAATCTATGTTATTCATGTACCTATTGCTAAATATGAACCAAATTACTAGCTCAGACAATGAGAAAATATACTAAAAAATCTGAAAATTCCCAATTATTTCTATGAACTACAAAGAGTTGAGACAGTTGGATTAAGTGGGAAGGAAAATTTCGAACTAGATATCACAAAATAATATAAGTGAATAGAGTTTGATATGCCTTATTTTATTTGTTATTTTTTCAACTAATTCAAAACTAATCAGGTGACTGGTACTTCATTGTATGATCACATTAAACTTCATAATATTTATATTAAAAATGGAAGGAATAAAATGGCTCATTCATTTCGAATTTGGATTTAACAAGTTACACAGTTGAAAGGCGATGTAGATATAAAGTCCTTTTAATTTTGTAACGAACTATCCTATCTATGTGATGAATATGAGTCACAGAAAGAATACTGTTACTGCTCAAGGGAGTACTATGAAATTATGTGCAACTTTCAGTGATAAAATACGCCTATGTAATAATGTATGGAAAGAAGAATTTCACATTTGATGCACAACACAGAACATTAACTGAGAATTTTTAAACTGAAAAATTGTGTGTCTAATGATTTTTGATTTTATTCATTATTATTTCTCTGAATAAACCTTTTCATGAACATTATGTTACAATATTCCGTTTTTAAAATCAGTTAATATTTGACTGTGAAATTAACAATGGTAAAGATTCTTTTTAATTTGCAACCACAGGAGAGCCCAGCAGCATAAAAAAACCGTAGTTCCTGCCTGCTTGAGGCTGCTAACTCGAATGGTTGCTCCAGGAGATGGATGCAAGATACTCGTATATAGCCACAAGTGCCTGCCTGAAGCGCCACCTCCTTATCACTGTCTCGCTCACACAGTAGCTCTGTCGTTCGCAAACAGCAGTGGCACACAAGGGAGTAATTGAAATCCTGATTCCTAGTTGTTGCCATTGTAGTGAAGTTTAAAACGAAGTTTCTACGCATATTTTTCCTATTTCTTACCCTATATTAATGGTTTAAACTTTGAGTTACTATTTAAGTGATTTACTGTCTTAGTGGTTAAAATGCAGTTATCTCAAAAATTAAAATGTTACAACAAAAACAAATTTCAGAGAATCTGAGACCCAATCACAAAGTTTACATTAGCACACACGAGGTGGCACCCAGTATGTATTTTTACTTGGCAACAGTCGTCAGTGAGGCAGCTTCCATTCACTTTAAACACAAACCATAATTTTTAAATGTTAATTTGATGGCCGTACGGTTCTAGGCACTTCAGTCTGGAACCGCGTGACTGCTACGGTCGTAGGTTCGAATCCTGCCTCGGGCATGGATGTGTGTGATGTCCTTAGGTTAGTTAGGTTTAAGTAGTTCTAAGTTCTAGGGGACTGATGACCACAGATGTTAAATCCCATAGTGCTCAGAGCCATTTGAACCATTTGTTAATTTGAAGATTGTAATTAGCATTACATGTTGTTCACGTTTCACCTCTTCAAATAAAGTAGAATAAAGTGAAGAAAATAATTTATTTCCACCAAAAACAAACTGTTAGAAATGACTTAATCTGAATCAACTTTGTCACTCGAATAACTACATATACGATTTGTGAACATTATTTCATAGTCCTGTGGGTCATAGCTGAATAGTTATAGGATTGGTATGGGTCGCCAATACAATTGTTATTTGCTATCGTCGTCAACTGCTCGAACCCATCTGGAAGAAGACGAGAATATCTGATGTCAGCAGCACTACCATCTTCAGAAGTTGTTGTGGAGACACTGTCTGAAGAAAATGAAAAAGATTTATGGATGATCATTAGTATCCAAGCTGCAGTAAAAGAGCGACATTCGGCATAAAAAGGCTGGTGGAGTGAAATGAAATAGAGAGGCACCATTAGATAAAAAACCGCCAGGTTTCCTTTCAAAAGGCGGAAAAAGATTTCTCTGAAATTTTTTTATAATTTTGTGCCTGAGTTATTTTTAAACTAATTCTAAGGTGCTCAGAATTCTCTTGGATTTTTATGTATAATAGTAAGTGGATATGTTGAGTGCACTTGGCATGTTTTTTATGAATTAGTAATATTGTGTTATATTTATAAAGATTTTCGCTTCAAAGATTTTATATAAGATATTTCTAATGAAAATATTTATAAATATAATTTAATATAATATAAAAAATTAATTTAATTAACTTGTAAAAAAAGGCTGTGCATTAAAACACGACATGTGCGCTCAATATACCCACTTACTACTAATGTCATTCTTTATAAACTGCAAACTGTACAGTTACTTGGCTTCATGGATAACCTTGTTAATTTTTAGTGCAGTTTCAAACCGTCACATGTAACTTTTTGTAACTTCTGATTTGTACAATTTATACAAGCACCTATTTTTTATTTTTGCAAGAAAATTTTATTCCTTCTTACTAGATGTATCCAGTGCTGTGTGGATGTAAACTGACTGGCAATATTACATAACGTTTACATCACAACACTGACAAACATTAGGATACTTTGAGCTCTAGCGTCTAGTTTCGATATGAATATTATGTCAGGAACTGCTTTCTTATATTGCATTCATCATCTAAAAAATATGATAAAACAGTTGCTCTAAGTACAATAACTCCATATGGTGTTCCCACACGTAAATCAACTTACATGAGTGGTGGTGGCTGAAAGCGTGTATAAGAAATTCTTGAGTGTGGAGAGCCAGCTTTCAGCATAGACCAAAGGTTAAGAGCCCAGTCCCATATAATGATTTATTTGTGCACATTTATTTATTTGTTCACAAACCATTTTAACTGCAGTATGAGACACACAAAGAAATGTATTACAAAAAATATAATTGCATTTCATTATAAAGTAAATTGTGGCTGTATAAAGAAAAATGTATGTGTATAACAATAATAATAATAATAATAACAATAATACTTTGTTCAACATCGAATGATTCATTACTTATGTATGTAAAACAGCAAACATTACAATTCTTGATACCTAACACAATAACACATTCTCATGAATATGTCATTGATTAACAAATGCTAAGATTATGGTACAAATTCTTCTTTACAAAAAAGCATCTTAGTTGCTTAAAAACATGATGTAACAATAATATGTGGTGCTCATCCACAATCATCTTGTAGACATTATAACCTTCTTTAATGTATGTGTTGTGGCGCTGCTTGGTGAGTAGATTTTTTATTTAACCAGTTAAATTATTTTATTTAAGGAGCTAGATATTATGTCCCTTGATTCACAGTCTGTTTGCTCTCTTATGGATTTTGTTGTAAATAATCCTTTATTTCCATTTTGTGGAGTGCTTTTCTGTTGTTGATGATGTAATATGTTTCTTTATTTCTGGTATTTTACCAAGTCATATAAGAATACATATATGTTGGTGTGCAGGTTTTTCGCAAGCACTATGCCTTTTAGAATGTGAATGTTTACCGTAGTTAGTACATTAGTGTTGGAAACGAGCCATGGAATGATTCCTTATATTTAGCTGTAAAGATGATTCTTATAGGCATTTCGAAGAATCAGTATCTTATTTAGATTTTCTTTAGATGTAGCTACCCAGATTTTTATATATATAAATAAAGCATTTTATGTAGTCATTAGGACAATGGCGTCTTCTCAGAATTAGCTAATCATACTGATTTCACATATATTCTTAGATAACTTACAAGTCAGAGAGTTGACATACTGAATTGTTTTGTGGGTTATTTTCCTACTCGGCATAATAAATATGGACTGTTGAGACAGTGAAGTAGCCGATCTATAGCTCTCATATTTTACTGGATTTTTTAATGCTCTTTCAATTTCTGTTGGTCACCATGCAATATACACCGCAATGGTCCTGCTACACAGTGCCTTTGAACCATGAACCAGCTTCTCCCCCATTGACTTCGATCCACATCTTTGATGAGAGAATTTTTCTTCTTTCTAATGGAATAACACACACAGAGAAGTTGAGCTCAATATATTTCCTATAACTTGCAATCTAACTTCCTCTAATTGATCGACTGCATAGATATAACATTCCAGCTACATATTTAAATGAGTACATATCATGAGAGACTCTTTGTCAATAAAATCTGGACATCCATTGTCAATTAGGCGATGATTTCTTTGACGGCATGGAGGTGATGTGCACTCCAATCCCTTCAATTGTGGCCGCATGGAGCAAAAGACTCCACCCAGCAGATAGAGGCATTTGTCTGTGGCGCTCATCTCCGATAGCCTAAGATCTGCACAAACCATCAAAAAACTCCCCAAAGTGGGGTTCTTCCTACTAACTAACTCTCTTAATCCACAAACATCCTTCTTCATCCAATAGAGACCAAGGACATGGAATAGCTCATTGTACAAATGACATGTTAGATCTCGTATTCCCCTCTGAGACGAAAGATGTCATACTCATAAATTTAATTTTAAAAGGTTTAATGCATTTACAATAAATCATTTTCAATCATTTATTTAATGTTGCAACTTAACAAAATACTAATGATGTTTGCAGTTGATGTCCCTCTGGGAATCACATTAAGCTTCAGTCAGTTCAGTTCATATTTCACCTATTACTTCATGTCGTAAGTTTACCAAACACAAACGCTATTTTCAGTTCAGGTCCTTGTGGAACTCATATACAGTTTCTTTCATTGCAGTCTTTGTTTATCATAGGTGTAATTTCTACTCCGCTCCGAAATTTGGACATTTTAATTTTGAGAATTAACTTTATTATTCTCCTTCTGTCCTTATCATTCAGTTTACATGACCTCTATTTCACAGAGGTATTGGTATTCTGATGTGCACAAACGTTTTTGTAGGTTTTCCTAGACATTACACTTAACCAATTATCTTGTTTTATTATCTGCACATAGGTGACATAATGTTCTCTTTACTTCAGGTCTTAAGAGATGTATCTATATTATTTTAATTATTACATTTAATTCATTTAAACAAGGAGTTACTCCTGACAGTGGAATCAACAATCCATTTACCTATTCCCAATCTCAAATACTCACATCCTTAAACCTCAGTAGAAATGTACTCAAATTTATGAAGTGTAATCAACCAGGTTCATACGTTACTCTAGCATTATTTAACTCGAAAACACTCCCTGTTCGCGTTTTCACCTCATTCTATTGGCAGATGTTTCTCAATTACATTTCAATCTGACACACCAGAGTCCCTTTACATCTCTCTCTTCATATAAGTGGCATGGGTCCTTCCCTTCGCAGATCCATCCGACCTGAGGCCTAAGTCATTATTTCCATATCCACTTACCCTATATCCTCCTAACATGTTGCCTTTGGGTACACTGTACCATCATTTTGCCCTATATAAAATAGCTTACCCTGCCTATATTCTCATCAGTAGAAGATGTTACTCCTTCTATGTTTGACTCTGGTGAGTATTACCTTATGCACATACCTACCTTTCTCAGATCGTGTCTAACATTAATATTTACACCTCTTAATAGTTCTGTGCTGACAGTGAATATAAATTGTGAACTATTAATCATTATCATTTAATTATCTTGTGTGATACCATCCACCAATAACTCTGTTCCACCTGCTCTGTTTTATTATAAGTATTTATTTTATTCTGTAATCAACATATTAAAAGTTCTTTTTCAACTTCACCCTATTCTTAATCTGTTATATATCGTCAGCTGACCTATAGGTCCTTATTGAGATGGATACTTAGTGGAGTGTGTTAGTGTCTACTAATCCTTATACTACTTACATTAAAAAGTATATTTACTTGATTACTAATCAGTTTTCAAGTGTCTTAATTACTAATCTCATCCTTTAATAAATTTAGTTAAGTTTTTCAAATTTGTTATTTTAATTCCGCATCAGAAAACTCTCTTCATGACAAGAGTATCTTGTTTTATTGACTCCATTTCTCAATCGTTAAAATAACTGATGTGCACTTGTTCGTCCATCACCTTCTCAGCCAGTGTTCTATATATGCTAGGAGGTTCTCTTCTCCACAACAATAATGTGAGTAACACATAACACAGCAACTAGCTCAATATGTAGTGGTCACGAAAGATTGTCCAAGTGTCATTGTCTATTGTGCCATGTGCGTCATTTTCCCTGGCTACCCTGTAAAGGAAGTGTTTCAGCTATAGAAATTTGTGAATATCAAGCAGATTGGATTGTTTGGAGGAAGAGACCAAACATAGAGGTCATTGGCCTCATCGGATTAGGGAAGGACGGGGAAGGAAGACGGCTGTGTCCTTTCAGGGGAACCATCTGGGTATTTGCATGGAGCGATTTAGGGAAATAATGGAAAACCTAAATCAGGATGGCCGGACGAGGGATTGAACCGTCGTCCTCCTGAACACAAGTCCAGTGTGCTAACTACTGCGCCACCTAGCTCGGTTATCAAGCAGGGGGAAGAGAGATAGTCCTACAGTTGGAGAAACAGGAAAGGGAAAGGAAGACGAGTTCATTAAGATCAAAGAAAGAAATAAGATAGCCCCAAAAGATAGAGGCCCATACCACCCCCACTCCAAAGAAATTGCTTCTGCTAAAGATTTCCACTGTCACACTGGAGGGAGAACTTGGTCAGCATTCTCTACAGAACGAATTTGTAACAACTTCACCATCGCAGACCCCTAAAAGTGACCTAATTGAACCCTGCTGAAAGCTTGCAGAGAACAAACGAACCTTTCATAGTGGAAAAAGTAGTACATTGTCAGTCGTGAGTGTCCTGAGCCTGTCTGTCTATTGTCATGGTTATAATACTACTATAATTTACACCTCCCCTAAAAAAATTCATAAACCCAATCATTTTTTACAAGACTATAGTGGCAAAGTTAAAATAATACATCATACAAATACTTTAAAAATTTCGTTGTTGCCACTTATTCAAGTGTGTACGTTGCACACTAGTGATTTACCACTTCGTACTGTGTACGACGGTACTGGGCACTACACACCGCAAAAATTCGCTGAAAATGATGAAAATAAATATTTATATAGTTGGTGTTGGTGCTGTTCGCCGATTTTTGATAAAAAAGTTAGTTTAAATTGAACAGTTAGCTCAAGCCCCCATGTGCTCTGGCAAGAAAATATATATATTTGTTACACTCAACACTCAGCTTAATTGAGCGGCCCCAGAAATGTGGCTGGTTTCAATGCTTGGCTACTTTTAATGTCATAGGCTGCCAGCTCACACCTGTCGTAAACTCATTTTTCAAGCTGAAATAATATATATATAAAAAAACAATACAGGCAGGTATTGTGGTAAAATTTAAAGTATCGAGTTATTCACGTTGATGTATAATTTGAACAAGTAATTTATTTCTATTTTTCCACAAAGAGTCTTCAATATATTGACTAAACACTTAAAATGCAGTCTGTGGGGCTTTTACGTTCCAAGATGCTACTCCAGGCGACCGTAAAATGCATATGCACAACGTAAAATATTGGACGCTAAAATGGTGATTTGGCCCTGTGTGACTACCCCTTGAAGCAAATCATAAGATCTCTTAATGCTCTTTAACATATAAATTACAACCTCAACATTAATGAA
Organism: Schistocerca nitens; assembly: GCF_023898315.1. Classification (NCBI taxonomy): domain Eukaryota; kingdom Metazoa; phylum Arthropoda; class Insecta; order Orthoptera; family Acrididae; genus Schistocerca; species Schistocerca nitens. The sequence continues at coordinate 139,890,241 of NC_064620.1, read as the reverse complement.
TGATTAAGACAACTTATACTACTAAATGAAAAACATTGTTTCTTATTATACATTTATTGTAGATTAAAAAACAACCCTTTATATTACAGTTGTCTATATTTCCTCTCTGAAAATTGCGGGTCAATTGCCCAACTCTGACACTTTTTATGGCCACGTTATCTAACATAAATAATGCAAAATGACTGACATCATCTACGTGCCAAACACTATAAGACACCACTTTCAAAATGATCTACGATGGTGTGCAATCTCAGTGGAAATAAACTAGAGTGATCACACCTGTTTAGCTTTATAACCGTAATAAGCAGAAGCAATTACCAATATCACAGTATGCACTGCATCTGGTTCATCGGAATGATTGTTCTCGTACCCCTCTGTGACGATGGAAGAACTCCAGCCACAAAATAAGACTCTTTCAACCACTAGGATGGCAGAAGGCGGTCCTCTGACTAATACACTCTAATACTGTCTTCTCCTCTCTGTGTTCTACAGATGAGAAACGCGAACTCCCAGCCACAAGGACGGGGTTCAAATAACGTCTCAACATAGGCAGAAGAAGTGCTCTCAATCACTGAACACTGCGTACTCAATGACAACATCCAACCCAGAGGCGAAGTCCAGAATCGTAGAAGTTCGCATAAGTACAGTGCCTAACCGTTCTAACTACAAAATGTTCTGAGAGCAAAGACAGCAAGTCCATCTGTACCAACAAAGCTGTTGCTGAGCGACTGTCAGACACGGGCGCTCAAAAACGGAAGACCCTTCTTCATCCAGTGGTGGCTTCCCAGCACGACTCAGCTCCCCTTCCTTGTAACTGCAGAAGGCGAATCATATTCCCCAAACCCCGGAATATTCCCCCTCTCTACAGATTCTTCCGAATGACAGCCAAGCATATTTTAGTCTTTTGTCGTCCAGCGCAGAAAGTTTGCAAGAGAATACCTATGCTCGTGCAATGGTATGCTTTTGAGTAGAAATCGTTGGAAATAACCCAGCCTACATGATTTCTGAGGTGACGCTTCCTCGTTCCTCTCAGCTGTGTGCAAGATTTGCAGAGTTCCCGGTTATCCTTCCGGTCCGGCTACAAAACCATCCGGCCTCGACTCTATTGTGCCCCAGCACTTAGGTGCCATAACGTCTGCCTTGCTACTCCCTGTGTTTAAGCAGGACCGACACATCTGTGCTGGCCTTCCACCCAGGGCATGAGTTCCGCCTGCCGTTTCATCTCCACTGGCGTTCCAACCTCTCCCTACTATAATAGGCAATCATTCATTATGCCATTTTTATAATAAAAACACTCCGTCACCTTTCATGCAAAAGCATTAACAATTATTTACAAGGTGTACGTGACATTGTCAGTCTCTTTAAATAATCATATATACCATATACAACATATCAAATGATAGCTAATTGTGGTTGTAGATCATGGCAAAGTATGTAGATGAGTGCTTGTAGGGTGCGAAATTATAGTCACCTTACAACGTAAGCATGCCCTTTAATAACTGATGCTACAACACTTCGCTATAAAATTCATATGCCACGATCATGTCACTCGACAGTCTTTTCACAGGTCAAGAAATACACTGTTGTGTGCTGTCCTAAACCACTATATTACGCTCAACTTGATCGTTTTCGAAAGTACCAACATACATGGTTGTCTGCGATCATGGCTACCAACCCAATACTACTCCCAGATAGGCGGCACAGCTGGCTCTTAGTGTCGCTCAGACTCAACTCCCCCAAAGATGGCCGGCCTATACACCCTCGAAACAATGTTTGACAAAAAAATTATGAATATTCTAAAACTAAACTTAGAAACACATATGATATACTGAAAAACATGGAAATTTTCCAGGCAATAACAACTCAAAGTCCAATTTTTTGTATCTGCCACCGTTTTTTCACAAATAATGTTCTTGTGGCGTGATTTTACTTTTCCATTATTTTTGACACTAAACATAAATAAACAAATAAAATACATATTTAATTATATTTAAAAACAAAGATGATGTGACTTACCGAACGAAAGCGCTGGCAGGTCGATAGACACACAAACAAACACAAACACACACACAAAATTCAAGCTTTCGCAACAAACTGTTGCCTCATCAGGAAAGAGGGAAGGAGAGGGAAAGACGAAAGGATGTGGGTTTTAAGGGAGAGGGTAACGAGTCATTCCAATCCCGGGAGCGGAAAGACTTACCTTGGGGGAAAAAAGGACAGGTATACACTCGCACACACATACATATCCATCCACACATATACAGACACAAGCAGACATATTTAAAGACAAAGAGTTTGGGCAGAGATGTCAGTCAAGGCGGAAGTGAAGAGGCAAAGATGATGTTGAATGACAGGTGAGGTATGAGTGGCGGCAACTTGAAATTAGCGGAGATTGAGGCCTGGTGGGTAACGGGAAGAGAGGATATATTGAAGAGCAAGTTCCCATCTCCGGAGTTCGGATAGGTTGGTAGGAAGTGTCCAGATAACCTGGACGGTGTAACACTGTGCCAAGATGTGCTGGCCGTGCACCAAGGCATGTTTAGCCACAGGGTGATCCTCATTCCCAACAAACACTGTCTGCCTGTGTCCATTCATGCGAATGGACAATTTGTTGCTGGTCATTCCCACATAGAATGCATCACAGTGTAAGCAGGTCAGTTGGTAAATCACATGGGTGCTTTCACATGTGGCTCTGCCTTTGATCGTGTACACCTTCCAGGTTACAGGACTGGAGTAGTTGGTGGTGGGAGGGTGCATGGGACAGGTTCTACACCGGGGGCGGTTACAAGGATAGGAGCCAGAAGGTAGGGAAGGTGGTTTGGGGATTTCATAGGGATGAACTAACAGGTTACGAAGGTTAGGTGGACGGCGGAAAGACACTCTTGGTGGAGTGGGGAGGATTTCATGAAGGATGGATCTCATTTCAGGGCAGGATTTGAGGAAGTCGTATCCCTGCTGGAGAGCCACATTCAGAGTCTGGTCCAAGCCCGGAAAGTATCCTGTCACAAGTGGGGCACTTTTGTGGTTCTTCTGTGGGGGATTCTGGGTTCGAGGGGATGAGGAAGTGGCTCTGGTTATTTGCTTCTGTACCAGGTCGGGAGGGTAGTTGCGAGATGCGAAAGCTGTTGTCAGGTTGTTGGTGTAATGGTTCAGGGATTCCGGACTAGAGCAGATTCGTTTGCCACGAAGACCTAGGCTGTAGGGAAGGGACCGTTTGGATAGGAGTAAGGATAGGAGTTGACGGGTGTGTTCATTGGCTGAGTTGATGTGTAGGTGAAGGATTAGGTGGGTGAGGGCAATGGAGTGTTAAGTTTGGACACAGGCAGACAGTGTTTGTTGGTAATGAGGATCACCCTGTGGCTAAACATGCCTTGGTGCACGGCCAGCACATCTTGGCACAGTGTTACACCGTGCGGGTTATCTGGATACTTCCCACCAACACCAACCTATCCGAACTCCGGAGATGGGAACTTGATCTTCAATATATCCTCTCTTCCCGTTACCCACCATGCCTCAATCTCCGCTAATTTCAAGTTGCCGCCACTCATACCTCACCTGTCATTCAACATCATCTTTGCCTCTTCACTTCCGCCTCGACTGACATCTCTGCCCAAACTCTTTGGCTTTAAATATGTCTGCTTGTGTCTGTATATGTTGGATGGATATGTGTGTGTGTGCGAGTGTATACCTGTCCTTTTTTCCCCCAAGGTAAGTCTTTCCGCTCCCGGGATTGGAATGACTCGTTACCCTCTCCCTTAAAACCCACATCCTTTCGTCTTTCCCTCTCCTTCCCTCTTTCCTGATGTGGCAACAGTTTGTTGCGAAAGCTTGAATTTTGTGTGTGTGTTTGTGTTTGTTTGTGTGTCTATCGACCTGCCAGCGCTTTCGTTCGGTAAGTCACATCATATTTGTTTTTAGATATATTTTTCCCACGTGGAATGTTTCCCTCTATTATATTGATATCAGTAATTTGAACCCAACAATTACGTTTCTTATTGTCACTGTTGCATTTCGAAATCTTTTCTGTCGTCTTATTTTCTCTTTCTGTTTTTGCCAGTAGTTTCACTTTGTATTCACCTTCTCCTTGTTACCGTAATCTGCTATACAATTTTATCCCGCCTATATATACTCAATAATACGTAACCCACTTCCAAACCATAACCAAAAAAATTTTTTTACCGCTTTCAACACTACCGCCGCTATAAAATCCACCAATTCTAGTTCACAAACAGTTCCTTTCACCTTTTAAACAACCATTTCGGCTAGTTCTAATAACTTTCGCTTTATTTCCATTTCCGTTTTTCCCACATCACTGATAATTTTTATCCGCTTCCCACAGGTTTTAACGTCATTATTTCTTCGTCAGACAATTGTTAGCCTCATTCTCATAATCTGCCACCACAAAACCACTCCTTTTAATATATTACACGCAGTTTTTTCGAAATTTTCCCGAATTTCTCCGTCCTTTAACGTGTTTTGGCGGCAACACAACCACCTAACCTTTGTGCACATCGTTGTCTACCAACCCAAGTCCAACATAGCCCAGCTGTAACCAACACCTTCTCGCCTTTTTTCACACCAGATCTCCAGTTACTTTCCAGTCCACCTTTATCTCTCCCCATATATTTTTATTCTCATTTTCATTTCAACCTCATGTTACACTTTCCACCTTCTAATACCATGTCACCCTCACAACACCCCCACAACGACCCCATTAAGTTTTATTTACATTCCCTCCGCAAACATGCCTTCGCCCTAGCCAGATTACGCTCCCATATTCTATTTTCTCAGGCATGTCTGACATTTGGCATTACCCCCAAAGGCCTCACACTTAAAGTTCCCATCTCTGGCTGCAACCCTTCTTTCCATCAGTCCCTATACCAGTTCCAAACTGAACAATCCATTACCCTCACCCACCTAATCCTTCACCTACACATCAACTCAGCCAATGAACACACCTGTCAACTCCTATCCTTAATAAAAGCCCTTAATCTTTCCTCTCCCACATCCACACCGGCTGTTCAGAGCATCCTCCTACAGGCCAACCGTAAATTAGAACAGCATGCCACCCTCCACCTCAAAAAACTATCCAATCTCCTGGTTTCCCACCTCCGGAAAGGCAACTCACTCACCCTTCAACAACCTTTCCAGCAAACCTCAACCTCCTCTTATTGCACACCAACCCAGTCTCTCCCATCTACTCAATCTCCAACTTCCAGCTCCACTCCCTCCGAAACCTCAAAATACCAATCAACACAAGCTGGAACCACAACACCCTAATTCAGTAGTTAACCTTTCCTCCAAACCTCTCTCCCAATCCGAAACCTCTGTCCTATCCAAAGGCCTCACCTTCAGCCCCACTCCCAGATTCAACCAAACAGCCCTCGTCAAAGATTTACTGTCCTACACTCGTACTCTCTGCTGGAAATATCACTTTGCCACGAAGAAAAATGATCCTAATCCTACTCCTAATGATCCAACTCCCCAAGACACCATCCAAATTGAACCCTGCCTGGAACAGTTCCGTCCTCCGTCACAGCGGGACCCACCTCCTCTTCCTCAAAATTACCCTCTCCAAACCTTCCAGGAATTTCTGACTTCCAGCCTTGCATCTCAATCCTTCATAAAAATCCTTAATCCTACTCCCAACATCACCACTGCTGAAGCCCAGGCTATCCGTGATCTGAAGGCTGACCGATCCATCGTCATTCTTCCGGCGGACAAGTGTTTCACGACCGTGGTACTTGATCGTCGGGAGTATTTGGCTGAGGGACTGTGTCAGCTTTCAGACAACACCACATACAAAGTTTGCCAAGGTAACCCCATTCCCGATGTCCAGACGGAGCTTCAAGGAATCCTCAGAACCTTAGGCCCCCTGCAAAACCTTTCACCTGACTCCATCAACCTCCTGACCCCACCGACACCCCGCACCCCTAACTTCTACCTTCATCCTAAAATCCACAAACCCAATCATCCCGGCCGCCCCATTGTAGCTGGTTACCAAGCCCCCACAGAACGTATCTCTGCCTACGTAGATCAACACCTTCAACCCATTACATGCAGTCTCCCATCATTCATCAAAGACACCAACCACTTTCTTGAACGCCTGGAATCCTTACCCGATCTGTTACCCCCAGAAACCATCCTTGTAACCATTGATGCCACTTCCTTATACACAAATATTCCGCACGTCCAGGGCCTCGCTGTGATGGAGCACTTCCTTTCACGCCGATCACCTGCCACCCTACCTAAAACCTCTTTCCTCATCACCTTAGCCAGCTTCATCCTGACCCACAACTTCTTCACTTTTGAAGGCCAGACATACCAACAATCAAAGGGAACAGCCATGGGTACCAGGATGGCCCCCTCGTACGCCAACCTATTCATGGGTCACTTAGAGGAAGCCTTCTTGGTTACCTAGGCCTGCCAACCCAAAGTTAGGTACAGATTTATTGATGACATCTTCATGATCTGGACTCACAGTGAAGAAGAACTTCAGAATTTCCTCTCCAACCTCAACTCCTTTGGTTCCATCAGATTCACCTGGTCCTACTCCAAATCCCATGCCACTTTCCTTGACATTGACCTCCGCCTGTCCAGTGGCCAGCTTCACACGTCCGTCCACATCAAACCCACCAACAAGCAACAGTACCTCCATTATGACAGCTGCCACCCATTCCACATCAAACGGTCCCTTCCCTACAGCCTAGGTCTTCATGGCAAACGAATCTGCTCTAGTCCGGAATCCCTGAACCATTACACCAACAACCTGACAACAGCTTTCGCATCTCGCAACTACCCTCCCAACCAGGTACAGAAGCAAATAACCAGAGCCACTTCCTCATCCCCTCGAACCCAGAATCCCCCACAGAAGAACCACAAAAGTGCCCCACTTGTGACAGGATACTTTCCGGGACTGGACCAGACTCTGAATGTGGCTCTCCAGCAGGGATACGACTTCCTCAAATCCTGCCCTGAAATGAGATCCATCCTTCATGAAATCCTCCCCACTCCACCAAGAGTGTCTTTCCGCCGTCCACCTAACCTTCGTAACCTGTTAGTTCATCCCTATGAAATCCCCAAACCACCTTCCCTACCTTCTGGCTCCTATCCTTGTAACCGCCCCCGGTGTAGAACCTGTCCCATGCACCCTCCCACCACCAACTACTCCAGTCCTGTAACCCGGAAGGTGTACACGATCAAAGGCAGAGCCACATGTGAAAGCACACATGTGATTTACCAACTGACCTGCCTACACTGTGATGCATTCTATGTGGGAATGACCAGCAACAAATTGTCCATTCGCATGAATGGACACAGGCAGACAGTGTTTGTTGGTAATGAGGATCACCCTGTGGCTAAACATGCCTTGGTGCACGGCCAGCACATCTTGGCACAGTGCTACACCGTCCAGGTTATCTGGACACTTCCTACCAACCTATCCGAACTCCGGAGATGGGAACTTGATCTTCAATATATCCTCTCTTCCCGTTACCCACCAGGCCTCAATCTCAGCTAATTTCAAGTTGCCGCCACTCATACCTCACCTGTCATTCAACATCATCTTTGCCTCTTCACTTCCGCCTCGACTGACATCTCTGCCCAAACTCTTTGTCTTTAAATATGTCTGCTTGTGTCTGTATATGTTGGATGGATATGTGTGTGTGTGCGAGTGTATACCTGTCCTTTTTTCCCCCAAGGTAAGTCTTTCCGCTCCCGGGATTGGAATGACTCGTTACCCTCTCCCTTAAAACCCACATCCTTTCGTCTTTCCCTCTCCTTCCCTCTTTCCTGATGAGGCAACAGTTTGTTGCGAAAGCTTGAATTTTGTGTGTGTGTTTGTGTTTGTTTGTGTGTCTATCGACCTGCCAGCGCTTTCGTTCGGTAAGTCACATCATCTTTGTTTTTAAATATAATTAAATATGTATTTTATTTGTTTATTTATGTTTAGTGTCAAAAATAATGGAAAAGTAAAATCACGCCACAAGAACATTATTTGTGAAAAAACGGTGGCAGATACAAAAAATTGGACTTTGAGTTGTTATTGCCTGGAAAATTTCCATGTTTTTCAGTATATCATATGTGTTTCTAAGTTTAGTTTTAGAATATTCATAATTTTTTTGTCAAACATTGTTTCGAGGGTGTATAGGCCGGCCATCTTTGGGGGAGTTGAGTCTGAGCGACACTAAGAGCCAGCTGTGCCGCCTATCTGGGAGTAGTATTGGGTTGGTAGCCATGATCGCAGACAACCATGTATGTTGGTACTTTCGAAAACGATCAAGTTGAGCGTAATATAGTGGTTTAGGACAGCACACAACAGTGTATTTCTTGACCTGTGAAAAGACTGTCGAGTGCCATGATCGTGGCATATGAATTTTATAGCGAAGTGTTGTAGCATCAGTTATTAAAGGGCATGCTTATGTTGTAAGGTGACTATAATTTCGCACCCTTCAAGCACTCATCTACATACTTTGCCATGATCTACAACCACAATTAGCTATCATTTGATATGTTGTATATGGTATATATGATTATTTAAAGAGACTGACAATGTCACGTACACCTTGTAAATAATTGTTAATGCTTTTGCATGAAAGGTGACGGAGTGTTTTTATTATAAAAATGGCATAATGAATGATTGCCTATTATAGTAGGGAGAGGTTGGAACGCCAGTGGAGATGAAACGGCAGGCGGAACTCATGCCCTGGGTGGAAGGCCAGCACAGATGTGTCGGTCCTGCTTAAACACAGGGAGTAGCAAGGCAGACGTTATGGCACCTAAGTGCTGGGGCACAATAGAGTCGAGGCCGGATGGTTTTGTAGCCGGACCGGAAGGATAACCGGGAACTCTGCAAATCTTGCACACAGCTGAGAGGAACGAGGAAGCGTCACCTCAGAAATCATGTAGGCTGGGTTATTTCCAACGATTTCTACTCAAAAGCATACCATTGCACGAGCATAGGTATTCTCTTGCAAACTTTCTGCGCTGGACGACAAAAGACTAAAATATGCTTGGCTGTCATTCGGAAGAATCTGTAGAGAGGGGGAATATTCCGGGGTTTGGGGAATATGATTCGCCTTCTGCAGTTACAAGGAAGGGGAGCTGAGTCGTGCTGGGAAGCCACCACTGGATGAAGAAGGGTCTTCCGTTTTTGAGCGCCCGTGTCTGACAGTCGCTCAGCAACAGCTTTGTTGGTACAGATGGACTTGCTGTCTTTGCTCTCAGAACATTTTGTAGTTAGAACGGTTAGGCACTGTACTTATGCGAACTTCTACGATTCTGGACTTCGCCTCTGGGTTGGATGTTGTCATTGAGTACGCAGTGTTCAGTGATTGAGAGCACTTCTTCTGCCTATGTTGAGACGTTATTTGAACCCCGTCCTTGTGGCTGGGAGTTCGCGTTTCTCATCTGTAGAACACAGAGAGGAGAAGACAGTATTAGAGTGTATTAGTCAGAGGACCGCCTTCTGCCATCCTAGTGGTTGAAAGAGTCTTATTTTGTGGCTGGAGTTCTTCCATCGTCACAGAGGGGTACGAGAACAATCATTCCGATGAACCAGATGCAGTGCATACTGTGATATTGGTAATTGCTTCTGCTTATTACGGTTATAAAGCTAAACAGGTGTGATCACTCTAGTTTATTTCCACTGAGATTGCACACCATCGTAGATCATTTTGAAAGTGGTGTCTTATAGTGTTTGGCACGTAGATGATGTCAGTCATTTTGCATTATTTATGTTAGATAACGTGGCCATAAAAAGTGTCAGAGTTGGGCAATTGACCCGCAATTTTCAGAGAGGAAATATAGACAACTGTAATATAAAGGGTTGTTTTTTAATCTACAATAAATGTATAATAAGAAACAATGTTTTTCATTTAGTAGTATAAGTTGTCTTAATCATTCATTAATGTTGAGGTTGTAATTTATATGTTAAAGAGCATTAAGAGATCTTATGATTTGCTTCAAGGGGTAGTCACACAGGGCCAAATCACCATTTTAGCGTCCAATATTTTACGTTGTGCATATGCATTTTACGGTCGCCTGGAGTAGCATCTTGGAACGTAAAAGCCCCACAGACTGCATTTTAAGTGTTTAGTCAATATATTGAAGACTCTTTGTGGAAAAATAGAAATAAATTACTTGTTCAAATTATACATCAACGTGAATAACTCGATACTTTAAATTTTACCACAATACCTGCCTGTATTGTTTTTTTATATATATATTATTTCAGCTTGAAAAATGAGTTTACGACAGGTGTGAGCTGGCAGCCTATGACATTAAAAGTAGCCAAGCATTGAAACCAGCCACATTTCTGGGGCCGCTCAATTAAGCTGAGTGTTGAGTGTAACAAATATATATATTTTCTTGCCAGAGCACATGGGGGCTTGAGCTAACTGTTCAATTTAAACTAACTTTTTTATCAAAAATCGGCGAACAGCACCAACACCAACTATATAAATATTTATTTTCATCATTTTCAGCGAATTTTTGCAGTGTGTAGTGCCCAGTACCGTCGTACACAGTACGAAGTGGTAAATCACTAGTGTGCAACGTACACACTTGAATAAGTGGCAACAACGAAATTTTTAAACATTTTGTATGATGTTCGGTAAGTCACATCATCTTTGTTTTTAGATATATTTTTCCCACGTGGAATGTTTCCCTCTATTATATACATATTTAATTACTTACCTACCTCTCTAAACTTTAGAACGCTGCCGCTAGTTTCGCCTCTTTAAATTTATTTATTACCAAAAACACACTTTCTCTCAGTTGAATCTCATATTCCGACCTCTCATTCAAAAATGGTATATATATTGCTAAACCAGTTATGATTGCTCGAAGCAGATTTACTAGCCGCATCTGTAACACTTTGTTCATGTTAAGTACCAAAGCATTGTCGAGATATTAGCTTTTGAACTTTCATAAATGTACAATTTTTAAGACAACAATAACTTTAAAAGTATTATATATTTTTGGTATGTCTAGATAATTTTCCGTTACTTATTTTGCTGCATATGAGTGCCAACTCGCACCATTTCACTCTTAGTTCTTTTTTCATCAATTTCTCTCTGGCATATAAATTCCTCCAAGTTGCCAAACACGGCCATATGCTCCCCTGCCAAGCCTCCGCTGCAAGGCCGAGTAATCGCTAGCTGCTCGCCCAATAGCAACCTCCAGCCACATGCTCTGCTGCGGAAGACTGTGGCTCTAATCTCCCACCACAGCTTGTACGCTCACATGTGTTATTTGTTGATTTCCTACAATCACTCATGTTTGCCAGTTGTGCTACAGATACAATGTTAGCGATATTCCGTAACGTTAGTAAATTGAACTGCTGATGGGTGACAGTTGAAGGTGCTTAGCACTCTTCTTCTAATGCATTTAAGAGTTAGCCAATGTACTACACCCATAAACTTAAAATATAGGATGTAAGTACCAAAATAATACAATGTTCATACAAAATATATAAAAGGTAGATTCGAAATGAATCACAGATTTCAAACAGTATACATGCTGAAACTTCCTGGCAGATTAAAACCGTGTGCCGGACTGTGACTCGAAATTGGGAAGTAAAGCTGTGAGGACAGGGCATGAGTCATGTTTGGGTAATTCAAATGGTAGAGCACTTGCTCACGAAAGGCTAAGGTCAGAGTTCGACACAGAGTGAAAATCTCATTTAGTATACATGTTAGTTGCTTGTATGTGAGGTATTAGCTTATGAGTAACTATGTTTACTCTCATATGAAGGGCTTATTTCAATAGTGGTACAAGTCCATTTTTGTTCGTATTGAGATGCAGAGTCATAAAGATAAATGAGCGCTGAAAAATCTGCAGTTGAGATACCAGAAATATTCAAGCATATGGCTTCTTGCTAAAGATGAACCTTTCTTTCTGTTTGTTTGGATCATTAATTTCAGAAGCATTATAGGCAGAAAAGTGGAGGTAATAGACTTGTACCACTACTGAAATAAGCCCTTCATATGCTACATGTATGTTCATATTGTACTTGAGTGTTCCATATACCTAATTCTAGGATAGGACAGTTAGAGTTAATATTTTTTGAAAGATTATAGGATAGGAGAAGAGGGAAGAAACAATTCCACAGAAAGCGAAAACATAAATAATAGAACAGTTAACTTGGGGCCTAATAGATATCGCCCTGTGGAACCAGTTTAGAATGCAGATTGCCCTGACGACCTAAATTGTTTTCTTATATCTATATTTTATGACCTTTATCTTGGCCTGTTGTGGAGTTTACAAGATATGTACAGCCATGGGTGTGGTATACTCACAATTTGTACCCTCGACAACACTTTGGACATAAATTACTAGTTTCTATCTATAAACTGGAACTGTGACGATGATCTTGAACAAGCTCTGACTCACCAATAATAAAAATCGGAGTATGTGCTTCACTATTTAACTTGTGTACCCAAACATCAGCATGTCTCTGTAAACGCCATTCTATTGTCTTATGTACAGTATATCTTCAAAATTTTCTTTTGTAGTAGATGGGCACTTAAATAATTTCAATAATGGTTGCCCAACAAAGGTTATATTTATGATTTCCATTACAGATAATCCAGTTGCCATGTGTGGTAATTTATTTATTATCACTTGAGACTCAGGAACCAGTTGTGCCCATGTAATTATTCCCCATTCTCTTGTGTCACTGACCAAATAACAGAGTGCAAAAACTATTTTTCTTTGGTCTTACCAGCTCTTGGGTAGAGCACTAGAAAAGATACATAAGAAATGTTTGGCATGTTCTTCACCATGTGGTTTAAACTTGGGAAACTCTTTTGACAGGTTCATACCCATCCTTAATTGAAATTCTACTCTTTCTTTTGAATTACCTGTACTATTTGGACATACAATACTCATTTTCTGTAGTTCCTTTTGTGTTTTTCCTAACTCCTCCCTTATTCTCTAAAACCCTTGTTGATTATAATTAGACTTTCCAGTAGAAGTAGGTGTAAAGCTAGAGGAATCAATTCTTTCCTATCGTTTTTGTTCTGTGTACCCTTGCAACTGTCCCTCTAAATTAGACAATAGTGATATAAGTACTCAAAATTTCTTTGAATGCCCTACCTTCATAGTGTATACCTACCCTTTATTTAGCATCTGTGAGTTTCTTGTTTATTGTTTTTAAGTTTTTAAAAATGTCTTTAAAATGTTTATCAAGTTCTTTGCAAACAAAATGACACTGATCATTTATTTCTCTTCGTAACTCCTGGGTAAATTAGTAATTACATTTTATAAGGTAGAAATTTTATTTTCTTTATTGTTATTCACTTATTATTTCCTCTTGTTTAGTATTATTAGCTTTAGAATGCGTTTTATGCACAGATAATTCTGCATTTCTCAATCACCTTGTGTGGTAATGGTTGCTTTCAATTCAAGATTAAGATTTTCATCTAACTTCTTATCAATACTTAAATTCAGTTCTGCTTTGCTATCATTCCTTTGGGCATTAAGAGCTTTCTCTTATTTTTAGTTATTTCTTCTTGAAATTTAGCAAAGAAAGTTGTCATATCTATTTCCTGTGTCTCAGTTACCATTTTACAGGTGGGACTGGAATGGAATAATACGAAAATTGTAATCTTGAGTTTCCCACTACTTAGCAGTTATCACAAATTTTATGATTTTAAACGCAATTCAGTTACATGACTCCTTGGCAATGTCCATTAAGAACAAATCATAAAATTTTGCCACAAATTCGTGAATAAAACAGCTCACCAAACGTCGAACTGTGTGCTGCAGTGAACCATGATTGAATACAGAATCAGGACAACTCCGATCTGCAGAAACCAGCAAACACATCCTGAAATGGGGCTGCTTACTACTTACTAACTACCTTAACACAAGAACATCTTACGCCAGTCATTTGAGATCAAGGACATGGATCACCTATGTCTACAAATGACATGTTACATCACTATACATGTTCCATTTCAGAAGTTTGGAACAGTTACACCAAGGATTTTACACTAAACACCTTTTTAACCTTTCACTACCTATGTATGGTTCCATTTCATCACTGAATCTACTGTTGTTGAACTCCATGATACAACTATTACTGCTGTTTACATTATGTGGCTTCCATTAAAATACTGAATAATTTAATTTTTTGCATAATTACAGTGGACATATAGCCTGTTAAATGTTTCATTATGATGGACATATCATCTGCACACATAACTACTTTGGGACATGTAGAGCAATGTTTAGTGCCTTTTACATAAATAAAAAAATGGAAGAGATCTCAATATGAAGCGTCGCAGCATTCCATAATTTATGTTACTGATTTTAGATTTCTGAGTGCGCCTTCAGCCTTAAATAGCACAAACTATTTTCTGTTACTCGAGTAAAATTTTATTAGGTCATAAACTGTACGTTTTATTCCAATGTTCCATAGGATATCTGTTAGTCACACATTCAAAAGCGATCCCTAATAGCTACATACCTTCAACATGATCCTTGTTCTCAATGCCACTTATTTCCTCTTCAGTTAACTGAGCAACTGCTTTGCTAGTTGATTTACATTTTAGGAATCCATTTTGATTTTCAAACTTTAGACTGTGTTAGTTGAGAAAATTTATAATTTCCTATTATATATGATTTTTTTCACCTATTTTGGAAAACAATGGAGGTATTGAGATTGGTCTGTCATTTTCAATTTTGGTTTTGTCATTTTTTTAAAGATCATTGTTGGACTATTTGTGGTTTGTCTGGAAGATGCTAGAGTCTATTGTATTATTTAAAGCTACAGACAGAGATACAGAGACGTTTTGTTCTTCACACTTTTAATAGATAAATATTAATACTGAGGCTATCATAGCCTGCAGAACTGGAGGATTCTAAAGAGCTAATGATGTTCATTATTTCTTTGCATTTTTGCATAGGTGCACTGCTCACACTGTCTGCCTTTAAAATCATACTGTAGGTTTCTGTGTTTTTCATTGACTGCTCCAACTACCAAAGAAAAGTATTCATTTAATGTTTTTGCAATTTCATGTTGGTCTTTTATGAGTGTCTCATTGTAGTTAATAGTTAAGTACATCCAAGATTTGCCTCTGGATGTTCTAAATCGTTTATCACTGCCTAGACACCAACAGTAACATTGTGTGAAGCCAGAAACTTGTTTGCACCATAGTTCCTCGTGGTTTGTATTAATAAAGCTTTATAGTGTTCTTGATACATTCTGAAAGCTTCTTTGAGCTTGAGAAACACTGCACTATGGAGTAATTTTAATTTTTCTCTTGCTTCAATGACTTTGGAGTTTATGCAGATACTTTTCTTTATTTTTGTATGTTTAACTTTAGTAGCTACAACTAGGCATGTGGTATTAAACCAATAATATAAGTCAACAGCAAAACTAACAAACGAAAATCTATTATTATCAAACTACGGTATGTGAGCTAACATGCTGTTCACTCTATTGAAGTTATCATTTTACATAATTGTTTTTCATGCATATTGTTTCTTTTTAATGAAAAAGGGCTTTTCTTATGTTATATACACACATTTTTCTGTTGCAAATTTCTCTACACGTCTCATGAATGAGTTGGGTCAGGTGGAATCGATCTAGTAGGTTTTTGGAGCTGGCATCATTGGTTCATAAATCTATATTTATATCGTGGGCCATTATATAATTTACATTGCCATTTAACCCAGAAAACGTACTGTCTACGTATACAAAGGAGTCAGACAGACTCTTGACAAAAGTATATTTGCCACAGATAACCTTTAGACATCAAAAATTACACTATTTTCTCCTCCCCATTTCAGATTTATTGTAGCATAAGTACTCATATCAATAACATTGAAACTACTTTCATTTACAGTAAAAATTGCTGCGCCGCCCCCAGTCTTCCCTTTTATACTAAAGACCTAGAAAAATAACATGCAGAGTCATTTATTAATGCTTATTTCGCTTTCACTGTATAACCGTTCAATTTCAACATTCGTTAACCCATGTACTGATATCTAGAACATTATTCTTGTTCTTAAAAATTTTACTGTGTGCTGTTAATGCCGAGTTTCTCCCGCTAGACCATACAGGGGTTTAAGAGCTAGGAGTGTGTCCAGAATGCTTTACAACTTTCTTCAGCATACCATAAGTGGCTGTCTGTGGGCAGATCTTGTGTGACAAAGCACATACTACAAGGATGTGGATATGAATTCTCTTCAAAGAAAACATAATCGCATTTGCCTCAACAATTAAGGAAAACTATGGAAACGCCTAATCAGGATGACTGACAGGGACGAAAAACCTACCAATAGAAATCATATTTCACTACTAGGCATGAAAACCTGCTGCTCGAACCAATGTATATGATATTTGATGCCATGAGGTCATATTCAAACCACCTTTCTTCTTCAAGCGTCAGGGGCAGGTACAGTTGCAGGTGCATCTGAAAAGAAAGGAAATGAAAAACAGCAGCAGCAAACACAAGTTTACAAACGAACCAGAGGCAGGTGCTACTTTATTTTTGGAGGTGGGTGACACTTCGATATTCTTTATGTGTATGGGAGCTTAATATAAACAGCAATGCCTGCACCTATTGGATCTTTGTCATATCACATCACAATACAGTTAACTGTTTATGTTGTATTCAAATTTCCTCGGAATTTACCGAAAATTGAAGACTCTGAACATACAACTTCTCTTCTTTCCTGCTCAAAATAGGCTGAACGTTTAGTTTGGCTCACCATACAAGTTTTCATATCTTAAAACCACAAAAAAATCAGTTAACAAATTATACCTGGGCTAATTCCACATCACAAGTCTACAAAGCCAATTAAGTCACCTGCAGACGTCATGCTGTTCATCCAATGCCTCCCACAAACTCTGACACCATTGCTAGAATATATACATTTTACGTCCTCTGTATGAATTGCATCTTGTTGTTCGGCATGCAATAAATCTTATGTCGAATGTTCTGGACACCGCATTCTCCTGCACAGACTGTAGACTGTGGAACCAATTTGTGGAGATATGAAATGTGCACTAAACAGGAAGTTGGAATTTACTCAAGCCTAAATGCACAGATGACTTTTGCACAGATCAGTTGGAGCATGTGGACAGAAAATCGGCACAAACTTGATGTGCAAAACGTGTTTGAATCACTTGTTGTTCAGTCTAGTGTTTCTCATCTTTATGTGCGCTTTGAATTCTAAAGTGGTTGATATGTTTCACTCCTGAAGAGAGCTTGATACTGTAACAGAAGAAATATTGAATTTAATTGATAAAAGGAGAAAACAAAAATGCAGTAAATGAAGCAGGCAAAAATAAATAAAAACATCTCAAAAATGAGGTCGACAGGAAGGGCAAAATGGCTTATCTCACTGGGGGTAAGATAGATACTGCCTACAGGAAAATTAAAGAGACCTTTGGGGAAAAGACAGCCACTTGTATGAACATCAAGAGCTCAGATCGAAACCCAGTTCTAAACAAAGAAGGGAAAGCAGAAAGGTGGAAGGAGTATATAGAGGGTCTATACAAGGGCAATGTACTTGAGGACAATATTATGGAAATGGAAGAGGATGTAGATGAAGATGAAATGGGAGATACAATACTTCGTGAAGAGTTTGACAGAACACTGAAAGACCTGAGTCGAAACAAGGCCCCGGGAGTAGACAACATTCCGTTAGAACTACTGACAGCCTTGGGAGAGCTAGTCCTAACAAAACGCTAACATCTGGTGAGAAAGATGTATGAGACAGGCGAAATACCCTCAGACTGCAAGAAGAATATAATAATTCCAATACCAAAGAACGCAGGTGTTGACAGATGTGAAAATTACCGAACTATCAGTTTAATAAGTCACAGCTGCAAAATACTAACACGAATTCTTTACAGACTAATGGAAAAACTGGTAGAAGCCGACCTTGGGGGAGATCAGTTTGGATTCCGTAAAAATATTGGAACACGTGAGGCAATACTGACACTATGACCTATCTTAGAAAATAGGTTAAGGAAAGGCAACCCTACGTTTCTAGAATTTGTAGACTTAGAGAAAGCTTTTGACAATGTTGACTGGAATACTCTCTCTCAAATTCTAAAGGTGGCAGGGGTAAAATACATGGAGCGAAAGGCTATTTACAATTTGTACCGAAACCAGATGGCAGTTATAAGAGTTGAGGGGCATGAAAGGGAAGCAGTGGTTGGGAAGGGAGTGAGACAGGGTTGTAGCCTGTCCCCAATGTTATTCAATCTGTATATTGAGCAAGCAACAAAGGAAACAAAAGAAGAATTCGGAGTAGGTATTAAAGTCCACGGAGAAGAAATAAAAAGTTTGAGGTTCGCCGATGAAATTGTGATTCTCTCAGAGACAGAAAAGGACTTGGAAGAGCAGTTGAATGGAACAGACAGTGTCTTAAAATGAGGATATAAGATGGACATCATCAAAAGTAAAATGAGGATAATGGAATGTAGCCAAATTAAGTCGGGTGATGCTGAGGGAATTAGATTAGGAAATGAGACGCATAAAGTAGTAAATGAGTTTTAATTTTGGGGAGCAAAGTAACTGATGATGATCGAAGGAGAGACAATATAAAATGTAGACTTGCAATGGTAAGGAAATCGTTTCTGAAGAAGAGAAATTTGTTAACATCGAGTATAGGTTTAAGTGTCAGGAAGCCGTTTCTGAAAGTATGGAAGTGAAACATGGACGATAAATAGTTTGGACAAGAAGAGCATAGAAGCTTTCGAAATGTGGTGCTACAGAAGAATGCTGGAGATTAGATGGGTAGATCACATAAATAATGAGGAGGTATTGAATAGAATTGGGGAGAAGAGTAGTTTGTGGCATAACTTGACAAGAAGAAGGGACTAATTGGTAGGACATGTTCTGAGGCATCAAGGGATCGCCAAATTTAGCATTGGAGGGCAGCGTGGAGGGTAAAAATCGTAGAGGGAGACCAAGAGATGAATACACTAAGCAGATTCAGAAGGATTTAGGTTGCAGTAGGTACTGGGAGATATGAAGAACCTTGCATTGGATAGAGTAGCATGGAGAGCTGCATCAAACCAGTCTCAGGACTGAAGACCACAACAACAACAACTTATTTAATTAGAATAGATGGACTTTCAAACACATCTAATAGCATAAAAACGATATCTCTAACTTCTCAAAACTGACATACCATAACCTGGTGTGACACTATGCCAGATTTGAAGGTTTCACCAAAAAAAAACTTTAAAGAAAAATTTTTAACCCATTCTGAAGGAATATCCATCATCCAATGCTCTCAGTACTTGTTTCCTGTAGTACAGCATGGGACTAAAAAAGGCATGAACTTGGCATAAAGTCAAGTGCTATGCTAAAGTGACTTTGTGAAAGTGCATTCACTTAGGATTCTTCAAAGTTGGTGTTATATTTTAGTTGCTATCTGTTCGCTTATACGCGTAAAATCCAAGATTATGGCTCTGTATTGCACTTCTTTACCACTACCGTTATGAAGTATATGTCATCCTCATTAAGTACAATGGCAGCTAAGTTATAATAATGATTGTTAAAACTTATTTTTAATTTTTACCCAGCCATCAATGATGGAATTGAGTAAGTTTTCACTGCAGACTATTATTTCCCAGGTTCTGGTAACATGAACCTTTTATAATCGGTTCTATTGAAATATGAATACACTATTTTAAATTTTGACTTCGTTTTAATGAATTCTTAGTCATTTTCGCAAACACAAGTACATAAATAAATTAACACAAAGTTAATCTGTAATGAACTAATTTTCAGGCTAAATTGCCAGATTGTTTATACAGTCTTTACGATCAAATGTAATGCATTCTTTGTTGAAATTAAACTTTTAATCAATTTTCAATCACAAAAATTAATCTGAGTTCAATTAGCTCACACTATGAGGTACATGATGAAATGTAAATACAGATCAATCATTCAAAATAACAAAACATTTGACAGTTACATCTGAAATTTTTTAAATAAGTAGTTCTAACAAAATATAGACATAAAGTCTTAATTAAACAAGTAATGAATGGATATCTTGTTATACTGAAATTTGACTGTATTACAAAATATCATATTTGTGAGTGGTGTATTTATTTTCATTAAAAATTTACTTTGAACAGTATGTAATAGCTGGTGCATTTGGGGTGCTGCGGGACACTGTGCAGTGCCAATCAAACAATCTTAAATTGGGCTGCAGTTGTGCCTACAGCTGCATACCTGTCAAATCGTTCACTTTCAATCACACTTGGAGCTAAGGTGTTGTATGTACTTTGGTATAGGAGAAAGCTTTGTTTATTACATTTCAGAATTTTTGGCTCTTGTGGAATGATTCATATTAGAAAACCCAGTCGCAAGAAGTTGGATAAGAAGTCACAGGAGTTGACATTTGTATGTTACTTTTAGGCAACCAAAGGCTATCGATTCATCAATAAGGAGACTGGGCAGATAATTGTCAGCAGGGATGTAAAATTCCTGGAGGATGGGAATTTTCAAGTTCAAAGAGAAAGGGACCTATGACCCCAAATTCTTTTGGATTGGAACAAGAAGCAGTTCTTCAGGACGTCAATACTTCACAAACTGAAGAAGAAGTTAAATCAGATGACAGTGATAATGAACCCTTTTATGGCTTTGCCAGTGATTCAATAGAAATTGAAGCTCAAGATGAGGGTCATGATAATCAAAACATAGTTTAACAGTTTACACCTTGAAGGTCAAACAGAGAATCAAAACCCAAGACAAGGCCTGATCGTGTACTTACGATTTGAAAAAAGGACTTCCAAGTGAAGACACTGATGTCAAAGAAAGGTTTGGAAGGGACAAATAATGAAGAATGGAAAAAAGAAATGAGGAAAGAATTCTCATCTCTAGTTCATAATAACATATTTGAAAAAGTAGAGCTCCTCCTCAAGGACTACCACCTTAATAATAACATATTTGAAGAAGTAGAGCTCCTCCTCAAGGACTACCACCTTAATGTTGGTGGGGATGTTTGTGTGTATCAATGATCCACTGAGCTATGCTGGTGGGAGCTATGCTCCCAGTAGGGTCACCCATGCCAACAGGTCACTTGGAGAGATTCCAGACAAAGAGTAGTCCTCCTAGGGGCCTCCTGTCTTGGGAGTATTTGAGTGCTCTGCCAACTGATCTTACTTCCACATCCTAGATGGCATGAGTCATGAGATCCCTAAACAATGTATGACACACAGTGAATACAGAGTACAAAGCCAATGGGAGAGGATGGAAGGCGAACTTATTTCCGGCCTCTTTAAATAACTGAAACATATTGGCTATGGGAGATAACCCTGAGAGAAAATTCTGGTCCTCCTAGAAGGGGGTTGAGCAGATGGCTGGTAATCAACTCTCAGAAAACACAGACTACTCCCAGTACACAAATGAGCCACAGAAACACGACGGTCTCCAAGGTAAATGACAAGGCTATGAAAAAGGACAAGCAGAAAGGGATACATGGACACATCAAAGTAGCAACCTGGAATGTGAGAGGAATTTCCCAAAAGGAGGTAGAACTAGTAGATATACTAAGCAACATGAATATCGATGCTGTAGCACTCGCAGAAACTAAAAAGAAATTAGAGGAAATAAATGTGTAGGGTATTACATTATGTTCTATAGTAGTGTTGAACAACATAAAAGAGCAAGCAAAGGTGTAGCACTACTCCTGCATAAAAAATGGGGAAAAGACTTTCAAGATTGTACATACTTAAGTGAAAGAATACTTAGAGTCAGGCTGAAACTGATAAGGGGTAATGCTACCTTTATAACTGTTTGCACCTGAAGAACGGAAAAAAGATGAGTCTGAAAGCTTCTATGAAGGATTATAGAAGACTCAGGGTAAATATGGTGCTACTGATCAGATTATTATGATGGGAGATTTCAATGCCAGAATAGGAAATATGCCAGTAACAAACGTTATAGGTCTGTTTGGAGAACCAATATATAACGGAAATGGAAAATTACTAAGAGATTTTGCCACTTAGAACAATTTGAAAATCACAATTTCACTTTTTAACAAAAAGTATATATACAAGTATACTTGGGCCAGCAGAGGCCTTAGATCAATAATTGAGTACATCTTAGTGAATGATTAGCTAGTGTGCCAAGTAAGGGATACAAGAGTTTATAGAGGACAAGATAGAGGATCAGATCATTTCTTACCAATCTCCAGAATAGATCTTTTTACAAAATGGAAGAAAATAACCAAACAAGTAACAAACCAACAAGATCAAAGCGTTTATAAGGTATACTTGTTTGAAGAGGACAGTATCAGACACCTGTACCAAAGGAGCAATATATAACGAAATGAAGAACTAGCAAACTTACAAACTAAAGACAATATAGAAGAAGAATGGCAAACTCTGAAGAATACTGTATGCAGAATAGCAGGAGAATACCAAAAAGAAAAGGCCTAAAAATTTGAAATGAGGATACAATGAAAGCTGTCGAACAAAAACAGAATGCATATGTAAAATACTTAAGCAACCCCACTAATGAGAACAAACACTACTATAAGGAGAAAATGCGTAGTAAGGAAAGCACACCAGGAACACTGGGATAGGTTTATTTCTGATATCGAACATGATATCCACTGAATACAACAAATGACATATAAGGTTTTAAAAACTTTAAACACAACAGACAGAGAGAAGATACAAATAAATAGTATTGAAGAAGAACAGTGGATAAATCATTACAGTGAATTATGGGATGATCATAAAGCACAAGAAACTGAAATTGAACAACTAGACGAGAAGGGATTGGATAAAATACAGTCTGACGTATTAATATCAGCACTAACATCACATGAGAACAGAAAATCAACAGGACAAGACGGCATTAATGCTGAATAATTAAAATATAGATGAATGATGGTACACCAACGACTGTTGGAAGAAGAATAGTATTCCCAAAGACTGGAAAACAGCTAGAGTGATATCAGTTTTTAAAAAAGGAGATAAAAGCCTATTCAGTAATTACAGAGGAATAAGTTTACTGGACTCAGCATAAAAGGTGTATGCTAAGATTATAAATGCAAGACTTAAAACATAGCAGAAGCAGTACTGCATAAGGAACAAATGGTTTTTAGGAAAGTGTGCACCACAATGGATGCAGTTTTTATTCAACAGCAAATAATATAAAAACGGAGAGAGTATAATAAAGAAACACACATTGCTTTTATTGACTTTAAAAAAGGTTTTGACAGTGTCAATAGACAGAAACGTTGGGAAGTAATGATGAATCGCAGATATCCAAAGCTTTTAGTAAATGTAATAAAAAGTTTATATCAAGACACAAATATCATTCTAGATCTCAATGGTAAAACAACTAATCAGATACCAAGTAACAAAGGGGTATGACAAGGCTGCTGCATCTCTCCAACTTTGTTCAATACCCACATTAATGAAATAATACATACATGGAAATCAGAATTTTCGAAAGGCATCTAGCTAGACAGGATCATTCTTTTAAATAATTTACTATATGCTGATGATGCAGTGATCCTAGCAGACAAGGAAGATGACCTTACGAAAGGAATCTACTAACTAAAACAAATAAGTGCAAAATTTAACATGGAAATTTCAAAAGAAAAAACTAAGATAATGGCCTTCATGGCGAATGAACCAATCAGAACCAAAATAGTGATAGATCAGAAGATTTTAGAGCAGGTAAACCGTTTCAATTACCTCAGATGTGAAATGACATATGGCTACAGCAGAGATATTGAAATTTAGCTTAGTAAATTCAGCCAGGTATGTGGAATAATTAACAGAAACCTAAAAAACAAAACCAGGAAAGACACTCAAATTAAATTTTACAAAACTGTTGCAGTTCCCACACTGCTCTATGAAAGTGAGAGCTGGGTGATTACCCAGAAGCAAGAAAGCCTGATTCAGGCACAAGAAATGAAATTCCTTAGAGGTGTTCAAGATTGCACAAGAGAAGACAGACTAAGAAATTAAGATATTAGAGAAGAACTGCAAATCTTTAGCCTCAATGATAAAATTCGAGATTACAGAAGAAAATGGAACGAATATCTACAAAGAATGGAGAGTGAAAGACTCCCCTCAAGACAAGATATTATAAGTGCCAAGGGAGAAGAGACAGAGGAAGACCCCGACAGAGATGGGTACCGTAACAGGCAATTCCTGCCTAATACCTGAAGAGAAGTTGAAGATGAACATGATGAAGAAGTAGAGCTACCCAAGGAGACAAAAACCACTCAAGACTAAGTGGGTATTAAAGTACAGCCTGGGACTAGCAGTACACCAGAAACATTTAAGGTTCTCCTTGTGGTGAAAGGATGCATTCAAGTTCAAGGTGTTGATTATCAGGAAACCTTCACACCAGTGGTCAAGCATACATCCATTAGATATCTCTTGTTTATGCCAGCTCGAGAGAACTTGAAGGTCGACCATGTTGACATCACCACTGCTTGTCTCTATAGAGATCAGAAGAAATTTACGTCATTCCACCAGAAACTTTTGCAATTCCTGGAAAACTGTGGAGACTGAAGAAAGCTGTTTATGGATTCAAACAGGCTGGTAGTGTAACATCACAGCTATTTACACGGCTGCAGAGTTTGCAGTAAGTTTTATTCCGTTAGGTCAATCTGTATTGGAGGCTGGCAATGAAGCCTCCAGACCCGGCCGTTGTGTGGTAGGCTGTTGGCGTCATAATGCCATCTGTCGCGGTGTGCGGACCGTGAGAAATGCTCTGTGTGGAGCGTACTAACAAGGGAACCTCCCCATCGCATCCCCCTCAGATTTAGTTATAAGCTGGCACAGTGGATAGGCCTTGAAAAACTGAACACAGATCAATCAAGAAAACAGGAAGAAGTTGTGTAGAACTATGAAAAAAATAGTAAAATATACAAACTGAGTAGTCCATGCGAAGATAGACAACGTCAAGGTCAATGTGAGTCAATTAGCGCCGTGGTCCCGTGGTTAGCGAGAGCAGCTACGGAACGAGAGGTCCTAGGTTCAAGTCATCCCTCGAGTGAATAGTTTAATTTTTTATTTTCAGTTTATGTGACAAACTCTTATGTTTTCATCACTATTTTGGGAGTGATTATCACATCCACAAGAAAACGTAAATCGGGCAAGGTAGAAGAATCTTTTTACCCATTCGCTAAGTGTACAAGTTAGGTGGGTCGACAACATATACCTGTCATGTGACGCACATGCCGTCACCATCGTCGTATAGAATATATCAGATGTGTTTTCCTGTGGAGGAATCGGTTGACCTATGACCTTGCGATCAAATGTTTTCGATTCCCATTGGAGATGCACGTCCTTTCGTCTACTAATCGCAGGGTATTGCGGTCCGGTTGCAAAACACAGACACTAAACTTATTACAGTGAACAGATCATAACTTTCCGAAAATAAAGAAAGTAAAATTTTCAGTCGACTGAAGATTTGAGCCAAGGACCTCTCGTTCCGGACACTCACGCTAACCACAGGACCACGGCGCTCCTGAGCTCTCAGTCTACTCGATGTTGCCTATCTTGCTCATGGACTACTCAGTTTGTATATTTTACTAATTTTTTTCGTAGTTCCACACAACTTCATCCTGTTTTCTCGATTGATCTGTGTTCAGTTTTTCAAGGCCTATCCACTGTGCCAAATTATAACTAAATCTGAGGGGGTTGCGATGGGGAGGTTCCCTTGTAAGATCACTTATTCATCTCACCTAAGAAACTAAATAACTATGATAAATATGATCTGTTTGTTTTCAAATTTGATATAGGAACTTTTATAATTTAGCAGAACAGTGTGTCAAACTTTCATGTGGATAACTTTAATAGTTTTGGAAATATAAAAAAACCTATTAAAAAGTACTTAACTGACACTTAGAAAAGTAAATTCAGATAGGAATCATAACAATTTAAGTTTCTTTGTTATTTGAAAACAATAACAGCACGCTCAGTGCGCACAAGTTATTTTTAAGGAATTTTATTTCTAAACATGTAATAATTTTGCTTTTGTAATTGAAATAATAGTTTAAAAGTTGATATTTATATTTTGTGTTAGGGTGGGAGTAGACGAGAGTTAATGTGAGTGTGTATGTGGGGACATAAGTCAAATTTCAATTTTATAATGTATTACACCATCTGTAACTAGCAAGTGTTATGTAACCAGGATGTCCTGAAAACGGTGAATCCCCCTAACTGATGGATGACGTATGTCTAGGAGCGTTTGCTTTTGTAATAAGTCAACCAGAAAGAAAGTAAGAGGATACTTAGTTCCAAAGTATATTTCAAGCACAGTTTTGTTTTAATTTTCGTTTCGTTTGATTTTGTGGAACATTTTGTGAATTCTTGCTATATTAAATGACGTAGATGCATCTGCGAATGCAGACTGGAGTAAAGCGGTTTGCACTCGACATTGATCATGAAAGGTTAATCTGATTGAATGATCATTTTGATCAACCAATGAGAAAGAAGTCTTTCCTGCGTAATTGAATGAGTTATATGCCCTGTGAGCGACGGCATTCAGTCAGTCGTGGACGCGCTGTCGGACGAGAAGGTCATGTTAAATGTGTCCGAAAAAATTATCTGTAAGATGAAGAAATAACGGTTAAATCGCGCTCGGTTTATATCACAGTGCTAGAAGATGCAATTACAGACATTACGGTGAAGTTTTGAAAGGTTTTGGAATGTTGGTTGCAGAATAAACCACGTGTGAAACTACTGGCCTTTGTCAATATTCTGTGTTGCGTGTTCCGTATGCATCTACAGAACATTTTGGCGAGAATTTTCTTTCGAAGAATCCACTGAAAAGGACCGAATGGGAACTCGTTTCGTAACAGTGTGCTGGCTGTGTGAATCTCGTAATACACTCCTGGAAATGGAAAAAAGAACACATTGACACCGGTGTGTCAGACCCACCATACTTGCTCCGGACACTGCGAGAGGGCTGTACAAGCAATGATCACACGCACGGCACAGCAGACACACCAGGACCCGCGGTGTTGGCCGTCGAATGGCGCTAGCTGCGCAGCATTTGTGCACCGCCGCCGTCAGTGTCAGCCAGTTTGCCGTGGCATACGGAGCTCCATCGCAGTCTTTAACACTGGTAGCATGCCGCGACAGCGTGGACGTGAACCGTATGTGCTGTTGACGGACTTTGAGCGAGGGCGTATAGTGGGCATGCGGGAGGCCGGGTGGACGTACCGCCGAATTGCTCAACACGTGGGGCGTGAGGTCTCCACAGTACATCGATGTTGTCGCCAGTGGTCGGCGGAAGGTGCACGTGCCCGCCGACCTGGGACCGGACCGCAGCGACGCACGGATGCACGCCAAGACCGTAGGATCCTACGCAGTGCCGTAGGGGACCGCACCGCCACTTCCCAGCAAATTAGGGACACTGTTGCTCCTGGGGTATCGGCGAGGACCATTCGCAACCGTCTCCATGAAGCTGGGCTACGGTCCCGCACACCATTAGGCCGTCTTCCGCTCACGCGCCAACATCGTGCAGCCCGCCTCCAGTGATGTCGCGACAGGCGTGAATGGAGGGACGAATGGAGACGTGTCGTCTTCAGCGATGAGAGTCGCTTCTGCCTTGGTGCCAATGATGGTCGTATGCGTGTTTGGCGCCGTGCAGGTGAGCGCCACAATCAGGACTGCATACGACCGAGGCACACAGGGCCAACACCAGGCATCATGGTGTGGGGAGCGATCTCCTACACTGGCCGTACACCACTGGTGATCGTCGAGGGGACACTGAATAGTGCACGGTACATCCAAACCGTCATCGAACCCATCGTTCTACCATTCCTAGACCGGCAAGGGAACTTGCTGTTCCAACAGGACAATGCACGTCCGCATGTATCCCGTGCCACCCAACGTGCTCTAGAAGGTGTAAGTCAACTACCCTGGCCAGCAAGATCTCCAGATCTGTCCCCCATTGAGCATGTTTGGGACTGGATGAAGCGTCGTCTCACGCGGTCTGCACGTCCAGCACGAACGCTGGTCCAACTGAGGCACCAGGTGGAAATGGCATGGCAAGCCGTTCCACAGGACTACATCCAGCATCTCTACGATCGTCTCCATGAGAGAATAGCAGCCTGCATTGCTGTGAAAGGTGGATATACACTGTACTAGTGCCGACATTGTGCATGCTCTGTTGCCTGTGTCTATGTGCCTGTGGTTCTGTCAGTGTGATCATGTGATGTATCTGACCCCAGGAATGTGTCAATAAAGTTTCCCCTTCCTGGGACAATGAATTCACGGTGTTCTTATTTCAATTTCCAGGAGTGTATTTTGGGTTGGACTTAGTACATTTCTGCCGGTCTTATGTATTATATAAGCTGCACGAACTAGTAGTAGATGTACTACCAACGTAAATGTGGGTTTGGTGACACAATAAATGAAAAGAACCGTAATAAAACATCAGTATCTACAAACTAACATTTTCAATGAAGGGAGGAAGCACCCACTTTGCCCATTATTAATAGAGATTTTCAGGTTTATCTTGTTACTTGAGTTACGCAGACTTTGTAATCGTAAGTATGGACGGTGGTTTTCTTCAACACTGCTTTTCTCGTCGTCTACAAAGTACCTACGAATGCAGAGCAACGGGTGGTGGTTGGATGCTATGCTGAGGTAGGTGGACATCAACAAAAAATTGCAATGAAGCGCAACAACCCTGCCCCACTGCAGTAGGAATTGAAATCAAAAAAATTGATGAGGGATAAAGAAAACTGAAATTTAACAGATCAAACACTGATCCATATATCTGTTTTCACAGGAGTGGCGCCAAACTAGTCATCATAGATATATATGTCGATGATACGCTATTATTCTAAAATGACAGAAGTGTTTCGGATCAGTTCAAAAGTTCTTTGAAGAGAATTTTTGAGACAAAAGATTTATGACAGATAAGCCAATACCTAGGATGGAAATTACTCCAAAAGAAATGTACACTATTTTTTTTTTAATCCATCTTTTATTCTACATGTTTGAACGTTTTACAGTGTGTAGATACATCCATTAGGAACAATATTTTCATTTCTCCACATAATTTCCATCACTCTCAACTGCCTTACGACATCTTGGAACCAGCAAGTTAAAATTCAGGACCAACCTGTTGGAGCCACTGTTTGGCAGCGTGCACAAGGGAGTCATCATCTTCAAACCTTGTTCCACGAAGAGAGTCTTTCAGTTTCCCAAAGAGATGATAGTCACATGGAGCCATGTCAGCACTGTAAGGCGGGTGTTTCAGTGTTGTCCATCCGAGTTTTGTGATCGCTTCCATGGTTTTTTGACTGACATGTTTCGTGCATTGTCGTACAACAGCAAAACATCCTGCTTTTGCCGATTTGGTCGAACAGGACTCAGTCGAGCTTGAAGTTTCTTCAGTGTCGTCACATATGCATCAGAATTTATAGTGGTTCCATTTGGCATGATGTCCACAAGCAAGAGTCCTTCAGAATCGAGAAACACTGTAGCCATAACTTTTCCAGCAGAAGGTGTCGTTTTGAATTTTTTTCTTGGGTGAATTTGCATGATGCCACTCCATTGATTGCCTCTTCGTCTCTGATGAAAAATGATGGAGCCACGTTTCACCACCTGTCACAATGCTTCCAAGAAATTCATTTCCACCATTCTCGTACTGTTCCAAAAGTTCGCTGCGTACCGTTTTTATTGTTTCTCTGTGAGCCACTGTCAACATCCTGGGAACCCACCTGGCACAAACCTTTTTTAACGCCAATTCGTTAACTCTCTGCACATTGTCTGGAGTGTGTGCAGCACGAGGCCTGCCGCTGCGAGGACAATCCTCAATATTGCCGTGCCCGCTTTCATCACGTAACCTGCTTGCCCACTGACTAGCTGTACTGCGATCGACAGCAGCATCTCCATACACCTTTTTGCAACCTCTTGTGGATGTTTCCCACTGTCTCGTTTTCACAGCACAGGAATTCTATGACAGCACGTTGCTTCTGACGAACGTCAAGTTTAGCAACCATCCTGAAGACATGGTGTGACGGCGCCACTCAAGGGAACAGGTTGAACTAAGTTTACAAAAATAGTGTGCATTTCTTTTGTAGTGACCGTTGTACATGGGATCATGATAAAGGAAAAATTGTATGCAAAAAAAGTTCTGGAGAAATTTGGAATGAGTGAAGCGAAGTCGGTGTCAACACCGCTTGAACTTGATTTGGACTTTGAAACACTCGAATCAGGTAATATCAAGGTACAATATCAAGAAAAAATAGGAAGTCTTATAAATCTAACCAAAATCTCCAAGACATGATGTATGTTTTGCTATACATCTCCTTAGCAGATATAATCATTGTTTTAAAATGATTTATTGGTTGTCAGTAAAAAGATTGTTTAGATATTTAAAGGGAATCATGGACTACAAGCTAGAATTTTCTAGAGATGGTAACAGAGAAATAATGGCCTTCAGCGATGCAGATTGGGGAAATAAAATCAATGACTGGCAATTTGTCACTGGTTCATGCATAAAAATGCAAAACTCTTTATCTTTGCGGTCTAGTAGAAAACAAAATACTGTTGCATGTGCTACTTTTGAAGCTGAATGCATGGCCTTGGCATCAACAGTTCAAGATTTACTGTGGTTAAGACAACTTATGTTTGAGGTAGATCCAAGCAGTGCCATAAAGTCATTTACAGTATACTCTGATAATGAAGGAGCCATTCAGTTAGCCAAGAATCTGGTGACAAAATCTAGATCAAACCATATAGATATAAAGTAACATTTCATAAGATGGCATGTTGAATTAGGTGATATTAATATTGGTCATCTGCCTTCTGAAGAAATTTTAGCAAATGCTTTCACAAATCCACTTAGCTATGACAGATATGAAACATGTGTAAGAAACTGTGGCCCTGGGAAATAGGTGAAGGAGTGGCTGTACATTTAGACTTTATACTGTGTGTCAATGTCAATTTAAGTGACATGTTCAAAATGAAACTGATATCAACATTTTTTCCTTCCTCCTTTCTTTTGTAATTACTCTGTAAGTATTATGTTCTCTGGTATGATGTCGTCGTAATTCACGCACTGTTCAATTAAAAAACGTTACCTCAGAAAGCTTACTCGTTTATATTAAAGGGCTCAAAAAACAAAAACAAACACTGCATTATACATGCACTCATCGCAGTCATGCACACGATACGATACACACTTGACATTTCATGCTAAATCTGAGGATCTTGCCTAGAACGGCGGTGCAGGATTTCTGTATATCCTCCCCTATGCTCATTCAATGAGTATGGAACTACTTTGACTTGACTTTTATCTGGTGCCTTTTACTTAAAGGCACAAGCTATAAAGATTTTTTTGTGTGTATAAAAAATTTACTGTTCATGTGACACCGGCAGTTCGAAGTGTATCAATTTCATTCAGCTATACCACAGCATGAATGTAGAACATGAAACAAAAGGTATAGTGCTTTCTTGTACTGTAAATAAAATCGCGTTTTGAACAAAACTTTTTAGTGGATTGCACAATGATTATAAATACTGTTCTGATACAAGCTTCTTATTTGATTAACTACAGACTATTGGACTCTCTACAAGCTTGGAAGCTGACAATGCTTGTGGTCACACTTTCTAACATCCATAATGTTTTTTGATAATACTAATCCATCGTCGACAAGATTCGAAAAAATGTAGGAATTTAATACTTATATAAAATGTGTAATAATTTTCTGTACTGCCGGATGTAAGTCGGAGAATACGTATTTTACGAAAACTGAACTCGTATTTTTCTCTGGAAAAGTGAGCCGAACGAAATCGATAGTTCTACATGCGGAATACAATAATCACCAATCGATTGTTGAATATCTCTTGTTGGAATGGAAGTGTATGAGATATATTGAAGATACCTGTTTCAGTGTTTTGGGAGAATCAAGTGTAGGGTTCTTATCGGTAAGTTCTGTTGGAAGTATGATCATCATTTTTTTCTTTATTTTATAAATGTCGTAATTATTAATCGGTTTTTGGTTGTAATTTGACGTCAAATAGAGTCTTGTTTACATCGGCGTTCCATACAAAGTTTCAGCAGGGATTAAGAAATTTTCTGGGTAAACTAGAGCGACTTGTAAGCATAAAGGCATTTCGCAGTTTTCAAAATTTGATGCTCGAGCCTGAGGTACATATTAAACTTGCAATTACCACGCGAATGCTTTTGTTTGTCAATTTGCGATGTCTTTGAAATCCCGTAAGAATGGTATTAAATATCGCCGCAAATGAATCGTTAAGTTTTTAAATACTATACTTAAAGAATAGGTTTGACTGGGCGATGTTAATAGGCTGCAGTAACTTGTAACCTACTGATGAACGTAATGAAACGCTCAGTGTTTCTGATTAGAGCCGAAAGCTAACATTGAGGGGAATGAGCCTAATTACAACGTAATTTCGCGTTTAGTGCTATAAAATGTAGTCGTATTTAAACGTGAGTGGAAAGACGGGCTGTGTATGGAGTGTTACTAAGTAGCTGACAACTTGCTCGGTCAGAACTAAGTAACAGCTACCAAATTGAGATACCGGTTTGCTTGCGGTAGCTATTTGTTCAGACAGTTTTGTTGAAAATGTGGTATTGTGACCGCATGTGTTTCAAACTGTTCGGTGTCCAGTCTAATGTGTAAAACAGATATTGTTTTTACGCGGCGCACAATAAGTTTCTTGTTTGATTACATTCCAGTTTTGATCATTTTGGCATCCAAGATTGTGGTAGTTTGGAGAAAATGGTTAATGTAAAAGTTTCCAGTTAGTGTTGTGATAGAAAAAAATTGGGTTGTTACTGGGAAGAACCGAAGAATGCGATACATCCTGCACCTTTGATCGGTGACACTGTCAACCATGCGACTATGGCGCAATAATGATACGTATAGAAGTATTGTAACCATCAAAATATTGGGACCCAAAGGGGAATAATGGGAGTTTGCAAAGCATGTTCGTCTTTTGTTAACGTTTTCAAAAAAAGTTTAATATTTGAATATATTAGACCACATGTAGGAAATAGAGATTTCAAAAAGTAGTTTAGTGTTGGGTCTACCATTTTTTTTTTAAAAAAAAAACAAGATTTATGCATTGTTATATTGTTATACAGCAGATTTCATCTATTTCTAATGAGAAAGGTGGCACACTTTCCGATGGTGATTTTACTGTCGAGGATATTGATATCCACATGGAGGAGCCAGGACCTGTCTAACATCCCACGTGACCTCTCATGTAAATCACCAGCACTGGGGGAGAAGGCCAACATCACTAATTAGTGGCTCCCACAGGGACTTCCCTATGACAGTGTAACTGGAATTGGAATATCAGTTGCATCTGGAAGAACTGCAGCTCCTGGCCCATGTCACAATGTGATTGAGGACTTTATCTTGTGCATCGTACTGCATCAAAAATGGTAACGTGTCTCCTGACCTCTTCATTTTACAGACATCAGTCAGAAGCTTTGGTACCCATTGTGTTCAAAATTTAAAATAGCTAAACTTTTCAGTCACAAGTTCTTCCAACATTATGTGACAGGAGGGAAATTGACTGAGGATTATGTGCTTGTGGACTGATGATATTGTCTGATTCTATCATTATCCCTTGCATGTTTGTCACAACATGATCATCCACTTCTACCTTAAACATGGATGTTTGTCTGACCTTCCTGAGACTAATGGCACCATTTTCTTACAGCACTGTCACGCAAAATTTTATGTCCATATGCTGTGCAAAGTTCATTGTGCATGTCAACAGCTTTCACGTTTTTCACACAAGCGGAATGTATCACAACACACAATTAAAAGGTGATGACCTATCTGACAATAGTGGCCATTTTGATTAAAACTATGTTGTAAGAAACTGTTCAGTAACCTTTCTGTAGCACTGTCAGACTCGGAGATAGTGGGTACAGCTAAGCTGAGGTCACTGTGCTACCTACCTTCACCAGATATCATCGGAACTAACTTTCCGAAAATAACTTGTACTTAATTATGAGCATTGGCAGTTGAAATGGATCTGAAGAGTTTTAACTGGTCAAAGAATCAAAACATAAAGA
Source organism: Schistocerca nitens (assembly GCF_023898315.1). NCBI lineage: Eukaryota > Metazoa > Arthropoda > Insecta > Orthoptera > Acrididae > Schistocerca > Schistocerca nitens. The sequence continues at coordinate 139,856,207 of NC_064620.1, read as the reverse complement.
AAGGAACAAGTACGTTGTATTGTTAAATTATAGAAGTGTTTGGTAAGTCATCTCATTTGTTTCGTAACTTGAAAATGAGAGGTTGACATACAGGTTTACTAAATGTGACATGCAGAATCTTTGTTAATTACAGTAGAGCTTTGTAAGAAAAGATATTTATTTTGAGAAATTCATGTATGTTGACCCACACGTAAAAAGGTGTAATTTTTTTCTTGTATTCCTTTTTTATGGATTGTAAGATACTTAGTTTGTTAAAGCAATGTACATTTGCTGATTTATTTATTTTGATTCACAGGTAAAAATGAGTGATGATGGCTGGGATTCTGGTGGTGAATCTCAAAATACGAATTACTTACCTGTGTACTCACAAACCTTCTCTCGAGGTCGAAACAATGGAGGCCGTGGGGGAGAGGACTTGAGAGAATTGGGACAGAGAGGAGGCAGAGGCTATGGTGATCGGCAAGGTGGAAGAGGTCGAGGCAACCAGTGGTCCGGGCCAAGGAGAGGAGGACCCAGCGGAAACTGGAGACAGAGGGAGTCTAATGCAGATACCTCTCCCACAAATGAGGAAGTGATCATGAGTGTAAATTGTAGTGATGTTGGGAAAGTCATTGGTAAAGGTGGCTCAAAAATACGAGAATTAGAACAAGAAAGTGGTGCAAGTATTCAGGCGAGTATGGTGTTACCAGTTTTAGTATTCTTTCCTAGTCAGTAAAAGAAATTGTCAGGTGTTATGCAAAAATTGGTATTGGGCGAGGAAGAAAGTTTGAAATTAATTACACCTATGTTGATTAAGAGCTTTCAATTGTTTTGTACAAGTAATCAATCAGTAGTGTCTAAATACTGTCGATAAAAATTTTAGTGGCAGTGTGGAACTTCTTATTGTAGATGTCGCTCAGCAGTATGCTAAGTTGTGTGAGCAGGTTGTATGTGCCCTGGGAAAAACCAGGGAATTTTTTCAATACAAGAGAAAACGAGGAAAAACCCAGTGGTTTTTTTTGGAATTCCGGTTATTTATTGCTATAATTTTCAATTAATTTTTTGTAGTTTTGTTTGGTAAGAACTGATACTCTAACAAAGAATATTAATGTATCCCACTACAGCAGAATAACACTGCAGCAATAAAACATAAACCAGAGGAAATTTGTGCTGCCAAAGTTGATTCTGATCTAAAAACAAGAGGGAAACTCGACAAAATGTAATATAGCAGCATATTATGTCTACCACATAATACATTTATTGTATGTATAAAAGGAAACTTATTACAGACCACTGGTGATGTTTCCCCAATAAAAGAAGCGAAATGCGTGTGGCAAAAAAACAAACTATCTTCAATTAGTTGCCTAGACGCTACATACTTCCATGAATATATATAGGTAGGCCGGCCCCGGATCGAATCCACCCGGCGGATTAACGACGAGGGCCGGTGTGCCAGCCACCCTAGATGTGGTTATTAGGCGATTTTTCCCACATCCCCCTAGGTGAATAACGGGCTGGTCCCCACGTTCCACCTCAGTTACACGGCTTGCAGATACTTTCGCACTATTCCATGGATTGCACTAGTCACAGACAATTGAGGTACACTAATTCCTTCCCGGGGGGGGGGGGGGGGGGGTTGGCGGCAGGAAGGGCATCCAGCCACCCCTTAAACTAACATTCCCACATCCGATTAACCACGCAGACCCTGCGTCTCTGCGGGACAACAGGCACAAGCAAAAGAAAGTAAGTGTGTATCTTCATCCAGATGGTGCAGTACCCCTGAATGTATTAGCTGCACTGATTGATCAACTCCCTAAACCTTTCCTACTTTTGGAAGATTTTAATGCCTGTAACCCCTTGTGGGGTGGCACCATGCTTACTGGCCGAGGCAGAGATGTCGAAACTTTACTGTCTCAGTTCGACCTCTGCCTCTTAAATACTGGGGCCGCCACACATTTCGGTGTGGCTCATGGTAGTTGCTCGGCCATTGATTTATCAATTTGCAGCCCAGGACTTCTCCCATCTATCTATAGAAGAGCACATGACAACCTGTGCGGTAGTGACCATTTCCCCATCTTCCTGTCACTGCCCCGGCATCAGGCCCATGGACACCTGCCCAGATGGGCTTTAAACAAGGCGGACTGGGAAACTTTCACCGCTGCTGTCACCGTTGAATCTCCCCCACACAGTAACATCGGTGTCATGGTTGAGCAGGTGACTACAACAATTGTTTCTGCAGCAGAAGACGTGATCCCTTGCTCTTTAGGGTGCCTGAGGCATAAGGCATTCCCTTGGTCACCAGAAGTCGCTGAAGCAATTAAGGAGTGTCGGCGAGCTCTACATTGGCATAAGCGGCACCCTTCCTTGGAGCACCTCGTACCCTTTAAACGGTTCCGTGCCTGTGTCCGTGAACTTATCAAACGACAGAAGCAGGAGTGTTGGAAGAGACAAGTCTTGACCATTGGGCGCCATTTGACCATTGGGCGCCATATGTCACCTTCCCAAGTTTGGGCAAATATCAAATGTCATTTCGGGTACCAGACCCCAACAGGTGTTCCCGGTGTTACCATAAATGGTGTGTTGTCTACAGATGCAAACGCGATTGCCGAGCACTTTGCTTGAGCCTCTGCGTTGGAGATTTACACCTCCCCCCCCCCCCCCCCAATCCTTTCGCACTTTCAAACAGTGGCTGGAAGGGAAATCCTTCGCATTCACTGCACACCACAGTGAATCCTATAACGCCCCATTTACAGAGTGGGAGCTTCTCAGTGCCCTCGCACATTGCCCCGACACAGCTCCTGGGCCTGATTGGAGCCACAGCCAGATGATTAAACATCTCTCATCTAACTGCAAGCAACATATCCTAGTCATCTTCAACTGGATCTGGTTCGATGGTGTCTTTCCATTGCAATGGTGGAAGAGCACCTTCATTCCGATGCTCAAACCCGATAAAAATCCGCTTGATTTGGATAGCTATCGGCCCACTGGCATCACCAACGTTCTTTGTAACCTGCTGGAATGTATGGTGTGTCGACAGTTGGATTGGTTCCTTGAGTCACATGGCCTACTGGCTCCATGTCAGGGCAGCTTCCACCAGGGTCACTCTACCACTGATGATCTCATGCTCCTCGAGTCCGCCATCCGAACAGTTTTTTTCCCAATGCCAACTCCTGGTTACCATCTTTTTTGACTTACGTAAAGCACACAACACAACCTGATGACATCATATCCTTACCACAATGTATGAGTGGAGTCTCCGGGGCCTGCTCCCGATTTTTATTCAAAACTTCCTGTCGCTCCGTACTCTGCGTGTCCAAGTTGGTGACTCCCATAGTTCCATCCATATCCAGGAGAATGGAGTCCCGCAGGGCTATGTATTGAGTCTCTCTCTATTTTTAGTGGCCATTAACGTTCTAGCAGCAGCTATCGGGCCATCCGCCTCACCTTCTCTGCATGCAGACGACTTCTGTATTTTGTACTGCTGCTCTGGTACTGTTGTTGCTGAGCAGCACATCCAGGGAGCCATCCACAAGGCGCGGTCATGGGCTCTAGCCCACGGCTTTCAGTTTTCAGCCGCAGAGTTGTGTCTCGTGCACTTCTGTCGGCGTCGTACTGTTCATCCAGAACCCGCACTTTACCGTATTGACGATCCACTCACTGTAGTGGAGACATATCAGTTCTTAAGACTGGTTTTCAATGCTCGATTGACTTGGCTCCCTCATCTTAGTCAGCTTAAGCAGAAGTGCTGGCAGCATCTCAATGCCCTCCGTTGCCTGAGTAACACCAATTGGGGCGCAGTTCGCTGTACGGTGCTGCAGCTCTACAGAGTCCTTGACCAATCCTGAATTGTCTATGGGAGTGTGGTTTATTGTTTGGCAGCACCTTCAACATTGCATTTACTTGACCGTGTGCACCACTGTGGGGTTCAGTTAGTGACAGGAGCTTTTAGGAAGAGTCCGGTGACCAGCATGCTGGTGGAGGCTGGTGTCCCTCCACTGCAGATGAGATGTGCGCAACTGCTCACCAGTTCCGCAATACACATTCATAGTTCCACTGAGCATCCGAATTACTGTCTCATTTCCCACCTGCAGCAGTACATCTCCCGCATCAGCGGCCCAGATCGGGGCTAACGATTGAGGTTCGCGTGCGGTCCCATCTCTGTGAACCAGAGTCCTTCCCTTTACTACCTCTACTTGCGGTCCGTTCACGTACGTCTCGGCCACAGCTTCGTCTGGACCTTTCGCATGGCCCTAAGGACTCCATTAACCTCACCGCTCTCCGCTGTCACTTCCTCTTGATTCTTGACATGTTCCAGGGCTCTGAAGTGGTTTACACCGACGGCTCGATGGCTGATGGTCACGTAGGCTTCAAATATGTTCATGGGGGACATATTGAGCAGTGCTCTTTGCCAGCTGGCTGCAGTGTTTTCACTGCAGAACTGGCGGCCATATCTCGTACTCTTGAGTACTTCCACTCATGCCCTGGCGAGTTATTTATCCTGTGTACTGACTCATTGAGCAGCCTACAAACTATCGACCAGTGCTATCCTTGCCACCCTGTGGTAGCGTCCATTCAGGAGTCCATCTATGCCCTGGAACAGTCCCGCCATCGGAATCCCCGGCAATGAACTTGCCGACAGGCTGGCCAAACAGGCGCCGCAGAAGCCGCTTCTGGAGTTGGGCATCTCCGAAGCTGACCTGCGTTCTGTCTTACACCGCAGGGTTTTCCAGCTTTGGGAGACGGTATGGCATAACAGCACGCACAACAAACTGCGTGTCATGAAGGAGACTGTGAATGTGTGGAAGTCTTCCACGCAGGCCTCTCGCAGGCAATCATTTGTCCTCTGGCTTCTCCACATTGGCCATAGGTGGCTAATGCATGGTTACCTACTCCGTTGCGAGGACGCACCTCAGGGTTGCTGTGGCTCCCAAATTACAGTCATCCACCTCTTGCTGGACTGCCCACCTTTAGCCGCTCTGTGGCAGACTTTTAACTTTCCCAGCACCCTGCCTTCGGTGTTGGGCAACAGTGCCTCCACAGCAGCTTTAGTTTTCCGTTTTATTTGTGAGAGTATGTAGGTTTTAGCGCATGTCCTTTGTCCCTCCATGTCCTCCACTCTTGTGCTTTTAGGTTGGAGGTTTTAATGTGTTGCAGAGTGGCTGGCTTTCCCTTCTTATTCTCGTGGTTGGCCAGCCACAGTATTCTGTTTTCATGTTTTACTCTCTTTTGTTTCTAGCGTCTGTTGTTTTCTTGTCCTCTTTTGTTCCTTTTAGTGTTCGTTGCCTTCCCTTCGTTCTTGTGGCTTTTCATCTCTTTCCGTTTTGTTATGTTTTGTTCATTTTATTCTCACACTTGTGGCAGTGTTTTATTAGGAACAAGGGACCGATGACCTCATAGTTTGGTTGTCCCTTCTCCCACCTTTAAACCAACCAATCAATCATAAAAACGTATGCCATATCTCCACATCATGCCCGTACTATGTTCATTACCCATCTTATTAATATTTTTCTCCCATTTATTTGTCAAATATCTGTTCAATTCTAATGAAGTGTTGCAATGTGCCGACTGGCGACTCACTGTCTGTCTATTGTATGCCCTTAGTCTCAGTTCATCCTTGCCCTCTTACAGCATTTCCTGTGACCAATACTTCGCTACAAAAAGCCACCCGGAACCCTCGGTCAGGGAAGAGTTACTGGACGGAATGAGAAGGAAAGACTTTTCTTCTTATCCTGTCCGGTAAGTCTCCCCAGACTTGGGGTTCTGGGTGACTGTTCTGAACTGTACCCCTTTCCCTAAACCTCTCCAGTCCTTTTCCTTCACCCCTCTTCCTTCTTCTTCAACTCTTCTGACAGGAGGAGGAGGAGCTGCTGGCTCAGAAAGCTTGTAAATGTTAAACCAGTGTGTGCACATGCGTGCATGCATGTTCCCCTGCTGCCCCTGGTGAGTAGATTTTTTTTTTTTAATCTATCTATTTACATAATATTATGAAACAGATAGAGGAGATGCTCAGTCACAGTCAAATATATAGCAGCCTCCATGACTTTTAGTACATTAGTCTTCTTACATGGATTCTAGTATTCTGACGCAGCACTTTAATTTATTCTCAACACGTGTTCAAGATACCGTTCTCCTTCTATTGAACAATTCCCACTGCAGCAATGCCATATGTAACCCACTGTGCCTTTAAAGTATTTTGTGACATACATTTCCCTGCTTAACATAGCTCCCTGTACTGCCATTGTTGTTCTGTGATGCAATGTCTTGTACCAAAGTAAATTGTTGTATTTTCTGCTTGATGATGACTTTACTGTTTCACACGTATGACTCTTCTCCTGCATGTGTCAGTAACCGGTGCTGTTGATGCGCCCGATACGCTCCCTGTTCTTGCCCGATAAGTTGTAAATGACTTGGCATCAGCACTTCAGTGTTAGAGCAGTATCAGGCCATGCCAAAGTTGGGCGGGGGCCAGTGAGCAGCACATTCAGCAGTTTCAAAACACCCCTGTGATGACTAGATTACACCAGGCCAGCCTACAGGAGATACTGCAGTGGGATCACCGACACCGATGTTCACGTGCAGTTGGCACGGAGAATCAGATATTAAGGATGCTTAAACCAGCTCTTTGTTTGGTCAGCTGGGCAGTATGTGATGTCCAGACTGTGTTAGTCAGAGCCATCACAGTGACTCTGCCATGACCATTTTGCAAACAACGGACCACTGCCTGTCTTCCCAAGCCCAGGAAACCAACACTGTGCTGGTTGCCCACCCATGCTCTTTAGTGGTCATCCAGACTTCGACTCCTGCCAACATCATTGCCATGTAGCTACAACACCATGACCTTCAACAGTGGAGATCGTGTCGGTGACCGATCCACACTGTGGCCGCGTCTCACCATCTTGGCTCCTGATTTGATGGCCGTAGTCCAAAAGTAGAATATTTCTCACATTCTTTTCTATTTTGCTTATCTGCAAGCCTCTCTGTGATGAGTAGCAATCTATCCTTTCCATACTGCTATAATTCAGTCCTAGACTTTACATTTTTTGACAAATGCAGAAAAGGAAGAACGTAAAACAAATTCCAGGGTGTGTGTGTGTGTGTGTGTGTGTGTGTGTGTGTGTGTGTGTGTGTGTGTGTGTTGGGGGTTGTAGTTTAATGTATGATTTATTTTTTTAAAAGTAAAGTGAAAATTTATTTAAATTTTATTGAACTGTTTACAGATTAAAAAACCTGATCAGAACTCATATAATGACAAGACAGATATTACGTTACGTGGCTCAGAAGAATCGCAGTCCAAGGCCAAACAACTAATTCAAGATCTTCTTGATGACACATCTTATAGAAGAGGAAAAAGTTATGCCAATCAGCCACCAACAAATGGAGGTTACAGTAAAGAGGAAAAACAGCGTTCCTCAAATAATGAAAGTAGTGGCAATATTTTTGAGCTGTCGGAAGACGATGAGGTTTTTAAAAAGCTGAATAATATTAACTGGTCAGAGTTGAATAGAGTATATGTAAGTGTTAGGATTGTACTTCCTTTTTTAAATGTGGAAAGCATGATGTGAGAGAGTTCTAAGTTCAATTATTCTTAAACAGGAAGAAGCTCAGAAAGAAAAATGGTCCAAATTACCACCTATGATAAAAAACTTCTATCACGAAGATCCAGAAGTAGCAAACATGCCACCAGAAATGGTTGCAAAATATAGGTAAGAATTGTAATTAACTGTTGCCTTATTGTATGAAAGTTGTGTGTCAAGTAGTAAAAAAAGTTACGTGCTTCTTCAAATTATAATGAAAATGTGTAACTTGAAGAGTGGAGTTACCAACTCTGCAAATAGTTGACATACTGAGTCCTTAGAGTACGTTGTGCTGGCACTATGGCTCAACTTGGTTGAATAGGTGAAGGGTGAAAGGAGGTGAAGGGTAGGAGGGAGAGTCGGGGAATGGTGGCCGACAGCTGAGAGGGAGAGGCAGCATGTGCACAGGGTAGGAGTGCGGCACGGAGGAGCTAATTCTTGCTGCTAGCAGGGCTGCACGCAGTTGCCTGGAGGAGTAGGTGGGACAGGAAGATAGAACAAAGGAACAGGGAGACTGCAGAGAAGAGGGTGTGGGTGCAGGGCTAGTGGAGACTTGAGGCCAGGAGGATTGTGGGATCAAAGGATGTATTGAAGGGCCAGTCCCAGCTGCCATTCATAGAAGCTGTAGTTTTGGTACATTTCAGTCCGGGTTTTGTATGCGTCGTAACAAAAAAAATTCCTTTAACTTTACAACCTACGTGGTAAATTTGTATTGCAAGATATGGGTGGTTATCACCTACCCGTGCACGGATGTACGTTACTGAATCAATATAGACACAATTTGTTTCCCAGATACATCTGATGACGGAATGTGTGTTCCAGAATTGATCGTGTGTGCTGTATGAATAATAAACATAAAAAAAGTAAAGCTAGATGTAGTTTATAATCTTTCATGTAATACAGGGTGTCCGAAAAGTCTTTCTCTGATTACATAAATTGATAACTCAGGCTAGAAGTAAGCTACAAGTATGGAACTGGTGTCTAATTGTTTACAAACTATCAGTATTTTCACACATCAGTAAACTTCCACATGAGCACCCTTGGTAGCACATAGCACATCTAGGCGATATTCAATTTCCATCCACACATTAGCCAACATCACTGGAGGGATAGATTCAAAAATTGTGGTTATCTGTTGCCGCAGGGTTTCAAGATCTGGTACACGTGTTCGGTAGACCTCGTCCTTGACATAACCCCATAAAAAGAAGTCTAATGGGGTTATGTCAGGAGAGTGTGGAGGCCAAACCGTTGGCCCATCATGACCAATCCATCACCCAGGAAAAGTCATATCGAGATAGGCACGGATGTTCAAACCCCAATGAGGCGGTGCACCGTCTTGCTGAAACAAAGACATCGGGGTGATACTGAAGCAGCTGAGGAACAGCATACAGTTGAAACATGTCCAGATACACTGCAGATGTGATGGTAGCCTCGGCGAAGAAGAATGGCCCGATAGTTCGATCTTGCAATAGCGCGCACCGAACATTCACCTTTGGACTGCCTCTGGTGCACTCCATGACCTCGCCAGGGGGTTGTGAACCCCAAATGCGCACATTACGGCGTCTCACTACTCCATTGACAAAAAAGGGTGCTTCATCAGAAAAGGCAATTCATCCAAGATAACCATCATTGTCCTCAATATGTGATAGCATTTAGACCGCAAAGTCATATCGACATGTACTGTCATTGGGCAACAATGGAAGTGGAAGTTTACTGACGTGTGAAAAAAAACGTTGATAGTTTGTAAACAATTAGACACCAGTTTCATATTTGTATCTTACTTCTAACCTGAGTTATCAATTTATTTAATTAGGGAAAGACTTTTCTGACACCCTGTAAAATGCATTGTGGCTGTATAGCTCAGATGCTGTCATCGACGATGTTGCAGAGATTATAATTATATTTTTTTTTTAGAATGAATTTCACAAGTATTCATTCATTCGCATATTGTCTTCCATAAATTACATAGCGGAGTGCCTTTAGGGATGTGAAACAAGTCAGTTTGTTTATTATGGAATAAGTTAATCCAGATTTTACATTGAACACTTTCAGCTCACTGTGTTAAGTTAACATAAATCGACGTTCCTGTGCTGCATTAATGCGAGCATTTTCCTTCAAATTGAGTACATGCATCACAGCGCAGAGGATACATTGTCTCTTCATGAGTTTAGCTTCTGATATGGACAAATAAGATTTTTGTGACTCAGCTATGTGTAATATAAATTCTGTAGAACTTTGAGATAGTAAGTGCTTTGGAAGGAATGGTGGTTACATAGTTTATTTAAGTGTTGTGAAAGGCTTTCCTGTAGGACTACTTGTGGCAAAGGTTCTTGGTTGAAACATCAGCTGTCATAAAATTCTGGCAACATTTCATTGACTCACACACTGCTGACCTATGACTGCAGCCTACTGTTTATACTGGTATATAAGTTATAAATGTGCAGCCCTTGCCTAATAGCAAAGCATTCCTGATCAATACAGGGGAGGATTGCCACGCCAACCATCAGAAGTCGAAACATGAACTCCAGTGCATATACTGAGGCAGTCGTACCTCCTGCACACTGCTGCTAGGCTACTACACTGGCCTCAGAAGTAGCATGCCGTAATGTGCACGTGATAATGTGGTTGTCCTTGCCACACTCTGCTGAAGATTTAAATTTCCACTAACGTTATCCCCCAGGTGACCAGTAATTTCTCTTCTGATGGGTGATGAGTGATAGGAATCAGACATGTTGCCACCCACCCATAGTTTCATCATCCTTCAACTACTTTCAGTAAAGACTTGTGGCAGTAGGATGTGAACAGCCTGGGAACTCAGCTGTTTCCTAATGCTCATTCTCAGGTGCTGGGCCACAACAATATTTACCTTTGTCAAAGTCACTTACAAGTCATACCGTTGCTATAATGTTTCCCCATTTGTGTTTGCTTTGCTTGTATACTTTCCTCACCACATCACATACCCACATTGTCACCAGAGTTCAACCTCACAGTTGGGAAGATAATAATGTTATAACTCATGAGGGTATGTTTGTTAGGTAACTGATGAAATAATATGGGATTTCACAATACTTTAGGATGTTGCACCCAAGAACCATTTCTGCAGATTCTTTCAGTTTCTACCTCTGAATTGTTCCATATTAAATAATTTCATCACACATAGCTATGTTCACAAAGATCTTGTTATTAATATTTTAACCTGTACTTGCGATACGCTTGTTGATATTGGTTTGTACTTGAGAAGGGATTTGTAAGCTGAATTTAGTGGTGTACATTACAAGACCTGGCTAGTAAAAATTGCATTCTCATTGGAACATTATCTTCATAAAAAAAAAAATATGGGGATAATGTCTAGAGTAAAGAAGAATCTTGTAAGAATCGTGATATCAAAGAACTTGGGTCACACTTTCGTTTAGTAGCAGTGACAAAACCACAAAACTGCTTTTTGTTTCTTACTATCAGTTTCGTAAACATGCACATCCTGCCTTCAAATTAGAGCCGCCTCAAATTTTTTGATAAGAGTATCAAAAACGACAGGAGGGGCAATAGCTATATTACGCAGGTCTATTTAACTTAATGTCATAAATTGTTGCAAATAAGTGGTGGTGACAGTAACTGGCTGCACAATAACAACATTGCAATTTTGTATGTTAGCCTTGCAACATATAACGTCCCCATTGTAATTGTTACAGATGAAGACAGTTTATAGCTGTGGAATTCAAAACAGTTTTGCAATTGAGAGGAGCAAAGTTTCATGAATGCCTAGCTCCTTATTTTTTGACTAATGGGCTAGCCGGACTCCAAATACAAACTGTTAGTGTGTGGGAAACCAGTGTCATTAAAAGTAAATTTAAATAACTCTTAAACATCACAGGAAAGTTCTACAGACTACAGTGGAAAAATCAGCCGCTAAATTGTTCTTTGCGTGAAATATGCTCATCAAAGAGACCTAGTAAACATACTGAAGTATATACGAATATGATGGGAGAGCAGCTAACACCAATCACTTCCCCCCATCATTGTTTACCAGATCAATAACTTTCAGTTCCTGATATTTCTAAGTTATGTCGCTTTCGTAAGAGTGGAAGAATGTTGTATATGAGACCGTAATTTAGATGAGTAAATACAGTTGGCTAGAAATCAACCTTTTTTTTCTGCATAATGTATGTTTCTAGCACAGTTGTATCTGTGACAGTTCTTGTAAACTACTTGGAACAAATGAGAATCAAAGAAACTTCTCTTAATTTTACAGTATTCATACATATAAGGTGTGTGAGGAAAGTAATAGGACTGGCAACACTTTGTTGTTCTGCTTGTGTAGATCTTTGTGTTCATCCCTTCCAGTTTTTCAGAGTTTGAGCCCTGTACACTCATCATGTGATTTTTGAGAACACTGTCAATGAAGTTGTGTTTTAGTTGTGTGTTAAAAGATGGAACTGTGGAATTTAGAGCAATGCTATGCCACCATGTTCTGTGTTTGACTTGGGGAATCAGTGTGACCTGTGAAAAATTTAAACAGGCCAATGAGGAACATTCCTTACCAAGAGCACAAGTTTTTCAATCTCACAAATCTTTTTGGAAGGCAAAGAACATGTTGAAGATCAGCTTTGCTCAGGGAGACCTTCAACTTCAAAAACTGATGAAAACATAGATCATGTGCATGCCCTTGTGAGATCAGACAAACATTTAACAGTAAGGGTGGTGTGTGACCCGTTAAACACTAACTGAACATACACTTATACCAAAATTTTGCACGTGTGAAAAGTTTGTGTCGAAATGGTACCAAAAAACCTCACAAGTGAGCAGAAGGGTAATCGAAGAAACTTGGGTGTTGACCATCTTGAGAGGATTGCTAATGATCACGAATGGTTGTCATGTCCTCACAGGTGGTGAATCCTGGATTTTTGAGTACGATCCTGAGACAAAGCAGCAAATGAACAAATAAAAACAAATCAAATGCATATTTTCTTTTTTGACAGTAGAAGTAACGTGTTAAAAATTTATGCCAAAACTCTCAACAAAGTGTTTGCAAAGATGACATTGAAAAGCTGAGGAAAAGGGTGAATAGAGTGCGACCAGATATTGCAGGCAAGTGGACGCCCCCCCCCCCCCCCCCCCTCCAAGGGGCTCGCCACTCCTTGTTGGGTTCGTGCTTGGCTGCCACGGGTTCCCAGTCTTCGCGGCATTTTTTCTCTTTCGTGCTGCATGTCTATCCTCTTGCTATTTTTTATCCCCTCCCTTGGGGAACATGTCTGGGGTATTCTTGGGAATGTTCTGCATTCTGTTGGTGACGTGCGAACAGTCTCACCTTTGTTTTTCACTCCCTTTTCATTTCTTTGCTTACCTTCTCCGCTCATTCCTCCGCTTACGTGTTTGAGGATCTTCTTTTTTCTTCCTTCTCCCTGTGCACTCCTGAAGGCCGGCCCATACGTCTGGCGCATAACAATTGACTGGGTAATGCATAATTCCCAGCCCTGGGTCAACAGCTACAGTTTGCAGATACCCCCTGGTACCGGCCAGGCCCAGGGTGGGGTGATTGCCTGACCTGTAACCTTCCCAAATTGCCGATTGGTCCCTCCGTCAGGTGTTCGGGAGGTGTGACCTGAGGTGTGAACAGTCACGTAAGGCAGATGTGCCCCCTTGTGAAGGGGTCCCCAGTTGGAAGGAGTGCACCATCAGAGACGCTGGCAATCGTGGGGGATTTCCTTGCGATGAGTCAATTATCTTCCCACTCAGCTTCTACAAAACATAAAACACAATGAGGCTAATGATTCGAAAGACCCTTCCTGCTGCACCACTGTTCCTCATGGTGTCATGTACTGAAGGTCAGTCCTCCTCCACAGTAAATCCGTGTAGATGAAATTGCTGGCCCTGTGAAATCCTGCTCTCATTTATGGAATGGCGCTTTGCTTTTGGAGACCAATTCTGATTCTCAAGCACAACTGCTTGCTGCCCCGCTTCTCTACGGTTACCCTGTTCGTGTCGAGGACCACAGAACTCTGAACTCTTCCCGTGGTGTAATGTAACACCAGGTTGCTTGATGGTCTAACAGAGGCTGAAATACAAACTTACCTCTGTGATCAGGGTGTCATTGCCATTCATCATGTAATGAAAAAGGTAGATTCCTCCTTACTGGCTACCCACACTCTCTTTCTCAATTTTGATAGTGGTGCTTCCGTCCAAGCTGAAAGCAGGCTATGAAATTATCACTGTCCAGCCATACATTCCGAACCCGATGCGCTGTTTCCAGTGTCATCGTTTTAACCACACTAGAACATCTTGTTCACACCCAGACAAATGTGTCACCTGTGGTAGGGATGCGTACGAGGGCAATTGTCCACCGCCTCCTCCCCTCTGTATCAACTGTAATGGTGGCCATGTCGCCTCCTCTCGGGAGTGTCCAGTGTATCTTGATGAGTGGGCTCTTCAAGAGATCTGGGTAAGGGAAAAGGTGCCTTATCCAGTTGCTCACAAGTTACTGGCTAGTTGCAACCCCTGTGTTCTCCCGTCTGGTACCTGTAGTTCTGTTGTTACCCCTCACTCCATGAAGGACATGGCCATGCAGACATGTGACCTCCAACTTGGCTCTGACATCGTGAAATCGCCTAGTGTCAAGGTAGCATCGCCATCCCCCCTGTCCAGCTGTGCAACAAGCTGTCAAACTCTCGCCTCAAGAGGTGAAACCACCAGCTACACAACTGGTAGGCTGGAAAGGACAGGAGGAGTACGCCCGTGAAGACTTCCTCTGTCCCTCCAGCCAAACAACACCCGGTGCGCACATACAACCATTTTTCAGCATTGGACTCCACAGACCGACCACACAAGCAAGCTGGCGTTTCTGTGGACCATATGGTCAGGATCCTCGAGCTTCTGTGCCCTGTAGTAGCGCCTCTTCCCCTGCTGTCATTCGGCAGCCGCCAAGGTGACACGCCCACGTCTCTTCATCATGATGCACCTCCAACGGACCCCCCTGCGGGTCCGGGGTAAGAATTGGCCCGAGGTATTCCTGCCTGTCGTAAGAGGCAACTAAAAGGAGTTTCAACCGTTTCGGCCTTCCATGTGATGGTCCCCCTTGGGGTTTGACCCCCATTTTTCAAAATTCTACAGAAGTACGAGCCTTTTGGGGAAGGACGCCTTACGTGGTGTATCACTGGTCCTCCGTGCACTAAGACCTTTGCACTCAGCATTGTAACGGCGTTGTAACCATACCCACTATTCCTCAAATTGGGCCTAAACGCCTGATGGGTTGTACAAGTTACGCCCATAGTGCGTCCCCATCTGCACCTACGATCATGATGGACTTTCCATGGCACCCGAAATCCAGCACGGTAGCCAGCCCGTTGTGGTGGGGTCGTCATGTACCCTCTAGGTTGTAGCCCCCTGACAACACAGGGATCGTACTGCCGATACCTGAGCTGCACCCTCCCCACGTTGGCCAAGGAGTAGATGCCCATCTCCTTGGGGCATCAGGACTCCCGGCAACGGTCATCCTGCCAGGTGGCCCTTGCTGAGGCTGGGTGGCGCCCGTGGGGGAGCCCCTGGTCGGAGTGGGTGGTATCGGGGCGGACGTTTCGCAGATGAAACGTCAACATGTATCAGGTCGCTCTGTGGCCGAGTCTTTTAAAAGAAAGGTACTGTCTCTGGTTCTGGTTCTCCTGCCCTTTCCCCCTTGGCCACTCCCTGGGAGGAAGGACAGGCCCGCCGGCTTGGGGCGAAGTACTTCCCCCGCTATTTGGTCTGTTCTCGGACCGATGGGGGGACGTTCGCCACCTCCAAGCCCATGTTCTTTGTTCAGCACATTGAGGACATCTTCGGGGAAATAGAGGTTCTCAGTAAAATGCGTTCGGGGTCCGTTCTTATAAAGACCACCTCCGCCACACAGTCGGCGGCGCTCCAGGCGTGCGACCGACTAGGGGACATCCCAGTGTCCATTGTCCCGCATCTGGCACTGAATAGGACGCAGGGGGTTATTTGTCATCGGGACCTCCTGCTGCAATCTGATGAGGAGCTCAGGGCGAAGGCGTGCATTTCGTCCAGCGCGGCCCCAAAGACCGTCGCATCGACACCGGGGCCTTTATCCTTGCCTTCGAGGGGGACGTTCTCCCGGAGAAGGTAAAGGTGATGTGCGACGTGCGACCTTACGTCCCGCCTCCTATGCGCTGCTTTCGGTGTTTGCGCTTTAGGCACATGTCGTCACGGTGTGAGTCTGAGCCACTTTGTGGCGATTGTGGACGTCCTCTTCGTGAGGAACATATATGCACCCCACCACCTCGGTGCGTTAATTGTCCTGGCATCCACTTGCCTAGATCTTTTGACTGCCCCGCGTATCAGAAGGAGAAGAAGATTCAAGAACTCAAAACTTTGGATCGTCTCTCTTATTCTGAGGCCAGGAGGAAGTATGACCGCCTCCATCCCGTGACGTTGACAACTTCGTTTGCCTCAGTCGTGTCCACTCCTTCCACAGTATCCTCACCCCTATCCTGTCCGCCCTCCACCTCCTCCCTCCATCCGGGGTCTATGCCTCCGCCTCCCAAATCCCTCCCTTCCAAATCCTCCTCCCCCGCGGCCCCCGCCGCCTCTGCCCCAGGGGCCACCCTTCCTCCTCCTCCTCCCCCTCCTCCTCCCCCTCCTCCTCCTCCCCCCCCCCCTCCTGAGAAGCGATCCTCTTCTCAGGCGTCCATCGGGGAAACGTTCCGGACCCCGGCTTCAGAGGTCCGGTGTTCCAAAACGGACCCCGGCCGTGAGGACCTTCTTCGGGTCCCGCCCACCATCCCTGCGCCTTCTCAGACTTCCAAGAAGTAGTCTCTATCCCCCTCTCCACCCCGGCGCGTTTCGTCTGACGCTCCATTCATGAGTCGCTGCTCCCGGCCATCCTCAGTTTCGCCGGGACGCTCTGCTGCCAGGCGCTCAGCTGGCCTCTCGTCGGCAAATGATTCTGCCCCTCCTACGCAACCCGCGACAGCGGCCGCAGCTGGCGATGACTCGATGGAACAGGATCCGCCTCCTGCCGGTTGTAGCGTTGTTCCCTCGAAACCTGGACCTCCGCGGCCGTCGAGGTGACCAGCTCTTGCCCCGTCTCGTTCCCCCCTTTTTTCTGACTGGCGATGGCCTTGTTACATTGGAACATAAGAGGTATTCGATTTAATCGGGAGGAATTACAACTGCTCCTCCGCCTGCACTGTCCGCTCGTCCTTGGTCTCCAGGAAACCAAGTTGCGCCCAACTGACCGTATTGCCTTTACCCACTATACCTTGGAGCGGTATGACCTCACCACTGTGGACGGTATTCCAGCTCATGGTGGGGTCATGTTGCTCGTTCGGGACGATGTCTATTACCATCCCATCCCATTGACCACCCCACTCCAAGCAATAGCTGTCTGTATTACTCTTCCTGCCTTTACTTTTTCAGTTTGTACCGTCTACACTCCATCGTTATCCGCAGTTAGTCGGGCTGACATGATGCACCTGATTGTTCAGCTTCCTCCGCCGTTTTTATTGTTTGGAGACTTCAATGCCCATCATCCCCTTTGGGGCTCTCCTGCATCCTGTCAAAGAGGCTCCCTCTTGGCGAATGTCTTCAACCATCTCAGTCTTGTCTGCCTCAATACTGGCGCCCCGACTTTCCTCTCGGACTCTACTCATACCTACTCCCACTTGGAACTTTCGATCTGTTCTACCACTCTTGCCCGTCGGTTCGAGTGGTATGTCCTTTCTGACACCTATTCGAGCGACCACTTCCCCTGTGTCGTTCGTCTCCTGCATCACACCCCATCCCCACGTCCTTCGAGCTGGAACATACCGAAAGCTGACTGGGGACTTTACTCCTCCCTGGCGACCTTTCCAGACCACGATTTTCTCAGTTGTGACAGTCAGGTCGAATACCTCATGGCTGTTATCGTCAATGCTGCCGAACGTTCCATTCCTCATACTACCTCTTCTTCATGTCGCGTTTCCGTCCCCTGGTTGAATGAGGCTTGTAGAGACACAATCCGTGCTCGACGATGTGCTTTACGCACCTTTTGCCACCATCCTACATTGGCGAATTGTATTGGATACAAAAGACTCCGAGCGCAATGCCGTAGAGTCATCAAAGACAGCAAAAAAGCTTGTTGGGCCTCTTTCACCAGCTCCTTTAATAGTTTTACTCCCTCTTCTGTCGTCTGGGGTGGCCTGCGCCGGCTGTCGGGCATTAAGGCCCACTCCTCGGTACCTGGCCTGACCTCAGGTAATGAGGTCCTTGTTGATCCTGTGGCTGTCTCCAACGCCTTCGGCCGCTTTTTTGCGGAGGTTTCAAGCTCCGCCCATTACCACCCTGCCTTCCTTCCCAGGAAAGAGGCAGGAGAGGCTCGGCGACCTTCCTTCCACTCGCTGAATCTGGAAACTTATAAGCCCCCTTTACTATGCGGGAACTCGAACATGCGCTTACACTGTCCCGGTCCTCTGCTCCGGGGCCAGATGCCATTCACGTTCAGATGCTGGCACACCTTTCTCTGGCGGGCAAAAGCTTCCTTCTTCGTACCTACAATCGCGTCTGGACAGGAAACTTTGTTGGTCTCCGCACGTCTCTTATTTGGCGGCCCGTTGTACATGTCCCCTTAATGTCCTCAGAGTTCTTAGTGGTTCATCTTGGGGAGCGCCCTCTCAACTCCATCCACCATCGGGGGTTACGTCTTGCGACCGGAGCCTTCTACACTAGTCCCGTTGAGTCTTTATGCTGAAGCTGCCGAATTACCATTGACCTACCGGCGCGACGTACTGCTGTGTCGGTATGCCTGCCTGCTGTTGTCAATGCCCGACCATCCCTCTTATCAGTCCTTCGCCGATTCTCTCGACAGTCAGTACGGGTTGTATGTGTCTGCCCTGCTGCCCCCTGGAGTCCGCTTCTGTCGCCTGCTTCGACAATTGGATTTTGCCCTCCCTACCACCTTCAGAGAGGGTGAGAGCCCGACACCACCTTGGCTCCAGGCTCCGGTTCATATTTATCTCGACCTCAGCTCACTCCCGAAGGAGGGTACTCCGGCTGCAGTGTATTGCTCACGGTTTGTCGAACTTCGTGCTCGACTTGCCAGTCACACCTTTATTTACACCGATGGCTCCAAAACTGACGATGGTGTCGGCTGTGCCTTTGTCGTCGGGGCCGTCACCTTTAAATACCGGCTGCTCGACCAATGTTCCAGCTTTACGGCCGAGCTCTTTGCTCTCCATCAGGCCGTTCAGTATGCCCGCCGCCACCGCTATTCATCGTATGTACTCTGCTCTGACTCACTCAGTGCTCTTCAGAGCCTTGGAGCTCCCTATCCGGTCCATCCCTTGGTGCAACGGATCCGGCAGTCCCTCCATTCTTTCGCTGATAATGGTTCTTCTGTCAGCTTTCTGTGGGTTCCCGGACATGTAGGAGTGCCTGGGAATGAGGCTGCTGATGCTGCAGCCAAGGCTGCAGTCCTCCTGCCTCGGCCAGCCTCCCATTGTGTCCCGTCATCTGACGTTCGTGGGGTTGTTTGTAAGAGGCTTGTGTCGTCGTGGTGGTATGCTTGGTCATCCCTTCAAGGAAACAAGCTCCGGGCAGTCAAACCGCTCCCAACTGCCTGGACAACCTCCTCCCGACCATCTCGGCGAGAAGAGGTCCTTCTGACCAGGTTGCGGATTGGGCATTGCCGGTTTAGCCACCGCTACCTGCTCTCCGGTGACCCAGCCCCGCAGTGCCCTTGTGGTCAAGCATTAACAGTGCACCATGTTTTATTGTCGTGTCCTCGCTTTAGTCAATCTCGTGTTGTCCTGTCCCTGCCATCTACTTTACCGGATATTTTAGCTGATGACGCTCGAGCAGCTGCTCGTGTTCTGCGTTTTATAACTTTGACTGGCTTGTCCAAAGACATCTAACTCTTTTACTTATTTTATCTGCATCTTTGTACGGACTTTCTGGTGTCCCCCCTCCCCTTGAGTTTTACTAGATTCTATGTGCTCTAACAATTGTGACTGGGCGCTAATGACCTCAGTAGTTGAGCGCCCTTAAACCCCAACAAAAAAAAAAAAAAAACCTCCAACGGAACGTTCGCGGCCTTCGGTCCCACAAAGAGGATTTACAGCTGCTTCTAGCATCCCCTTGTACTCTGCCTTCAGGAAATGAAATTGCACCCTCATGACCACTTTGAGGTTTCACATTAATTACTTACTGATTCATTTTGACATTCCCTTGAGTATGCTGCTCATACGGAACGCGTTCATAGTCAACCCACCTCGCTGACTACTAATCTTCAAGCTGTGGCAGTTTGCCTTTTCCTTCCCCACCTGACTTTTTCCCTCTGTACTACACATGCCCCTCCATCATCCACTGTCACCAGGGCAGACTTTCTTCAGCTTACTGGGTAGCTGCCTCCCCCATTTTTGCTACTTGGTGACTTTAATGCACATCATCCCATTTGGGCTTCTCC
This sequence comes from Schistocerca nitens, assembly GCF_023898315.1. Classification (NCBI taxonomy): domain Eukaryota; kingdom Metazoa; phylum Arthropoda; class Insecta; order Orthoptera; family Acrididae; genus Schistocerca; species Schistocerca nitens. The sequence continues at coordinate 139,836,227 of NC_064620.1, read as the reverse complement.
CAGGACCTGTCAGAGATGTCCTCTTGGCTGATCTTCTTAACCAACTTAACCTCTTCTACCTTAACACTGGAGCACCCACTTTTCTTTCCGACTTGCACACATATTCCCATTTTGACTTATCCCTTTGCACTGCCCAGCTTGCCCATCATCTTGAGTGGTCCATTCTTTCTGACACCTAATTGAGCGACCATTTCCCATATGCTATCTGTTTGACCCCTACCCCATCTGCCTGCACGCCTAAATGGCAGCTTCCTAGGGCTGACTGGCAGCTTTACTCCTCCCTGGCGACCTTCGAAGAACAAGATTTCCCCAGTTGTGATGCCCAGGTCGAATATCTCACAAACATTATCCTTACTCCAGAATGAGATTTTCACTCTGCAGCGGAGCGTGCGCTGATATGAAACTTCCTGGCAGATTAAAACTGTGTGCCCGACCGAGACTCGAACTCGGGACCTTTGTCTTTCGCGGGCAAGTGCTCTACCAACTGAGCTACCGAAGCACGACTCGCGCCCGGTACTCACAGCTTTACTTCTGCCAGTACCTCGTCTCCTACCTTCCAAACTTTACAGAAGCTCTCCTGCGAACCTTGCAGAACTAGCACTCCTGAAAGAAAGGATACTTTTACACCAGCTCGGTTGAGTGTCTGTCTGCTGAAGCTGCTGAACTACCACAGTCCCACTGCCGTGACTTTCTCCTCAGCGAGTATGCATGCTGTTTGTCTGCCATGCATTGCCTTCCCTCCTGTGCCTCCTTCTTTGATGATTCCTCTGATCTTCAGTATGGGACTCGTCCTTCTTCTCTGTTACCTCCTGGAGTCCGCTTTCACCTCTTGATACTGTCGCTTAACTTCAGCATACCTGCAACTTTCCCAGTGGGTGTGAACCCTTTCACCACCTTGGCTTCGTGAAGTGGCCCATGTTAACCTTGGCCTTCGTTCGCTTCCTAAGGACTCTACTTCAGCCTCGGTCTATCGCCTTCAGTTTCATGACCTTCACATGGAACTTCGCGATAGTACCTTTGTCTACTCTAATGGCTCTGACTGACCATGGGGGTCAGGTGTGCCTTTGTCATTGGTACCCGTGTCTTTCAATATTGGCTTCCGGCACACTCCTCAGTATTTACAGCTGAGCTCTTCGCCTTGTATCAGTCCATGGAGTACATCCGGCCACACAGCCTTTCCAATTGTGTCCTCTGCTCAGACTCAGTCAGTGCCCTCCAAAATCTGTGCGCGCTGTACACTGCTCATCCCTTAGTCCAGCGGTTTCAGGAAAACTGTCACTCGCTCACTCTTGGTGGAGCCAGTGTGTTATTTCTGTGGGTCCCTAGTCATGTCGGTCTGCCAGGAAACGCAGCTGCTGATGCTGCTGCCGAGGCTGTAGTCCTCGTACCTCAGCCCACAACTATCTATATTCCCTCCGATGATATCTGCGTTGCCATCTGTCAGGTGGTGGTGTCCCTCTGGCATCGCCACTGGTCCTCCCTTCACAGGAATAAGCTTCGGCTCATTAAGCCTCTCTCAGCACTTTGGACGACCTCCTCTCAACACTCCCGCTGGGAGGAGATTCCTTAAGTCGGCTGCATATTGGTCACTGCCTTTTTATCTTCATTTGCTAAGTGGCGCTACTGCACTACTTTGTACACATTACACTTAAATTTTAACTGTCCACCACTTCCTGCTGGAATGCCCTTTTTTAACAATTTATGTTCCAACTTGGGTTTGCCATCTGATTTTTCAGCCGTCTTAGCGAATGACTCGTGGGCTGTTGACCGCATTTTCCTTTTTATCCGCCAAAGCAATATGGCGAAGGCCATTTAATTTTTAGTTTTGGACCTCCATTTCTGCATGGTGGTTTTTAGCCCTTTTTCCACATGCCTGTTTTTAGCTGTCTCCTATTCTGTCCATAGTGACTGACGTATAGTTATTTAACTCCTCTCTGTGTTTGTGTTTTATAGTTTTGACTTGGGCACATGTGATCCCAGTTGTTTTTTGTGCCCTAAACAAAAAAAGTAGATGCTGCATCATGACGACACCCCATGTCACACGGCCACTTCCGTCACGGATGTTTTAACTTCAAAAGGCATTCTTGTTGTTCCAGAGCTCCATATATAAGTGACAAGTGTCCTTGTGACTTTTTTCTTTTCCTGGAATTGAAAAAATTTTAAAAGCATGTCATTTTTGGGACACCAGAAAGGATTCAAAAGAATGTGACAGACATGTTAAAGGCCCTATCAGTTGAAGCCTTTCATCACTGCTACAAAGACTGGGAACGACAACTCCACTGGTGTATAGCTGCCAAAGAGAACTACTCTGAAGAGGACAATATTGTTCTTTGAATGAAAGAAAGAAAGAGAAAAAAATACTTTGGTACATAAAAGATGAGTTCATTACTTTTCTCACACATCTCATAGAAACTCAAATGTATAATTAATGATCATAATATCCAACCTTCAGCTATTAAATTAAAGTTATGTTATTGCGTGCCTTTAATGTGTATGTAGACTTAAAAGATTGTAGTATTGAAAGTTCTGATTAAGTGTAAAAGATTTTGGAGTGAAGGTACAAAATCACCAGATAGCAGCACCTCTTATTCTTCCTGGCTCTACAGTCCTTGATGGGCTTTGGCCTGCTCTAAGACAACATTCCCTTTGTCCTTGTCCAGTATCTTGTTTGTCTGTCCTCTGACACCAGTCATGTGTAAAGTCTTTTATGTCATCCAAGTATTGAAGTCTTGATCTTCCCTTGCTTCTTCGTCTGACTGGGTGTTGTAGCAGTGGTATTTTTGTTTGGTTCTGATGTTCCGTGTGAAAAACCTGGCCAACCCATTTCATGCAGTTTATTTTAATGATTCAGTATGTTTGTAAAGCTCAAAATTATATCATCTAAGCCATGCTTTATTTTCATTAGTCCGCAGCTCGTGGTCTTGCGGTAGCGTTCTCGCTTCCTGCGCACGGGGTCCCGGGTTCGATTCCCGGCGGGGTCAGAGATTTTCTCTACCTCGTGATGACTGGGTGTTGTGTGTTCATCATCATCATTTCATCATCATTGACGTGCAAGTCGCTGAAGTGGCGTCAACTAAAAAGGACTTGCGATACGGCGGCCGAACTTCCCCGCAAGGGGCCTCCCAGCCAACAATGCCATACGATCATTTCATTTAATTTCATTAGTCACCCTATAGATTTCGCATTACACCTTTTGTTCAAAACATCGGTTTTCCGTGATTTCCCTAAATCGCTTCAGGCAAATGCCGGGATGGTTCCTTTGAAAGGGCACGGCCGATTTCCTTCCCCATCCTTCCCTTACCCGAGCTTGCGCTCTGTCTCTAATGACCTCGTTGTCGACGGGACGTTAAACACTAATATCCTCCTCCTCTCAAAACATCGTATCAGCTGTTTGCACTGTTGTCAGTGTCCAGGTTTCTCAGCCATGTGTTAATACTGGTGTATTAAAGTTTTATAAAGTTGGTGCTTTGTTCATGTGGCCAAATTTCTGGACTTAAATCATGGGGGCTGCCCTTAACATCATTTATTAGCTAGGTGGATGTGCCACTTTCATTCCATACTAATATTTTGTCGTATTACCAGTGTGTCCTGACAAATTCTCTAACAGATTTTATTTGCATGTAGAGAGTTCTAACATTGTGTTTAGTTCCAGTTCACGTCTGCTGTGCAGCGAGCTACCTTAATATAAGTATTAACTGTATTTTTCTTACTTGTCACTTCTTCTTCCGTGTGTTTTTGCTTTTAGGAAACTTTAATTGTTGAGTGCTATTAATAGTGTTCCATAGATTTCGTGTTTGTTTTGAATACAGTCAGAGAGAGTCCCTTTAGTTAACCATAGTGCCAGTAGTGCTAGTGTTTGTTCTCAATACAGTCCAGAGACAGGTAGTGCTATTTTCATTGTTTTCTACAAGAAGTGGCTAGCAATCACAGTTTAGTCAATAATCAGCCGCCTTTAGTGAATTAGCAGTCTAGTTAAAAGTTGATCAACTCTCTTCAGTAAATTGATTCCTTAGGATGGATAGGATGTGTGACTGCTGTGTACGGATGCAGGAGGAGCTGGCCACTGTTCGCGACCGGCTGAACGTGTTGATGGCCGTGGTCAGCCGTCTTCAGGCTGCTGCCTCGGAGTGTAGTGGCAGTGGGGAGTCTGGTGCGTCGCAAGGTACACCCCAGGTGTTACATGCTTCACCCACTGTCCCTGCTGTCGAGACATCTTCGCGGGTACGGGTGCAGTTGGGCCACCCTCTCCCCAAGAGGAGTGGCGGGTTCAACGGCGTTCACGGCGCACGAGGCGGAGGGTAAATGTGGAGGCTGGCTGTGTGGCATCGCCCACTCTGCCTGTGAGTGGACATGCAGCTGCTCCTTCAGCAAGGTCCGAGCAGGCACACGGGGGGGGGGGGGGGGGGGTTATTAGTTATTGGGAGCTCCAACGTTAGGCGGGTGATGGAGCCCCTTAGGGGAATAGTGGAAAGGCCGGGGAAGAAGGCCAGTGTTCACTCAGTCTGCTTGCCGGGGGGTCTCATCCGAGATGTGGAGGAGGCCCTACGGGCGGCGATAGAGAGCACTGTGTGCACCCGACTGCAAATTGTTGCTCATGTCGGCACCAATGACTCCTGCCGTCCGGGTTCAGAGGTCATCCTCATTCGTACAGGCGGTTGGCGGAATTGATGAAGGCGGAAAGCCTCGCTCACGGGGTGGAATCAGAGCTAACTATTTGTAGTATCGTTCCCAGAACTGATCGCAGTCCTCTGGTTTGGAGCCGAGTGGAAGGTTTAAACCTGAGGCTCAGACGATTCTGCGGAGATCTGGGGTGCAAATTTCTCGACCTCAGCTATCGGGTGGAGAAATGTAGGGTCCCTCTGAATAGGTCAGGTGTGCACTACTCGCCGGAAGCAGCTACAAGGGTAGCGGAGTATGTGTGGAGTGCACATGGGGTTTTTTTAGGTTAGAGAATTCCCTCCCTAGGCGCGACAAGACGCCTCCTGAGACGCGGCAAGGTAGGAGTAGGCAAAATGCAACAGGGAATAACAATATTAATGTGCTAATAGTAAACTGCTGGAGCGTCTATAGAAAGGTCCCAGAACTGCTCTCATTAATAAACGGTCACAACGCCCATGTAGTACTAGGGACAGAAAGTTGGCTGAAACCAGACGTAAACAGTAATGAAATCCCAAACTCAGATTGGAATGTATACCGCAGAGACAGGCTCGACAGTGAAGGGGAGGCGTGTTTATAGCGATAAGAAGTGCAATAGTATCGAAGGAAATTGACGGAGATCCAAAATTTGAAATGATTTGGGTGAAGGTCACAGTTAAAGCAGGCTCAGACATGGTAATAGGATGTCTCTATAGGCCCCCTGGCTCAGCAGCTATCGTGGCTGAGCACCTGAAGGATAATTTGGAAAATATTTCGAGTAGATTTCCCTACCATGTTATAGTTCTGGGTGGAGATTTTAATTTGCCGGATATAGCCTGGGAGACTCAAACGTTCGTAACGGGTGGCAGGGACAAAGAAGCCAGTGAAATTTTTTTAAGTGCTTTATCTGAAAACTACCTTGAGCAGTTAAACAGAGAACCGACTTGTGGCGATAACATATTAGACCTTCTGGTGACAAACAGACCCGAACTATTTGAAACAGTTAACGCAAAACAGGGAATCAGCGAGCATAAAGCGGTTACGGAATCGATGATTTCGGCCGTAAATAGAAATATTAAAAAAGATGGGAAGATTTTTCTGTTGAGCAAAAGTGACAAAAAAGCAGATTTCAGAGTACCTGACGGCTCAACACAAAAGTTTTGTCTCAAGTATAGATAGTGTTGAGGATCAGTGGACAAAAGTTCAAAACCATCGTACAATATGTGTTAGATGAGTATGTGCCAAGCAAGATCGTAAGAGATGGAAAAGAGCCACCGTGGTACAACAACCGAGTTAGAAAACTGCTGTGGAAGCAAAGGGAACTTCACAGCAAACATAAACATAGCCAAAGCCTTGCAGACAAACAAAAATTACGTGAAGTGAAATGTAGTGTGAGGAGGGCTATGCTAGAGGCGTTCAATGAATTCGAAAGTAAAGTTCTATGTACTGACTTGGCAGAAAATCCTAAGAAATTTTGGTCTTACGTCAAAGCGGTAGGTGGATCAAAACAAAATGTCCAGACACTCTGTGACCAAAATGGTACTGAAACAGAGGATGACAGACTAAAGGCCGAAATACTAAATGTCTTTTTCCAAAGCTGTTTCACAGTGGAAGACTGCACTGTAGTTCCTTTTCTAGATTGTCGCACAGATGACAAAATGGTAGATATCGAAATAGACGACAGGGGGATAGAGAAACAATTAAAATCGCTCAAAAGAGGATAGGTCGCTGGACCTGATGGGATACCAGTTCGATTTTACACAGAGTACGTGAAGGAACTTGCCCCCCTTCCTGCAGCGGTGTACCGTAGGTCTCTAGAAGAGCGTAGCGTTCCAAAGGACTGGAAAAGGGCACAGGTTATCCCCGTTTTCAAGAAGGGACGTCGAACAGATGTGCAGAACTATAGACCTATATCTCTAACCTTGATCAGTTGTAGAATTTTGGAACACGTATTAGGTTAGAGTATAATGACTTTTCTGGAGACTAGAAATCTACTCTGTAGGAATCAGCATGGGTTTCGAAAAAGACTGTCATGTGAAACCCAGCTCGCGCTATTCGTCCACGAGACTCAGAGGGCCATAGACACGGGTTCACAGGTAGATGCCGTGTTTCTTGACTTCTGCAAGGCGTTAGATACAGTTCCCCACAGTCGTTTCATGAATAAAGTAAGAGCATATGGACTATCAGACCAATCGTGTGATTGGATTGAGGAGTTCCTAGATAACAGAACGTAGCATGTCGTTCTCAATGGAGAGAAGTCTTTCGAAGTAAGAGTGATTTCAGGTGTGCCACAGGGGAGTGTCATAGGACCATTGTTATTCACAATATACATAAATGACCTTGTGGATGACATCGGAAGTTCACTGAGGCTTTTTGCAGATGATGCTGTGGTGTATCGAGAAGTTGTAACAATGGAAAATTGTACGGAAATGCAGGAGGATCTGCAGCGAATTGATGCATGGTGCAGGGAATGGCAATTGAATCTCAATGTAGACAAGTGTAATGTGCTGCGAATACATAGAAAGATAGATCCCTTATCATTTAGCTACAAAATAGCAGGTCAGCAACTGGAAGCAGTTAATTCCATAAATTATCTGGGAGTACGCATTAGGATTGATTTAAAATGGAATGATCATATAAAGTTGATCGTCGGTAAAGTAGATGCCAGACTGAGATTCATTGGAAGAATCCTAAGGAAATGCAATCCGAAAACAAAGGAAGTAGGGTACAGTACACTTGTTCGCCCACTGCTTGAATACTGCTCAGCAGTGTGGGACCCGTACCAGATAGGGTTGATAGAAGAGATAGAAGATCCAACTGAGAGCAGCGCGCTTTGTTACAGGATCATTTAGTAATCGCGAAAGCATTACGGTGATGATAGATAAACTCCAGTGGAAGACTCTGCGGGAGAGACGCTCAGTAGCTCGGTACGGGCTTTTGTTAAAGTTTCGAGAACATACCTTCACTGAAGAGTCAAGCAGTATATTGCTCCCTCCTACGTATATCTCGCGAAGAGACCATGAGGATAAAATCAGAGAGATTAGAGCCCACACAGAAGCATACCGACAATCCTTCTTTCCACGAACAATACGAGACTGGAATAGAAGGGAGAACCGATAGAGGCACTCAGGGTACCCTCCGCCACACACCGTCAGGTGGCTTACGGAGTATGGATGTAGATGTAGATATAGATGTAGATGTAGATATAGATGTAGTATTTGCATGTCTTTGGTTTCACTAACATTGCCTTCCAGTCCCATTTCTATTGCTGCTGCCACCAGTGCCCTGTGTTTCTTTAGCAGCTAGTTCTGTTCTTGCAGTAATATCCACATCATCTGTATTGGTCAGAACCTGCACCATTATATTGTATAATGTGCCTGTTGTGTTGATTTGTGCTGTCCTTATTACAAATGTACAAGCTATAGGAGAATTACATTATTGAACACCACTGAGAAAATATTCTCCACCCTGCTTCGTACCATGTAAAACTTTTTGCAGAAAAAGTGATTGGGAGATATCAGGAAGGCTTTAGATCTGGCAGATCAACCTTTGACCAAATATCCACCGTGGTGAGAGATATCAGGGAGGCTTTAGATCTAGCAGATCAACCTTTGACCAAATATCCACCGTGGTGCATATATTGGAAAAAACAATAAAGTATAAAAACTCATTATAACGACCCTGAAACTTTGTTGCAGATTAAAACTATGCTGGACAGACTCGAACTCTGGACCTTTGCCTTTTGTGAGCTATCTCTCTACTACCTGAGCTACCCAAGTACAACTCACGACCCATTCTCACAGCTTTACTTCGGCCTGTATGTCTCCTACCTTCCAAACTTCACTGAAGCTGTCCTGTGAACAATCCTGTTGCTATTCCTCCAGGGCCACTATATTAAGTTCCACTGCCTCCTTACTTTTCCAGCAAACTTTCTCTAAGCTAATCTCATTCAGTAATTCCTCCAGAGATACTATGATGTTTCAAATGAGAATGTAGATTGTTAACACTTTGATAAAATTCAACATTTCTGTGTACATGCCACAATTTGCTACCGATCGCTTCCACCAATCAGTCGTGGCATGGACATGCTATAAAAGCATTAAGACAGCTACTGAGCAGTGCTAACGAATGCACTATCGAAGTTCGGCTCACTCCATCCTGGCCGAGAGCCCAACCACAACTAACTCACCCCACAACTGTAACTGGTCTCCAGTGTATTGCCAACAAGCAAAGATTAACTTGTACCATATTGTTTTTGATTTTAAAGCAACATATGACACCATAAAAATAATTAAGTTTGCGAGGCCACGAATGAACTGGGCACACCACAACAGTTACTAAGACTCAGAAGTTTGACTGAGGAAATAGTAGTATATAAAGTACAGATATAAGGAAAATTTTGAAGCTGTGGACTGAGGGTAGCACTAGAGGAGCCAATGAGGACAGGTCAAATCGACACAACAGGCACAGTATACAGTAGAAACACCTCTACTGTGCAAGTTGGTACCTTTACTCCATAATTATTTATTTGAATAAACAGAAACGTAGCTGTATGTAAGATATTCAGAATGGTTGTTATTGAAATACTGTATGCATGAAGTTTGTTCCTGTGCTCTGTTTCTACTGCGAAGCTGAAACACTAAACATTTTTGTTTTACCAGACTTATCCAAAACAATATTGAAGTTTCATATGTCTTTGAAGAAGGAGAGGAGCCCATTCCAAACCCTGTCACGACTTTTGAGCAATGCTTTGCAAATTTCCCAGAAATTCTGGACGAAATTTACAAGCAGAATTTCAAATCTCCATCTCCAATACAGAGTCAGGCTTGGCCTGTTTTGCTTAAAGGGCACGACTTGATTGGTATTGCGCAAACTGGAACAGGTATGTATTTTGTATTTTTAATAGTAGTGACACATATTCCTAATGTAATAGAAGAGAAAAACGTAGTGCTTTGTCAGTTTCACCCAGAATGCTCTGAACGTTTATTTACTTATTATTCATAGAGGGAAGGTTAATTTGCCTTAAAACAAATAAAATTTTGGAGATTTAAAGGTTGTTAGTCATAATGAAAATACTGTGTTTGAGATGGAGTAGATGGTTTTCACTATCTGTATTCATCAATTGCAATTTTAACTTAAAATGTCCTTATCGAGGGGATTTGCTTTTCTTTGGTGAGCATGTGATTGGATAATATGGAGCCTCGAGCCTTTGCTTTAATACACTCCTGGAAATTGAAATAAGAACACCGTGAATTCATTGTCCCAGGAAGGGGAAACTTTGACACATTCCTGGGGTCAGATACATCACATGATCACACTGACAGAACCACAGGCACATAGACACAGGCAACAGAGCATGCACAATGTCGGCACTAGTACAGTGTATATCCACCTTTCGCAGCAATGCAGGCTGCTATTCTCCCATGGAGACGATCGTAGAGATGCTGGATGTAGTCCTGTGGAACGGCTTGCCATGCCATTTCCACCTGGCGCCTCAGTTGGACCAGAGTTCGTGCTGGACGTGCAGACCGCGTGAGACGACGCTTCATCCAGTCCCAAACATGCTCAATGGGGGACAGATCCGGAGATCTTGCTGGCCAGGGTAGTTGACTTACACCTTCTAGAGCACGTTGGGTGGCACGGGATACATGCGGACGTGCATTGTCCTGTTGGAACAGCAAGTTCCCTTGCCGGTCTAGGAATGGTAGAACGATGGGTTCGATGACGGTTTCGATGTACCGTGCACTATTCAGTGTCCCCTCGACGATCACCAGTGGTGTACGGCCAGTGTAGGAGATCGCTCCCCACACCATGATGCCGGGTGTTGGTCCTGTGTGCCTCGGTCGTATGCAGTCCTGATTGTGGCGCTCACCTGCACGGCGCCAAACACGCATATGACCATCATTGGCACCAAGGCAGAAGCGACTCTCATCGCTGAAGACGACACGTCTCCATTCGTCCCTCCATTCACGCCTGTCGCGACACCACTGGAGGCGGGCTGCACGATGTTGGGGCGTGAGCGGAAGACGGCCTAACGGTGTGCGGGACCGTAGCCCAGCTTCATGGAGACGGTTGCGAATGGTCCTCGCCGATACCCCAGGAGCAACAGTGTCCCTAATTTGCTGGGAAGTGGCGGTGCGGTCCCCTACGGCACTGCATAGGATCCTACGGTCTTGGCGTGCATCCGTGCGTCGCTGCGGTCCGGTCCCAGGTCGACGGGCACGTGCACCTTCCGCCGACCACTGGCGACAACATCGATGTACTGTGGAGACCTCACGCCCCACGTGTTGAGCAATTCGGCGGTACGTCCACCCGGCCTCCCGCATGCCCACTATACGCCCTCGCTCAAAGTCCGTCAACTGCACATACGGTTCACGTCCACGCTGTCGCGGCATGCTACCAGTGTTAAAGACTGCAATGGAGCTCCGTATGCCACGGCAAACTGGCTGACACTGACGGCGGCGGTGCACAAATGCTGCGCAGCTAGCGCCATTCGACGGCCAACACCGCGGTTCCTGGTGTGTCCGCTGTGCCGTGCGTGTGATCATTGCTTGTACAGCCCTCTCGCAGTGTCTGGAGCAAGTATGGTGGGTCTGACACACCGGTGTCAATGTGTTCTTTTTTCCATTTCCAGGAGTGTATTTCCCAATTCTTTCTTCAGATCTAACAACTGATGGTCTGGGTGTACTTTAAACTTGGGACGTGGGTAGCATCCAATGGTGAAACATTATGTATTTCGGATAGGGGAGGATTGCCAGGATAGTATAGTTGCAAGGTGTGCTGCATGCAGATGTGCCAGATGGCTCTTCGGGTGACACAATTTAGTGGGCAACTTCTAGGAACCTCTCCCTTAAAGTACATGATTTCACCTGGATGTACCGTATAAATCCCTAGTTGTCACTAGGAACAAGTGTGGAACCCACAATTCTCTTAGTGGAGTATGAGCTCCAGCAAAGATCACCGATACTCACAGCTAAAAGGACTTGACAGAATTGTCCCTCACACACTGTACAGTGGTACAGTTCAGAAAAGTCACCCAGAACCTTGAGTCAGTGGAGACATATCAAATGGGATGAGAAGGGAAGACTAATTGTTGGGGACTGCACCGGATGAGATTTGAAAACCTGAGAGCTTAACAGTGGAAGACAGGTAGTATGCAGGACAGAGGTTACTACTAAATCATCATGCATGAGTTAATAAGAGTGAAAAGCTAAGTACACTGTATGGAACAGAGGTGGGAGGACCGTCCCTGCTGGAAGACTTGCCCTGTGCACCCTCCTACCAACCCCTATTCAAGCTCTGTAACTGGCAAAACGTATATTATCAAAGGGAGAGCCATGTGCGAAGTGACACGTCGTATACCAGCTGTTACGTAGACACTGTTCGGCCTTTTATATTTGCGTGACTACCACCCAGTTACCAGACAGGATGAATAGTTGTAGACAGGAAGGTGTACACCAGCCACACAAAGTATCCTGTTGCAGAGCATGCTCTAAAACATGACAATCATGACCTCGGTGCCTGTTTCACCATACACGCCATCTGGATTCTTCCCCCCCAGGCGCCAAATTCTCATAATTCCGCAAGTGGGAAATAGCACATGTCCTTGGTTCTCACCGCCCATCTGGCCTTAATTTATGTTAATTCCTTCTTTTTTGGTATTCATTAACAGTAACTGCTCTTTTCTTCACTTCATTTTAGTTTTCTACATCTGTCATTTCCTGACCTTCATATTTTTTGCCGCCCCCTCCCACCTCTGTTAAATACAATGCACTTAGTTTTTCACTCTTATTAACTTGTGCATGATGTTTTAGTAGTAGTCACTGTGCTGCATACTACACTGTCCTCCACTATCAAGCTCTCAGGTCTTCAAATCTCATCCGGTGCAGTCTCAAATAGTCAGTATTTCCTTCTCGTCCCATCTGGTAAGTCTCCCTGATGTGGGGTTCTGGGTGACTTTTCAGAACTGTACTCCTTTAACTAAACCACTCCTGTCCTTCTACTTCACCCCTCTTCTTTTCACTTCAACTCTTCTTCCAGGAGGAGCAGCCACTGGCTCCAAAAGTTTGTAAAAGTTAAACCATTTTGTGTGTGGGTTCTGCTGCTACGCTAGGTGAGGTGATTTTTTTTCTCTCTCCATTTACATTATATTGTCTAATATTCATTATCTTCATTGTTATAAACATTGATTATTGTAACTGGACACAGCAGTTAAAAATATCCTCATTGCAAAATGAGTTTTTCCAGAAAGTATCACTCTTACTTTTGTAAACCCTCATCGCCAGTTTTGAAGGCCTCGTTGCTACTGCTGTGGAGGCAGAGTTTGAGTGTTCGTGAAACGATTTCTGGTCCAGTACACCGCTAAGAAAGTTTCTCCCTTCTACTATTACACAGCTATGCCCCAGGGTTTGGTAATAAAATAGGAGGGCAAGGGTTCTACAACCTTCCAACAAATTAGTAACAGTCACGTAAATGAGTTAAAAAAGGTTTATTAATCTTTAGGACTTGTTGATTGGTTAAGTCTGCAACACTGCATGTAATATAACACAAAAAAGGCCCTCAGTGACTAAGCGCAAATAATCATTGGTAGCTTCACCGTACATAGCAAATGCAATTTTACCACAACTGTCTGTTCACTTCTAAGAGTTCACTAAATGACATTCCCTGTCTAAGTCAGCTCTGGACATTGATCTGTAACCAAGTGCTCTTCTATCTTCCGAATAGGCTTGTGTCCGTTGTCATCCAGTCATTGGCGGATTATACTCGGCCAGCAGTTGGCTGAGGCAAAGTCGATATCTTCATCCTCAGTGCCATGGGTGGCACTGGTGGAACTCGCACAAGTAGTCTATACGGCACTGGCACCAGCTCACATCTTTGTGCCTGCGGTGCTTTTGCTGTGGATGTGTCCTGTTCAAATGGCAACTCTTACACCAACAAAACCTTTGAAAGTACTGTTAGAACTGTAGAAATCTATCAGATGACGTCACACGGGAGCGGTCTAAATTGAAACTGCTATGGCTTGCCAACAATACTTCTGCACACAAGGAATTTTGGTCAGTATGACATAACAGTAGAAAAATGCAGTAACTTCAGCTTCCACAAGGACATAAATTTTAGAAACGCCATGGACAACACCGCTCTCTTTCCATCGTATGGTGGTGCATTCACTGCTGGATTAAAGTTGTTTTAGTTGATGCCATTTAGACGAGTTGGGAACTTTTTCTGTGCACATGTTCTCTCTCTCTCTCTCTCTCTCTCTCTCTCTCTCTCTCTCTCTCTTCCACTGATGACTCAAGGGATACCAGAGATTGTCATTTAATGCAGTTAAATCAATACCTAGGGAACAGATGCCCAGTTTGTCTGAGGGATTATGCATTTGTGATTTCTGTCTGTTTCCATGTAGTTGCTTCAGCCACAGGTCCCTGTTTTTGTGTCAGTCTTTTCACACATATTTTGTGGTCTGTCATTATGCCACTTACCATATCAGTCAAAAACATTTGCAGTTTGCATGCTTGCTATTGGTCTGTTTGTATTGCTACCTGACTGTGCATTGCTGTCGCACCATCTTTTAAAAGTAAATATGTTTTTCAATACTTAGTCATTTTGTTGCAGTTTGCATTCAGTTTATATTGTTAGTGTTGTATAGCTCTAGACATTAATTTGTATCTTCTAATCCAAATGTCATCCAAACTTGGTTTTTTACTATGTTGAGTCATATAACATAAAGAAACAAATATATTTTTCAGAAATGTTGTAGTTATTATGTTTTGTGTTATTCAAGGTCACTGATCTTAATTAAAGCTATTTGAATTTGAACCTGTCTGATATCATTTGGAAGTTTCTTAGCCCTGCCCAAAATTACCTGATTCATGCTTCTACTCTGTTAGAAGTTACAGGAGTTTTTGTCAGTAATGATAGTTGAACTTTCTGCGCATTTTTAGAACTTAAGGGGGGCGTTACTTTTATTGTACTTGGGCTACAATTCTAAATTGGTAGTTTTTCATTTTGTTACATTTGCAATGAACACACCAATTTGATAAACTGGAGATTGTTGTGTTGCAAATGGTACTTCTCTATGATTATTTGACGTGGAATGACTCAGCTGGCTCTTTTGTTGTTTCAGTTGTCACATGTACCTTGGGAAAAGCTTTAGCACTTTCATTCAGCTGATTCTAATTTTGATTGGTATGATTTAATCAGGGAGACAAAACAGTTTTCTTAGCCCCTGATTGTCCTTAGGAAAACTAAGTTTATTGTGCAGTTTCTCTCCTTGTCATTCTAGTAATGCCAACCAGAACCCTTGATGAATAGTAAGAGACCCTTCAGCAGGTATTTGTTAGACAGTCACTTCAGGAGTTAGTGACCCACTCTCATGCTTTGCATTGGAAAGTTAAATGTGATCTGGTTTCTTGCCCCCGCACCACATAATCTACATTTCTTTCTCTGTAGTTGTCATGTGCAGGTGTTTCCTGAAGTTACCATAGCTGATCATTAGACCTATGAGTGTACATTCTGTTCAAGCCCAGGATTGCAGAGCTTCTCCTGAAACATAATATTGCCATCATGATCTTCGTATGCTTTTGTTTTTGAGTTTTGCTCTGGTATTCTATGTGCTGCTTCCTGATTCAGCTATATAGTTTATATTTTTACCGTTGCCTTAGTAGTGGTTAAGACAGGTTCTGGTTCAACAAATGGAGTCACCCTGTCCTATCCAATCACCTTGCTCATTACCACTGATTCCTGAGTGACCAGGGACCCACAGCAGGTTTATCTGTTGCTTTCCCATAGTCTCCCTAGAATTTCATAGCATTTTCCAATCTGCTTTGGTCTCACTGCCAGATCGGATAGAGATTTCAGAGCTGCTTGACTGTCTGATAGATGTAGATATTAAGAAACATGTAGCATCTACACAGATTCTTTTCTGCACATACTCACATAGTGGATATTTCCACCTGGAGAACTGTTGCTAGCTTCCTTAGAGAGACTGCTCTCTGTGGTGTAGGCAGTGTGCTGCCACGTACTTTGGCCCTAGTGCCTTCATCTGTTTTTGAACAGTCAGTAAACTAGACAGTGTCTTGTAAACAATATTGTGATTCATTCCTCCAATGTTTCGTACTTCTAATTGTTACATTAAAAGTTTTGTTGCCGCATCTGGAAGCGTTTGTATTATCAACAACCATTTCTCTGACCATTCCTATGTTTATCACATTCACTATATTAGTGTGGCATTCTGGATATCCTAAAGGTTTCCAGTTTTTAACCAGTGTGACCGCACTGCTACCTCCATTTTAACCCAAAGATGTATTGGGGGCATGACCAGCATATTCCAGCAGAGGGTGTGCTGCGAATTCTACATGTTAGGGCTAGACAGGCCAATCTCTCCAGCTTCCCAAGCTCCTTAGCAGCCTCTTTCTGTTCTATTCTATTGCACCATACTCTACACCCATAAATTATCATAGGTTTTATTACAGAGTTGTACATCTGATGCCTGCCCGTGGGATGTAATCCCCAGTTTTTACCACAGGGCCTTCCAATGCATGTGAGAGCTTCTTTTGCCTTGATACTTATGTTATTTATGTTAGAGATCCATGTTATTTTCGTATCCAAAGTTAACCCAAGATACTTTACTATCCCCTCTACTGGTAGAATTTGTTAAAAATTTTAAGATTCCGTGTGTGTCTTGTATATGCTACCTCGTGACTGGTACTAAAGTATATTTCCTGGGGCTAACCCTTAGATCCTGTTTGCTACACTAAGTCTAAACAATGTTCAGAATGCATTGTGTTATTGTTATAATGGTACTTTCAAATTTGCAGAGTATTATTATGACTATATCATCTGCATTTGTCATTAAAGGTAACCTTTAGCATTTAACTCTACAATGAGTCCCTCTATCACTAGGTTCCACAGTAGTGGGGACAAGACCCTCATTGTGGACACACTCCGGTGGATTTTATTTTTCATCTACTCATCTTAGTCTAACCATATGCTCCTCCACAACTCTAACGATGGATTCAGAGGTCTCATTGCTAAAACCTCCCTCAGTATCTGGGAAGATGCAGAGAACAATTTCCTGAAAATATGAAGCTTTTCCTACATTCCCAACAAGCTTGTGAAGTGCTGTTTCACATTATTTGCCTGGTGGATATGCGTGTTGGTTTTCAGGTAAAGAAACTTCAGCTAAGTTTCTATCCCAACTTCCTAATTAACCAGTTTTTCAAATGTATTTAAAAGAAATGAGGTCAGACTGGTTGGTCTCATATCCTTCACCATGGTATGGTCAATATTCCCTTGCTTGAGAATGAAAATAACCTTCACTGTCCTCCCACGAATTTGGAAGGACTCCTGTTGCAAGACTGACTCTTAAACAGTCTGCATAGGAGTCTGATTAATTCGTGTCCTGGTTGTTGCCATAGAGCCAGAAAAATTCCATCTGAACCTGTTGACTTGAATTGTTAAAAAGTTTCCACTATCCATTGGATTGTTCGCAGATTCTCAGTTCTCCTGTTGGTTACCACACAGGGACTAAATCTTGATCTTTATCTGCCAGAGTGCATGCATTAAGGGAAGTGAGTTTTCAGCAGAACATCTAGCATCTTGTACACTGTACTTGCATACCAATACCATCTTTCCTTAGAGTGCCTCCTGGATTTGTTGGTATTCTTATGTGAATTTTGTGAAGTCTGGCCCTAGTAACTTTACCTTCCACCTCCTCACAAAATACCTTCCAGGATGATAGTTTCATGTGGTTAATCACAAGTTTATATTTAGTAAGGGCCTCCCAATATTTTGCTCATTGCCCATTCTTTCTTGCAAAGGCAAGTAGTCTTCTTACCTGCTTCCCATGCAATTGCAGATTATTGTTCAACCACCATACATTCCTGTATGTGTATTTCTTGGTGTTTGGAAAGTGTCCAAAGTACAAGGTTGTAATGGCAGACATCATTTCATCTGCCATTTCCTCAATATCTACTTGATTTCTTATCGAAGTTTTACCTTCAGATGAGTGAGAGTTTACGTCTTTCCCACGAGTCCATCTGTCGTCCTAAAATTCCTATGGTCAGCAAATGTTCAACACCCATGTAACCCCAAATTTAATATACATGTGGTCAGATCAGAAAGGCTGCATCACCACGTCATTGTCTGACGTAACTACCCATTAAGGTTGACCCAGAAGTTATGTCGCTTACTTCTTCCCTTCTCCTATTCCTGAAGACAGGTTCCTTACCCCTATCCAAGATCTAGAGATTACTCTCCAATAGGTATTCATATAGGCATTCACCTCTGCCACTGATGTCACTGATTCCCTGTGCCAGATTGTGGATATCGGCAACGCAAGCAACCAGCAGTTGTTTATTCAGTTACGAGCAGTTGTCTACCAGTCTCCTACCTTCCTGTGAAATAGTAGTACTTTCCTCATAAGGAAGCTAAGCTGAGGCCAGTACAATATATCTTGTGCACCATTCCTCACTCCGTTTCATCTTTATAGTCACTAAATCTCTGTAACATAAGTTTACCATGAGCAAGAACGAAATTCTTTTCTTAACATAAATGCGTATTGTAGGTGTTTATGGATTTCTAGCATAAATCGGCTTACCTTCAGTTCTCGGAAGCTTGATGTGGCTACCTTATATAAATGTTTCCTGGATCACAGCCACACCCACCTTCTATCTACCAGTAGGTGACACAAGGCAGCAGTTGCCCCTTACTGTGTTGCAGGTTCATCTGCAGCACTTGTAGCCTGCAGCTTGCCACCATTGTCACTTCTGATATCATTAATCATCATGATAGTAACCTGCAAAAACCCTAAATATAGGTTTATCTTTCTCTCGCATTGCCTTCAGAGATTTCTCACAGACTTCAACTGCAAAGGCTTGTGCACCAGATGCAACCTTCTGTTTAATTATCCTCTGTTCATCTGTAGAGACTTGTTTCTATGCCCATACTTTCTTGAACAGGGTCTTTGGAGGAACATCCGTAAGTAATTTAGGACCCAGATTGATATCTTCAGGGTCTCTGCAGCTCTAACAATGGATTCGAAGGTCATACTTCTAAAAGCCCTCTCAGTATCCAGGAAGATGCAGAGAACAATTTCCTGTAAGTGTAGTGCTGTTTAGATTTTCCCAAGTTGGTGAAGAGCTGTTTCACGTGATTTGCATAGTTGATATGTGTGTTGGTTTTAAAGTAAAAGTCTTATTCAGTAGCTCTATGTCCTCCCCAGAGAGATCTTGGACACTGTCTCCTTCAGCATATCTACTCATCCTGTGCCCTCACAGACAAAGATTTGTGCACCAGTGTCCCGATAGGCCCTCACGAATTTGGGGTGTCTTTTCCAAGAGTAATCTAAACTAGGTGCTCATGTTAAGAGATAACAAGTGGATGTCTTTGTTGGACTATCATCATCTTAAAAACCGAGACTGAACCCCTACAGGTCTGTTCAGTTTCTTGCCTTGGTTTTTACTGAATCTTGTTATCCCTGGAAGTGGGAGTATAGACTCCTCCCTCGGTCTCGGGAGGCCATAAGTGTCTTGCAAGTGGGAGGGGTCTGTTTACCGCTGTCACCATGAGACAGTACTTTCTTACAGCTATTTGGTTCATGTCCTTTTCATTCCCCTCCATTTGTTCTTCAGAAGTCATTCTTTTGCCTTCCTTTCTTTTCTGTTCTCTTAAGTTTTCTCCCCTGTGCCCCAGGCCTTTGTCTTGATCTGGTCCAACTTCTCAGGGACATACCCACTTATTGGACTGGTCTGTCATGTGATCCAGTTGCGGAGATAGCTTCTAATGATTCAACTCCAAATGTTCAGATATTTGAAGTTTGTCAAATCCCTCAATTTTTAAATTTGGTTCTGTGTTCTTCATTTTGTTTCCATGAAAATTGAAAATTGGGAATACACAAAGTCAACACCAGTGAAGACCCATGCCAGTGTAAGAGTAATTACGTGGGGAGGTAGCCCAGTATCCAGGTTCCATTCATGACAAATCTTCCCATGTACCACACACACCTCAGCACAGATTGCTTTACAACTTAGGTTGGACACCTGGGGTGTTTGGGAAAAGACTATGGAAAGGATGTGGGAAGAGGCGGTGTGTTGTGGGGACACACTTAGTCAGCTTCATCCCCTGAGACCTGTTGGGAGACACTGCGAGAAGCTATGGTACCAACATAGCCTTCAGCTCCACATGAACATGAGTAGCCAGTACTATAAGGTGGTGTCCCATGGAGAGGTGCTTTTGCTTAGTGTTGTACATCTTAACTGTATTATGGTTTCATTAAAGCATGGGGAAATTGTGTGAATATACATGTGGACACATACAGCTCCTCCTCCTCCTCCTCCTCCTCCTCCTCCTCCTCCTCCGCCCTGCCTCCCATATTCCTCACATGTGAGCAGACGCCCCACCCCCTCCCACACACACACTTTATTTTTTAAATATACTAATAAGCAATAGTTTAATAAAACAATGGGTACAAGTAACATAGTATTTAAGAGTGCCAAATAGAAAACAGTACAACTCATCTATTTTGGTAAAGGTGAGATTAATATTTTAAACTTAATCTAGGTCACCTTTTGCTCACCCTAGAAGCCCATGTGATATTGGTACCCTAAAAGGTGAAGCAGGCAAAATATTTATTCTGTCAGCAACCACCCATATACATCTTAACACCTCTCGATATTGTACTTCAAAATTAAATTTCATCGTTCATAATGTCATTCTTACTGATACGTTAGCTTCATGGTGGGTTGCAGTGCTAGTCGTCCCAGCAGGTCTGTCCCAACGGATGACCACTTCTTGCTGTGTTCATGGGAGTGCTCGTTTGAGTGTCCTGTATTTTACATATTACTCCATCCAGGAATTTCCATTATGTTTATAATTGCATAATACGTATTCAGTAATGTTAATGATGAGATTTCTCCCATTGGTATAAAACCGCTATCATAGTAGCGCAACCTGGAACATTTGTGAACACTAGATGTCTTAGTGCTTTCTATGATGATTCTTTTTGACCACATTTATTCACAGTAGGTACATATCGTATTTGAGGCAAGAGATGCACTAGCTTTGTTTGCTGCTGAAGTGTTATAGCACAGACTTATATACTATATTGAGTGAGCTTTTGCACTTCCTGATGTTGTCATATTAAGTCTTTCTGATTAGATATTTCATAGAAAACACGAAGATTAATCTTTATGTGAACACTGGGAAGTTTACCTGTTCTTATTTTATTTTTGTGTTTAGGAAAGACCTTGGCATTTCTATTGCCAGCCTTAATACACATTGACGGACAGCCCATTCCGAGAGAAGAGCGTGGGGGTCCAAATGTATTGATTCTAGCACCCACAAGAGAGCTTGCAATCCAAATTGAAAAAGAAGTAAATAAGTACAGTTATAAAGGGATAAAAAGGTATGCTATTCCCATATCTTTAGTTGCATGTATTAGGTTGGCGCAAAAGTTTGTAGCATTTTTGTTTTGTATATTGGTATACCAGTAGCTGTCAGTTTATTTATTGATTGTCATCTTTTATTTGTAGTTCACTGTTGCTATTTGAGTTAACATATTGTCATTTGGAAATAGTGAGTGTAAAATGGAACTTCTGATAGTGAAGGTCTATGTGGTTTGGGATGTGTACAATATGGATTGCTGATAAATAAAATATTTACAAACTTCACAAAAGTTGAAAGTCTATGCCAAAACTTATACCAAGTTCCATGGCCACAGTAACAATGTGAACTGCAAGAATTTTAGAAATGAGCCTCCACCACCTGAAATGCTACTATGTCAACAAATTGATTGAACTGAAAAAAATGATGATACTAGAAGTGTTTATGAAATTTACTTAACTTGTAGGACTACAAAGGAGTTGGGTTGCGAAGCCATTCCACACCCAACTTATTCACCTGATCTTGCACCCTAAGATTCTCAACTTTTCTGCTCCATACGGAACAACCTTCAAGGAACTTCCTCTCCAGATAAAAATGCACTTCAAGCATGGCACAATGAGTTGTTCGCCTCAAAACCATGTGATTTCTACAGTTGCGGAATTGAAAGTATACCCCAGTGTTGGCGGACTGTTGTAAATAGTAAAGGAGACTGTATTATTGATGACTTAAGTTTGTGATGTATATCTGCTGTTTTTATTAAACTTTGTAGCATGTTTCCAAAACTTTTGCTCCAACTTAATATTTTTAATGTTTCTAGTATAAGTAATTTTTTATGCTAAGTAATGCTTACAGCTGCACTCATAGTATCAGGCTGTTAATGAACTGCATTCCTTTTGTAGTGTTTGTGTGTATGGTGGAGGCAGCAGAAGAGAGCAAGTGAATGTGATAACTAAAGGTGTGGAAATTATAATAGCAACACCAGGGAGACTGAATGACTTGATAATGAGCAGTGAGTATAACATTTGTAATATCTCTCTCTCCCTCCCTCCCTCCCTCCCTCTCTCTCTCTCTCTCTCTCTCTCCCTCCCTCCCTCCCCCTTCCCACAAATTTAATTCATTTCACCTTTATGGGCCCACTTTAATTGTGGAAACAATAAACAGTGGATAATTCACTAATGATTTTATACCCTCTGTTGCCTTTTGGAGCATGAATCACTATCACTACATGTGCCTTACTTCTGTTAACCTTGTACATCAGCTAAATGGAAACTACTCAGCAGCAGCACAGTTGCACACATTAAATTCCATTGCTGCTGATAATCATAATTTTGTTGCTCTCTTTTTTTAAGAGCATTTTCAAGCTGCTTTTCAAACCCCCATATTGCTCAGAATTTCTGTTCTAGTGAGTTGTATAGTATGAATTTATTTTTACATGGCATTATTGATGTAATGTGTTCTTAAGGGGGGGGGGGGGGTAGGATGTCAAACGGGCAGACTTGGAGCAGGAGTGTCACCACAGGACATTTTAATTTCTACTGTCTATACTTTTACAAATAAATTCATAAAACTTTGTCACCATGACCGGGAAGGATTGAGGAATCACACTCATCGCAGTGGAAGTTCAAAAACGTAGCAAAATACCTTTTTTTACATGTGAAATTTCATCATTTTTTTTCACTTATTACTGGCTGCATTTGTTGCTATAGGTACACTTTTCTTCCTAAGTAAGAGAGATTCTTCGATGAGTTCTTCATAGCATACAAACCGTAGTTACAGGTGTATGAAACTCTAGAATTTTCCAAATTTATTAAAAAACTGTGGAAAAAATTGAGATAATTAACTATAAAACTTGAATTTTTTCTAAACATGAAGTTTAAAATGTAACAGTTCATTCATTTTTTCATAAATTAAATAACTTCTAGAGTTTCATACACCTGTAACTATGGTTTGTATGCTGTGCAAAAGTCATAGAAGAATCTCTCTTATTTAGGAAGAAAAGTGTAACTATAGCAACAAATGCAGCCAGTAGTAAGTGAAAAAATGATGTAATTTCACATGTAAAAAAAAAAGTGTTTTGTTAATTTTTTGAGCTTCCACTGCTATGAGTATGAATCCTGAATCCTTTCTGGTCATGCTGTTAAAGTTTTCTGAATTGATTTGTAGAAATATAGACAGTGGAAATTAAAATGTCCTGTGGTGCCTCTCCTGCTCCAAGTCGGCACGTTTGACGTCTTACCCCCCTTAAGGCATGATTTTAAATGTGCTGCATTTGTTTATTGCATTCTGTCTCTTGAAATAATTCTGAGCCATCAGCAATTACTGTATCATTTTTATTTTTTTCTCTCTCCTTGTTAACTTTTAAATTTTTTTGACAGTGACCTTTATGTGTGTTCAGTTCTCTCTAATCGATAATATATTGTTGTGGTTATATTCATGTGCAACAATTGTAAATTTAGATTAAATTTATAATCACAATGTACGTATAACTTCTACTACTGAAGAGGAATGTGGCTTGTTACCAGCACCTTTCATTTTAATGCTTCTTCTAAATCATATTTGTAATGATAGAAAACTCGGTGTTATTAATTTATAGAAGGTAAACTTTTATTTCTGAATAATTTGGTACAGGGCTACTATAAATGACCATGTGTTTTCAAAGTTAGTTGTTTTCCAGAGTTTATCTGCACATGCGACTGATGTGTGAATGGAAATGTAAACTCAGAGTTTGCATTGTGCCCACCTGTTGGTATTAAAGAGTGAAGTGCCTCGACAAAATGGAAACAAAGCAGAAAAGAGTTTCTATATGTTTGAATGTGTGAGATGTTTGTTAAAACAGTGCATTGTGCATTCAGAAGAGTTGTGGAAAAGACCCACCATGTAAACAGAGCATTGTGCATTAGTATTGACAGTTTAGGGACACAGTTTCTCTGGAAACAGAAAACTACTGTTCGACCAAGTGTGCCAGATGCAACTGTGGAGAGGGCGAGGTAAAGTTTCGTGTCCACCTACTTTGCACACACTTGGTCCGGCACACATTTTAAACCTGTCAGGAAGTCACATTAAGGACAGTATTTACGTATTCTGATTCCTTGTGGGGATACAGTAAGGTCTGTGTTTAGTTATCCCCACTGCAAGGAAAACTAGTACTGCTCAGAGAATGCATCAGTGTTGCTGTGATGGCCATTGACATATCTTGCTACGTAATGTATGGACCAAACTTTACTATCCTGTGGACATGTGTTGTGAGACCATAGAGGTGCTCAGGACAACTGTAGAGTGCAGAATGCAAACTTAATGCATCAGTCATATTTGTGAATGTAATACTTTGGAAAATATAGAGATTTGCAATTGAATGACTCATTTATAGTAGCCCTGCTTTTTCATACGTGTTTACTTAAGTCTGTGATGGTACTATAATTCCTTTCATGGCTCTGATGTTTCTGTTCACAGATGTTATAGATGTTACATCAATAACTTACTTAGTGTTGGATGAAGCAGACAGAATGCTCGATATGGGCTTTGAACCTCAGATTCGAAAAACACTTTTAGATATTCGACCAGATAGACAAACTATTATGACAAGGTATGCTCAAAATTAATGCTTCCAGTACCTTAAATGTGTACTTCTATACGTTTTTTAATACTAATATAATTTAGAAGCAATGCAAGAAGTTGATGTAAAGGACAAAAATGTGTTTTCTTGGAATAATTATTTATTATTTTATGTAAGTGCGTAATGCACTGGGAAAGTTCTGTGATAATGAGCTTTCTTGTAAACCGTTCACAATCTTAAATCAGTTCTTCTGGAGCTGTTGATCATTTAGCACGAACTGACACAGAGATATAACCATGACAAGTAAGATTTTGGTGCTGTAATTCTTTCTTGCAGAGATTTTGGGTGACTTATGCCTTTGGCACATTCCTTGTACATCACAGCCTGTTTGAAGAATTGCTATTGAAAGTTAAGTAAATGATTCTTCCAACAGTTATGACTGAAACAAATCACAGTAATGCCTCATTATAAATAGACCATTGCTCTGTGAAACATTTCCACAACCTTGATTGAGGAACTCATTAGTTTGTGATGCTTGTGAACTGAAAGTTCCACTGATTCAGTTTTCATATTGTCAGTTGATTGTTGTGAATTATTAAATTATTTCTTGCAAGAAATTCCATTGAGTATCAATAGTGGCATAAAGAAACCAGTTGATTATCTCAGTAACTTGTAGGTCATAGTGTAAATATGATAAGATTAAAAACCAGAATGTTGGTCCTAAACTGAAGTTTTAGCTATGAAGGGTGTCATAAAACATATAATGTCAAGGTATGTTGACATTAAGTTTTCCTGTTTGTGATATAGTGCCACACTAAGAATCCCAAGGTCTTTGGTTCAACCCTAGCCAGACCTAGGATTTGTGTCTGTTACTTATTACTTCTTTCACCTTCTGTTGTTAAAGAGAAAAAAATGTGGAGTTGCACCGTGGTTTGAAGTCCACAGAACGTTATGTCCACCTTTGGCACAATTATATGAAGTGCACTTAAGTGTTGTAGCATGGAAGCAATGAGGCCTTGGTAGATCATGAAGGGAGTTGCCACGACATGTGCACACGTCACCTAATTCCCATAAATTTGGGGGGTGGGGGTGGGGGAGATGATGAGCTCTGATGCCACGTTCAATCCCATCCCCTCAAAGCAATATGATACACGCACAAAGACCACAGCGTCCATTATAAAGTCATTATGTTCACAAAGATAGATTGTGTTGTAGAGACCCATCCTGTGTTGTAGGTGATGAGACAATGGCCGAGGCAAAGTTTTGTATGTTCTGGGATGGACTGGCGTTGCTTGTGTGTATCAGAACTTTCTTTTTGTCATTGTCTATCCATCCTTCAATACTTACTGCTTTTCTAACAATATTATGAAAAGCATACTTCCTATTCACCATATAGCGGAGAGGCTGAGTTGCAGATAGGCACAAAAAAAAAGGGTGTCAGAAAATGAGCATTCGGCCAACAAGGCCTTCATTGGAGATAGCTAGCGATCTCGCGGTCCCCCCCCCCCCCCCCCCACACACACACACACACACACAAGATCGCAGTCTGTGGCTGCTGAGGCCACTCTGTTGCTCAGTGCATGATGGGAGACGTAAGTGGTTTTTTAGTTCATTCCATGTAGGCTTTCACGGCCGGCGTCTTCATCAATAAACACTTCCGGGCTAAGTTGCCGTGGTCGATCTGTAGAACTTCTTCTCCCTGACATTTCGTTCTCAACTACGGAGAACATCTTCCGAGGTGAGTCAACGACTGGTTTTTTACTTGGTTTTCGCCTTTCACTATTGGCCTACTCCCTTAGATTTCATCTTGTTTCCCCCTGTTTCATCCTTTTCGTGATTCCCCCCCCCCCCCCTTACTTAGGTGTATTTCTGCAATTTTTTTATTTATTTCTAAGTTATTTACGTATTTTTATCCTCAGCCATGGATCCTTGCACCTTCCATCTGCATCAGTACAGAAGTTTCCTTATCACTAGCCAGAACGCTGTTCCAAGTACTGTTCCTGTGTTGTTTCTTGGCTAAAGAAACCCGTCCAAGTGGCCTTACTATCAAATTACCCATCTCCAGCTGCCACCCTTCCTCTCACAATGACCACCATGCTCTGCTTCCACCAGTCCTTAACCTTCACTGACATAGTTCTGCAAAACCATACCAATCGGGTCCAAATTTCCTCACAATACCTCCTCTCCATTCCTAAAATTCTCCTGCTATGAAATCCCAAATTCCTGGATCCCATATCACACATTGAAGCCCTTGGCCTCCAGGGACTAGAGCAATACACACACCACCACCTCAAAACACTCTCCACCTTGTTCCTTTCCTGGTCCCACCTTGGACTACCACTATCAACCACCTCCAAACCTTCCCCACATCCCCTCATAGCTGACAAACCCTGTCTCACAGACCTATTACATTTACCTCAACCTCAAAAACTCCCTCTCACCCCCACACGAATCAAGAACCTAAATAGACTCAAAACACAGTCTTGAACCTGTCCTTCAAAAGCCTTAGCCACGCAGATGTATCAGTCCTTTCCAAAGGTCCCACCTTTTACTCCACTCCCAAATTCGATAATGGATTTGTTAAAGACCGTCTCTCCTCCTCCCGGTCCCTACATTGGAAACACTTTTTCACCACCAACCCTACCAATCAGACTCGACAAAGACTTATGTTGAACCCTGCTTGGCTCAGTTCATTCCTCCATCCAAATGTGGCCCACGACCGCTATCCCCAAATCACCCCCTGCTAACTTCCCAGAATTTCTTAACCTCGACCTTGCCTCACCATCATTCCCCAAATCCTTCAACGTACAAACTAACCTTACATCAATGGAAAGAACTGCAATCCACCACCTAAAAACTGATCCTGGCCTTATAATCCTACCTGCTGAAAAAGTCTCCACCACTGTTTTGAACTGCAAGGATTACCTGGTGGAAGGATTCCATCAGCTGTCAGATTCATCCACTTACAAACCCTGCCACAGTGACCCTATTCTGGAAATCCAGCAGGACATAAAGTCTCTCTCAAATCCTTAGGCCCATCCCAAACTCTCTCCCCTGAGTCACTCTCCCCCCTCATCCCTACCACTCCCCACACTCCTGCCTTTTACATGTTGCGTAAAGTCCATTAACCCAACCACTCAGGACACCCCATTGTGGCTGGTTATGGTGCCCTCACAGAGAGAATCTCTGCTCTCATAGACACTCACTTTCAGCCTGTTAGCGCAACCTACCCTCCTATGTAAAAGATACCAACCATTTCCTCCACAAACACTCAACAGTTCCTGTTCCATGGTGCCCTGCTCATCACTATTTATAGCATCTCCCGTTACACAAACATCCCTAATGCCCTTGATCTCAGCATTATTGGACACTACCTCTCCCAACACCTGACAGATTCCAAACCTACAATGTTTTTCTTGATCGCTATGACCAGCTCATCCACAATCACTTCTCTGTTGAAGGCATTACTTAAAAACTAATAGAGGGTACGGCTTGGGCACTCGCTTGGCACCATCCTGTGCCAACCTATTCATGGGCCATGTAGAGGAATGCTTCCTAAACACCCAGAATACCAAACCCCTCACCTGGTTCAGATTAATTGATGACATATTCATGGTCCAGATAGAGGGTGAGGGCACCCTATCCACATCACTCCATAATGTCAACACCTTCTCCCCATTCGCTTCACTTGGACTCAACCCAATGAGCCACCTTCCTTGATGTTGATCTCAGCCTCAAAGATTGCTACATCTGTATCTCCATCCATATCTAACTGACCTGCCACCAGCAATACCTCCACTTCGACAGCTGCTACCCATTCAATACCAAGAAGTCGCTTGCACACAGCAGAGCCACCTGTCGCTGTCACGTCTGTAGTTGTGTGTGATCCCTCTCGAAATACACTGAGGGTCTCACTGAGGCCTTCACAGACCATAACAACCCTCCCAGGCTTGTACAAAAACAATCTCTCATGCCTTCTCTCTCCAGTCACACACCACCTTCCAAAATCGCATAGCCCACAGAGCAGCATTCCCCTCGTGACTTGGTACCACCCAGGACCAAATTAATTACATTTTCCACCAGGATTTTGACTACGTCTCGTCATGTCCTGAAATGAGAAATGTCCTACCCATTATCTTTCCCACCCCTCCCACAGTGGTAATCTGCTGATCTCTAAACCTACACAATATCCTCGTCCATCCCTGCACAATGCCTGCCCGCATCCCCTTGCCTAATCTCATACCCCTGTAATAGACCTAGATGTAAGACCTGTCCCATACACCTTCCCACAACTACCTGTTCCATTCCAGTCACAAGCATCACCTATCCCATCAGAGACAGGGCTACCTGTGAAACCAGTCATGTGATCTACAAGCTAAGCTGCAACCAATGTGGTGCATTCTATGTGGGCATGACTACTGACAAGCTCTCTGTGTGCATTAATGGCCACTAAGAAACAGTTAGCCCACCCCATTGCTGAGCACACCACCCAACACAATGTTCTTCATTTCAATAACTGCCTCACTGCCTTTGCCATCTGGATCCTTCCCACCACCACCACCACCACCAGCTTTTCTGAATTGTGCAAGTGGGAAGTCTCCCTGGAATATAGCGTACATCCCCCTAACCCTCCTGATTTCAGCCTTCATTAGTCTTTGTCCTTAACTTCTAGCTCCTTCCCTGTCCCCATTCCAGCACTACACAGTCCTCTATTCCACAAATGCATCCACAGGCTTTTTACCCCTCTCCTTTTCCGCTAACCCTCCCCCGCCCTTCATCTAACCTCCCAACTGCATGTAGCTGCCCTACCCTCTCTCCACCTCGCCCCTGTGTGGTCCCATAAGCAGCACTTTATTGTCCCCAACCCCTACCTTCCTATCCTTCTTCCCCACCCCAGCATCCTTCCCACCTCCACATCTCTGTTGCGTCTCCCACCGTGTGCTGCTGCTCACAGTGTGGCCTCAGCAGGCAGACTATGATCATGTGTGTTCGACCTGTGTGCGTGTGTTGCTCTCTTGCAATCCAAGTAAAAGAAATTATTGAAGTGCGGGCTACACAACTTCCCTATTGTTACTATTTCCAACATTGGTCGTTAAAAATTAGAACGACTGTGATCTTCCATTGCCCCTATATATCTGAGGACAGCATACCAAGCAATTGTTTGGTGTACCATTGAAAATTCTGTGAACCAGGCTGTCTTATAGTGTGATATGCTCTTTCCAATTTTCAGCAATTGCATAAACAATATAAGTAGGTTTTATAAGTTGTACACGATAAGGTAGATACTTCGTCATCGTAGAGAGGGAACTCAACATGTCGTTCTGTGTCTATTTAACAAATTAAATAAATCATCAGAAACATTACAGAACTCCTTATATGTACACCACTTTTGTGAAAACACCTGATAAATAAGGTGTCAAAGTAATATGCTGTAAATTTACTACAGTAACATAAATAATTAAAGATAGTTATGCAAGAGTGATAACGTTGAAAACCACCTGAAATGTCATTGTCTCTCCATTCTGTGCCACTAGAAGGGTTTCTTGTGAAATCTGCATAAACCCTGTGGTATATTTTCAACCTGCTTTTCGCATCCTTCAACTTTATTAATTGGAACAGCCCCAGAAGAAAAATGTAGAGTGCTTCCTGCCAGATGTTTTGAGGATACTATAGCTTTTTGAGCTTGAATGAGTAATACACTTCAGCATCAGTAAACGTTGTGACGTTCACCTGCTTATTTATTCATTGCTAGTTCTCGGTGTCAATGTACTGCAGTGTTATACTGGCTGAAAAATGGGGGCTCAAAGTTGAACACTGACTACTGTAAATGATGTAGCCGACAGTTGCACAATTGTGTTTCACAGTTCTTTACTTTCACTGTTCACAACCCTCAAATATTACACAGTTATATGGCCAGTTCACTATTGGTAAATGTTGATGAGCCTCATTAATAGGTTGCAGCAAACATCAGCATACTGCTACAATAGTTTGCTGTTGAACATCTATGAGCAGTAAAAACCTAACCACACCGTTCACAGGTCTTGCAGAATACTGTGGTATGTGTGACACTATTTCTCAAATAAATTGAACAGACATCATTACTTGAACTAACACAAGACCTATTTGTGTTTCACTTAATCCACTGTTAAGTTGATGCATTGTTGTTAATTCAACCATTACATCATTCCCATTTGAAAATTGGCTGTGGACTGATTTGTATCTGGACCAAAAATCTGTCCTTTCTATATTCTCACAATAATAGGCACAGAAACTACACATTGTTTGTGTTAAAGTTACAGAAATTACCGTTAAAACATATAACTCATTCAATTAGCTAAATACATTGAAAAATTTCTTCTTTTTAACAGTTCCTTCTACCATAAAGATTAGGTGGAATTATTTGTTTAAATAATGAAATTAACAGATATAGTTATGCAAAAACCAGGTAATTATTTTGGAATTAAGGGCTGGCTTCGCTAATATGTTTTCAAATAGAGCCAAATAAATACTTTAAGAATCTTAGTTCTTCTTCCAAATGTTTATAATTAGTACAGAATTTATATTTGTTTATAAGTCAACAGTAGAATCTAAGTCACAAAACAATTACTGATTTCACCCTATAATATTTAGGACAGTGCCACTTTGTCTTAATTCTGGGTTTTGTTTGGAAAATTATTCGCTCTCTTTGTTGTTCATATATAATGGTGATCAATCAGTATTTTGTGATAGACTGGAAATACAGAAATTTCTAGACTAGATATCCTTTTCATTACATATAGCAGTAGCAAGGAGAGCCTCAAGAAGTTGGGGAAAAAAAATGTAATAAGAGTCAGCAGGTAATACCTATTTACAAATAAGAGATGCTAATGCCATTTCCACAGATGCTAAGTGAAGTCCTTCTTACAGATGGTGTGTGTGTGTGTGTGTGTGTGTGTGTGTGTGTGTGTGTGTGTGTGTGTGTGTGTGTGTGTGTGTGTGTGTAGAATGAAAATAGCATACACTTTTTTATTCAAAACATTCTGAAGACTGTCTAGACCACGTGGGTTAGAGATGTTCAGTTTGTAGCCCCATTGCAATTTGTGACACAGTAACATTGACACTCATCCACAGCTTAACACAGCCTGCTTACAACTGACTGGCCAAATGCATATCTGTTGCTTACAGTTGTTAGTTAACGTTGCTACCGTAGTTATTGTACTGACTTTGCATATATGTTAGGAATAAAACCAGTCTCAGATCTTTTTGGAGAGACACTATACATCCTGAATCACATAAACAAGACCATGTTGTGGCTATCACCTGAATCACATAAACAAGACCATGTTGTGGCTCACGTACACCAGGGTTATTAAAGTGTGTGCAACAGAATTTTGTGTGACAATATCTTGATTGCATAGAGGCTTGGGATGCCAATTTGACTTTTGTAAATGTGGCACCTTGTGAAAGTTGTGCAGATGAATAAAATCAATACAAAAATGTGTGTACTTGTATTTTTATCACCAGACCGACAGTAAATTTGTAGTGCTTCAGTTTTATATATAGCTTTAGACTCTGGGAAACTCTGGTCGAGAAACAGTTACCTCAAAGTGATAAATTTGCCCTTCTCCACTAGCTCTGATAATCAGTATCATGGAAACACTGTGTATAGTATGGATATAATCTTTTATGTACCATTCCGTAAATTGTTTTTTCGGTGCTACCTCTATAGCATTGAAATTTTCATAAGTAGTGTGCGCTCATTTACATAGTGTGATTTAAATATTTGAGGAATGTCTTGAATTTATATGTGCATTTTCTAATTCTGTATTTCCTGTATTCCCGTCATTTATCAAGGTATATGGATAGAGAGGAGAGTAGGGAGAGCAGCTTGGAGGATAAAAAGAAGTTGAAGAGAAGTTGGGAAATTTTTTTGTTTATTTTGGGGAAATTGACACACTAAATGATATGTTTTAAAATATTTGGGTACTCATTTTTCAGGTGAAGTTTTTATTCTTCACTGGCTCTTCGTCCTCCCCTATTTAAATGTAAATCACATTGACAGTTGTAGTGTTGACTTTGTTATATTCAAAATGTAATAGATTGGTGTTGCAGTGTGACACATGCTAGGTGATAAATTGTTTAATGAAGTATTTGTAATTGCCTGATTTGAGAAGGTAATATTGGCCCAGATTTGAGAAGGTGACATAGGCAGTGTGATAGATAGAATTGCAATTCTCAAATCGAGTTTAGTTGGGGGATTAGAGATAATTTGAAGATTTGTGTATTGAATCATATTGCCGCTTTCTTGCTTTCTTAGGAAGTATGTTGTTCTGGTTTATGTAATTGTTTTTGCTGGTTAGCCTTCTGCTACATTTTGTGTAAGGTGAATGGTATTTTTCTGATCTATCTCAATACTTTCTCAAAAGAAAAAAAAAAGAAAAAAAATTGAGTAGGAAAGAGACATGTAGCACTTTGCTCTTTTACTTTGTGTAATGTGTAGAATGTAGTCAGTGACTTCATCAAAATAACAAATGAGATGACAGTAAATTGATATGACCCTTTTTATTCACAGTGCAACATGGCCTGAGGGAGTCAGACGACTTGCACAGTCTTACATGAAAAATCCTATACAGGTGGTAATTGGAACACTGGATTTAGCTGCTGTTCATTCTGTAACACAGCATATAGAAATGATTGATGAAGAGGACAAAAAGGATAGAGTATGTGAAAGATGTTAGTACATTCATTACTGAATTGTGAATTAGGTACCAAAATGGAGCAGTATCTTGAGTGTCAAATTTTTGGACAACTGTCTTTCCTTGATTTTTATTACTTCTCTGTTTCTGGGGGTAGATGCCAGTAATTATTGTAGTTACTTAGCCTAAAAAGAAATAGTCATGCCACAGTTCTAATCTGCAGATTGACTTGACATAACAAACTTAATGTAGCATTTGTTGCCTATACCAGAGCAGCAAAATTCACTGAAGAATCATATTAAAAGGAATCTGCTGCTGAAACAATATGAAATAACAAACTTAATGTAGCATTTGTTGCCTATACGTGAACAACAAAGTTCACAGAAGAATCAAATTAACAGGAATCTCCTAGTTGAAACAATATGAAATGTTAGTAAAACTGTAGAATCAGTTTTATCGCATAATTACATTTGTATCATGTTAGAAGATATAAAAACCCTTGCAGAAGATGGTCTTTTTGCAGGTTGTTGTTGTGGAGCTGGCATCCAATTATATATCAGACGTGTTCCTTGTGGTTCAGCTCAGGTGAATGTGTAGCCAAGATATCAGTGTGAGTACACCATCTGGCATGATTCTAGCCTTGATATGGATAATTCAACAAAGACAAGAAGCATGAAGGGATCTAGGTCCAAAATAATGATCATATAGGGCACAACTGTAATAGTATCTTTACTATCAAAGGTCCAATGGAAGCTCAGGTGAATGTTCACCATAGGAGCTGATTTTACTCAGTTGATGGGATATCCAGACACAATCATTGACCTGGCACAACAAGGAATGTGATTCATCCGATCAGATGGACATGTTGCCATTGTTCCATGCGCAGATTTCAATGACCCTGTTCCCAATGCAATTGTAACTGACAGTGTCATTGGGCCAACACAGGAACACACAGTAGTCGTCTGCTTCGTAGCCCCATTTTCAGCACTATTTACTGAACAGTGCGGTCTGAAACACTTCTGTATGCATTGCATTGTACTCTGTCATGTGCCGTTGTCATGTGCCATAGTTCACCGCCTGTCTTTCCTTTCAGAGTGGGGAAGCATCTGACCTCAATTTTCTTTGATGGGGCTTGGACTTCCAACACATTTTCACCTACTCATGGTTTCATAGTCCTTAGACTGCTTTCCGTAGGTACGTATGGCAGTAACAAGTCAACAGTGTACCATCTTCATCAGTTTAGAGATGCCCATTCCCAGTTGTCAGACCATAACAATCAGCCTCTTGCTATTGGCTTATGTCAGTAAATTTCCCAGTTTGTGGTCAGCTGGAAGGAGCGTGCCATTGGAGATTGGGGATTTTCTCACAGTGAGCCAAATGTCATCTCAGTCTGAGCCTACTAAACGTAAACAGAATGAGGTTAACAATTCAAAGACCTTTCTGAATAACAAACAGATTAACCGTAGCAAAGGACTGTCTGTCTTCAGTACGTGAAACCACGAGAAATGAAGATGTAGCAGAGAGCTACACCTTGATTCCTCAGGGTTTCACATACTGAACCACACTCGAATGTCCTATTGAAACCCAGCCATACATGCAACCTTTGGTAGGGATGCTCACGAGGGTGATTATCCACACCCTTCTCCCCACTGTATCAGTTGCAATGATGACCATGCAGCCTCCTGTCCAGATTGTCCCATGTATCTCAATGAGCTGCCCGAACGGGAGATCTGGGTGAAAGAGTTCCTTACCATGTCATTTGCAAGTTGTTGGGTAGTTGGAAGCCCTGTGTTTCACTGTCTGCTTGCAGTACTGTCCTTGCTACAGCTTGCTCAACTAAGGACATGGCCACACAGACACGCAACATCAAATGCAGCACCGCAGTTGTAAAATCACAGTGACATCCCCATCTCCTCCTCCTCTTCCTCCTCCTCCTCATCATCATCATCATCATCATCATCTTCCAACTGTGCAACAAGTCACCAGATTTTTGCCTTACAGGGAAAATCACATGCTATACAACCAGCAGGCCAGAAAGGACAGAAGGAATACTCCTGCGAAGACTTTTTACATCCCTCCCGCTAACAAACATCTGAATCGTCATCTTCAAATTGCAAAGGCTCCAAGAAATCAAAAAAGGCAAACGGTCTTTTCCTTCACTGGCTTGGAAATCCTTGTCAATGGTGTCACCATTTGATACCCTCACCTATCTGACCTCAGTGTTGTTGGTGCGCACAGCCAACCGTTTTTCTTTCTGGTCTGCTTTGACTCCAACCACCTCGAGGATGGTTTTCCATCTCATTGGGGGGGGGGGGGGAGTCGTTCGGAGGAACGATGTTTGTAGTCAAAGCATCTCCCTGATTGCCTGGCTGCAAGCTGTTGCAGTTTGCATTTTGCTTCCTCAATTCGTCTTTTCGCTTTGTACTGTTTACATCCTTCCGTCATTAGGTGTCACCAGGGCAGACTTTCTCCACCTTATTGGGCAACTCCCTCACCCCTTTTTGCTGCTCAGTGACTTTAACATACACTGTCCCCTTTGGGGCTCTTCCAGAACTTGTCAGGGAGGTGCCCTCTTGGCTGACCTCAAGCAACTCAACCTCAACTGCCCTAACATTGGAGCACCTATGTTCCTTTCAGACTCAGCACACACCTATTCCCATTTGGACCTTTCCTTCTGCACTGCCCAGCTTGGCTGTCATCTCAAGTGGTACATTATCTCCAACGTGAACTTGAGAGAGCATTTTCCATGTAATTTCTGTTTCCTTACTCCTACCCAACCCATGTGCACACCCAAATGGCAGCTTTCTAAGGTTCACTGGAGTCTTTACTTCTCCCTGGCAACCTTTGATAAACATCATCTCCCCAGGTGTGATGACCAGGTAGAGTACCTTACCAACGTTATCTTTACTGCCGCAGAATGTTCCCTTCCTTGCACTTCTTCACCACGCCTTGTTCCGGTCCCTTGGTGGACTGAGGCGTGTCGTGACACAATTCGCGCGAGGAGACGGGCTCTCCACATTTGTAACATCATACTCCGATGACAGTGTATTCATTATAAACATTTGCCTGCACAGTGTTGTCATGTTCTTTGGTACAGCAAAAAAGCTAACTGGATTTCATTCACTAGTTCTTTTAACAGTTACATTCCCTCTTCCGTTGTGTGGGCCAACCTCAGACAGCTCCTTGGGACCAAGGTCCATTCCCCAATTTCCGGCCTGACTGTAGCGGATGATGTCATAGTGGATCCTATTGATCTCCAACACTTAGGGCCACTATTTTGTGGAGATTTAAAGCTCCACCCACTATCATCCTGCCTTCCTTGATTGGAAACGTCTGGAGGCGGCTTAGGCAAATATCCTTCAGAATCATGAGAGCTACAATGCCACTTTTACTATTAGGGAGGTCAATCACACTCTAACTTCATCCTGATGCTCCACTTCAGGGCCAGACAATGTTCACATTCAGATGTTGCTGCACCTTTCTCTTGCACGCAAGCATTTGCTACAAAAATCGTATCTGGGCAGAGGGCACATTTTCCAGACGCTGACATGAAACCACTGTCATACCCATACCTAAGCCTGGTAAGGACAAACACCTTCCTTCCAGCTACCACCCCATTTCTCTCGCCAGCTGTGTTTGCAGGGTGATGGAACTTAAGATTCATGCTCAGCTGGTATCGTGGCCTTGTCTCACAATTTACTAACCACTGCACAACATGGATTTAGAGCGCACAGTTCTGCAGTTGACCATCTCGTCACTTTGTCAACCCATGTCACGAATTTTTTCTGCAGAAATACGAAACTGTGGCCGTGTTTTATGATTTGGAGAAAGTCCACGACAGCTTCTGAAGGACTGGTATCCTCTGTACTCTGTAAAAGTGGGGCTTCTGAGGCCGCATGCCCCATTTCCTTCAGGATTTTTTAAAAGATTGAGTTTTCAAGGCGTGTCTGACACCTTCATCCAGGCAAACAGTGTGCTTCAGGGTTCAGTCCTGGTCGTTGTCCTCTTTGCTATCGCCATTAACCCTGTTATGGCCTGTCTCTCGTCGGGCATTTCCAGCTTCCTTTTCATTGACGATTTTGCCGTCTGTAGCAACTCCTTGAGCAGTGTCTTCAGCATTGTCTCGATCCTCTTTGCTCGTGGGACGTCGACAATAGCTTTCACTTTTCCACTGACAAAACCATTCGATTTTCTGGTGGCGTAAAGAGCTTCTTCCACTGTCTTTACATCTTGGACCTGTTGCACTTCTGTTCATTGAAACTACGAAATTCTTGGAGCTCGTGCTTGATAAGAAACTTTTGTGGTCCTCCTATGTCTTACCTGGCCGCCTGCTGTGACCGGTCCCTCAGTGTCTTGAGAATCCTCAGCAGTACTTCCTGGGGAGTGGATCGGATAACCCTCCTCAATTTGTATGGGT
Organism: Schistocerca nitens; assembly: GCF_023898315.1. NCBI lineage: Eukaryota > Metazoa > Arthropoda > Insecta > Orthoptera > Acrididae > Schistocerca > Schistocerca nitens. The sequence goes on along the minus strand of NC_064620.1, from coordinate 139,798,567 downwards.
CTCTTATCCATTCAAAACTAGAATATGGGTGTTTCATTTATGCATCTGCATGTCTGTCCATCTTACATTGTCTCAATACAATCCATCATCGTGGCACCAGTTTGGGCTTTGGCACCTTTTACACTAGCCCGGTTGAGAGTTTGTATGCAGAAGCTGCCGAACTACCGCTGTCATGCCGACGTCGTGTTCTCCTCAGAGGATATGCATGCCATTTGTCTGCCATGCCTGGCCACCCATCATTTGCCTCCTTCGATGACTTATCGCCAATATGGGATGCGTCACTCTTCTGTTACCTCCTGGAGTTTGTTTTCAGCTATTGCTCTGGCAGCTTAACTTCATGCTATGTGCCACTTTTCCGATGGTTGTGAACTTTTCACCACCTTAGCTTTGTGTGGCGGCCTGTGTTCACATTGGACTTCATTAACTTCCTAAGGACACTACTCCAGACTTGTTCTATTGCTGTAAGTCTCTCAGCCATCACATGGATCTTCTCGGTAGTACCTTTGTGTACACTAATGGCTCTCTGACTCAATGAGGTGTTTGGTGTGCCTTCGTCATTGGCACAGATAATTTTAGATATCGGCTTATGGAACACTGCTCAGTATTTACAGCAGAGCTCTTTGCCCTGCATCAGGGTATGCAGGACACTCGTCAACGCAGGCTTTTCAATTGTCATTTGCTCCGATTCTCTGTACTTTTCAGGGCCTGTGTGTGCTGCACACTGCCCATCACTTAGTGTAATGGGTCCAGGAAAGCTTTTACTTGCTCACTCTTGCTGGAGCCTCTATGATGTTTATGTGGGTCCCTGATCACCTCAGTCCGACAGGAAACAAGGCTGATAACACTACTGCCAAGGCTGCAGTCCTCTTACGTCCACCCGCTATTTCTTCCATTTCCTCCGTTGATCTCTGTGTTGCTGTCTGTCAGCAGGTGATCACTTTGGCATCACCACTGGTCCACCCTTCATGGGAACAAGCTCCGGGGATTTATACCTCTCCCAGTGGCTTGGCTGACCTCTTCTCGGCCCTCTCGCCACGAGATCATTTTAGTTAGGTTTCGTATTGGTTACTGTCTTTTTAGCCATTGCCATTTAAGTGGTGAGCCCTCACCTGATGGAGTGCCCTTTTTTAACCACTTACGTTCTAATGTGTTTGCCTTCTGAGTTATTGGCCATTTTAGTGAATGACATGCGGATTGTCGACCACGTTTTACTCTTCATTCGTTGTAGCGATGTGGCGAAGGACATTTAACCTTCAGTTCAGTACTTCCATTGCCTGTATGGCACATTTTATGGGCCTTTCTCCAAGTTCCTGTTTTTACCTTTCTTTCCTTCTGTTGATTGGGCTTAACGTGTAGTTGCATTTAACTCCCTTTGGTCTTCGTGTTATACGGTTCTGAAGTGGGCGCGTATGACCTTATTTGTTCTTGTGCCCCAAAACAAAACATTTTGATTGTTTTATTAGCATAATACAGCAAATATTGTTAATCACAGGAGGAAAGTTGGTAGTACACGGAGGAAATTGAGATCAGGTAGCTCATTGAGAATGCATTTCAATTACTGACTTCTGAGAATCAAATAAAGTAACAGGCAGTGGGAGTGATTCTATCCCAGTAATGGGGAGTCTTGTTTAGGATTTTATGTTATTACAATGCTCAGAGTACTGAACATTTCCACTTAGAATAAAGGTGTTGCCAGTGCATGGTTTGCTGACATTGAATAGTTTGAAATATCAGTTAAGACTTGTGTGTTTTCAAACAAATTATCTTCTGGTGAGTTTCATAGATAGTGCCATTTTCACTTCTGCTCTTCTGAAAAGGTGAGATGGGACAAAATCCATAATCTTAGGCCAGTGAATTCGTGTGTCGACATGCCCTAAGTTACAGTTAATAACTGAATACTTCTGGAGAAATTTCGAATATAATTTGTTAAAAGTACGTGCGCGCGCTTTGTATATCTCTGGCTCTAGTGCCCAGCCTTGGTATAAGATAGTAAAATAGCGTACACTTTAGATTGTGTTACTCCTGAAAAAAGTTTTTAATGCAATAATCTCCACAATAATTACCATTTCAACAGAGAAGTGTGTCAGTGCTTACCAACAATTAAAAACAATAATATGACATGGTTCTGCATGCATAAATGGAAAAATTGGGAGAACAAATTATCATATAACACCAAAAATGCTCTCATTTCTGCCAAAAGTTTGTTGAGTATGGGTAAATTATCTCAGCTTTTGTGCCCTCACTAGTAATTATTGAAAAAAGTTACTGGAAGTTTATATATAAACACACCTAGCCCAGTGAAAAAACAGTTTTCTTTCAACTATGTAACTAAACAAAAATTATTGAGCATGCAGCACATTATCCTACGCAGCCATACAGCAGAAAGCCCAACGTTTTGCACTAAGTTATTCACTAGGTCTTTTAGTTATTGTGTAGAGGTTTTTCTTTGTATCGTGAGATACTGCGTATAGTTATTTTGTTCTCGTTGCATATGATTTGATGCTGTTATTTATCTCGGAGGAGCTATAGAGAAGGGAAAATTTCCCAGTGGCAATTGAAAGTTTTGTTTGTAGTAAACTAATCTGATACGTGATGTTCTTTTAGGTACTGGAATTTCTTGAGAACATGGGTCCTGACGACAAGGTGATTGTCTTTGTTGGGAAGAAAATGAGAGCAGATGATTTAGCAAGTGATCTCTGCTTAAAAGGGATTGATTGCCAATGTATCCATGGAGATCGTGAACAGGCAGATCGAGAGCAAGCTTTGGATGATCTGAAGTCTGGTTGTGTTAGGATTTTAATTGCCACAGATGTTGCATCAAGAGGAATTGATATTACTGATGTTACGTAAGTTGTACATTTGTATCCCATCACATTTTTAGTAAGAATTTTTGCAGCAGTTATTAAACTTAAGCTGCAAGATGTAAACATTGACACATTGCGAATAAATTAATATTAAATAGCTGTTGAATGCGATAGGAAAGCAGCTTAGGAAGAACAAAACCAAATGCCTACTTATTTGACTGTAAACCCTTAAAACAGCAGGAGCTGTTTGGACGTAGGTCTCAATGTAGCATAAACATTTTACTTTTCCAAAAAGTGTATAAATGTTAATGTAATAATGTTTGAAAGTAATATTTGAAAATTATTAATATTTATAATAGTAAAATCAGTAACATTAACCTGCACAGGAAGAAATCTTTAACTGCAATTACTTGTGTGTGCTCTCAGTATTTTCACATCATGTGTAAATCTGTTTTGGTGTCTGTATATTTAGACACCACAATTAAAGAGAAAACTGAAACATTACCTCATAAGTGAAGGAACTGTTATGATCTATCCTTTCCATCATCACTGCCAACAACTAGATCTAAACCATTTCTGGTTAATTCTGCCCTAGAATATTTTGCTCCATCCATTTCTAGGCCGAACAATCTTCGATCTTCGTAGTTTTGGCTTCCAGTTCAGTAGTGACTTGAGTATCCCTTCTTGGATTCTAGTTTCATGCTGTTTCCATGTGCTATTTTACTTTGTAGCTTCTCGATTCAGATTAAATATGTTTTTTGCCTAATTTTTTTTCCCCTTTCGTATCAAGTGTGAATAGCCAGCAAGTACTCTTAGAAAGTGCAGCTCTTTACTTGTATCCTTTTGATCTGTCATTTAATAAGTGCCCAGCATTAACATCAGTACATTGATACTCTCTTAATACATTGTTCAGGAAGTATATATCTTCTTGTACTTTAAAAAGGCTATTTGATTGTGCCACAAGGCTACTGAAATTTCTCTAGCTTTGTTCTCTCATCATTGTTTGATATCAACTTTCTCTATCCAAGGTAAAGGCATTTGTTGACTTGTGCTCGTATTGGCTGTAACTAGTTATAAATGCCATCACTTTTGTTTTTGTTTTCTTTATTTATGTTAATGAATGTAGAAAAGTAGTCTGTTAAAGAGGACCGCTAAACCTGTCTTACTCGAAAGGCAAAACCATCAGTAAATTTGTTGATGTAATTGTGAAATAGTTGTTAATCATTAAATATTCTTACCTTCACATTGTATAATTCCCAGCTTTTAAAGTCCTTTGGACTGGTAAATCTGTTAATGCAATGTCAGTATTATGAAAAGGGTAGGTTGCTTCTCACCATATAAGAAGGTTGTTGAGTTGCAGACAGGCACAACAAAAAGAGTATTAACCAAGTAAGCCTTTCGGCCAGAAGGCTTTCTACTGAAATAGACTACACTCACTCACTCTCTCTTTCATTCATGCAAATGCAGCTCACACACACACGATAGCTGTTTCTGGCTACTGAGGCCAGACATCAAACAACAGCATATATCGGAGAAGCAGTCTGGGTGGTGGGGGTAAGTAAGAGGCTGGGGTGGGGAGTGGGAGGGAGAGCAGGGTACAGGTGCGTGATGGTAAAGTGCTGTTTGTGGGAGCATCCAGGGACAAGGTGGAGAGAGGTTAGGGCTGGTTACATGGGGGAGGGAGGGGGTGTTGGAGGAGAGAAGTAAAAAGGCTGTGGGTGTGCTTATAGGAGGCGGCTTTCGAGTGGGAACAGGGAATGGTTTACATGGGCAAAGGACAATGATTAACAAAGGTTGAGGCCAGGAGGGTTGTGGGAATGTAGGATATATTGCAGGAAGAGTTCCCATTACGTGCAATTCAGAAAAGTTGGTGTTAGGAAGGATCCAGGCACAGGCTGTGGAGCAGGCATTAAAATTGAGAATGTTGTGATAGGCAGCATGCTCAGCAACTAGTTGGTCCAGGTGTTTCTTGGCCACAGTTTGTTAGTGGACATTAATGCAGACAGACGGCTTGTTGGTTGTCATGCCCATGTAGAATGAAGCACAGTGTTTATAGCCTAGCTTGTAGATTTCATGACTGGCTTCACGGGTAGCCCTGCCTTTCATGGGATAGGTGATGCTTCTGACCAGGATATAAATGTCTTCTTTTCAATCTAATATGTATGCTAAGTCATAGTAATATCTTGTATGTACCTACATTTTTCTGAAACCCAAACTAATCTTCCCCATGGTCATCTTCTACCAGTCTTTATATTCTTCTCTAAATATTGTGTGTCAGTATTTTGCAACCATGGCTTTTGAAATTGTTTGTTCAGTAGTATCCACACCTGTCAACTCCTTTGTGAGTACATTCTGGACACACATGTGGCCCGCCCTTGCAGTACTGCTTCCTTTTCTGTGCTGCATGTCTATCTTCCTACTATTCTTTCTCCCTTCCCTTGTGGACAAAGTCTTGTGTAAACCTGGGTAACCAAAACTTATGAAAGTGTTATTCTTGCCTTTGTCTCCTTTCTTGTTCTGACGTCTTCTATCCTTTCTCCGCTATGGCTTTTGAGGTCTCCCTTTGTCGTTCTTCCTCCCTGTGTGTGCTTGAGGGCCGGCTCACACATTTGATGGTCACTGGGTAATGCATAACTCAAAGAACCCAGGTCAGCAAATAGGGCTCGTGTGTACCTCTGGTGAAGGCCAGGCCCAGGGAGGGGTGATTGCCAGAGCTGTTACCTTCCCAACTCCCAGTTGGTCCCTCTGTCTGCAGTTGGGGAGATGTGCCTGAGGTGTGAACAGCCACCTAAGGTGGGTGGTCTCGCCTCTGTGGGGGCCCCAGATGGAAGGAGCACACCATTGGCAACACTGGCAATTGTGGGGGATTCACCCCTGAAGAGTACATCAACTCCATCGATGCAGCCTCCATCTAATAAATGGAAATGCAAAGAGGCCAAGGACACAACAAATCTTCCAGTTGCACGCACTACCTCAAGGTGTCGGGCACAAAAGGTGGTCAGAACTTTTCTACAGTGACTGTGTTTGTCATTAAAAAATGTGTGGACATAATTGCAGGTCCACTAATGTCCTACACTTGCGTATGCAATGGTACTTTGCTTCTAGACACATAGTGCCTTTCAAGCCCGAAAACTACTGAAAGCTACGCCCTCAACAGATATCCTGTTCATGTAGAGGCTCACTGAATACTGAATTCTTCGTATGGTGTCATATACTCTCAGGTACATGATGGTATTACTGAGGGGGATATTCAACATTATCTCTATGATCAGGTTGTAACTGCAGTCCATATTATTATGAAGTGCTTACTCGCAACCTTTTCTTAATGTTTGATCAAGTGGAGCTCTCACTGAAGATAGACAGGCTACGAAGTCAACATCATCAGACTCTACATACCAAACATGGCTCCTAATGTCAGCAATATAACCCTACTTGCCTTTCGCATAAAAACACAGCCAAATGTGTAACTTGTGGTAGGGCTGTTCTACAGTGGCCGTCATGCCTCTTCATATCGCGAATGTTGTGTGTACCCCTATGAGTGAAGGAAAAGGTACCCTTCAGTGTAGCTTGTGAATGTTGATTAGCTGAAAGGCTTGCGTACCACTATCTGGCAGTTACAGTACCATTGTTCCTACGCCAAGGCCTATGAAAGATACGGCCATGCAAACCTTCAGTTAAGTGCTACGGTTGTGAAGTTGTGCTAAGGTGATGTCCTCACCTCCTGCCACAACAGTTGCTCAACCTACGAGAAACCCTTTGCCCACACTGGTGAAGTCACTTGTGACGCAACCAGAACAACGTAAATTTAAAAAGGAAGGCACACAAGATGACTTTTTGCACCCCTCAAGTCACAAACGTATTTGTCCACATCTGACAAACACAAAGGTGCTGAGAAGTCGGACAAAAACAAATATTCTTCCCCTTCTCCAACACAGAAATCCTCTAAAACAATGACATCACGCGGCACCTCCATCCGTCGACCTCCATTTCATCGGTGCGAATCACAAACTGATTTTCCATCCTGGAGTCAGCTGACTGACCCGGGGAGGTTATTGGTACCTGTGAAGGAAATAATGGAACAGGATCCTCCAGCTTCAGAACCCTGTAGTTTTATGCAGCCGAAGTCTGGCACTCGGCAAGCACCAAAGTAATTGCCCCTTTTAAGAGAAATATCTCATGTCATCTAATATGGCTATTCTCCAGTGCATCATTCGCGGCATCAGGTCACGCAGGGCAGCGTTAAGCCGGTATTTTGATTGTAGTGCCCAGTTTTATGCCTCCAAGAAATGAAATTACACCCTCAAGATAACTTTGACGTCTTCATTGCAGTACATTTCGACCTTCCTTCCAAGAAACAAACTCCAGCTCTAGTGGAGTCATGATGCTCATTTGGGACATCCTTAGCCAAGCCATTTCATTCAACACCTAACTACAAACTGTTGATGTCCATCTTTCTCTCCCCAGTTATACCTTTCCTCTTTGTAATATCTACGTACTACCATCCTTTGATCTCAATAGGGCAGAAATACTGCAGCTTACTGCCCAGCTCCCTTAACACTTTCTGCTACTCGGCAACTTCAACACCTACCATCCCATTTGGGGCTCTCTGAAAACCTGCCAGAGAGGCTCTCTACAGACAGGTATTCTCAACCAGTTTACTCTTTTCTCTCAACACTGGTGAACACACATTTCTTTCAGACTCCACACACACTTTCTCGCACCTGGATCTCTTGTTCTGTACTGCACAGCTTGTCCACCGTCTAGAGTAGTCCATCCTCTGACACATACTCAAGCGACCATTTTCCGTGCTTAATTTGTCTGCTGCCTTCTGTCCTATCTGTGTGCAGTACCGACTGGTAGCTTTCTAAAGCTGAGTGGTGGCTCTACTCTTCACTGGCAACTTTCAACAAACAAAATTTGCATAGCAGCGATCGTTAGGTAGAGTATCTTATACTAGTGTTATCCTTACCGCAGCAGAATGTTCCATCCCATGAACCTCTTCCCTACTGCAAGGTGTTTGGATCACTTGATGGACTGAGGAATGCGTGATGCTGTTCACCCATGGAGACGTGCTGTCAGTGTCTTTGAAGGCTATCTCACGAAAGAGAACTGTATATGTTATAAACAGTTGCACGCAAAGCATTGTAGCAATAGGTTTCCTGCTATGTCGCAGGAAACCTATTTGAATCTCTTATACTAATTCTTTCAACCGTTTTGCTTCCTCTTCTGTTTGCTGTAACCTAAGTCGGATATCTGAAGATACATACCCCTCACGATTCCTGGCCTTACTGTAGCGAACGATGTCATTGTGGACCCTATCGATATTTCCAACACCTTGCGTCAACAGTTCTTGAACTCTGCCCCTTACCTTCCCACCTCAGACGTGATGACTGGGTGTTGTGTGACGTCCTTAGGTTAGTTAGGTTTAAGTAGTTCTAAGTTCTAGGGGACTGATGACCATAGGTGTTAAGTCCCATAGTGCTCAGAGCCATTTTTTTTCCCACCTCAGAAACAAGTGGTGGAGGCTTGAGAGATATCTTTTCCCTTTCAGAATCACAAATGCTACAATAACACTTCTCGAACATGCTCTCATCTCATCATAATTCTCCACTCCAGGACCATACGATATTAACATTCAGATGTTGCAGCACCCATCTCTTGATGGCAAGAACTTTCTCCTTCGTACATATAATTGCATCTGGATAGACGGCACGCATCCCAGTCATTGGCATGAAGCCACTGTAATCTCCATACACAAGCCTGGTAAGGACAAACATGTTCCATCCAGTTACTGCCCAGTTGAAGACATGCATGGAAAAACAGGCTAACCCTCAAATGGAAAAGATTGGAGATAAGTGTTGCCATCTGTTGCTGGGTACGGGAACTATGAAAATTGACTTAGGTCTCACCCCTAAATGTCATTTAGGGGTGAGGCCAATAATGTGAATTGCTCTCTGCTTTGGGTGAATAAGCTGATACAATGCCAAGTGGGGTGTACTGATAATTGTGTATTGTTCTTAAAGTCACTTCAGTCATTCTTCTGGCAACAATTGTAACATATCTGCTATAGAAGACTCCCCATACTTGTTGCTTGCATTTAATGTCTCAACTTGTGTGGAGTCAGAGCTGTTTCCTGGTTATTTCTGTCCTTACCTGTTCACTCTTTTTCACCAAATGAAATTGTGTGCACCTGATTAAGACACTGGGCAAATACTGGTATTGTTTCTTAATCTTCTACTGACATCATCCTTCTTGAATGAGGACATCTGCTTCACATTAATGACCTCACTATTAATAGATTTTCCATTAAAATCTGCCATATGTTTTCCAGTGAGAGTATGGTTGGTCATCATCATAGAAGAACTGTTAGTAAAATTGTTGAAAGGATGTGCACATAGAAAATGTTTATATCCATTATATGTTTCCACATATCTGAATTTTGTGTTATGATTTTCAGGCACATTTTTAATTATGATTTTCCACGTAACATTGAAGAATATGTCCATAGAGTTGGTAGAACAGGCCGTGCTGGAAAAACTGGAGAGTCTATTACTTTGGTGACTCGCAGTGACTGGGCACAAGCAAAAGAACTTATTGCAATACTTGAAGAAGCAAATCAGGTCTGTTTCTAACATGTCGAGACATTTTGCAGAGCTGTATAGATTTGTGTAATTACAATACATACATTTTTATTTTCCAGGAAGTACCAGAAGACCTTTATAAAATGGCAGAAAGATTTCAGGTTTGGAAGGAAAAGAGAAATGCAGAAAGGGAGCGTGTTCGCTATGATGGAGATAGTGCCCGTGGCAGCAGAGGTGGCGATTCCTTTGGTTTTGGAGGCAGAAGAGGACGTGGTGGCGGTGGTGGTCGTGGCCGTGGCAGGTGGTGAAAACTACTGATGTACATAATGTTGTAATGTTTATCTAAATGTTCTGTGATTGAAAATAAATTTTCTTTAATATAAATTGTTAAAATTTTCATTCTGCATTGATGAAAATCCGAACAACTTGTATGGAATTAGAAACCACATGTGGAGCTTAATTATAAGTTGGGTTGCATTTGCTTGTTGAGTGTCAAAACTTCCTGCTGAATTAATGCACGATAAGTGTCACCTTGCATTGTTTTGCAAACATAGGGTGTGTTCAGGTGCCTTTGGTTGACACATTGCTGTAATCTGGGTACCCATCGATTAAATGTGTGCTGAGGTCAAGAGGTAAAAATCTTTAAATCAGTCATGAAATGCAACTTATAAAACCCAAGGCTATCTTATTATATCACAAGAAACCTGTATTTGCACTTTACCTTCTGCTGCCTCCTACACTAAAGCAGTAATATGAGGTTGCAAAAATATATGTAAATTAATGTGGTGTTAATGGTAAATCTCATTGGCATGTAGTTTTCAGAATCATGTTAGATTTCAGGATCATCAGGAAAAGCCAACACTAAATATGCATGGAACTAAACTTCCTCTTGTATGGAGAATGCTTCTATTTGTACGTACCATCATAATGTTTTGAATCATTTAAAGAGACAGTTTTCTGAACCAACTGAAACGTTCCAATTCTGAATCTTGGCAAAGGTCGTTGGTAGCCCAGCATATAATCATCATCCTAGTGCACTTGTTTTTTCACCTTCGTTCTGCTTTTTTGATGTGGACAGGTAGAACCTACAATCGACACTTTGATTGCCAAATTGGTCTTCAGGTACTTTACCCGGGAAGTTTCTTTTGCCATTTTGATCACATCAGTTGAGCCTTTACTGCCTGGTAGAACAACATATTTATAAATCAAACACGCAGAAGAGTGCATTCTACAGTAATGAATTTAGTTAACCAGATTTTGGCTTAAAAGGCCCTCAGTCACACTGACATTGTGATAGAGATCACTTCATTAAAGTCCATTATATTTCGGGCATGCAGCCATGCAAATAAAATTTCTTCAACTGATATTTGGCCACTTATTGTCCGGCCATCCTCAGAGTGGGTCGCAAGACTGACAAGGTGCCAAGTGAGGCCTTAAATGCTCCACTGCGGCGGTACTGCGCCTGCGAGTCACAGACGCTAGTCGGCAGCAAAGAGATATGCTTGTACTCTTTGTTGCCAACCAACGTCTGTAACTCACAGGTACAGTACCTGCGACTCACTCTGAGGATGGCCGGATGATAAGTGGCTTAAATATAAGTGGAAGAAATTTTATTTGCACAGCTGCTTGCCCTAAATGTAGTGGACTGTTAATTAAGCTTCGAAAAGTTTAAAATGCACATGCTGATGATGTTGTGACTTGGCAAGACAGCCAAGCCACTAGGAGATAGCCGAAAGGCACGCGTTTAAGCTCACACAGGCTGGCGTGAGGTCTGGAACAGGTAAAGTAATTATACTAGCAAAAAAAGGTACGTAGCTTCTGGAATACTTAACTTTAATCCATAATTGGTAAACATCGGTCTGACAGTACATGCATCACAAGATAAATAGCAAATGATAATGGCACCTTGCTAGGTCGTAGCAAATGACGTAGCTGAAGGCTATGCTAACTATCGTAATTTGTCAGTGAACCATCGCTAGCAAAGTCGACTGCACAACTGGGACGAATGCTAGGAAGTCTCTCTAGACCTGCCGTGTGGCGGCGCTCGGTCTGCAATCACATAGTGGCGACACGCGGGTCCGACGTATACTAGCAGACTGCAGCCGATTTAAAGGCTACCACCTAGCAAGTGTGGTGTCTGGCGGTGACACCACAGATGAATGTTTACAGTTAAGAATAATGGTGATTTAACAACAAAAATAATAAATTTTTGACAATATAATCTAATTGAATAGATAAAGTCTACTCACCAAGTGGTGGCAGAACAACACACACATAAAAAAAGGGTTTTACGTATGCAAGCTTTAGGAGCCAATGGCTCCTTCTGGCAGAAGGGTTGAAGGGGACCATCGCACTCCATCAGGATCTGATGGACACTGCAGGTCTTAAAGACTGGTTTGACAAGGCCAGTACAGTTTTTGTTGTGCTTTTTGGCAGTTCACTCTGTATAGGAGGTAATAGTTGTGATATGGAAGAGAATGATTTTTGACACCGTCAATTATGTCACGGAAAGGGAGACGAAAAGTTATTAGCTGTCATCACGATGGTCTTGAACTGCGAGCTATTCATGTCAAACAGTATGCCTGTAATGTCCTAGTTGATGTATTTGTGAATTATTACCGTCCTGTATAGGGAAGATCAATATAATCTGATCCGTGAAGATGTACTTTCTATTACTGGTGGGAAGATAGAGCTAGGTAAGGGCTTTTTTTTTTTTTCAGCAAGGGGGAAGTTGCAACGGAGAAGAAGTCGACTGGTAAGAAGTAATACATGTTTGTTCTGGATGTGGGATCAATAAGCAACAGTTCAGAATTAAAAGTAACAGTGGTGGTCATAATCTAAACACAAGGATTCTCAAACACGGAACACTTCATTCCGTCACCCTCAGTGTTGGGACCGATAATACTTCCTGTGCTGGAAAGTCAATGAAATTTGAACTACAACAAAAGATTAAATACAAAGCAAGAAGAAATTAAGTTTTCAACAAAATATTTATCAACAAATAGAGCTGTTTACCTTGTCAGTGTGGTCAACAGCCGAGATTATCACATTGCAGAAGCCGTTACCAGCACTGTGGTTATTAGGAATTAAGAGGATTCTCTAGTTGATCAGCAATCATTAAATCTATGTTCTGCGACTATGTCAAAGTAGCGTTTAATAAGCCCTTGATTCAGAATATTGTTGACTGCAGCTTCCAAGGACTAAAATTGTTTTATTGCTTCATGACAATGCGCCAACAGCTGATGGTAGTAACATCTGCCCACTTAAAGCAATGGCATGGTCAACTGCACTGCCAACCTCCTCAGCCGCATAGTTCACCAAGAAGAGAAATCCAGCTTCCTGACCACAGAGCGACAGAGGGAACTATGCTTGAAAATTTGGTGAGCCGAATTAAATTAAAGCTGACCTGTTTTGATTTTGGTGGTGGTGCATTTACTTCATGGTTAGTTAAAAAGGGACTTGACACTCAACATTGTTTATTTGTTCAACAGAGTTGGCAAAATACTGTGGTTGTTAGTTGTAGACTAAGATAAATTGCAGGCATACTGTCATTTTCATTGTATGCTGGTAGTGACGAGAGGCATCGGGATTCACTTATAAGATTTACTTGACAGTTTGAGTAAACTGAGTACTAAACTAGATTCTGCAGACCCAAATGTAGGAACTCAGGGTGATGAATTAAAAACTGAATTTAACAGTAAGTTAGATATTAAGGAGGTTGAATTCCTAAAAGAATTAAAGGCTCAAAGGGATGATTTGAAAGTTGAAATGCAGGTAACTAATGGGAAACTCGATCAGCATATCACAGTCAAAGAAAAACCAGACATTAAAAATAGGATCGAAAGATATGGAGTTAAATGCATTTTAAGAGCTTACATTCTTATGGATTTAATAGAAAAATATTTAATTAATTCCCAGGCATAAAATTACATCAAACAACACACTATGTTTTGCCAATATCTGAATGTCGAATTTCGAAAATGGAAATCTTCACTCTGAAACAGTAATCAGGGTTTCAGCGATGACTTTCTTCCTCTACATTAAACTGTTCCTTTTAATTTTTTTTCTTCGTATGTCTTCACATTATGTAGTCTCGCAAAGTAGTTTGTCGAATACCATACTTCTTCACAGTATTTCTAATTGATATTGCATTTGACTTTATATCTTAAATTACTTTAGTGAAAGCTGTATATCTAGAAGTGTTTCTCCTACTGCATTACAAACAAGACAGACAATAAACATATAGTAAGCACAACGAGACAACAGTGGTTTTCATGGCAGAACAAACTTGCACTGTAAGTAATGCAGCTGTTCTGCCTTATCAGATGCCTGGTTGAGTCTGTACTGGCATACTGTTTCAACTTGACAAGTTTCAGTAACATGGAAAAATATTTTTGTTCTGAAAATCATGATTATAGAAATAAGATTATTTTGTATTTCAGTACAGTTTAAAGGGCCTAAATTGATAGAAGTTACACACTTTACCATTTTTACTCTTTCTGCTGTTGGTGACAATGAGTTACAAATTGTCTAGGGTGTTTCCACACCACCTTGCAGGAGGTCTTATCAGTTGGCCAGAAGCCAGCAGTGGCGGCTAATAGCTAATTGTGTTGGCATATACAAGTGAATTTAGAAGTTGTGTATAATGGTTGAATCTAGACCCCCAGCTCAATTCTAGACGGTTCTGTGGCACTCGAGAAAAGTTAACACTGGAGTTGCTCGACCTGAGATATTGTAATAATAGCTGGAGTAGTTATAAATAGTATAGTGAATGGTGGGTCACTTGATAAGTGTTGGTTCATATAGTTCTTTATCACTTCAGGAAGAAGATACACTATCATGGGTGGATAACAGTAAATGATCTATTAATGTTTGTCGAAGATCTTGACATGTTAAACATAGTGTGGAGACTACACCCAAGGGGAAAATGGTCAAGCAGGTAATAATGAAGAAACCTGTTGTCTACCCCAATTTCAAAGAAAAAATGGTTCAAATGGCTCTGAGCACTATGGGACTTAACTTCTGAGGTCATCAGTCCCCTAGAGCTACTTAAACCTAACTAACCTAAGGACATCACACACACCCATGCCCGAGGCAGGATTCGAACCTGCGGCCATAGCGGTCGCGCGGTTCCAGACTGTAGCGCCTAGAACCACTCGGCCACCCTGGCCGGCTTCAAAGAAAAAGTGAAAGTTAATATTGGAAAGTAAGGAAACAAAATAATAGAAGTAACCAAACACAGATACTTACCTCTAATAATACAGTTGCTAATGCACCGACTAATTTGTCATTTTCTCACCAGTAGTCTATAAACAGTGAACATTCTGGGGCCAGGACCAGGCTTGAAGACAGAACAGTCTTATGTGGAGAAGAGTACTCCTCGCCCACAAAGTGATTATGGGTGAGTGGTTGCTTGGAAGAAAACAGTGATAAGGAAGAACAAATAAAACCAATAGTTTAGAGGAAAGTTTTCGAAATGGATGTGGAGCAAGATATCCGTAATGTCACAAGAACTAATGCTAACCATTCGAAATAAGTATGTTTGCCCAACACACTCTTGAAGGTTGAAGGCAATTTATGCTGAAGCATAACTGGCAGCAAAAGCAAGCCAAAGAATGAAATGAGACTACCTTTACTTTCCATCACACTGTTAATTCTGCCAAATGTAAATTTATATGTGCTGCTGGCTGCTGGGCAATAAAAGTCCCTCGGCTTTAATACATACAGTATTGCAGATAAACTATCTACAGAGCACTTTTTGAAAATCATTAAATTGCATTTAAACAGGAATTACTAACGATGAATATGTCCCTCTGGAGGCCACAGCTAATACAGTAGCAGTGGTGGGTTACAACACAGCAAAGGAAGAATTAATAGAAAGCATTAAATTAAAGCCACAGGAATAGACTATAACTGAAGAAGAAGAAGAAGAAGAAGAAGAGGAATTAAACATTTTAGTTGCGTATAAAGTAGTCTTTTTTCTGATAGTAGACAAAGGGCCGCTGGTAAGTATGTGTGTAGATTTAAGATAAGGGATGAGTCTTCTGAAAACCATATTCTCTACCTATGAGTCATCGTGTGATGGTCTAAAAAGAAAGCCAACCGGTGTGGCCGTGCGGTTCTAGTCGCTTCAGTCTGGAACCGCGTGACCGCTACGGTCGCAGGTTCGAATCCTGTCTCGGGCATGGATGTGTGTGATGTCCTTAGGTTAGTTAGGTTTACGTCGTTCTAAGTTCTAGGGGACTCATGACAACAGATGTTAAGTCCCATAGTGCTCAGAGCCATTTGAACCATTTTTTCTAAAAAGAAATACAAAAGGTCATTGACGAATGGTATTATTTAACACAGTTTGAGAGTATACAGTAATCGGTAATCCTTCGTTAATGCTGGAAAAACTGGTCGGAGGCATTCGGTTGGTGTTAGACATGGGTTTCAAACAAGCGGATTGACACAGAGAGATATGCCTGTCAGTGTAAAAGAATTAGTGCTGAAGTCCAAGGAAACCACTTTTTTTTAGTAACATGGATTTATCAGGGTGTATATACCGCGGGACAACCAGGAGATCTGGGAAAACCCCAGGGATTTTTTCGTCTGGAAGAACAATACGGAAAACCCGAGAATTTTTCATTGTTTTAGTTTGAACGAGGAAAAAAAAACGAAAATAAAGCTTTTAAGTTGCAAAGGAAATGCGCCATATAAACAACAAAACACAGTACTCATACACGTCACAACTGCTTGGTTAGATTCGTTTGAGCAGTTGCGAGCATGTTCATGCGACTGCACAGTTCAGTCGCGCCTGAGCAGTACCTTCTTCCACTTCTGGGTACAGAAGTGTGGCATTTAACTACATAAGCAAGCAGCCAGATGCTAGCTGGAAAAATTTTACTGGCGCAACTGAGCTGCCAGATTCACGCATGCGCAACAGGCCCTGGTCTAGGGGTCGGGGAGCAAACTGGGTTATCTGCCCCGGACAGGAATTTCAGGGAAAAAAGGTGGGGGTGACGGGCGCCAAATTCATATTCTTTATTCTTGAGGAAAAAACCTTGTTTCACAAAGCACCTATCATCCAGAGCACGTTGGTCTATGGATTATTCATACGATTTTTTAAACGCATCCCTGTTGGTTTTTGAACACATTCTAAGTTGATTTCTGAATGAATCGTAAGTCGATTTTTGAATGAGTTCATAATGTACGTGATGTCTGCCAGGGGAGTTCCCGTCCCGCAGACAAAAGGGGACGGGGTTATACGAAATGAGCTGATAAAGCCGAATGGGGAGAATGACAATCGCTGTTGCGTTTGCGAATGATCAGCGTTGTTATAATTATGAGTGAAATGCGTAGATTCAGACTAACAGAGCAGAAATAAACGACTAACAGGAATAACTGGTAAGAAATATTCCGTATTATCTTCTCATCCAAGAAAATGAAATTTTAACATTTTTGGCCAGACCGCTACACTAGTATGGGCCAGTTGTGCAGTTTCCGGCTAGCAGCCGCTCAAGTTCAGTTCTGGGAGTAGTGTGGAAAACACGTTGTACGAAC
Source organism: Schistocerca nitens (assembly GCF_023898315.1). Taxonomy (NCBI): domain Eukaryota; kingdom Metazoa; phylum Arthropoda; class Insecta; order Orthoptera; family Acrididae; genus Schistocerca; species Schistocerca nitens. Next base: position 139,781,640 of record NC_064620.1, on the reverse strand, counting down.
ATGTAATAACGCTTAACCGGAGAATAAACACGGGTTAACTAAACAGGTGATTGTGACAAGGCTGGGGAAGTTAACCGGGAGAGTAAGTTTTGACACTAGCAGGAATAGTTACAGACTACGTGATGCCAAGATTGATTGTTAGAACGAGGAAGGAGAAGAAACAGGGACATAAAACAAATTATGGAAGAATATGACGATTCTAAATTTATATAAATATTTCATACTAAAACTTTCCTATCTCCTGCTTCAGGAGCTGGAGCGTATGAATGAAATGTGAAACTATTTCCTAACATAAAACTTTCTGCTTGTAGTAGGCCTAATGGGCATTTGATATTGGTACTTCGTGAATTATATTCTGTCGTGTTATAAAAATGACCATGTGTGCCAAAACAGTCTCGTTTATTTGGTGTGTGTTACAATTGCTGCAATATTAGCCAGGCCTATTTCGTTTTATCTAGCAGTGACAAAATACACATAATCAGATTGAGAAACCACACTAGGCTTGAGTACTATTTGTATTAACAGCTTTTTCAGTATTAGACAACGACATTTCGTTTTTTCATGTAGCCAAACGTTTGATGAACTTCGAGATAATAGATTCTTTCCCAGAAAGGAAAAGCACACCATGTGAAGCTATAGCAATATTAGAGAGAAAAAAATGCTAGTGCTTGAGGATTGAAATGTGTACTGTCTAGCTTGTCTCTTGCCTTTAGTGGTTTTATGTATCATATTTAATTTTATGTCGCACAACAACAGCAAGTTATTATCTAATAAAGAGCGCAAATTTTCTGAAGAGTTCTTGTTCTTACAGTTACAAATAAACACATCCAGTATCAATTGCGAGGTTTTATTATTATTATTATTTACTGAGCAGTATGTCAAACCAGCCGACTGGTAGCGGGAGAGGCACCACAGAACATTTTAATTTTCACTGTCCTGAATATAGTTTGATGGCATCCATTACAAAATATTACACGTTTGAATTCTACAGAGGGAAATAATGACGTGCGATAGAACAATGCTGTGTGAAGAGGCGTGGCATTCCACTTCGGTACACTTAAGACCAAATAAAATGTCTTACATTTGCTCGAACATACATGTTTTATGCATCAGACTCTTCAAAAAGATGTGCGCTACAAAATGAAACCATTTTTGAGAAGTCGAATTTTTTGTCCTACCTCAAACGCTCGGAAAAGGGGGGGGGGGGGGCAGGGTGCCACTATCTATAGTATTGCCCAGGTTCGGAAGTATCGTAGATCCGGGGGTGATGCACAGAGTAGTCTGAGTTGTATGAGGAGGTGGGCAGTTTCCACATGACCCGTGTTTACGTGTAGTGGTTTTGCTATTTCCTCTTCGTTTATTGCTCTCACGTCAAATGAAAACAAAACGGATTTCTGTGGCCGGGAGCTATCAAGTGAATTAAAATACATTCACATAGTTAAGGAAGGCTAAAATGTGTTATTAATTTTAGATTTTATTTCCGCCATTCTGACAGTCAAGCATTAATTGCCTTGCAGAACAATGGAGTTATTTTTGTCGGTTTGCTAAAGAAATTTTGCATTTATTAATCATTTCCACTGAGGTAGTCAATTTATTTGAAACGAAGTGTTTAATTCCACACTATTGACTAGTTTCAACTGGTCACTGCATTTCAGGTGCACATATTCATCATCTAGCACATATGGCGTTATGCCTTAATAAAGAACCAAGCATGAGATAATACAGTACTGGTACTCCAAGAAAATGTACATCCGGATCTGGACATACGAATGTGCACTTTAAGCCGAATTATGCAACAGGCGCCATCGTGCTTGCGCAGATACGATGACGCAGGAAGCCTGTATTTTCGCACTGTGAACCATTAAAAGGTCTTACATTGTCATAAAAGAAACAAGACATCAGAGGATACTCCAAGAGCATCGGAATTTAGTGAACCATTCCAGCTGGCGCTCTCTGGCAGCTGCTGAAACGAACCTGTTTTTAACAGGTCGCGAGAAAATATTGCGAATGGTTGTTTGAACAGTGTTACTTTTAAAGTAAATTTACTTTTACGCAAGATATTTTATGTTCAAGACTGTACGATGAATTTATTAAATCACAGAACGTTTGACTCTCACTTAAAAATCAACCCTTTAGAAGAATTTCGAGTCCAGATCTGACATTTACGTCGTCGTTAAAAATTTTACTGGCACATTTGTGTGATGTATCTTACAGTGTAACCCACAAAAAAGATCAGCATTGTATGTGAAAGGTTTTCTTGACTTGTGGCAACACTATGTATATTAATTTAAACAATTAACTTTTCCTATTTGTGTGTTCGCTCTACTTAACAGTGATGTTACTATTGGCTGACTTCATCACGTGTCCTATGCTCTGATCCTCTGTCATCGGCTGGCGAGATCACGACGTGAGCTGAGAATGGCTGACTAAAGTGTATCGCAATCTCTATTATTATGTTTTGGAAAGAAGCATGGGGTGTTTTGGAATTCGAATTTATACTTTCGTAATACGAAAATGTGCAGAGTACGTGTTGCTGCACATTAAACATCATTCCAAAACGAGTCCCCCCCCCCCGAGTTACGTTTTCTGAAACGCCGGGAAATTATACGCCGGTGTATAAAGCCATAACCATTCAAAGGATTGATAATTTTTACAGCTCCGAGGAAAAGTGTACTGTCCCTTAAAACGAAAAAGTGTATTTTCACGCGGGAGAAAGTGTATTTTTAGCCGGGAAATCCGGGAATTTTTTTTCCCGTGTCCGCGTATACACCCTGTTGCAGTGCAGGCTATTGGGGGTATCCTTACACAAAGCCCGTACATAGCACTCTCGTTCGAAGGAACTTTTATTTATTCTGTGTACTACCTTTTGGCCTGAACATAGTAGCAATTTTTATCCGTACCTTGGGCAAATCATTGGGTAATTGTCTAGTACAGAAATTAATTACATATGTAGATAATATGCTGCCCATTTCTAATAAGTGAGAAAGTGAGAGAAGTATTGGGTGTTAGAATTTTTAAAAGGTTACAGGGAAAGGTAATAACAAAAAAAACTAGTAAAATCTCATGGGCTTATAAAAGAGATACAAACTGGTTCACAAAGGATTCAAGCAGTAAGACTGGCCAGAAGCATGAAATGTAAAACAATTATGTTCATTTTTAGGGTTAGCTGGTCTCCATAGGCATTTCGTAACAGGACTAGCATTGAACGATCCACAACTCCTATGCCTACTGAAACAATGGTCGAAGTGGATTTGGTATGGTGGTGCTGCAGAGACATTTAATAATATCAAGCAAGCCCTAATACAGCCAAGATTTAAGCTATCCAAAAATGCATCAAGCATTTAAATTAGCCACAGGTTGCACTCAAAGGGAATGGGACCCTGAAAAAAGGGAAAGAGCATGACGAATGTTAATCTTTTTTAAATGAACACCATATGAAAGTGTATCATTTTACAACACTCATTTACTAAGATCACATTAATGCACTGAATTTAAAATTAAAAATCTTTTTATTTATAAGGTAATAAACATGTAGTAGAACTACTACAATATTTATTTACAGTGAACGCATTACTGCACTGAAATGGTGCAGAAGTTAGATTGTACCACGCCCACTCACACACCAAAAATCAGTTGGTTCGACAGGAGAAATTCATCAACGGAGTTGAAGGAGATGATCACCAATAAATCCTTTAGGCTTCTCTTAACCTGAATTTCATTGGTTGTTAAGTTTTTATGGCTGCTGGCAAGTTATTGAAAATGTGTGTCCCTGAATAACGGACACCTTTTTGTACAAGAGTAAGTGACTTTACATCCTTGTGAAGATTATTCTTATTTCTAGTATTGATTCCATGAACTGAACTGTTGCTTTGAAAAGGTGATATATTTTTAATGACAAGTTTCATTAAGGAATAAATATATTGGGAAGCAGCGGTTAGTATCCCTAGTTCCCTAAACAGGCCTCTGCAGGATGTTCTTGAGTTCGCACCACATATCTCTTATTGCACGTTTTTGTGCCCAGAAAACTTTAGCTTGGCTTGATGAATTACCCCAAAACATAATCCCGTATGACTATATGAAGTGAAAGTAAGCATAGTATGGCACATTTTTCATTTTTATGTCCCCTATGTCTGACAGAATTCCCATTGCAAATAGAGATTTGTTTAGACACTTCAGCAGTTCTGTGGTGTGCTCCTCCCAGTTGAATTTGTCGAGCTGTAATCCCAAGAATTTAACACTGTCCACTTCTTCTGTCTTCTTGTCACCATATGTTGGGCATGTACTTGTGGGACACCCCTTAAAAGTTCTGAACTGCATGTAGTGTTTTTTCAAAGTTTAGTGATAAAGAATTGGCTAGGAACCAGTGAGTAATGTAGGCTACACAAATATTTTATTAGCTTATCTTCCTAAGACTACACTTGATTTGCTATTTATTGCAATGTTTTGTATCATTGGCAAACAAAACAAACTTGGCCTCTGGTAATGTTACTGATCAAAGGGCATTGATATACACAAGAAAAGGTAAGGGCCCTAAGATGGAACCTTGTGGGACCCCACATGTAATTAGTTCCCAGTTGCCTGATAGCTTAATACATGTCTCTTTCCTAATAACACTCTCTGTTTCCTGCCAGAGATCTGTTACACTATAATATTCTAATTTACTTAAAAGGATATTGTGATTTACACAGTCAAATGCCTTTGACAGATCACATAATATACCAGTTGCCTGCAAATTTTTGTGTAATGAATTAAGTACATTTTCACTGTAATTCTAGATAGCCTTCTCAATATCAGAATCCTTTAGAAATCTGAACTGTGACGTTGAAAGTTTGTTATTTGCGATAAGATGCTTATAAAGCCAATTGTACATTACCTTTTCTAAAAATTTTGAGAATGCTGGCAAAAGTGAAATCTGACAAAAATTTGACACTACTTCTCTATCTCCCTTCTTAAACAGTGGCTTAACTTCAGAATGTTTCAACCATTCAGGAAATATTCCACTGATAAATGACTGATTACAAATAAAAGAAATTAAAAGACTGGGTGTGGTGGTGAAATGATGGCTGTGTAGTGCTGGAATGGGAACAGGGAGGGGGGGCTGGATGGGTGAGGAAAGTGACTGACGAAGGTTGAGGCCAGGAGGGTTACAGGAACGTAGGATGTATTGCAGGGAAAGTTCCCACCTGCGCAATTCAGAAAAGCTGGTGTTGGTGGGAAGGATTCATATGGCACAGGCAGTGAAGCAGTCACTAAGATGAGGGATATAATGTTTGGCAGCGTGTTTAGCAACAGGGTGGTCCACTTGTTTCTTGGACACAGTTTGTCGGTGGCCATTCATGAGGACAAGACAGCTTGTTGGTTGTCATGCCTACATAGAATGCAGCACAGAGGTTGCATCTTAGCTTGTAAATCACATGACTGGTTTCACAGGTAGCCCTGCCTTTGATGTGATAGGTGATGTTAGTGACCGGACTGGAGTAGGTGGTGGTAGGAGGATGTAAGGGACAGGTCTTGCATCTAGGTCTATTACAGGGGTATGAGCCATGAGGTAAGGGATTAGGAGCAGGGGTTGTGTAAGGATGGACGAGTATATTGTGTATGTTCGGTGGACGGTGGAATACCATAGTAGGAGGGGTGGGAAGGATAGTGGGCAGGACATTTCTCATTTCAGGGCATGACGAGAGGTAATCAAAACCCTTGCGGAGAATGTAATTCAGTTGCTCCAGTCCCGGATGGTACTGAGTTACGAGGGGAATGCTCTCCTGTGGGACCTTGGGAGGTGGTGGGAGACTGGAAAGATAAGGCACGGGAGGATTTGTTTTTGTACAAGGATAGGAGGATAATTACGGTCAGTGAAGGCTTCAGTGAGACCCTCGGTATATTTTGAGAGGGACTGCTCATCACTGCATATGCGATGACCACGGGTGGCCAAAGGCCTTAATGGTCGAAAGCTTGAATTGTTTGAATCTTTTTATTGTGCCTATCGCGACTCAGCATCTCCACTATATGGTGAACAGCAACTTTCCATATTGTCTTTATTTTGTTATCTGGTATGACTATCTTTTCCTTTGATGTCTGCATTACAGTCATTAATATTTTGCAGTATTTCTTGTAATGTGCTATAACATCAATGCCACAACTGTTTCGGATTGACAGATAGTTTTCTTTTTGTTTTACAAGGTACCTCTATTCCTTGGGTAATCCATGGCTTCTTTGTAGACTTTGCTCTAACCTTGGTTAGTTTTGGGGGAAAACAGTGTTCAAATAAGGTAAGCACTTTATTAGCAAAAGCGTTATATTTTTCATTCATGCTATGAGCACTGTAAATATTCACTCCAGTGAATGTCTCTGAGGAGTGTCCTAAAATAATCAATTTTTGGCTTATTGACTACCCTCTTGAGTTCAGATTTAGCAGATTTTATATCCTGCTCAGTATTAACATTTAACAGAAGGAACTGCCTGTCATGGTCTCACAAAAGTGAGATGCTAACCTAAATCCTGTTCTATACCAGTGGTCACATGTGATGTTCAGAGAGGCAGATTATGTCAGCTGGTTTTGAGGGCTCTAATTCATTTATGCAGATAATCAATTCATTAATTTCATTTCTCAGTCCTCCAAAATTTTAATGCAATAACAATATTTTATGCAAAAAAGATAGCCGACATTTCACATTGACTGAGTTAAACCAGGTAGAGTTGAAATTCTTGCTGATTGTTGAAAATTCTTAACCAACAGCTGTTTATGCTGATGTAATAAGCTAGAATTAGGTTTTTTGGTTTCTTTCTCAAAGTGAAGGTTTGTCTCTCTTAAAACTTGGTTTCTTTCTGTCCCTCCTACCCTAAAAAAGGGTCTTTTCTGAACCATATAACAACTGGCATTTTATCACTCACGACAGTGCCTCCCCCCTTTAACTTTCCTGCTATTTTACCAGCTAGTTTACCTTTCCCTTTCCAAAGAGCAGTAATATCATGGTCAGGTAATAAACATACATATTTGATATTATTGGGAAATCATGAAAGAGAGATGTTGCCTAAGTAAACAATCCCATTTAAGATAATGTTGGTTGTCAGCAACGTCATGTCGAACAGGAGAAGAAAGGGCAAAGTACCCTTATATTGTGATTAACTGACAAGCTGACCTCCAAATAAGATACAGCTGGGATACTGATGAAAGCTGTGTAGGACATGCAAAGCCACAGCAGTAAAATGTGTTTCTATAAAGGAAAGTTATGATTTTTGGTTAAGTTGTATTGACTGCAGAGGAGTACATTTTAAGAGACAGCAGGTGGGGAATCTGTGATGAGGGGCAGGTTATAAATACAGTAGGAGTAACTTACCTTAAAATATATGAAGGAAGAGGAGAGTACAGATGTATGTAATGATTAAGCAGGATACTGTACCCTTGTATATATATTGTGTAATGGATAGTGCATGTGGACCAAAGGAAATAGGGATAACATACACCTAAATGTAGGAGAAGAGCGATATATAAAGGGTGCAGCAGCGTTCGTAGCATAATTTGACTTGCGTAGTACAATGATGTACTGCAGGAAAGCGCGCCAGCTCGTGCCACATTTGTGTACTAATGAGCTGCCATTTAGAGTGTGACAGTGATGTGGAGCAGTGGAGTGCACAGCATCGTGCCTTTGCTGTTGAAATTTATTTCAGGATTAACGACCCTGTTATTGTTACCCAGCATCTAATTTGGCAACATTTCAACTTCGGACGTCATGAGAAACTTCCAGATGGACGGACCATTGTGAGGTGAGTACATGCAATTCAGACAACAGGTTCTGTTTGCAATGGCAAACGGGAGTGATGTGAAAGAACTGCGCAGACACCAGAAGCCGTGGAAAATGTAATGTTCATTATGCACTATTGCATAGCCTAAAAAGATCTGCTAATCGTCATGGGCAAACTGTGCGTATTTCCGATCACTCATTCAGGAGAATATTGCACGAAGATCTCCATTTTCACCCATATAAGCTGCAGATTGTTCAGGAAATTAAGCCTCGTGATTGGGTTTCATGCGAAACATTCTGCTTAAGCACGCGTGATCTCTCTTGTCAAAATCCACAAATGTTGCACACCATCCTGATGTCAGATGAAGCTCATTTCAAGTTATGTGGTTCAGTGGATAAACAGAATATGCGTTATTGGAGTGATGTAAACCCGCATGAACTGCACATCAAACCATTGCACAGTTCTCATGGCACAGTGTGGTGTGGAGTTGCTTCCTTTGGGATTATTGGCCCTTACTTATTTGAGGATGAGAGCGGTGTGGCTGTAACTGTCACCAGTGAACACTACCTAAAGGTGCTCCAAGACTTTGTTCTTCCCCATTTAGGTATGGTCAATGTGGATGTGGAACAATTATGGTACCAACAAGGTGGAGTGACCTCGCATAGAGCCTGAATTTGCACGGATTTCTTGTGACAGTCATTTCCCGGTAGCATAATTTCCTGTTTTGGTGACATTTCCTGGCCACCTCGCTCACCTGACATTTCATGTGCAGACTTTTTCCTTTGGGGCTATCTGAAGCAAGAAATGTTCCGAACACGTTGTGCCACCATTTCTGAGTTGAAGGATCCCATCGGAACTACTGTCGGCAATGTCCCAGGGAATACGTTACGCCGAGTTATGGAAAGCTTCCAATGCTGCCTAGACGAATGTGTTATGCAGAGGGGGCATCATTTGACAGGAGTCATATTCAAAAAGTAATCCACACAATGGACAATGACTTACACATTAGTAGATGGCATACCTTTAACTAGTAATTGACATAAGAGGTAATTTATTACAGTTACTGCCTGATCGTGTGTTTTTTAATATCCTACTATCAACACTGCCGCACCCTGTATATATATTTTTGCTGTGAGAATTTGAGTGGTTGTTCAGGAAATTATTTCTGTGGAAGGAGGTGTATTTGATGATTTCTACAGAAGTATAATATTGTTTAAGGCTTACTCCAAAGCTGCAAAGTACGAGGTCTGTCTAAAAAGTATCTGACCTTTAATTTTCCCACACACAATAGACTGTAAATAGACTGTAGACAGTAAAGGAAGAGACCTTTATGGGCATGTGTGAATTTTGCCCCCACCTTCCAGTGCGTCAGTCACTGCCTGTCGGTTGCTGAGTGAGGTGCTACACAACGTGTTCGTTGGATTACCAATTCTCTCAAGATGACTGAATGTGTTTAGCAAAGATATTTTGTCTAAAGCTTGGTGATTCTCAAAGCGAAACAATTCATAAGATTCAGCAGGTGTTTGGACAAGATGCAATGGGTGTAATACAAATTAAAGAATGGTTCAACTGATTCAAAAATGGCCACACATCAGCGGAGAGTGACCAGCATTTTGGCAGGCCCCAAGCTACTCGGAGTGCAGCTGTTGTTGAGAGGGTGTAAGATTTGGTGATGGCAGATTGTCATCTGACCATGCGGGGGATTGCCCAAGAGGTTGTAGTGAGTAAAGATTCTGCACATGCAATTTTGTGTGATGATTTGAACATGCGCCAAGTGGCTGTGGAATTCGTGCCCAAGTTGTCACTGGAACAAAAAGACCTCTGTTTTGATGTTGCACAGGACCTTATGGACACCACCAACACTGATCATGGGTTTTTGAACACAGTGATAACTGGAGATAAGTCATGGGTGTACGGGTACAACCCAGAAACAAAAAGACAGTTGTCACAATGGAAGCATCCAGAGTCTCCAAGGTCAAAGAAATTGCAGCAGGTGCAGAGCAAAATCAAGGTGACGCTGACTGTCTTCTTTGATGTCCGTGGAATTATGCATCACAAATACACAATGGAAAGACAGTGACAAAGGAGTACTATCGAGATATTCTCCGGCAACTCCGTGATGCAGTTCGGCGCAAAAGACGAGACAGTGGACAGCGAAAAACCAGCAACCGCATCACAATAATGCCCCTTCATATTCATCGCACTTGATCCAAAATTTCTTGGCCAAACACGGAATTACAGCCGTTCGCCAACCTCCCTACTCTCCAGACATGGCTCCTTGTGACTTCTGGTTATTTCCGAAATTGAAGACGCCACTGAAAGGATATTGTTTTGAGAATATAGAAGAGATAATGTGGAACATGATGGATCTAAACACCATTCCAAAAGAATACTTCCAGAGGTGTTTCCGGCAGTGGAAGGATCAGTGGGCTCAGTGTGTGCAAGCACAAGGGGCCTACTTCGAAGGGATTAGGGTCCCAACCCCGTCAGGTATTCAAAATATTTTTTCTGGCCAAAGGTCGGATACTTTTTAGACAGGCCTCATAGTAGAGGAACTGAACTGAGTTGTAGTAATCTAATTCATACATTGATTTAATCATTTAATGATAATGACACAATTTTACTTGAGCATTGTGTGTTGTTCATGACACAGCTAATACAAAGTAAAGGTTTGAGTATGAAAGCAACAAAATGTTGCTACTTATCCTAAAAATCAACTCCTCTGATTTGACAGTAGTAACACAAAGAATAAAATCACATTTATAGATATTGGCTGTTGAAAAGCTTAAAGGGTCTATGGAAAAACAAAATATACTGTCAGAAGCAACTGGATATGTCCAACGACTGGAGATGTATGCCTATTTCGCAACTACACATTGGTGTGTTTGGTAGAGTTTCGTATACCATACTCTATTCAGTTTGTTAAGCATCATGGTTTGGGTTTGTAAAGGTTCTTAGGAGGGGTTAGTTTTGCTTAGTGTAATTATATTAGCCCATCTTGTACTCTAGTTTGACTACAGAATTTAAAAGAGTGCTATTGTTACAGCTAAATAAAAAAACAATATATAAGTAACTTATGGGTAAGGTGCTATGGTTTTATGTAAAGGATTGCATTAATTACATGAGCAGAATTAAGTGAGGAATAATCATGCTGTTTACCTGAAGAATTGATAATTAACTGAATTATCTGCCCCCTTTGTTTCCAGTCTACAGATATAGAGCATTAGAGCCAACATAAAAATAATGTGAGCAGAACATTTGATGCCTATAACTAAATTTGAGAATTTCAGTTCATCTTGAATGAGTGACAGTTCAGTAAAGATCTTTTTTATAACCTGATTACATTGTAAGGGTTAGTGGTTACTAGTTCTGTGAGTAATTCACATGTAATGATTGAGCAATATTATGACTATATCACTCTTCAAGATTTGAATATTGCAAGTTTGTATTCTATAAAATTGTTTTCAGTTTCTAAAGCTGTAGAAGATGAATCTATACTACTAAATAAAGACAAGTTGTTGTTTAATGTTGTTACCAAAAATCTTGAAAAGTTGTTGACCAATTTACTTCAAATTTTTGCATGAAACAAATGAACATTGAGATGGATATAGGTCACACATTTTTTAATACATATGGTATACAAAAATATATGTCATGATATCTAAAGAGAAACATTATTAGCAAAAATCTCAAAGTTCTTGACTAGGGAAAAAGTTGTGAGGAAAATCTCAAAATTCTTACCAACTTGCTTCAAATTTTTATGTTATAGTCTAATAAACATTCAAACAGCTATATAATAATTTTAAATAACGATGTACTGCTTTCTGTTAAAACAGACTGTGAGAAAGAAAATGTCATGTTGAAAACTGTGGTTTTTTAGTTTTAACTAAGGTGGCACAGCAGTTAAACATCAGGCCAACTATTTTTCCTGTTATATTCTTTATTTGATTATATTCTTTCTCCTTATATTTATAATTTTGAATAAACATTTTATACACAGCAATCTACTGTTTTGTTACTTCCTCACAATATGTTTCAGCAGAAAAAAAGAAAGATGTATTAATGGCTTATCTGCTTACAATTAGAATACTATAATAGAATCTAAAACTTTGTAACTCAATCCCTTTGCAAATTGAAACTGTGCCAAACACTGTCATTGAAGCTACCATCTTCACAGATCCAGCAGCAGCAGGAGAGGTCTGTATTATATTCCATATAGCAATGAACCCAACTAGTTTTCTCGTTCATTTTAAGTAACTTCAATTCTCAATCAATGTTGCATTGACAATAACAATAAACAAAGCTCAAGAAGGGTGGGGGGGGGGGGGATGGACAGAGAGGGGAGGGAAGGAGGACATAAGGATGAACATCCAACTCTCATACACTGTGAGATTCACTAGTATGTTCTAAGGACTGGCTGTAGATAATTTTTAAATGGTATGAATTACCTAGTGTGTCTAGCTCTACCAGTATTTGACATTCAATAGTTTTGATGACGTCATTTGTCTAAGGAGGAGGATATATGGTGTAGCATATTGCTGTGGTAAAGCGATGTCTTGCACAACTTTTAAAGTACCAACAAATATTGGTTACCTGTTGAGGTATTATTCTTAGTTAAGTGATTCAGGAGGGCATACTGCTCAGAAGTTCTTTTTTTCTATTTGTCTGTGTAACCAGGAGTGGATGGACACTGCATCTTCAAGATGGGCCAACAAGGACAGTTCTTTGTTTCTGCTATGTCTTTCAGGACGTGCTGGTTGGCAGTTCACTCCAGCTTGAAGATACTTGGCACACTATGGAAGAGAACAGTTAGTGAAAATGCTTGTGGTGTCATCAAAAGGGAGATGAGATGTTATTAGCTGTCATTAGGGGTGTATCAAACTGAGTGTCATGTCGAACAGAATACATGTAATGTCAGTTCATGTATTTGTGAAGTCCTACCATCTTGTAAAGGGGAGATCAATATAACAAGACTTCTTAAGATGTACTGTCTACTACTGGCAGAAGGTTAAAGCTAGATAAGAGCTTTGTTCTCAGCACAGGAGAATTTGCAACAGAGGAGGAAATGGACAGCTACAAAGTAGTATACGGTTCTTGTGGACAATGAATAAATAAGGAACTATTATCTAAATGCAAGTATTCTCAAACACAGAACCTTTTGCCTTATTTAAGTTTTGTACCTTCATTGCATCTAGCTGTTTTTTGGATGGAGGGTGGGCAGGAGCATAACTTTTGCTCACAATTTAGGGTTAGGCATTTATTCACATTGGTTACCTTTCCCAATTTTCTGTCCTGTCAGAGTTTATAATTTCTTGATCTGTTGGCTGGCATTTGCTGGTTATATGGGGAAGAAACAAAGCAAGTTCAATGTTTGGCAGCAAAATGTCTATTGGGTGGGTAACACAGTTGTCTACAAAAAGGACAGTCTTGATTTTCTGTGGCTGAACACTTTTAACCATATTGCAAATTGTACTCCTGTCATTGATTTGTTTACTTCTGTGATGACGAGCAACTTCAGTTTCTCCAATCTGTCACAATTGGTGCAAGCCAGTTGTCATTCCATCTTTGCAGAGCTTCCTACTGCAGTAGTTTCATTTTGTATGGTGTAAGATTTGTCATGTGTAAGTTTGAAAATCAGTCAAATTTTATCTACATTGAATGCGACTCTCTTCTCATACTGTGTCTGCTCAGACCTCATTTTTCCTGGCATCATCATCATCATCATCATCATCATCATCATCATCATCATCATCATCATCATCAACAACAACATTGTTCATGGATTCAGTCTTGCCACTGATTTTTCAGTAAGTAATTGCAGCAAGTCCTTAAACTTAGTGAGTCAACTCACAGAGATAGTAAAATTTCTTTTTTCATCTTCCACATAATTTCTAAAACATTGCTTCAAGTACTGATCCACTTGAAGAGAATCTGATGCATCCATAGCTTTATGTATCCAGTGGATTGTAACTTTTTCCAGCTCAGCATAGCATCCCAGCTGCAACTTTCCAGTGCTTCATTCCCCCTCCCCTCTGCACAAGCAGTTTGTCCAAGGTTATAGCAACATTGAAGATGACATCATAAGAGACTGCAAAAATTCTTTCTGTAACAGCATCTTGTTCTCTTTATATTTCTGTTTAATTTGATAATTTTTCAGCTACTGAAGATACTTTCTTCTTATTTTGCACAGTCATTGCATGTAACTAAGCAAACAATTCACTGTGCAGAAATGAAAATGATGTTCCTTGACCACACACTTTGTTCCTGCTGGACGTGTGGTAGGAAACCTTAGTTGGCAGCCGTCTTTTGTGGGAGAGGCGCACTTTAAACAGATGGTACTTCATATAGCACTCTGTCTTCAGGCCACGAGTGGCCTACTGGCACCATCCAACCGCCATGTCATCTTCAGAGGAGGATGCGGATAGGAGGGGCATGGGGTCAGCACACCGCTCTCCCAGTCATTATGATGGTATTCTTGACCAAAGCCGCTACTATTCGGTTGAGTAGCTCCTCAATTGGCTTCACAAGGCTGAGTGCACCCCGAAAAATGGCAGCAGCGCATGGCGGCCTGGATGGTCACCCATCCAAGTGCCGACCACGCCCGACAGCGCTTAACTTCGGTGATCTCACGGGAACCGGTGTATCCGCTGCGGCAAGGCTGTTGCCTACTTTATATAGGGTCTTACAGAAAGCTTTGTGGGATTTGAGTTTAGGAGCATTTTACACGGGTAAACATTTTAGATGGAAATGTGTTACAGAGGTTGAACGGTATAACACATGTGCACATCAACAAGTTACAGCTGCAAGTGACAGTTATATCCCTCCTCTGTGGCAGCTGTTATGATGCCTTCTTCAACAATTTCATGTAGGCATTTGCTGCAGTCTCCACCAGTGCTGTAATGTGAATCTGTACTACTCACCACTGCACATACTCCTGGGAGTATACCAAACATAAAAACCAATCACCTGTGAGCAATAAGAATTCATGAAATCCATGTGAAGAATACTCTGAAGGCATAAGCATTCATCTTTTACCTATATGAATTTGCTCTAGAGCCACACCTTTCTTTTAATTGTGACTGCCAGTGTATCATCATTTTTGCTATGGACATTCTGGACTGAGTTGGAGGTCAGCACCTCCAAAAATGGCAGGAAAAGCCATCCTCCTCTTCGGACCAAGAAAACTGGGAGTCTCCTTGCAATAATTGTGCCATGGTACGGAAATCATTTATGAAGCAGTAGTAGTAGGAGCACAATTTGAGCAAATTTTTCCAATTTTTGACAGCATCAGTCTGAGGAGTCAGACAATCTGCTATGGTTCTCAGGTTTTCTGGTTTAGGTTAATCTCTATTTCTATTAATTAAATTAGCAATCTTGAATGTTGTCACACCCAGAAAGAATGGCCTGAACAAGTCCAAATGCACATAATGTATAGAATAGTCTATCAACAATAAACGGAGATCAGGAAGGTCAGACAATAAATGGCCTTTAAAAGGGAGTTATGAAACAGTTTCTTGTATGCCTTGCCAGTGTTAAACTTGTGAGCAAGTTCAGACGGGATTGAATAATCAGTGTCTCGGAAATGGGTTTGGGGGTAAGGCTCTCTGCATCCATGGCATTCGATAAGCTATTCATTTCAGCTGGGTCATGCTAAATGGTGAGCATTGCGAGGACATAGGCTGGTTGTGGTTGGGCACAGTTTAGGCAAATCTGGGGTTCCTTGAATTGAGTCTGGTAAGCACTGCAGTGACCATGTTGTGGTGCAGCAAAGTGATATTGTATGTTACAAGGAAGGTAGATCTCAGCTTCCCCTCTGAGACACAAATTTTTCTCAGAAGTAAAAAAAGAATGTTCAGTGTAATTAGTCAAAAGGGCTATTAGAAACTATTAACTTTTTACAGAATGTTTGTTGTCATGGACAAATGTTATCAACGTTTTTCATTTCACACCCTGTGGCAAAATGTAGATACACTTTATATTTTTCACAAAATACGTGAACTTCATTCTTACACTCATGCATTTTGTATCTTGAAGCTTCCTTGTGCACAAGGAATTCAGGGACATAGCAAGTAAGAACGTGGTGAATTCAGGTGCTGGACAAGTTTTTGTTCTTGAACTTCTTGTCTCTGGCTTTTGTGATTCTTTACTAGGGCTAGTACATATCATTCTGGTCTCATTGCCCATTTTCTCAAGAGTGTCACTTATTCTACGCTTAAAATGAAAGTCTTTTTCTCCAAGAGATTCAGTGTGTTCCGTGTATTCCAACCGTCTGCCAACACAGCCTAAAGCTGTTGTATAGAACACATTGTCTGTTTTGTAGACTTAATGAAAATTCAGTACATGCTAATTAATATATCTACATCTATAAATTGCAAACCACGGTGAGGCACATGGCGGAGGGTACATCCCATTCTACAGTTATTAGGGTTTCTTCCTGTTCCATTCACATGTGGAGTATGGGAAGAATGACTGTTTGAATATCTTTCTGCTTGCAGTAATTATTCTAATCCTATCATCACAATCCCTGTGTGAGTGAAATATTCCTGGAGTAATTATTTAAAGCTGGTTCTTGAAACTTTAATAGACTTACTTGATATAATTTACATCAATTTCAAGAGTCTTTAGTTCAGTTCCTTCAGTATCTCTGTGACACTCTCCCACAGATTAAGCAACCCTGTGATCACTCGTGCTGCCCTTCTCTGTATAAGTTCAATATCCCCTGATAGTCCTATCTGGTATGGGTCCCACACACTTAAGCAATATTCCAGATCTGGTTGCACAAGTGATTTGTAAGCAATCTACTTTGTAGACTGATTGAATTTCCCCCAGTATTCTACCAATAGATCAACGTCTACCACCTGCTTTACCCATGACTGAACTTATGTGATCATTCCATTTCATATCTCTACCAAGTGCTACACCCAGGTATTTGTATGAACTCGCTGATTCTAACAGTGACTCATTGTTATTATTGGATACCTTCTTTTTTTATTTTGTGAAATGCACAATTTTACATTTCTGAACATTTAGAGCAAGTTGCCAATCTCTGCACTGCTTTGAAAACTTATCAAGATCTGACTGAATATTTATGCAGCTTCTTTCAGGTAGTACTTCATTATAGATAATAGCATCATCTGTCAAAAGCCTGATGTTACTATTAATATTGTCTGCAAGGTCATTAATATGCAACATGAACAACAAGGGTCCTAACACCCTTCCTTGGAGTACACCCGAAGTTACTTCTACATCTGACAATGACTCTCCATCCAAGATAACATGTTGTGTCCTCCCTATCAAAAAGTCCTCAATCCAGTCACAAATTTCACTTGATACCCTTATGATCATACTTTTCACAATAACCATAGGTGTGGTATGGAGTCAAATGGCAACAAACAGATCTGACCTTTTGAGGATGTCAACACCGGAACTGGTACCAGAGACCACAACATGGTTGTGGCAACAACAATTAATAGAGTACAAAGGACAACTACAACAAGCAGAAAGATACACTACATTTTTCATATTAGGTGAATTGTGCTGCCACCTACTGCCAGGTACTCCATATCAGTGACCTCAGTAGTCATTAGACATCATGAGAGAGCAACTCACAAACTTCAAATGTGGTCAGGTGAGTGGGTGTCACTTGTGTCATACGTCTGTACCCGAGATTTCCCCACTCCTAAACATCCCTAGGTCCACTGTTTCCGATGTGACAGTGAAGTGGAAACGTGAAGGGACACGCACAGCACAAAAGCGTAGAGGCCAACCTTGTCTGTTGACTGACAGAGATCACCAACAGCTGAAGAGGGTTGTAATGTGTAATAGGCAGACGTCTATCCAAACCATCCCACAGGAATTCCAAATTTCAAGTACTATGACAGTTAGGCGGGAGGTGAAAATCTTGGATTTCTGGTCGAGAGGCTGCTCATAAGCCACACATCATGCTGGTAAATGCCAAAAAAATGTCTCACTTGATGTAAGGAGTGTAAACATTGGACGATTGAACAGTGGTAGAACATTTTGTGAAGTGACGAATCACGGTACACAATGTGGCGATCAAATGGCAAGGTGTGGGTATGGCAAATGCCCGGTGAATGTCATCTGCCAGCGTGTGTGGTGCCAGCAATAAAATCCGGAGGCAGTGGTATTATGGTGTGGTCGTGTTTTTCATGGAGGGGGCTTGCACCCCTTGTTGTTTTGCGTGGCACTATCACAGCGTAGCCCCACATTGATTTTTTAAGCACCATCTTCCTTCCCACTGTTGAAGTGCAATTTGGGGATGGTGATCGCGTCATTCAACACAGTCGAGCACCTGTGCATAATGCATGGCCTGTGGCGGAGTGGTTATACAACAATAACATCCCTGTAATGGATTGGCCTGAATCCTACAGAACACCTTTGGGATGAACACCAACTTCGTGCCAAGCCTTGCCGACCGACATCAATACCTCTCCTCAGTGCAGCACTCCATGAAGAATGGGCTGCCATCTCTCAAGAGACCTTCCAGCACCTGACTGAATGTATGCCTGCAAGAGTGGAAGCTGTCATCAAGACTAAGGGTGGGCCAACACCATACTGAATTCCAGCATTACCAATGGAGGGCACCACAAATTAGTAAGTCATTTTCAGCCAGGTGTCCGGATACTTTTGATCACATAGTGTACATATGTTCAGTAAACTAGATTAAAAAAATGAGTAGTGTCCTATGTCGATGAGGAACTTGAAACTTTCAGCACATGTCAGGAGCACATAGAGGAACTCTGGCTCGAGTTTAAAAGAATAGTTGACCATGCACTGGGTAGATATGTACCCAGCAGAACAGTTCATAAGGAGAGGGAACCTCCATGGTATGCAGTAACCATAAAGAAACGCCTAAAAAAGAGAGATTACTGCATAATAGGGGTAAAACAAAGGGTAGGGCTGTAGATAGAGACATACTGAAGAAACATGTTTCACTATCAAGAGAGCTATGCGTGATGCCTTCAGTGACTATCATAGCAGAATTTGTCAAATAATATTTCACAAAAACCAAAGAAATTCTGGTCATATGTAAAGGCTGTTAGTGGCACCAAAGTTAGTGTCCAGTCCCTAGTGAATAAGATGGGAACTGTAATTGAGGGTAACAAAGCAAAAACTGGAATACTTAATTCTATGAGTGGGGTTCCTAACTATCTGTTCTAAGTAGCTTTCAGAGAAGGCATTTGGTATAGTCTCATCAGATATCTTATCCAATTTGTTGATAACTCCCATGGAAAAGTTATAACACTGTAAAAACTCAGACTGAGACAGGAACATCTATACCTACATCCATATCCATACTCTGCATGCATGGCGTAGGGTATGGGCCATTGTACTAGTTACTATGGTTTCTTTCCATTCGATTCACGTATGGAGCACGGGAAGAATGGCCATCTGAATGTCTCTGTGTGTGCTGTAAATATTCTAATGTTGTCTCACAAGCCATGTGTAAGGGTTGTCTGTTTATGGTGTCACCATTTAAAGCTGGTCCCTCAAAACTGTGTTAGCAGACTTTCTTGAGATATTTTACATCTTATCTTCAAGAGTCTGCCAGTTCAGTTTCTTCAGCACCACTGTAACACTCTCCCATGTGTCAAAAAAACCTGTGACCATTTGTGCTGCCCATCTCTGTATATGTGTTTACATACAATATTTCCCGTTAGTCCTATTTGGTATAGGTCCCACACACTTGAGCAAACATTTTTTTTCTCCATAGTCTTTCTAGATCTTGAGTACCACAGCATTTGAAACTTGATGACAGAAGTATAGATCTGTTATCAAATCATTTACATAGCTGCTTCATTTAAGCTTATTATTAAAAAAACAACCCCTCCTTTTCCATATTATCACAAGTGAAAGACATTAATATGCATATGACAGATTCTTGTTGTTCGTGATCTGTATTTTGTTTTTTATATTCCAAATAAGTTGAATTTTGTGAAGCAATTATCAAAAAACAAGTGAGTATATTCCACATCCCTTGTGGGCTTTTCTTTATCAGTTTTGGAACAATAAGAAAAAAGTCCAATAAACATGGTCTCTACAAATGCATACATTACGAGCAATCAGCACTTGTACAGTAGAAGAGATATTTCACAGTACCAAAGATGAACAACGCCCTCATAGCTCTTAAGGAATACATTTTAGAGCACATGTTTCATGCACATTGTTATCTTGTTTCAGTCTGTACTTCCACCTCTCAGAACATGGAATATTAGTTTTTAACACGTTTCGATTGCTGTCTGTAGAAATTATGGGTGTGTCGTGTTTCTCTAACAGTCAGTGTTTGATGAAGCTCAAAGTGTTGTTTTCCTGATTATTACTTCACAAAGCATTACATCTGAGCAGTGGTGGCTTGAAGTCAGTCATTCACTCTTTTGGTATTTTGGAGAGCCGCCAAATGGATGTTCCTGCTTCCACAAGGTGCTAGATGACTTGAAAAATATATAACAGGCATGATCAATTCCCACACATTGTTGTTGTAGTGTGCTTCCATGGTTGTCTTGATAGCAAAAGTTTATTATTAAATGCGGGACAGTTTGACTGATAAAGAAATTCTGAGGCTGCTTGAAGAATCTGGATCCAAATTTAACAAGGATGGTTTTAAAAGCCATGACAGTATTTGTGAAACAGACAGCAGTCTGCTTTCCTCTATCATCTTACGAACACGAGCCGCACAAAGAAGTTGCAAAAGTTTGACATCTGGAGAACTGCAGCAGTCACTGTGGCTCGACTAGTATGCTTTGAAAACCTGTCTATACTTTAAGGCACAAAAAAAAGAAGACACACCACACTGGAACTATCTGAATGGAATGGAAATCGGTAGCTGTGACATACTTGTGCAGATGAATGATAACAGTTTCAGAAAAATTGAATGATTTATTCGAGAGAAAGACATTCACAAATTGAGCAAGTCAGTAATGCAGTGGTTCATCTCTGGCCCTTACACAAGCAATTATTCTGCTTTGCATTGGTTAACAGAGTTGTTGGATATCCTCCTGAGGGGTACTGTGCCAAATTCTGTCCAATTGGCATGCTAGTTCCTCAAAATCCCTTGCTGGCTGGAGGGCCCTGCTCATAATGACCCAAATGTTCTCAATTGGGGAGAGATCCAGCAACCTTGCTGGCCAAGGTAGGGTTTGGCAACCATGATGATAAGCAGAAACGTCTGGAGTGTTATGGGCAGGGATCTCTGACCAGGTCTACATTTTGATGGTCTAACATGCCAGTTAGGTAGAATTTGGCACAATGTCCCTCAGGACGGCATCAATGCTTGCATAAGACCAAGAGGTGGACAATCATGTTATTAACCTTCTCATTTTGTGAAGCTTTTCCTCTCACAATTTTTCTGAAATTGTAATTGTTTGTTTGTCTGTAAATGCAGGTCAGATCCACCAATTTCCACCTGCAAAATTCCTTCGTGATGTCATTTCTTTTTTCCTCTCAGTGTGTGTACATATTTATGCAAGTGTGCATGTGCACATGCAAATAACTAACTTGCAGTTTTGAGGAAGTACCTCAGAAGTTCAGGTGTTCTTGTAAAGGAGTAGAGCTTTCCACATAACACAAACAGCTCTATACATAAAGTTCCTCTTACAGTACTTGTTGACTTAAATGACAGCCGGCCGCGGTGGTCTAGTGGTTCTAGGCGCTCAGTCCGGAACCGCGGGACTGCTACGGTCGCAGGTTCGAATCCTGCCTCGGGCGTGGATGTGTCTGATGTCCTTAGGTTAGTTAGGTTTAAGTAGTTCTAAGTTCTAGGGGACTGATGACCACAGATGTTAAGTCCCATAGTGCTCAGAGCCATTTCTTAAATGACATTTCAAAAGCATCATTTGTTCCAGATACCTATTTCTTGCACAAACATAAACAAGTCTAACTTCTTAAAATGTGTGTGCGCAATTTCCTATCCCAGCCAGATTGCTTACTATGTACACAGAAACTGGAGCAGAGTTCAAAAAATCTCTGCCCAAACATAGTTTCCATAAACAAATCTAAATGAAAGGCTGAATCACAATAGATTTTAATGTTGGGAAAATTCAAGCAGCCCATCACTATGTGAAACTCCAGGAAAGCCTAGATTTTTGTTTGTCTAAATGTCTTCCCACTTTATAGTGAATACATAACTGTGTTTGTATTTTCTACCATACTCTCTAAGCAAGCATGAGCAATATAATTTCAAAGGTATCTAGTGAATGCAGTTCAGATAATGACTGTTGTACTGAACTGAGGTCTTCAGTTACAGGTATATTTGGGTATATAGTGAGGTTCTTCTCCATCTGATGTCGTGTCTTTCAGTGGAATACAGATTCATCATCATTTAAAGTCAGTGGATGTTTGCCTTGATGACGATCTTCTGTGCTGTCATTATCCACAAGTATCTGTTCCTATTGGTGTTACATAACTAGATCAGCAATTGAAAGCAAAACAAGTTACAATGATGCCACATGTAGAAATATTTAACAGTCAGCCAATATTATTGTAGTAACACTGTTCATGTTACGTCGCACTTCACTTAGCGTAGACCGGGACTGTGTCCTAGGCATGCCCGATGTTAACTGACTGGGCACGGCCCGTGCTGCTGGAGTTGTTGTTGTTGTTCTTGTTGTTACGCCGGCAGAGGTCGCGTCCGAATTCTCGCATGCCCTCTGGTGGACAGGACTCTACTTGCGGCAACTACCGTCCTTGACGCGCCGTGCCAATGTGTGCCTCCCGCAATCTTTCTGGTGGCTACTACACTCCTCCTCCTTTGGGGGGTGAAGCCACTGTGATCCACTGCGTCGGAAGGTGGAGCGTCGTGCAGGAGCGATGACCTCCACATCCATTGGATGGCCGGAGTCGAGGGGATCTGCCAACCCTAGAGCCGGAACCTTCGAATACGGCTGGAAGTGGCCCACACAAAAAGGCTCCCGTTGTCCCACAACCGGAGCCCAGGACAGAACGGGTGACAAGCTGTCGAACTCCGGATCCTGTTCCACCTAGGGAGGGGCAAGACCCAGTGGCGGGGACGAAGGGGAAGGGACGACCACAGGTGAACTAGCCTCCTGCGAAACCGGGCCTGCTACGGGGGCCGGCTCTCGCTGGGGCATCTCGAATGATGGCGATGCCGGTGCTGGAGCTACTGGAGGCTGCCAAGGCTGAGAACCATCGCAGTGCGGCAGAGTCACAGCGGGGAGAGGAGGTAACGTCCCCTGTGAAACCAATACAGGTGCCGGCAATGGGGAAGCCGGTGTCCGAGAGGTCAGAGGGTGGGTGCCCGAACATGGACGTAGCTGATTTTGGTGACGACGTACCACCCGGTCCCCCGCCTGCAAGGTATAGAGCCGGCGGCCATTTCGGCGCAGGACCACCGCCGGTATCCAACGTGGATTGCGACCAAACCCACGGGCCCAGACCGACATACCCAGTGGAAAACCAGGTACTCCGTTTTGTGAAGACTGGCGAGGACCAGGCCGGAGGAGGTGCAGCAGAGTCCTAGGTTGACGCCCATGGAGGAGCTCTGCGGGGCTGCGTTCTCCCATTGGTGTGGTACGGTATGCCGTCAAGAAAAACGTCAATGCTTCCTCTGCAGGAAATTCGTGCACATACTTTTTCACCTGCGTCTTAAATGTGCGCACCATGCGCTCAGCTTCCCCATACGATTGTGGATGGAAGGGGGGAGAGCAAATGTGCCGAATACCGAAGTGCCTACAGAAATCCTGGAAGGTCTGCGAAATAAACTGCGGTCCATTGTCCGAGACCAGGGTGATTGGCAGACCTTCCACAGAAAAGATTTTTGCTAGTGCCTGGATTGCAACTTCTGAAGTGGTTGAGGAGCAGCGAACCACATATGGGAATTGGGAATAAGCATCAATGACAATGAGCCAAAAGCCATTGAGAAACGGACCCGCAAAATCGATGTGAACACGTTCCCATGCTTGGGTTGCCGGCGGCCATGAAGAGAACGCTGCCCTGGGAGATGCTTGTTGGCGCGCACACTGGGAACAGGCGGCCACCAAGTGCTCAATTTCTCTGTCAATACCGGGCCAGTACACATGTCTGTGAGCCAAGGTTTTAGTACGGGAAACACCCCAGTGCCCCGCATGTAATAACGTGAGGACCTTCCTTCGTAAACTTGCAGGAACAACCACGCGAGGAGCTGTATCATCGGTAGCCAGAAGGAGAACTCCTTCCAAGACCGAGAGGCGGTCTCGTAGAAGAAAATAATTATGAAGAGGGTCTGAGGCCCGGCCCGGAGGGCGGGATGACCACCCCTGCTGAATGAGGCGAACGACTTGCCGGAGAACCGGGTCAGCAGCCGTTTCCCTGGCGACTCGAGAACTAGTGATCGGGAAGCCATCAACCGCTTGGCGGGACGCCACATCCAAATGAAAACACATAATCTCCTCTCGATCGAACGTAGGATCCGGGCCCATCGGAAGACGGGAAAGAGCGTCGGCGTTGGCATGCTGTCCTGTAGGACGAAAATGAATGTCATAATGGTACTTAGAGAGGAACAAGGCCCAGCGCTGTAGTCTGTGGGCCGCCCTATCCAGAATCTGAGAGGCGGGACCGAATAACGATATTAACGGCTTATGGTCAGTGATTAACTGAAACTTCGTGCCATACAAGAAAGGGTGAAACTTGGTAACAGCGTAGACAATGGCCAAAGCCTCTTTTTCCACCTGGGAGTAATGGGCCTGCGCGGGACTAAGCGTTTTAGACGCAAACGCCAGTAGTTGCTCGGAACCATCTGCGTTGCGATGGGCCAGGACCGCCCCCACCCCATACTGCGAAGCACCTGTAGCCACGACCAACGGCTTATGGGGATCAAAAGTAGTCAAACAAGGGGCTGGCGTGAGGAGGCCCTTCAACGAGGTGAACGCTCGCTTGCGTGCAGGCGACCAATCAAAAGGAACACCCTTGTGCAGAAGGCAGTACAGGGGGTGGGCTATAGTGGAAGCCCTGGGAATGAACCGGCTATCTTGCCTAAAAAAGCTTGTAACTCTTTCAGCGAAGCGGGCCGAGGAAGGTTGACGATACCTTGGACCAAACTTCCTAGTGGCTGGATGCCGTGCCGAGAGATGGTGTAGCCCACATACTCAATGGATGGTTGGAAGAAGGTTGACTTATGCAGGTTGCAACGCAAGCCCACAGACCTGAATTTGAGAAAGAGGGTGCGAAGGTTGTGCAAGTGTTCCTTCGTGCTGCGGCCTGTGACAATTATGTCATCCAGGTAATTAATACAATGAGGGATTGTCGACGTGACATGCTCAAGATAACGCTGGAATATCGCCAGGGCACTGGATATTCCAAAGGCCAACCGCTGGTATTGGTAAAGGCCAAACGGGGTGTTTACGACCGCCAGCCGTTTAGCGTCCTCATCAAGTGGTATCTGATGATAAGCCTCCGACAGATCGATTTTCGAAAAATATTGGCCTCCCGCCACGGCAGAGAACAATTCATCAGCACGAGGCAAAGGATAGGTGTCCACCACCAATTGGGAATTAATGGTGGCCTTGAAATCGCCACCAAGACGTAATTTTCCCGAGGGCTTCCTTACAATAACGAGGGGCGAAGCCCACTCACTGGAAGAAATGGGAAGAACGACCCCTAGGGCTGTCAGCCGGTCTAGCTCTTCCTTTACCTGAGGGCGGAGAGCCAAGGGGATCTGCCTTGCGCGTAGAAAACGCGGGCGAGCCGACACCTTCAACGTTAAGTGAGCTTCAAAATCTGAAACACCCCCCAGGCCCTCCTCAAAAATATCTGGAATGTCTGAGATCAAAGATTCCAATGATTGATAGGGAACGTCTTCGGGGACCAACTGTATGGTGTCAGCGATAGAAAAACCGAAAGCTTGAAAGGCATCCAGGCCAAAAAGGTTAGCGGAGCTCGCATCACTGACAACAATAAAAGTAATAGGCCGAGTGACTGATTTGTAAGTCACGTCGGTAGTGAATTGACCCAGTAGGGGAATGAACTGTTTACCATAACCGCGTAGACGCCGGTAAACTGGCGCCAACAGGGGCGATCCAAGGTCGGAATAAGTTTGTGCATTCAACAACGAAACTGCCGTGCCCGTATCTACTTGCAGTTGTAACCGGCGCGACCGAACCGACACCTCGATAAACAGTTTGCGTGCCGATGCGTCGGGAGCCGGGCCCGATGAAACTTCCTGAATGTCAACGTCCATGTCCTCTGTACCTGCTTCCTTCGATTCTTTTGAGGCTGAGCGGCAAACTTTAGCAATGTGACCTTTTTTATGACATTTGCGACAAACGGCCCAACGCTGGGGGCACTCTGACCGATCATGATGTATATAGCACGACGCACAGGACGGGAACAGGGGCCGGCGGCCGGAATTCTGTTTACGCGCCGTGCGGGAGCGGCCGTAACGGCCGGATTGTACCGCTCGCACGTCGTCCACCCCGGACACAGTGGACGCGGCCGCGCCGCCCTGAACGACAGCGACGTCGCACTACGCTTCCAGTTGTTGACCTGCTGCATGAGAGACTTCATACGACTGAGCAATGGACAGGACTTCCTCGAGGGAAGGGTCTTCTAACTGCAGGGCCCATTGCCGGACCTCCCTATCAGGGGCCGAACGAACAATGACGTCACGTACCATAACGTGGGCATACGACTCTCGCGACTGCTCCGTGACAAAATGACACTTGCGACTAAGACCGTGCAGGGTAGCGGCCCACGCCCGGTAAGACTGATGGGGCTGTTTCTTGCATTGATAGAACTCGACCCTAGCCGCCACAACATGCGTGCGGCGGCGATAATATGAAGACAGCAATGAACACAATGCGTCAAAAGACAAGGACGAGGGTTCCTGCAACGGCGCTAGCTGCCGCAAAACTGGATACAGCAAGGGAGATATCCAAGACGAGAAGAGAGCATGACATACCTCCGCATCGGCAACATGAAACGCCTGGAAATGCTGCCGAAGGCGATGTTCATATGCGTCCCAATCCTCCGCCGTCTCGTCATACGGGGGAAAGGGAGGAGGGAACTGCGCCGGAGCAGACGGCGTGGAGAGCAACGCTGGAAGCACTTGTTTCATGGTGGCCATGAGCTCCGTCTGCTGCGCAACCAAAACCCGCACAAAATCCTCCATGCCATGGAGAAACTGCGAAACCGGAACAACGACGCAACACGCGAAAGAACGACCCTACTCGTCGCCAATTGTGTAGTAACACTGTTCACGTTACGTCGCACTTCACTTAGCGTAGACCGGGACTGTGTCCTAGGCATGCCCGATGTTAACTGACTGGGCACGGCCCGTGCTGCCGGAGTTGTTGTTGTTGTTCTTGTTACGCTGGCAGAGGTCGCGTCCGAATTCTCGCATGCCCTCTGGTGGACAGGACTCTACGTGCGGCAACTACCGTCCGTGACGCGCCGTGCCAATGTGCGCCTCCCGCGATCTTTCTGGTGGCTACTACAATTATCATGTTATAGACTGGAGTATAGGCTTCATGGTACAACATCGTTTTGACAATTTAAGGTCAGGAACTTGGCTACTACGGGGCCCCAGCCTTTGCAGCGTCATTTCCTTTCTGTGATGCATGTCTATCCTCTAGCTATTCTTTTTCTCCTCCCTTGGGGAACATCTCTGGGATGTTTTGGTAATGTGTTCTGCATATCCAGTAGCCGATAACAGAACAGTCTCTCCACTATTTTTTTTTTTTTTTTGTTCCTTTTTTCTTTCTTCGTTGCCCTTCTCCTATCCTTCCTCCACTTTGTCATTTAAGGTTCCTCTTTTTCTTCTTCCTCCCTGTGCACTCCTGAAGGCCAGCCTATGTGTCTGATGCATAAAAGGTGACAGGGTAATGCATAATTCTCATCCCCAGGTTGACAGGTGGAGTTCAAAAGTACCCCTGGTACAGTACAGGCCCAGGGACGGGTGACTGCCTGAGCCGCTACCTTCCCAAACCGTCAATTGGCCCCCTCTGTCAGGTGTTCAGGAGGTGTCGCATGAGGTGTGAACAATCACCTAAGGTGGGTGAGCCCCATCTGAGGGGGCCTCCAGTTGGAAGTAGTGCGCCATCGGAGACTATGGCAATCATGGGGGTTTTCTCGCAATGAACCAATCATCATCTTCACACTCACTGTCCAACAAATGTAAACGTAAAACATTACTATGAATAAGTTAGATTTAAGGTCATGTACTGATCATTGCAGTTGATCTGTCGCAGCCGTAGTCCTGGTTTCTTAAAGAGCTACTGTAAAATTTAACTATAGAGTTAAATGAATATTTAATACAGTATAATTTTTCAGCAGAGTATTTATTACGATCTCAAAGAAAATCAAAGCATCTTTACAAAACTCAAAGAAGTAGTAACACACTTACAATAATGAAATGAATCTTACTCAATAAGTTACATGCTTTCTGTTCAACTTCACACAAAGTACTGACAGTGACACCTAAACAATCCCGAACAATCCTTGGCATTGTTTAAAATGATTTTCTATTTAAATAACAACTAAAATATTCATCCTAAAACCAATGAACACATTTCAAAAAATATTATCATAGCTCCCATAGAGTAAATACATGATTGATTCCACAACCATATTATATTTCATATGTGTACCAATGCATAAAATTATTTCATTGATAATGGTTTTCTTGTTTTTGTATATTGCAAATGACACAGGTTATAAAAATGTTCCTACCAATTAATGGACTTCTACAAGTTAGAGAAATTATCATTTCATAATTAGTTTTTTCATACCCTTTCCACGAGTACATATTTGCCTACACCTTGTGACGACTGCAATTCTACCCTGTCACTAAGTATCGCCAAAATACCCGAAAAGTACTGTGTTAACTAATGCAGTCCAAATCAATTCGTATCTAAATAGACGTTTCTCCAAATTTTACTTCCCAACACAATATCTGACCATGAATTTAACCCAGTTTAGCATAGAATAACCATATTAAATAAGATTTAAGGACATTGGCAAAAAAATTTGTTTCTAACATCAATAAACAAAAGAATACCAAACTTGAGTGATGAACCCACAATTTTACACGACTCTCATTCAAAGTAATCACAACCCGCGTGGTTTGACAGCTACCCACCTTTGAATTACCCACTATAGAATGTTAGCACCAATAGCAAGCGAGCTTCACTGTCATTGGTCGACGTTTAAGAAATTAATGGCGGGCGCCCTTGTCCGAGTAGCAAAGCATTACAATACTTCTGGTAAATGCTACGGCACACGAATTTAGACACACACCCTCCAAAAGTTATAAAAAAATACACATGCAGTGGCAGCGGATTAAAAAAAAAATATTTGGAAATAATTAAAAGGGAAATGGCTACTGCTAATGGAAGTCAACAATGTCTACATAGAACACACCACTTCGTGGGGAACACTTTTATTCTAAAGAAGACAAATGTTACGTGTATGTCAGCCAAAAGGAAATTAAAATTATGTCCATTATAATTATCCGGGCTGTTATGCCGTGGTCGGTTGATGAATTCTGAGGTGATTCCCAACGTTTCGTCTCCGACTGCGGGAGACATCTTCAAGGGGGTCCGTAGCTTGATGGTCCAACACACACACTGGCTCGCTACTGACTGCCGCTAAATTCCGAGTCCGCGCGCCCCCGCGCCGCGGCGTGACGTCACGTGTTTTGAAAACGTCAGTGCAATTGGCCGCTGTCCGTCGCCTTCGATCGCCGTTGCCATCACCCAGTAGTGGACGAGTGGTACACATCTTCTTTAACACCGGCATCCATATACTGTTTAATTTGACGTCCTCCTCCCTTCGGTTGAAATTATTTGAGCAATTTCGATTGCCTCCCTGTAGAGCCTTTCGTAGTATCTGCTCGTGGACGCTAGTACTTGCGTCTCCTCAAAACGAATATTGTGGTTCCCTGGCTGGAAAGCATGCTCCGCAACAGCTGATCGTTCCGTTTCTCCTCTTCTACAATTTCCCTTGTGCTCTTCCAAACGTTTAGAAACAGTTCTTTTGGTGGTACCCACACAAACATCACCACAGCTGCATGGGATCCTATACACTCCAGATTTTTCCAATGGTTTGCGAGCGTCCTTGGCAGGCCTAAGGTATTCCTGTATCTTCGTGGTGGGCTTGTAAATTATGGTAATATTCCGCTTCATCAAGATCCTCCCTATTCTTTCCGTTACATTTTTAACAAACGGCAGGAAAACCTTAGATTTTGCAGTAGCCTGTACGTCAGTATGATTTCTGCGTGGCTGCCTCAACGCACGTTTTATTTCGGCGGACGAATATCCGTTCTTCGTTAGTGCATTGTGGAGATGTTCCATCTCAGCGTCGAGCAACTCAGGTTCACAAATATTTCTAGCTCTGTCCGCTAACGTCTTAATAACACCCCGCTTCTGTTGTGGGTGGCGGTTCGAATCCCGGTGCAAATAACGGTCCCTGTGCGTGAGTTTGCGGTACACTGAGTGGCCAAACTACCATTTTTGTTTCTAAACACAAGTACATCGAGGAAATGTAGTTTGCCGTCTACCTCCTCCTCCATAGTAAACTGAATTCTTGAGTTTATACTGTTCAGATGTTCGTGGAACCGGCTTAGTTCCTCCCTACCATGTCTCCACAACACAAACGTGTCATCCACGTATCGGAACCATATATTTGGTTTCTTGCTGGCAGTACCTAAGGCCTGTTCTTCGAATTTCTCCATAAAGAAGTGTGCAATTACGGGACTTAGGGGGCTTCCCATAGCTACGCCATCCGTTTGCTCATAAAACTGTTCATTCCACTTGAAGTATGTGGTCGTCAAACAACACTTAAACAGCTCTAAAATATCGGCAGGAAAAATTCGATCCAGCTGTTCCAATACATCATTAAGTGGAACCATGGTAAACAGCGATACTACATCGAAGCTGACCAATATGTCCTCCGGCTGGACCACTATGCCATTCAATCTGCTGATGAAATGTGTCGAATTCTTTATATACGAGTCCGAACGGCCCACATGTGGTTTTAACAGCGTAGTCAAAAACTTGGCTAACGAGTAGGTGGGCGAACCAATGACAGTATCGGTCTTAACGGAACATTTTCTTTATGAATTTTGGGCAATCCATAAAGCCTCGGTGGTAGCGCAACCGAACTGCAGAGACCTTTCTGTACACTCTCTTCAATGGAGGACTTTTTTATTAACCGCGACACAGTTCTGAGAACGTTGTTAGTGGGGTCCTTATTCAGCTTCCTATATGCTTGCGGATCCAGTAGATCTGTAATTTTTCTCTGATAGTCGGCCACAGGAAGCTGAATAAGGACCCCACTAACAACGTTCTCAGAACTGTGTCGCGGTTAATAAAAAAGTCCTCCATTGAAGAGAGTGTACAGAAAGGTCTCTGCAGTTCGGTTGCGCTACCACCGAGGCTTTATGGATTGCCCAAAATTCATAAAGAAAATGTTCCGTTAAGACCGATACTAAGTGCCATTGGTTCGCCCACCCACTCGTTAGCCAAGTTTTTGACTACGCTGTTAAAACCACATGTGGGCCGCTCGGACTCGTATATAAAGAATTCAACACATTTCATCAGCAGATTGAATGGCATAGTGGTCCAGCCGGAGGACATATTGGTCAGCTTCGATGTAGTATCGCTGTTTACCATGGTTCCACTTAATGATGTATTGGAACAGCTGGATCGAATTTTTCCTGCCGATACTTTAGAGCTGTTTAAGTGTTGTTTGACGACCACATACTTCAAGTGGAATGAACAGTTTTATGAGCAAACGGATGGCGTAGCTATGGGAAGCCCCCTAAGTCCCGTAATTGCACACTTCTTTATGGAGAAATTCGAAGAACAGGCCTTAGGTACTGCCAGCAAGAAACCAAATATATGGTTCCGATACGTGGATGACACGTTTGTGTTGTGGAGACATGGTAGGGAGGAACTAAGCCGGTTCCACGAACATCTGAACAGTATAAACTCAAGAATTCAGTTTACTATGGAGGAGGAGGTAGACGGCAAACTACATTTCCTCGATGTACTTGTGTTTAGAAACGAAAATGGTAGTTTGGCCACTCAGTGTACCGCAAACCCACGCACAGGGACCGTTATTTGCACTGGGATTCGAACCGCCACCCACAACAGAAGCGGGGTGTTATCAAGACGTTAGCGGACAGAGCTAGAAATATTTGTGAACCTGAGTTGCTCGACGCTGAGATGGAACATCTCCACAATGCACTAACGAAGAACGGATATTCGTTCGCCGAAATAAAACGTGCGTTGAGGCAGCCACGCAGAAATCATACTGACGTACAGGCTACTGCAAAATCTAAGGTTTTCCTGCCGTTTGTTAAAAATGTAACGGAAAGAATAGGGAGGATCTTGACGAAGCGGAATATTACCGTAATTTACAAGCCCACCAGGAAGATACAGGAATACCTTAGGCCTGCCAAGGACGCTCGCAAACCATTGGAAACATCTGGAGTGTATAGGATCCCATGCAGCTGTGGTGATGTTTATGTGGGTACCACCAAAAGAACTGTTTCTAAACGTTTGGAAGAGCACAAGGGAAATTGTAGAAGAGGAGAAACGGAACGATCAGCTGTTGCGGAGCATGCTTTCCAGCCAGGGAACCACAATATTCGTTTTGAGGAGACGCAAGTACTAGCGTCCACGAGCAGATACTACGAAAGGCTCTACAGGGAGGCAATCGAAATTGCTCAAATAATTTCAACCGAAAGGAGGAGGGCGTCAAATTAAACGGTATATGGATGCCGGTGTTAAAGAAGATGTGTACCACTTGTCCACTACTGGGTGATGGCAACGGTGATCGACGGCGACGGACAGCGGCCAATTGCACTGACGTTTTCAAAACACGTGACGTCACGCCGCGGCGCGGGGGCGCGCGGACATGGAATTTGGCGGCAGTCAGTAGCGAGCCAGTGTGTGTGTTGGACCATCAAGCTACGGACCCTCTTGAAGATGTCTCCCGCAGTCGGAGACGAAACGTTGGGAATCACCTCAGAATTCATCAACCGACCACGGCATAACAGCCCGGATAATTATAATGGACATGATATTTCCGGCCGTGAAAGTTTACATTTTAGAAATTAAAATTGTTTGCAATAATTTTGAGTCTTTGAGAGGAGAGCGCTGCTTTTAAATCTTATCTTGTGTGTTGTGACGATGGTCGCGATTTCGACGGCAGCTGGCTGGTCCTGGTGAAACACTGAGATCTGCTCCCACAGTCGTGTGATTGCAGCTGCTGATTTTTCCTCGTAATCAGGCGGGCGGAGGTATTCATTAAGCTGCAAATATGATTAAGTGGCGTTTTGCAGACCACAGGTTGGTCGATGTAATTGTTGTTACAGATGTCCGTATGTGCACAGTATTAATGTTTCTGGCCCACACAATTTAAGTTTACTTATGCCACACACAGTTTATAAAACTTGCCGACGGCGAATTCTATAGAAAGTCAATTCGTATTATGAATGTCGCGATCGCGAAAAACCGTCCAGGGCGGGAATGTACTCGCACACAATAGACAGTTCGCATAAGTTCAGAACGACTGTTACTGATTATAGGCGTCCGACAGTTCTTCGAAACACGAATAAATATGTAAATTCACAGTACTTGAGTGTACGAAAACACAGTCAAAATACAAGTGCAGTTCAATTCACAGACACAAAGCTATAATACTGCCCATTCTCGGTTGCATTGTCATAGTTACTTCGTCTCACAGCACAGTCTCAGTATTTACTTTGCCCAGTTTCTACACTCACTATTATCATATCACGTACTGGTATAAAACAGTCATTCAAAACGTACATCGCTTGCCACTAAACTCAATCTTCACCAGTTCGTAAAAGTCACAACTCCCACAGTAAAACATGTGTCCGCCTCTCTAGCTACCCAACAACACACACTCCCTTTGTCGGATCGACTATCGATATTGCTCTCTCTCTTTCTCAATACTCTCGCCCACAGTTTATACAACATCAAAGTAAATTACATATATCTTCACACAGCTATTTTCTACCAAACTTATTACAGTAAACGATAAACACAAAAAATTAAAGCTTTCCACAATCAATAAACTCTAAACATATTTATCTACTTACAAAAAAGAAATAATTTCCAGTTACATATTACATCTAGAAAACAACTTTTATCTCTATATTACAGGACAAAAGAAAAAATGCGCTACAACATCAAAGATATATGAACAGACGGGGAAAAAAAAACAATATATATATATATATATATATATATATATATATATATATATATATATATATATATATATATATATAGCAGCAAAATAACGATGTCTTCACAACCTCTACGTCAGAAAATTTCTGTTTATGGTCTAAAATATTTTTTAAATCGGTTTTAATGGACTGTTATGTCTCAACAACCCCCAAAAGGATTTGTGCAACTAAAAGTTGAATAAAACCTTTTCTGACAGATCTATGTAACAGTACACATTTTTACAATAAATTGGAAGAACAAGCATTTTACTTGTGATATTAGATAAATACTGTGTTTGATTAAATATGTAAATTAAATATGAAGCATTATGCAAAAATTATTACTCAGTAGTACAAGGAAAGAACAAGTTACTTCCAACTCTTTGAGCTAACATGTAACTTTGAGTCTCAAAGCTAGTACAAAATTCCTAAATGCACTAATCTCTGTACTTTACATAAAATATTCTGAATTCAGTACACTGACTGTTTTGTAGATAGTTTTGATGTTTGCAGTACGCAGACTGCTTCATAGAGAGTCTTGAAGTTTGCAGTATGCAGACTGCTTAATAGAAAATCTTGAGGTCTGCAGTACACAGACTGCTTCGTAGGGAGTCTTGAAGTTTGCAGTACACAGACTACTTCATAGGGAGTCTTGAAATTTGAAGTACGCAGACTGCTTCATAGGGAGTCTTGAAATTTGAAGTACGCAGACTGCTTAGTAGAAAATCTTGAGGTTTGCAGCACGCAGACTGCTTTGTTGAATGAAATGTCTGACCGATAACCAATCTTACTATTTTTCATTTGTCCAGACACTATCAACGCCTACTTCCCACCTTTACAATCATTGAAACATTAATTAACGTATTTTTATTTTTAGGAATATATGCCCAACACAGTTGTTGCTTTCCCCTTCACAGTAAGTGCTAGCATATAACGGAATGATACGTAAGATTCCGGTTACATATTACTCTGAGTGACAATATACAAAACCTTAAATAAGTGACTAATACATCATATTGGTTGTGTTTTATAAGTGACTGAAATATCACCAACAATTATATGGTTGGGCCTTATACATAGGAAAGCGTTCACCACTGGAGTGTGAATACACAATAAATGAATTATAAGTGACTGAAGAGGGGCAGCAGCCTTTTCAGTAGTTGCAGGGGCAACAGTCTGTATGATTGACTGATCTGGCCTTGTAACGCTAACCAAAACGGCCTTGCTGTTGTGATACTGCAAACAGCTGAAAGCAAGGGGAAACTACAGCCATAATATTTCCTGAGGGCATGCAGCTTTACTGTATGATTAAATGATGATGGCATCCTCTTGGGTAAAATATTCCGGAGGTAA
This sequence comes from Schistocerca nitens, assembly GCF_023898315.1. Classification (NCBI taxonomy): domain Eukaryota; kingdom Metazoa; phylum Arthropoda; class Insecta; order Orthoptera; family Acrididae; genus Schistocerca; species Schistocerca nitens. The sequence continues at coordinate 139,746,335 of NC_064620.1, read as the reverse complement.
AATAGTCTCCCATTTGGATCTCCGGGCGGGGACTACTCAGGAGGACGTCGTTATCAGGAGAAAGAGAACTGGCGTTCTACGGATCGGAGCGTGGAATGTCGGATCCCATAATCGAGCAGGTAGATTAGAAAATTTGAAAAGGGAAATGGATAGGTTAAAGTTAGGTATAGTGGGAATTAGTGAAGTTCGGTGGCAGGAGGAACAAGACTTTTGGTCAGGTGAATACAGGGTTATAAATACAAAATCAAATAGGGGTAATGCAGGAGTAGGTTTAATAATGAATAAAAAAATAGGAGTGCAGGTAAGCTACTACAAACAGCATAGTGAATGCATTGTTGTGGCCAAGGTAGATACGAAGCCCACGCCTACTACAGTAGTACAAGTTTATATGCCAGCCAGCTCTGCAGATGATGAAGAAATTGATGAAATGTATGATGAGATAAAAGAAATTATTCAGGTAGTGAAGGGAGATGAAAATTTAATAGTCATGGGTGACTGGAATTCGAGTGTAGGAAAAGGGAGAGAAGGAAACATAGTAGGTGAATATGGATTATGGCTAAGAAACGAAAGAGGAAGCCGCCTGGTAGAATTCTGCACAGAACATAACTTAATCTCAGCTAACACTTGGTTCAAGAATCATGAAAGAAGGTTGTATACATGGAAGAACCCTGGAGATACTAGAAGGTTTCAGATAGATTATATAATGGTGAGACAGAGATTTAGGAACCAGGTTTTAAATTGTAAGACATTTCCAGGGGCAGATGTGGACTCTGACCACAATCTATTGGTTATGAACTGTAGATTAAAACTGAAGAAACTGGGACCTGGATAAACTGAAAGAACCAGAGGTTGTACAGAGTTTCAGGGAGAGCATAAGGGAACAATTGACAGGAATGGGGGAAAGAAATACAGTAGAAGAAGAATGGGTAGCTTTGAGGGATGAAATAGTGAAGGCAGAAGAGGATCAAGTAGGTAAAAAGACGAGGGCTAGTAGAAATCCTTGGGTAACAGAAGATATACTGCATTTAATTGATGGAAGGAGAAAATACAAAAATACAGTAAATGAAGCAGGCAAAAATGAAAACAAACGTCTCAAAAATGAGATCGACGGGAAGTGCAAAATGGCTAAGCAGGGATGGCTAGAGGACAAATGTAAGGATGTAGAGGCTTATCTCACAAGGGGTAAGGTCAATATTGCCTACAGGAAAATTAAAGAGACCTTTGGAGAAAAGAGAACCACTTGCATGAATATCAAGAGCTCAGATGGCAACCCAGTTCTAAGCAAAGAAGGGAAAGCAGAAAGGTGGAAGGAGTATATCGAGGGTCCATACAGGGGTGATGTTATTGAGGACAATATTATGGAAATGGAAGTGGATGTAGATGAAGATGAAATGGGAGTTATGATACTGCGTGAAGAGTTTGCAGAGCACTGAAAGACCTAAGTCTAAACAAGGCCCCGGGAGTAGACAACATTCCATTAGAACTACTGACAGCCTTGGGAGAGCCAGTCCTGACAAAACTCTACCATCTGGTGAGCAAGATGTACGAGATAGGCGAAATTCCCTCAGACTTCAAGAAGAATATAATAATTCCAATCCCAAAGAAAGCAGGTGTTGACAGATGTGAAAATTACCGCACTATTAGTTTAATAAGTCACAGCTGCAAAATACTAATGCGAATTCTTTACAGACGAATGGAAAAATTGGTAGAAGCCGACCTCGGGGAAGATCAGTTTGGATTCCGTAGTAATGTTGCAACACGTGAGGCAATACTGACCCTACAACTTATCTTAGAAGAAAGATTAAGGAAAGGCATTTGTAGACTTAGAGAAAGCTTTTGACAATGTTGACTGGAATACTCTCTTTCAAATTCTGAAGGTGGCAGGGGTAAAATACAGGGAGCGAAAGGCTATTCACAATTTGTACAGAAAGCAGATGGCAGTTATAAAAGTCAAGGGAAGCAGCGGTTGGGAAGGGAGTGAGACAGATTTGTAGCCTCTCCCCAATGCTATTCAATTTGTAAATTGAGGAAGCAGTAAAGGAAACAAAAGAAAAGTTCGGAGTAGCCATTAAAATCCATCGAGAAGAAATAAAAACTTTGAGGTTCGCCGATGACATTGTAATTCTGTCAGATACAGCAAAGGACTTGGAAGAGCAGTTGAACAGAATGGACAGTGTCTTGAAAGGAGGATATAAGTTGAACATCAACAAAAGCAAAACGAGGATAATGGAATGTAGTCGAATTAAGTCGGGTGATGCTGAGGGAATTAGATTAGGAAAACAGACACTTAAAGTAGTAAAGGAGTTTTACTATTTGGAGAGCAAAATAACTGATGATGGTCAAAGTAGAGAGGATATAAAATGTCGACTGGCAATGGCAAGGAAAGAGTTTCTGAAGAAGAGGAATTTGTTAACATCGAGTATTGATTTAAATGTCAGGAAGTCGTTTCTGAAAGTATTTGTATGGAGTGTGGCCATGTTTGGAAGTGAAACATGGACGATAAATAGTTTAGACAAGAAGAGAATAGAAGCTTTCGAAATGTGGTGCTACAGAAGAATGCTGAAGATTAGATGGGTAGATCACATAACTAATGAGGAGGTATTGAATAAAATTGGGGAGAAGAGGAGTTTGTGGCACAACATGACTAGAAGAAGGGATCGGTTGGTAGGACATGTTCTGAGGCATCAAGGGATCACAAATTTAGTAATGGAGGGCAGCGTGGAGGGTAAAAATCATAGAGGGAGACCGCGAGATGAATACACTAAGCAGATTCAGAAGGATGTAGGCTGCAGTAGGTACTGGGAGATGAAGAAGTTTGCACAGGATAGAGTAGCATGGAGAGCTGCATCAAACCAGTCTCAGGACTGAAGACCAAAACAATAACAAGTGACTAGTATATCATGACAAAAATATGAATAGGCTTTATACATTGGTAAGTTGGTTTGAGCATTATATATAGAACATATTTATGTGACAGAGAGTAGTATAAGTGAGCCATTCCTCATGACAGTATAGTGACATAGCATACTTGCATATAAGTAAGTGTTCACAATTTTGAGTGCTGGTCTATGGTAGATAATGTGACACTTGGGTGACACATACAACAAAATCAGACATAAATAAATAATATAGTATGACAGAGCATAGTTACATTTAATAATGCAGAAATGCTAGCTTGTTCTCTGGATCCTCCTATAAAATAGGCTTTAGTCACTTAATAAAGCTGACACGGTAAATGAGAAGGGTCTCAGCAATAGAGACCTATGCGAATGGATAGAGGGATGGATACCCTACAGAACGGACTTGCCACAGCTTAACCTTCCCAGTCCCCGAAAATTAACCCCAGCACTCCCTATTGACTGATTGGCAAAGGGTAACCAATTAGCATTCTGCAAGACAGAGTAGATGACATATTTAACACTGTGTTGGTTAATTCAAGTAACAAATGCTGGATACAACCAGCTGACTTACTAGCAGTCCCTTTAATATCTGGTTTTGATCAAACATAATTAATCACATACATATGAAAATATAGAAACCTGTGACATAACATAAGCATGGAAAAACTAAACTGAGGTACAGAATTACTGTGTTCCTCTCTTATCAGATGCAGCTCAAACATAAATTAGTACATAATCATGAAAATATAGAAATAAGGTACACAAATATCATTTTGAATTACTACATATCCCATGTCAATAAATAAACAAAGTGAAATGCCTCTTATGGCGGATCATCCAAGTGTTATAATGTTCACATTATGAGAAGTACTTTCTCATGCATCAATATATTTGCTAAACACCAAAAAAGTCAAGTGTGAAAATGACAAAAAAAAAATTGTCACGTTTTCAAAATTAAGCAGGAGGCAGGTCTGAGATATAAAATTTAATTTTCTGGATACTCATCCAAACATCATATCTGTTCTTTTCTCAACTGACAACGCATATGAAAGTCCAAGGACTATTTCATAAAGTACATGTAACAAAATTATTTCAAGTGACAGCTCATACAAACAAACAGAAGTAAGTTTGAGATTATCTTGACAATGAGCGATTACAGAGAATTAGGTTAAGTAGAGCTACAACATATTTCAAGCACAGAGTGTAAGAATAAACACTCGTAAGTTTGAGAATACATTGACAATGAGTGATTATAAAGAATTATATTGCATGTAACAGTGTATCATTGTATTAAGTCCAAATAGACCAGATTAAACAGCTGACTATAATGTGCATCATATCATGTAAAGGTAGTTGTCAAGCAACATACAAGAAACAGTAATTGTTAGACTTTCAGACATCTATTTTCATGGAAAAACTATGTTAGTTTTTAACTGTTGAAATGCACCAATACATAATGACTGTGCCACTTGCAGGACCAAAAGTCCTTATTTCTTTACAAATCAAATTCAGACTTTAGGGTAACTGAACCGACATGAACATTTCAGGTCAGCAAACCACAAGAATGGATAGAGGGACTTACCCACAATAGCTGTCAAAGGCACCTTGTTCTGGTAGCTTAAAAGTCGTTGTCCCAAATTTTTCAGCATCTTCTTGTAGAAACTGTGAGCCACCATACCCACATGCAACTGTAGAATGAGATTTACATTGGTAAATTAATTTAAGCAGGATACTTCCAGAATATATATTGCTCAACGACCAGGTGACAGACTTCACATTGATTGTCACCACATTAGACATGATGCAGCAACATCAGATAAGACAGCAAATAAAATTGGACACAGATAAAGGTAAATTCCAACATAGGTTAAGGTAAAAGGTGAAGTATCACCGGTTACATTTGAGCACATTAAACGTTGTATAAAAAATGGTTAGTTCAGCCACTCCAAAGGTATGATTTAAACTTTTCCTTATCAGTTAATGAATAATGAATAATCCAAAATTCATTTGAGAGCAGATGTCTGCAAGAATAACAGCTATACATGTGAATGTCAATTGTCATGAATTTGAAACAAGCATCTAATCTTTGAAACACTATTTTACCATAGTTTTGCCTTTTTCTGCACATTACATAGCAATTGTTTATGACAGTCAGAATACAAATGATATAACAGCATAAAATTGAACTGGTTTTCATTAAGTACATCACATTAGCGAAAAGCACTGGCCTGCTGTAACATACAGCAACATTAGACAGCACCTAATCTACTTTCTTCACCATTACAAATTTTCAGTTCAAACATCCTGCATTACATGAGATTTATAGCTGATCAGTTTGCCGATTTGAGTAGACATAATGACAAAGAACACCTTATATCTATACCAAACAGATAGAATAATATATACGGATCCCAGACATGTAGCAAACATCATCCCTGTCTTACAGTACTAAAAGGGCAAAAGGATTATCAAATAAGACTACCAATGGTTGACCACAATGCTCATTGAGGCAGTCGAAATAACATGAAGAGAAAAATACTGTATGAATCTCTAAACCTGGGAATCAGAAATACTTCTCTCTCAATAACTATCTCCAACATAAATTTCCATTTTCTTTATGCTCCACAGATGGAGCCATTCAAGTAATACAAACATAGTAAATTTTTTTCTGAGAAATGTTCCTTTGGCATGTGCACAGTAGTTCCAATGAATAGCCAGACAAGCTAGCACGTCTATTCAGTCTTAATGTTTAAATCAGAACATATATAGGAGACTATAAACAGTCTAACCTAATTGTAAGATAGATAGAAGGTGATAGAATTTCACTTTAACTGCACAAACATCTAAAGTAAACTTTACACCAACTCTAAACATTTTGTCAACTTTTCACAGTATCATCAGCACAATAAGAGTATCATATCCAAAATGTAAAGTAACAGAGCTTCATTATAACTGCACAGACATCATAAATAAATATTAGACCAACTTTCCCAAAAAATCATACATTTTCTCGCCACCTGTATTTATTTAAACAACATAATCCTTGACTTCCTAACTATTGGAGGACATGGATAGTGGAAGGAAGGTCAGTTTGGACAGAAAAGTAAGACAGGATGTGACTTAAAAAGGAAAGAGTCACAACAGCTCGGAGTCTTGAGTTTTCCACCCCCAAATTGCAAAAAGAGTTTGCAACCTTCTGAGGAAAATTTTGTCAAGTTGTTTTGTGGTTGTCATAATCTGAAATAGCATCTGTTCTTACTGTTCTCATAAAATTGTTATGCCTGTCACTACATGTTTCATCAGAATTCATAGCTTTGATAGTGAGGTGGATGCTTGGGTGAGATACACCAAACACCACCTTATAATCAGGAGTTCATTTATTTACCTCTTCACACAAGTAAGGGTTACACAGAACTGGATGGTGGAACTACACAAAGATAATGTTTTGCTCAGTTCAAAGATGATGCTGGTGTCGATCTCATCGGCGCCACATAGCCCCCCCCCCCCTCCCGCAGTTCGGAGTACTCCTGATAGGCCAGCGGCGGGGTGGGGGGGGGGCGGTGACAATGGCGTCAGCAGGGGTGGTCGGTGGGAGCCGGACCACGGTCAGCTCTACAGCGTCGTCGGGGAGCTGTGTTGGTAGATGTCGTTCGTGAAGGAAGGTCCGGCCACCGAACCTGGAAGTCGTTGAAGCGCGCCGGGCGTCGTACTGGGTGTGCTGGTCGTGCGGCGACAGGTAGGCCGGCGGTTTGTGGGAGGAACGGAGCGACAACGACGTCTCCAGGCGTGACGAACACACGAAGCGTGTCCAGGTCGACGTCGGGCGAGAGGGGAACACATTTCACTAGGTGCCAGGGAATGGCGGAAGTTGTGTCATGAGCACCAGATGAAGGGAAACACACGACGAACAGTGTGTCATCGCGTAGTATTATAGAGATGTCGTGGATTATGTCCAGGGGGACAGGCACAGATACCTCGAGCGAGGGCACGTTCAAGATTGGGGGGGGGGGGGGGGCGTGAGAAACCTCGACAGCTGAAGGCAGGCGATCGGGGAGAGGTCGAAGGGACCGGAGAAGGGCCCGGCGGCGAGGGTGTGATCGTAGGTAAGCTCAATGTGGGGAGCATGTGATCACACTCGACGGAATGCGTGAGACCGGAGTAGAGGGTAAGGTTGGAGAAGAGCTCGACGATTGGAGCTGGAAGTCACTCGACTGAGTGAGTAAATCCGACGTGGAGGGAGTGGTCGGAGCGTCGTGAGCCACGACAGTGAGTGGCGTGGTTGTGGCCTGAAGGGGGGTAGAAGCGGGCTCGACATGAGTAGGCTTAAGTCTGTTGAGAGAGACTGTAACAGCTGAATCTTTTATCTGGATGTCATAGGTGTTGGCTGAGCGCCGGAGGACTCGGTACGGGCCAGTATATGTGGGTTGGAGGGGAGCACGGACAGTGTCATCTCAGAGCATGACATACTTGCAATTGTTCAGAGTTTTCAGGACGTGAACCTTAGGGCGGGAATGGCTGGCAGGCGGAGGGATGTGGAGGTTGATGAAGTGGCGTCTGACGCGGTCCACGAAGGAAGGTAAGTCAGACTGAGGGAGAGAAGTGGAAGGGCTCACCAGTTTGCCAGGGAGAACAATGTTCTGGCCGTATACGAACTCGGCTATTGTGTCTTTGATGTCTTCCTTATAGAGCGCATGAATGCCAAGTAGCACAAGAGGACGGGCCTCCGTCCAAAGAGAGTCGTGGCATTGAAGAGCCGCCTTGAAAGTGCAGTGCCAGCACCAAACTAGCCCGTTACTTTGCGGGTGATATGCTGTGGTATGGATGCGCCGGATGCCGCAAATGTTACAAATCTTGTTGAACAGGGTCATCTCAAATTGTCTACGATGGTCAGTCGTGATGATAGCTGGACATCCGAAACGCGATACCTATGACTCGACGAAAGCTCGAGCAACAGTGAAAATAACGAAATCCATTAGAGGGGGGAAGAGGGCCGACAATGTCAATGTGAATATGCTGGAAACGCCCAGGAGGGATCGGAAAGGCGCGTGGGGGGGGGGGGGGGGGGTGAAGTGTGGAAGTGTGCTTTGCAGCGTTGGTTGGCACACGACGCAGGAGCGTGCCCATTGCTGGCGGTCATTGTTGACATTTCTCCACACAAAGTGCTCTGCTACGAGGCGGGCGAACGCACGAACACCGGGGCGGACTAAATTATGCAGTGCGTCGAAGACAGCTCGACAGAGTGTGGTTGGGATGAGGGGGCGTAACGTGTCCATACTGTCGTTGCACCAGATCTCACCAGAAATGCCAGGGAAGGTGGTGCGGACGAAGTGTAGTGAAGAGGTAGAGCCTGAAATCAGGTTTTGTGTGTCCTCGTCAGCGGGTTGAAAGTTAGGCAGTTCAGAGAGGTCTAATAGTGAATGAATGGCGTCGACTCGTGAAAGGAAACCAGCAACTATATTGTCAGCATCCTTTATGTGTCTGACATTGGTGGTGAACTGAGATATGAAGTCCATGTATCTGAAACGGCGAGGAGGCAGGTCATCTGGCGGGTTTGAAATGGCTGCAGCCAGAGGTTTGTGGTCTGTTAAAACATATAAAGGGCATCCCTCAACGTCAGTCTTAAAATGCTTAATCGCTTCGTAGACCGCAAGCAACTCCCTGTCAAACGTGGAATATTTCCGTTGTGCATTGGTGAGCTTGGGCGAGAAGAACTGCAAAGACGAAGTTTGGCTGTCGACTGTCTGGCTAAGGACAGATCCGGTGGCAGTATCGCTCACGTCTGTGGTGATGAAAAGCTGCGCACTGGGATGAGGATTCGTGATGGTGCAGGCCTCGGCATTTTTGATCGCAGTGAAAGAGTCGGTCATAGCAGGGGTCCATGGAACGGGCCGAGATCCAGAAGTTTGGTGCCTGCAGAGCCTGAATCTCCGCAGCCCGAGGTAGATGACGGCGATAATAATTAATCGTCCACAGAAAGCGCCGGAGCTCTCAGAATGACGAAGGTCTGGGCAGGTTTAGTATTGTTTGGGCTTTCTCAGGGGGCCGTGAAATGCCGTTGGCAGAGACCCGAAAACCAAAAATGTCTTCAGGAGCCATGGGGATCTGTTGGTAGGCCCGTTTGCAATCAATGACAGAGAACGTGGTCGCACCTGCGAGGGAACTGGTAAAGTCGGCAGTGTTGGGTATGGGGTAGGTGTCCATAATTGTTTGTGTGTTTAGTCGACGGTAGCCTCTGCTCATGCGCCAGGACCTGTCTTTCTTGGGTGTCATATGAATGGGTGTTGACCAGCTGTTGGCAGAGGGTTCGATGACGCTGGAGCTTAGAAGTTCAGAAATCTGCTTTTTAAGGTCGGAGAGGCGCTCGTGACAAAGTCGACGTGGTTTACTGGAGATCGGGGGGCCTGGCGTGAGGCAAAGCTTGTGAACCGTGCCATTGGTGATGACGGAAATGTTGCTGGCGGCACGGGAGGTGGTTTGCTTACAATGTGAGACGGGCGGGGCAGGCAAGGCGAGGTCATGGTGTTCAGAGCCACTCGGCGGATCCGACGGGAGCCGAGGCGGCGAAGTCCCAGGAGTCAACGTGACAAGATGGCCGCCAGCCCGAAGCTGTCAGAATGGGAACACGTGACGCTCGTCGCGCATGCACACTCGTGTCCGACTGAGTGTCAAATTCTGCTGTGTTAGGGGATGTGGTCCTGTGGAACTGTCAGTACACGTTATGGTAGACTTGATAGCACAGTTGCGAGGGGTAGTGGGAGGTAAGCACACGGAGGCTCGATTGCTGGGACTACAAGCAGATTTGGCACACTTACTGACCTTGCTCTGTCCTTGCTGTAGTGTCGATAATTCCTTTGCTGCATCAGATAGCTGGAGCTGAGGTTCGTGGAGCCAGAGGGAGAGCTCGAAGTTTTCCTTGTGTAGGTGAGCGACGTTTTCAAGCTCGAAAAGGCACTTGTGCATTGTTTCTTGTAGCGTCGTCGACAGAGACGAGCATGTACGAATGAGATGAGCCTGGACCTGCGTGTCACGGGGGGTTCGCTCGACGGAGCACAGGGGAAGTGAGTTTTGGACGGGTGATGAAACACAGTGTTTCGCACTAAGTCTGGTGAAAGTTTGTGGTGTCGAAAGAAGTCAATGCCTAGTATAGGTTCCTCAATATTGCACATTAAAAAAGTCCACTCGAGTTTGCAGTTTGCAGAGAGTAAGACGACGTGGGAGGTTGAACCCGAGCATTGTAGTTTAGTTGAATTCACAGCTTGCAGTGAAGCATGATGAGGGCGGATGTTCAACGACACTAAGGACATAGGCAGCAGCGAAACATCGGCGCCTGTGTCCACTAGGAAAAAGTATCCCGACGAAATGTTTTTAATATAAAGTCGTCTGTAATAATCCGATCGTTCCCGGACAAAATGGAGCACTCGGAGGTGCATGTCATGTTGTGCGCAGGAGATGGCACCCGGACCTACCTGCGATTTGCGTTTGGGAAGCAGCAGGGTGGTCTGCAGTTCCGTGCCGCCTCACCAAACCCTGTGTGGAAGTAACAGTATGGGTAGTGTGACTGCATTTCCTGCGGAAAGTTCACTGCCAGAGGCGGTGGCTGAGGTTCGGTGGCCGCAGCCGGTTCGGTTGCAGGAGGGGGCGTGACCAAGGGCAGAGCCGGTATCGTCCCAGAGCGAGCGGAACAGTCGGTACAGTGTGGCCCTGGCTGCGTCCGGTTGCGGGACGTGGAGCCTGAACCTGAGACTTGCCAGGTAGGCAGTGGCTGGCGAAATAGAGCAGTGATGCATCATGTAGTTTGTCAGCAATTGTCATTCGTTGCTCGACAGGTTCGGGAGACCTCTGAGCCAGAGCAAAGCGGATGTGGGGAGGTAGTTTACCTGTCCAGATGGCGAGGAGAGCTGTGTCAGAGAGTAGATCGTCGCTGACCAGGGCCCATAGCCGTCTCCAAAGTTGTGAAAGCTTGTCATCGCCTAATTGCTCGACGTGGAGCACTTGTCGTTTTGCTGTCTCAGTTGAGCACGCAAGCCGACGTAGAACTGCCTTTTTGGCTAGAGTGTACCGGGTAGCTGAGTTTGGGACGTCGATCAGGTCAGCAATCAAGTCCTCCTGGTCATGCAGGTGGGTGATAAGGCACAGAAATCTGGTTGATTCGTCTAGTTTGAAATGGTCGAACACTTCGTCCACAATTTTGAACCAGGTTGTTGGCCTGTCAGGATTGAACGGCAGCAGTGTAGGTAAGTGTTGTAGAACATTCGGAAGAACAGGGTGAGTTGAATTCGTCAGTGCACTGCCTGAAACAAGCTGTTGTTGCTGCAGTATTCCAGGAGAGTGTGTCTCCAGGGTATGTGGTGATGACGGCTGATCAGGTGGTAGCGTGAAGGTGACGCGTTGTGGTTGAGCGCGATCCGTTGCGACGCAGAAGGCCGATGCGGGTGAGACACCGTAATGTGTCAATTGCGGTTGCAGAAGTTCGACACGTTGCGGGTGTGTTCGGATTGACGTGTTGCAGAAGACCGACGTGGATGAGGCACCGAGATGTGCTGAGAACGGGAGCGGAAGCTCGACTGGAGCTGGCGCAGGGGCGACAGGTGAGAAAAAGTTCAAAGTTTGAAAACGCGTGCCAGTCCGCGGAAAACTCGACGTGCGATCAGAGTCGGAGCCACCTATGTTGCAGGGAGACTACAGAGGTGCGGGCTGTCCAGAAGCACAGTGACGAAAATGGTGTCGAACGTTGGGTGGAATGTGTGAATGTTCACTGTTCATAGACACTTCACTCAAAACAGTGTGTGGATAAGGTGAATGTCGTGGCACAAAACACTGAGGTGTAGCAGTAGGACGGAGATGGAGGTCAGGCACAGATAACAAGCCATTGTTCCTGTTGCAGGCCAAGGTATTGAAGCAGGAAGGCATGTGCTGATGCTGGACCGAGGCAGGCGCGGGCATGGTCGGATGCTGAGGAGGTTGACCTGTGAACAAAGCAGTTCCAGCCACGTGGCAGGAATCCGTGTGGTACTGCATGGATTTCGGCGTGGCAAACCGTTGTCCTGGCGGTGGTAGGTTATCCAACGAAGCATTTGCAGAAATTGGCATTGATCCCGCAGTGCACGGAGATCCATAAGAGGTAACTGCACCGTCGACGAGGGAGGGCACATGTCGCGGGAACAAAGGCTTCTGAGAGCCAGAGTCATGCACACTCATTGTTGCAGGCATGAAAACGTCAGGCGAAATTGGTGTAATCAACGAGTGAGAGGCATCGTGTTGCAGTCCTGGCGGGTGCACATCGCCCACAACAGTATTCATGTCGATCACAAAATCCGGCATTAGGCGTTGGGCCAAAGCCATTGTTCGAATATTGTGTTGATGTAATACACGCGAAAACAACTGACGTGGAGGCCACGGACACAGAAAACAGTGAAAACGGAAGACGTTACAACTTATTCACCTCTTCACACAATTAAGGGTTACACAGAACTGGGTGGCAGAACTACACAAAGATCATGTTTTTCTCAGTTCAAAGATGATGCTCAGATTGATACTGGTGTCAATCTCATTGGCGCCACAATCACACAATATTTTTGAACAACATCTGTCAGATATTTAATATCCATACCACACAAACAGTCAGTCACATCATTTGCATTTTCATTGAAAGTTTTATGTAATAAATCCTTTCCTTGTCATTGAAGGACCATATACCTCTGTTCATATTTTACTGGCACACAATAGCACATCACTACATGATATATATAATAAGAAAAATGGATATCATTTTGAAAATACAGGTTGCTAAGAAAATTGAAATTGGTGTTGTTTTGTTCTTCTACACTCTAAGTTAAGTGCCTGGTCAAGATATAGTCTTGTGTCTTACATGTTGTACACTGTATACTCTAGGATAGTAGAAGGATCCTAATTGCTCTTACTAACAAGATAGGATAGTAGAAGGGGAGTGATTCCAGGAAATAAATATGGAGTCACTGGCTGGGGTAAGGCACCATATGCCACATGGGTTGTCTATGAAAGTATCACAGATCCCCTACCTGATAATTTTCGCCACAAAGTTACTGAAAAAAGTTTCTAAGAGGATGTTCACCCCTAGATTTTGCCTTGACTATACAGTGCACAGAATATAGTCTCAACTATTTCAACTCATCAGATCACTTTTTAATTTGTAATTCATGATGGATATAAGAATTTTAAAAAAAAAATTAGTGATTACAGATTAGAATGAATTTCTTTCTAGTGGCTATTTCACTTTCACTTGGTTAAAGTACTTACCGTACGGTTTGCTAAAGTATACAGTATGATCTTGACAGTGTATTGTAAGATGCATTTCAAATAAATTTCTCATGGTGTGTCACATATCAAAGAACTAAAATCATGATGCCAAATGAGCAATTAAGGTTGTCTGCACAAGCCCAACTGTGCAAAATTCCTAAGTCCAGTTAACAACAAATTCAATTGGTCTTCATAGATATTAAACAACCCCAATCTATGCTAGGTAAAAGCATACACAAATGTTCAAATATTCTCTTTTCATCCCCCACTCTATGAATAGACAAAATATAGGTAAAAATATGCAAATATTCACACATAAAAGAAATATGAATATAAACTATAAAAAATATTTTACAGTATTAGCTTCAAATGTGTTATCTGATTTCTAACTTCTCAGTGTTTGAATTTACAGAAAGCAGTGAACATTAATTGCACCTTTTATGATTTGTAATTTTCTTTCAATTAATATTTTCATTATTACTGGGTCAGAATATTCATAATGTGTCTTAACAAGGTGTACAGCAAGGGTTTGTCTGTGTGGCATAGAGTATACATTCTTCAACACAAGTTTACTATTTGCTGGTTGTTTATTTGGTTTTGTGGTACTTTCATTAATTGGGTAATTATTTTTACAAAGCTCCCTCAAATCTGTCTGCAAGCTACTGATTTCAACACATACATTCCCTTCCTTCACTACTTGTACACATTCACTGATTGAATTACTTTTAGGTACCTGTTCCAAATTTCCAAAACAGCTTTCCTTTCCTAAATACACATTTTGACAAATTTCATTTATGACTTCAAACTTTTGGTCACTATGGTTACATCTGTTATTATAGTCACTTATTTCACACACAATACCACTAACACCTACTGGCAACATTGACCTATCATGCACGTCTCTACTTGTCTCAAAATCATCACTAAAGCTTACATCAGACTTTCCAGAATCATTCAGCATCAAATCATCGACTTGAACTTCTACATATCCATCCCATCCAATTCTGCAAGCAACATATCATCAACATCATTGTCATTATCATCAGAAACATTATCATCACACGTAACATTATTCTCAGCACTAAATTCATTTCTCTCTTCACACACTTCTTCAACAACCTCAACACTGTGACCATTCTGTTCTATCACATCTTCATTTTTCTGCAATTTCATCTGGAATTACACTGTCATTCTCACTTTCATTGCCAAGTACATGATCATCCACATCCAAACATACAAAACCAGTATCAGCTTTTGCACTCATTCCACAATCACTCAACATTTTCAGTAATCCATACTCATCAAATCTGTTTTCAACACTATCAGTAGCTACTACTGCATTATTATTGTCAAAGAAATTTGTCAAAGTGTTTTCTTCTAATTTAAATTCTGATTTTCTTCTACCTTTTAGTTCATCTTTTTTTCAGATAAAAAAATTTCCCAAAATGCTCTATCAAACTTCACTCTATTCACTTCAGGTTGTGTTCTGGGTACAATATTTTGGTATGTCCTATTTGTTCTACCCCTTCCCCTTCTGAAAGTACCACAATGTGCCTGATTATAATCCCCTTGTCTATTTGCCCCATTTTGCCAGGCTCCGAAAGAGGCAGGTCTTAGTTTACCTGACCATTTCTTCTATTTTCAAAATTGTTACCATTATTTCCCTGATTTTACCCCCACTGCCTATTTCTTGGTTCAAAATTCCTGTTCTCTGGTCTCTGTGGCGCCGATAAAATCGACACCAACATCGATGCATCCATCTTTGAACTAAGCTAAGATTATCTTTGACCTTTTCCACCATGTCTAGTTCTTTGTGAGCCTTGCTTGTGTTTGGGTGAATAAATGAACTACTGTGAAATGGGGGTTATTTGGTGTAACTAACCCGAACTTCACCCTCAACTACATTATTATCAGTAATATCTATGCTATTTTGCATCTTTCCATTAACCTCCCCATTATTGTCAACTTCCCAGATTAAAATTTATTAATTAATTAAATTTTATTGTCATTCAACTGATTACAGCTATAGACAATGTAAGGATTACAAAAACATGAATAAAGCATCTTACATTAACAGCATTAGAGAAATTATGATAAACTCTCCAACAGTTACTTCTATGACATCAGATTTTCATATTCATAAAATTCATTAATTGAGTAAAACGGATTAATCAATAACCAACTGTACAATCTGTGCTTAAATAAGTCGAGTGTAGCTTCTACCCATTCTACAGCCAGTTTGTTGAACATTTTCATACCAATAACTTCATAGCTCTTAAATGTTTTTGATGATCTACAGTAAGGTATGTCAATATGCCTATTATTTCTAGTGCAGTGGGAGTGTAGATCCTGTCTAAGCTGGTATTCTGGTAAGTTATTCTTTGTATATAAGAGAACAGTGTAACATATAAGTTTATTACAATTGATATTTTTAGGTCAATAAACAATGGCCTGCAATGGGCACGATTTTCTGAGTTTGTAATAATCCTAATAACTTTCTTTTGTAGTGCCAAAATATCCTGAATGTGCATACTATTACCCCAAAATAAAAGTCCATAGGATATGATACCATGAAAAAAAGCAAAATAGGCAGTTCTTACATAAACCAAAGGTTCATGATTTTTTAAATTTGTTAACAAGTACACCACTCTAGATAACCTTGCACTAGCATACTTAATGTGTGACTCCGAAGACAATTTACTATCAATGACAATACCTCAAAACTTGACACTACCTAGACAATCTTCTACTGGCAAATCTCTTAAACTAAATACTGTTTGCTGAGTTTTACTCTCATTGAGCAACAATCCATTAGCTCGGAACCAGTTTACTGCTTGTGATAGTGTGTCTTTGGTCATAGTTTGAAGGGCATCAAAGTCTGAATCAATATTGAAAAAAGTAGTATCATCAGCATAGAGGATTGAGTGAGTATTTATATAAAAATGTAAATCATTTATCATTAGAATGCATAACAAAGGTCCCAAAACTGAACCTTGTGGCACACCGCACTTAATGTCAGCTATCTGCAATCTCTCGTTTCCAATACACACAATTTGTTTACGGTTATTAATATATGATTTAAATATGTGATCTACATTATTGTTGATGATTCCATAATAAACTAATTTGTTGAGAAGTAAACTATGCTCTACACAGTCGAAAGCTTTGCTAATGTCACAAAAAGTAGCCTGAGCAAAGTTCTTCTCCTCATAAGCACTAAGCACCATTTTTATTGAAGAGTCAATAACATGAACAGAAGATCTGCCCTTCCTAAAGCAAAATTGTGCAGCAGAAAGAATGTTGTTATGTTCCAAATAATCACATAACTGTAGTAGATAATGGATTCTAAAACCTTAGAAAAAACCGGTGTCAAAGATACTGGGTGATAACTAGAATGGCGATTTTTCTCTCCCTTCTTATAAATGGGCACAACTCTTGATAATTTTAACACCTCTGGAAATACACCTTCATTTACACATTTATTTATACGACAAGTGAGAGGAAGTACTATTCAACTGGCTATGTTTTTTAACATATTACTAGGAAGATCATATATATCTACACTACCAGAAGGCTTAAAATTATTTACAATATTAAAAACAATATCTGGTGTTACCTTTGAGAAAAAATTTGTCTTTCAATGAACCACTTATGTTATTACATTTAAAAAATATATCAGATGCAGTTTCCTGAGGCCTAACAATACTTCCACAAATTTCATTAACAGATTGCACACAAAAGTTATTAAACTCAGTTGGTGATAAGGCTACAACCTCTTTTTGTTTGCTTTTGGCCACTGAATGTATTACACTCCATGCTCTCTTATATTTATTGTTGGATGACTCAATACTAAAAAAGTTATGTTGTTTCTTAGCCTCATTGATTGCACGTTTATAATCCTTTCTAGCTCTTAAGTATCTTAACTTAGCCTCATCTGTTTTGTGTTGTCTATAAAAATCTAAATACATTAACAATTTGTTTTTCATATTGGCTAGTTCAAAAGTGTACCATGCATTCTTATGCCTATGCTTATTTGTGTTACATGTGTTGGAATTGGCTTTACATTTGTACTAAGGAAAGCTTGTCTCAAAAATAGTTAAGGAAGCATGAAAAAATCTATCAAAGATTATATTAGCAGAAAAATGACTATTATTGTTAAACAAATCTTCCCAATCATAATTCTCAAGTGAAACCGTAAAATTTGAAATTTTGTCCTGTGTTATTGGTCTTGTTAGGGCCACTTTAGGCTTCCAGCTCTGTAGACTTCATATTAAGCCATCTTACTTCTACCCAAACTGAATCATGATCTGAGAAGGCAAAAAAAGCTACATCGGAACATATTGAATCTCTACTAACATTTGTCAGTATATTGTCAAAACAAGCAGTCTCTCTTGTAGGTTTGTAGTTAGTAAAACTAAAATTAAATTGTCTTAACAGATTTTTAAATTCATTTACACTCTGTGTATCTTTCCTTATATCAAATGTAGCATTTATGTCATCACCAATCACTATACTATACTTTCTCCACTGGGGTCCATCAAAAATATTTAATAAATAAGTTTTTAACCTCCCTAATATCCTCCATAATGACAATGCAGACGAAAAACAATTTCCAAAAGTAAAAATTCTAATAAGTTTTGTACTCACAATTAGTTTTTCCACATTGTGTTTTACATAAGCATTATTAAGTTCCTCCTTTTAGTGTTGTTCGTTTTCCTTGTTGTCCAATCATCACAAAAAAGAACTTCCAAAATACTTCAATAAACAAATTAACTCTGAAACAAAATACAAGATTAGTTTACAGAATTACACTGTATCCAATCGCCATACATCACATAAAACGTAAGTATGAATAAGTTTGAGTTAAGGTCCTGTACTCATTGTTGCAGTTGATCTGTCACAGCCGTATTCCTGGTTTCTTAAATAGCTACTGTAAAAGTTAACTATAAAGTTAAATGAATATTTAATCCAGTATAATGTTTCAGCAGAGTATTTATTACAAGCTCAAAGAATATATATATATATATATATATATAAAACAAACACAAATATACACACAAAATTCAAGCTTTCGCAACAAACTGTTGCCTCATCAGGAAAGAGGGAAGGAGAGGGAAAGACGAAAGGATGTGGGTTTTAAGGGAGAGGGTAAGGAGTCATTCCAATCCCGGGAGCGGAAAGACTTACCTTAGGGGGAAAAAAGGACAGGTATACACTCGCACACACACACATATCCATCCATCCATATATATATATATATATATATATATATATATATATATATATATATATATATATATATATATATATATATATATAATCTAAACAATCCAAAACAATCCTCGGCATTGTTTAAAATGATTTTTTCACTAAATGACAATTAAAATATTCATTCTAAAACCAATGACACATTTCAAATATTACCATAGCTCCCATAGAGTAAATACATAATTGATTCCACAAGCATATTATATTACATATGTGTACAAATGCATAAAATTATTTCGTTGACAATGGTTTTTTTGTTTTTATATATTGCAAATGACACAGGTTATAAAAAATGTTCCTACCAATTAATGAACTTCTACAAGTTAGCGAAATTATCATTTCATAATTAGTTTTTTCATACCCTTTCCACAAGAACATATTTGCCTACACCTCTATGTCAGAAATTTTCTGTTTATGGTCTAAAATACTTTTTAAATTGGTTTTAATGGACTGTTACATCTCAAACAGAATGAGGCTAACAATTCAAAGACCCTCCTAGCTGCTCCATGGTTCCTCGTGGTGTCACATACTGAAGATGGTCAGTACTTTGCTAGGGTGAATCCGTTTATTATTCAGAAAGGTGTTGGTGCAATCGCCAGCCCTGTGAAATCCTGCTCTCATTTATGAAATGGCAATTGCTTTTGGAGACTACTTCAATTTCTCAAGCACAACAACTGCTTGCAGCTTCGCTCCTCCACAGCTGGACATGTTCGTCTTGAGGCTCATTGCACACTGAATTCTTCCCATGGTGTTATTTACACTTGGTTGTTCGATGCTCTGACCACGACAGAAATTCAAATGTACCTCTCTGATTAGGATGTCACTGAAGTCCATTGGGTGATGAAAAAGGTAGACACATCCTTAGTGCCCACACTCATTCTTTTTCTCACTTTCAATAGAGTGGTGCTTCCAGCGAAGATCAAAGCAGGCTATGAAGTTATCACAGTCTGACCATACATTCCAAACCTGAAGTGCTGCTACCAGTGTCTCATCGTTACAGCCACACTCGTATGTCCTGTTGACACACAGCCAAATGTGGGACCTGTGGTAGAGGTGCTCATGAGGGTGATTGCCTGCCTCCTGGCCACTGTATCAACTGCAATGGCGACCATGCTGCCTCCTCCCAAGATCGTCCCATACATCTTATTGAGGGGGCTGTCCAGGAGATCCAGGTGAAGGAAAAGGTGCCTTACTTGGTCGCTTGCAAGTTGTTGGCTAGTCGGAGACCCTGAACTTTGCCATCCAGCACTTACAGTACTGCTCTTTCTACATATCGCTCCACAAAGGGCATGGCCACACAGACATATGACCTCAAATTCAGCACTGTAGTTGTGAAATTGCCCAGTGTCATGGCAGCATCCCGTCTCCTCCTCCAGCTGTGCAACAAGCCACCAAACTTTTGCCTCATGGGGCGAAGTCACCTGCTACACAACCAGTGGGCTGAAGAGGACGGAAGGAATACTCCCATGAAGACTTCCTACATCCCTCTAGCCAACAAACAGAGTCTTTCTCTGCCTACCAGAAAGGCTCCAAGAAGTCAAACAAAGGCAAACAGTCTTCTCCTTCACTGACTAGGACGTCCTCTTGGACGGTGTCACCACGTGATACCCTCACCTGGCCTACCTCCATCTCGCAGGTGTGCACCACCAACCGTTTTTCTGCCCTGGACTCCACAGATCAACAGAGGGAGAATGCCGACACCTCTTTAGATCTCATGGAGCAGGATCCTCTAGCCTCTGAGCCCTGTAGCAGTGAGTCTTCAAAGGCATTCACTCAGCCCCCTTCCCTTCCCTCATTATGACTCTCCTCCAATGGAATGCTCACACCTCCAATCCCACAAAAATGATTTAAGGCTGCTCTTAGAATTGCAGCATCTACCTGTTCTCTGCCTCTAGGAAACAAAACTGCATTTTCACGACCACTTTGAGCTCTCGCATTTCTTCCCAGTCCGCTTTGACCTTCCACCCGAGGACGCCATCCGTCTCATGGGGGAGTCATGCTGCTCATCCCAGATGACGTTCATAGTCAAACCATCTCCCTGACCACCCAGCTGCAAGCTGTTGCAGTTTGCATATTCCTTCCTCACCGCTCCTTTTCTCTTTGTACTGTTTACATCCTTCCATCATTAGTTGTCACCAGGGCAGACTTTCTCCTGCCTATTGGGCAACTCCCTCACACGTTTTTGCTACTCAGTGACTTTAATGTGCACTGTCCCCTCTGGGGCTTGGCCAGAACCTGTCAGGGAGGTGCCCTCCTGGCTGACCTTTTCAATCACCTTAACCTCATCTGCCTTAACATGGGAGACCCCCATTACTTTCAGACTCCACTCACACCTATTTCCATCTGAACCTCACCTTCTGCACTGCTTGGCTTGCCCATCATCTCAAGTGGTGCGTTCTGACATGTACTCAAGTGACCATTTCTCGTGTGCTATCAGATTGCTGACTCCTAACCCACCTCAGTACATACGCAAATGGCAGCTTTCTAAGGCCAACTGGAGGCTTGGTAACCTTCGACAAACAACATTTTCCCAGCTGCGGTGACCAGGTAGAATATCTTACAAACATTATCCTTACCAACACAAAACATTCCATTACTTACATTTCCTCTTTGCTGTGCCATGTCCCGGTCCCTTGGTGGACTGTTGCATGCTGTGATGCAATTTGCACACAATGTGCTGTCCACATTTTTAACCATCATCCTACAATGGTGAACTGTATTCATTATAAAGAGTTTGTGCAGTGTTGTCCTGTTCTTCTGGATAGCAAAAAAGCTAGCTGGATTTCCTTTACTAGTTCTTTTAACAGTTCCACTCCCTCTTCCATCGTGTGGACCAACCTCTGACGACTGTCTGGGATCAAGGTCCATTCCCCAGTTTCCGGCCTCACAGTAGCAGATGATGTCATAGTGGACCCTATTATCTCTAACATCTTGGGCCGCTATTTTGCAGAGATTTTGAGCTCCGCCCACTATGACCTGCTTTTCCTCCATCAGAAATGAGTGGAGGAGACTCTGGTGATACCCTTCTCTTCTCTGAATTGTTAGTGCTGCAATGCTGCCTTTACTATGATGGAACTAGACCATGCTCTCACTTCATTCTGATCCTTTGCTCCAGAGCCAGATGATGTTCACATACAGATGTTGCAGAACCTTTCTCTTGCAGGCAAACACATTCTCCGTCATATGTACAATCGCACCTGGGCAGAGGGCTCATTTGGCTGACATTGGCATGAAACCTCTGTCATATCAGTACCTAAGCCCAGTAGGGGCAAACACCTTCCTTCTAGTTATCACCCCATTTCTCTCACCAGCTGTGTTTGTAAAGTGATGGAACGTATGATTCATGCCTGGATGGTATGGTGCCTCGAGTCTCACAATTTACTAACCGCTGCACAATGTGGATTTCGAGCACAGCATTCTGTGGTTGTCCATCTCATCACTTTTTCAATCCATGTCATGAATGGTTTTCTGTGGAAACACCAGACTGTGGATATGTTTTTCGATTTAGAGAAAGTCTACGATACCTGCTGGAGAACTGGTATTGTCCATACTCTCTGCATGTGGTGCTTCTATGGCTGCACGCATGTCCTTCAGGAATTCTTAAAAGACTGAGTTTTCAAGGTACTTGTTGGTTCTGCCTTATCAGACACCTTTATTCAGGAAAACGGTGTGCCACAGGTTTCCGTCCTGAGCATCATCATCTTTGCTATTGCCATTAACACTATTATGACCTGTCTACCACTGGGCATCTCCAGCTCCCTCTTCATCGACGATTTTGTCATCTATTGCAGTTATCCATGGACTTGCCTCCTTGAGCAGTGTCTTCAGTGATGTCTTGATCACCTTTATTCATGGAGCATTGACAGTGGCTTTCGCTTTTGCACTGACAAAACCGTTTGTATTAATTTCTGGCGGCTCAATTGGTTTCTTCCATCATCTTCACATCTTGGGCCTGTTGCTCATCCGTTCATTGACAGTAGGAAATTCCTGGGGCTCATTCTCAATAGAAAACATTCTCGGTCCTCCCACGTATCTTACCTGGATGCTCACTGTACATGGTCCCTCAATGTCTACATTTCCTTAGCGATACTTCCTGGGGAGAGGTTTGGACCACCCTCACCCTTTGAATCAGTCCCTTGTCTGTTTGAAACTAGACTATGGGTGTTTAGTTTATGCATCTGCACATCTGTCCCTCTTACGCCGTCTCAATACTATCCGCCATCGTGGCATCCGTTTGGCCATTGGCGGCTTTTACTCTATCCAGAATCTATATTCCAAAGCAGACAAACTACCACTCTCATACCACCGTGACCTTTCCCTTGGCAGATAAGCATGCTATTTGCCTGCCATGCCTGGCCACCCATCCTCATTTCTTGAGGACTCCTTTGATCGCCAGTCTGGGGCATGTCCCTCTTCTCTGGTACCTCCTGGAGTTCGCTTTTGGCTCTTGCCCTTGAAGCTTAACTTCATGCCATCTGCCACTTTCCTGATGGGTGTCAACACTTCACCACCTTGGCTTCATGCAGCAGCGTGTGTTCACCTTGGCCTTCATTTGCTTCCTAAAGACACTACTCCAGCCTCACTCTGTTGCTGTAAGTTTTGCAACCTTTGCACGATGGAGCTTCTCAGTAGTACCTTTATGTACACTGATGGCTCTAAGACGGACCGTGGTGTCAGCTCTGCCTTCGTCATTGGCACTGACAGCTTTTGGTATCAGCTTCCAGAACACTGCTTAGTATTTACAGCAGAACTATTCGCCCTGTACCAGGCCATATGCTGTACACTGTCCATCCCTTAGTGCAGCGAGTACAGGAAAGCTGTTACTTGCTCATTCTTGATGGAATCACTGTGATATTTATGTGGGTTCCAGGTCACATAGGTCTGACAGGAAACGAGGCTGCTGATGCTGTTGCCAAGGTTGCAGTCCTCACACCTTGGCCAGCTAGTTCTTCCACTCCCTCCGATGATCTCTGTGTTGCCATCTGTCAGCAAGTGGTGTCACTTTGGCATCACCACTGATCCTCGTTTCATGGAAATGAGCTCCGGGGAATTGAGTCTCTCCCATCAGCATGGATCATAGTTTGCACCCAAACCTCAAGCCACTAATGCCCACAAAGTTAGGACAAACATTCTCCATGTCATTCCCACTGCTGGGTGGAAGGCTGTATATATTTGACCAAAGGAAGAATAAACACTTCCTCATTTATATGGAGTCAGATGACAATATGATACCAAAGTACACAACTGCAACACTATCTAGCACAACACACCTACAACTCTGTGCTGCAAATGACTCATATATCACTGTGCATGGAACCACTAACTTTAGCTTGGAACTAAATTCAAATCAAAAGTTTCCATGGTCCTTCTTCATTACAGACGTGAGTGAGCCAGTGGTAGGAATTTACAACTGGTAGCACTTTCACTGGATTTAAAAAATGTATCCCCCCCATGAACCATGGACCTTGCCGTTGGTGGGGAGGCTTGCGTGCCTCAGCAATACAGATAGCCGTACTGTAGGTGCGACCACAACGGAGGGGTATCTGTTGAGAGGCCAGACAAACGTGTGGTTCCTGAAGAGGGGCAGCAGCCTTTTCAGTAGTTGCAAGGGCAACAGTCTGGATGATTGACTGATCTGGCCTTGTAACAATAACCAAAACGGCCTTGCTGTGCTGGTACTGCGAACGGCTGAAAGCAAGGGGAAACTACGGCCGTAATTTTTCCCGAGGGCATGCAGCTTTACTGTATGATTAAATGATGATGGCGTCCTCTTGAGTAAAATATTCCGGAGGTAAAATAGTCCCCCATTCGGATCTCCGGGCGGGGACTACTCAAGAGGATGTCGTTATCAGGAGAAAGAAAACTGGCGTTCTACGGATCAGAGCGTGGAATGTCAGGTCCCTTAATCGGGCAGGTAGGTTAGAAAATTTGAAAAGGGAAATGGATAGGTTAAAGTTAGATATAGTGGGAATTAGTGAAATTCGGTGGCAGGAGGAACAAGACTTCTGGTCAGGTGACTACAGGGTTATAAACACAAAGTCAAATAGGGGTAATGCAGGAGTAGGTTTAATAATGAATAGGAAAATAGGAACGCGGGTAAGCTACTACAAACAGCTTAGTGAACGCATTATTGTGGCCAAGATAGATACGAAGCCCACACCTACTACAGTAGTACAAGTTTATATGCCAACTAGCTCTGCAGATGACGAAGAAATTGAAGAAATGTATGATGAAATAAAAGAAATTATTCAGATAGTGAAGGGAGACGAAAATTTAATAGTCATGGGTGACTGGAATTCGAGTGTAGGAAAAGGGAGAGAAGGAAACGTAGTAGGTGAATATGGACTGGGGCTAAGAAATGAAAGAGGAAGCCGCCTGGTAGAATTTTGTACAGAGCACAACATAGCTAACACTTGGTTTAAGAATCATGACAGAAGGTTGTATACATGGAAGAACCCTGGAGATACTAAAAGGTATCAGATAGATTATATAATGGTAAGACAGAGATTTAGGAACCAGGTTTTAAATTGTAAGACATTTCCAGGGGCAGATGTGGACTCTGACCACAATCTATTGGTTATGACCTGTAGATTAAAACTGAAGAAACTGCAAAAAGGTGGGAATTTAAGGAGATGAGACCTGGATAAACTGAAAGAACCGGAGGTTGTACAGAGTTTCAGGGAGAGCATAAGGCAACAATTGACAGGAATGGGGGAAAGAAATACAGTAGAAGAAGAATGGGTATCTTTGAGGGATGAAGTAGTGAAGGCAGCAGAGGATCAAGTAGGTAAAAAGACGAGGGCTAGTAGAAATCCTTGGGTAACAGAAGAAATATTGAATTTAATTGATGAAAGGAGAAAATATAAAAATGCAGTAAATGAAGCAGGCAAAAAGGAATACAAACGTCTCAAAATTGAGATCGACAGGAAGTGCAAAATGGCTAAGCAGGAATGGCTAGAGAACAAATGTAAGGATGTAGAGGCTTATCTCACTAGGGGTAAGATAGATACTGCCTACAGGAAAATTAAAGAGACCTTTGGAGATAAGAGAACCACTTGTATGAACATCAAGAGCTCAGATGGAAACCCAGTTCTAAGCAAAGAAGGGAAAGCAGAAAGGTGGAAGGAGTATATAGAGGGCCTATACAAGGGCGATGTACATGAGGACAATATTATGGAAATGGAAGAGGATGTAGATGAAGATGAAATGGGAGATACGATACTGCGTGAAGAGTTTGACAGAGCACTGAAAGACCTGAGTCGAAACAAGGCCCCCAGAGTAGACAACATTCCATTGGAACTACTAACGGCCTTGGGAGAGCCAGTCCTGACAAAACTCTACCATCTGGTGAGCAAGATGTATGAAACAGGCGAAATACCCTCAGACTTCAAGAAGAATATAATAATTCCAATCCCAAAGAAAGCAGGTGTTGACAGATGTGAGAATTACCGAACAATCAGTTTAATAAGCCACAGCTGCAAAATACTAACACGAATTCTTTACAGACGAATGGAAAAACTAGTAGAAGCCGACCTCGGGGAAGATCAGTTTGGATTCCGTAGAAATACTGGAACACGTGAGGCAATACTGACCTTATGACTTATCATAGAAGAAAGATTAAGGAAAGGCAAACCTTCATTTCTAGCATTTGTAGACTTAGAGAAAGCTTTTGACAATGTTGACTGGAATACTCTCTTTCAAGTTCTAAAGGTGGCAGGGGTAAAATACAGGGAGCGAAAGGCTATTTACAATTTGTACAGAAACCAGATGGCAGTTATAAGAGTCGAGGGGCATGAAAGGGAAGCAGTGGTTGGGAAAGGAGTGAGACAGGGTTGTAGCCTCTCCCCGATGTTATTCAATCTGTATATTGAGCAAGCAGTAAAGGAAACAAAAGAAAAATTCGGAGTAGGTATTAAAATTCATGGAGAAGAAGTAAAAACTTTGAGGTTCGCCGATGACATTGTAATTCTGTCAGAGACAGCAAAGGACTTGGAAGAGCTGTTGAACGGAATGGACAGTGTCTTGAAAGGAGGATATAAGATGAACATCAACAAAAGCAAAACGAGGATAATGGAATGTAGTCAAATTAAATCGGGTGATGCTGAGGGAATTAGATTAGGAAATGAGACACTTAAAGTAGTAAAGGAGTTTTGCTATTTAGGGAGTAAAATAACTGATGATGGTCGAAATAGAGAGGATATAAAATGTAGACTGGCAATGGCAAGGAAATCGTTTCTGAAGAAGAAAAATTTGTTAACATCGAGTATAGATTTAAATGTCAGGAAGTCATTTCTGAAAGTATTTGTATGGAGTGTAGCCATGTATGGAAGTGAAACATGGACGATAACTAGTTTGGACAAGAAGAGAATAGAAGCTTTCGAAATGTGGTGCTACAGAAGAATGCTGAAGATAAGGTGGGTAGATCACGTAACTAATGAGGAGGTATTGAATAGGATTGGGGAGAAGAGAAGTTTGTGGCACAACTTGACTAGAAGAAGGGATCGGTTGGTAGGACATGTTTTGAGGCATCAAGGAATCACAAATTTAGCATTGGAGGGCAGCGTGGAGGGTAAAAATCGTAGAGGGAGACCAAGAGATGAATACACTAAGCAGATTCAGAAGGATGTAGGTTGCAGTAAGTACTGGGAGATGAAGAAGCTTGCACAGGATAGAGTAGCATGGAGAGCTGCATCAAACCAGTCTCAGGACTGAAGACCACAACAACAACAGCACTATAATGTCATGACACCAGATTACTCATTCAGGGGCTCTTCGCAAGACAATGTTGCATACTCTAATGCACTAAAGGAGTGTGTTACAACAGTGGAGAACCTAATGATGATACACTAGCTTTATTACTAAATCAGCATCACAGATGACATGTCTGCTGCACTTGCATGTGTGCACAAGCTTTGCAAGAACCTTTTTCTCACGCATCACACAGCCGATGTTGGCACTTCCTCTACCATTCCCACCCCAGCTGACCTGATGTCACTGCCACTACGATGCCACAGCTACATGGTCAACAACCTCAAGTACACAGCGTTGAACACAGGTCAGTATGGTGCACTCTGCCTCATCTCTGAGCGCATCAAATGAGTATACCACCCTCCAACCCGGCCAGTCATGAGGGAAAGTTAAACAATGCAGCATCAATAATGGTACAGTGCACTGAATTATCATGACATCTGGTCTGACAGTTTGTCATGAAGCATATCAGCTGGTGCCAGCACCACAAAAGCAATGGTCAGTGAACTATTACTATCTGGGATAGTCGCCATTTGGACAGCCTGTGGGCTTCCTCAATAAAATTTGTACCAAAAAAGGGACTGTCTGTGAGAGACTGTGATGATTAGAGCTCTCAACACTCAACCCATACACAAAAGTTAACGAATTCCAAATATTCAGGACTTTACACACTCTCTAGCAGGCTCCACTATTTCAGCATCACTGCTTGCAGAAAAGCTTACCTCAAAATGTCGAATTAGTCCAAAAGATGCCTCTAAGATCAAAATAATCATACCATTTAGTGTTTCTGAGTCTCTATTCACACCTTATGGACTGAAGAATGCAGCCCAAACTTGCCTGTGGTTCACTGATGGAGTTTTCTTCAACTTTTACTTTTGTTATGCTTACCTGGACAATATCCTAATATTTTCTGCCACCCTGCATGACCATGAACAGCAATTAGGACTAGTTCTCACAGCCATGTAGACACGGGCATGGGCATAAAAGAGGTTTAATCACAATTGTAAAAAACCAAAATGACCCTTTCGGGCTCGTACTGTATGCCACAGGGATTACACCCACCTCAGTATGAATGGAACTCATTAAGCAGTTACTGCTTCCTCAGAATCACCATGATCAAGATGCTTTGCAGGCATCATAAATTTTTGTCAGCACCTCCAGCCACAGGTGGCAGTGACAAAATCCCCCCCCCGGTGCTCTCGCTGTGCCAAATATGCAATGGGAGAAAAAAATTCAGAGTAGGCCAACAAAATGCAAGAAGCATTCAAACTATACAAAGACTGATGAAATTTTCTCAGGCTTCCACCCAGGTGGCTTCATTCAAATTCTGCAACATTTCAGCTAGTGTCATTCTTAACCATCTTTGTCAGAAGATGATGAAAAGACACTCATGAAAACTGAATGCAGCCACCTGGATGGAAGATCAAGATTTCATCAGCAGTACATGCCTGGAAAGCCAAAGTGACCACTTTGGTTCACCCATTGCCTGATGCACAGCTCACTGTTACAACTGCTGCTAGCAATTCAGATACCGGAAAGGTCTTACAAGAAGTTGTAGCCGGAGAAGCACAACCACTTCACTTCATCTCCAAAAACTCACAGCATCGCAGTCAAAATGGTCTGCCATCAACAAAGCAGACAGATATTTTAGAGAAGATATTGAAAGAAGACACGTCATAATCTATATGGATCACAAGTGACTCGCAGACTGCATAAGGCACCTCTCAAAAGATGTTAGTTCTCATCACTTCCGTCATCTCGACCATACAGCACAATATGAAAGACATCTGCCATTTACATGATGTCTACAACATAGTAGCAGGCTACCTGTCCTGGACCAGTACTATTTCTTTACAACTAGATTATGACAGACTTGCAAAGCAGGGCCACAACATGACCATTATGGATTTACTTAACAGTGATTCCACCATTCTTCGCAGAGAAAGGTGGACAGTCTCTGGGACTAATGTCCAAATACTGTGCAATGTATCTCAGAGCATAAGTCAGCCACCAGTCCCCACGTGATTTTTGGACAACTGCACAAACCAACGCATCAAGGGGTTAGGCCGACAGTATGGGTCATCTCTGTCTGTTTCTTTCACTGAACATTAAATGTGACTGTCGAGTCTGGGCACGAGCTCGCTAGACATGTCGGAACAACAAAGTTGTTTCCATACACAACGTCAGTTAGAACACTTTGACATACCACGAGCATGTTTTCGACATATGCACATAGGCCTTGTTGGTCCTCTTCTGGAATCAGAATATTACTGATCAATATTACTATTGATTACTGACAGAGTTCCTGGATCCCCGAGGTATTGCAGCCCGTTCTTCCTTTCCAGGCTGGATTTCCTTCCCTGTGCTCCTCCCTCGCCATCCTTGCTCCTCCCCGCCGCTTCTCCTCTCTCAGTGTTCTTACTTACGTCAACACGACTATCCAACTGCTTTCCTGTATTTCTGGTGGTTTTGTTCCCCTTGCCTCTTCTCTTTCAGCCTTCATTTTTGGTGTCTCCTTAAAACCCTATTATACTATTGTAATTTAGTATGCTTTTACCTAAATAACAGAAAACCTTTCTCTATGTTGTATGTATATTATACCTCAACAGAACAATTAGTCCTGTTACGAGAAAAGTCACATGTAACCCTCTTACTAAAATATAGTTTAGTTTCCAAATAAAGTACACTATGAGAGGATAGTCCTGTTAATACGAAATGCTAATCAATAGAGTTACCCTTTTTACAGGATTTGACCATGTGTTGTGTGTAATGGATAAGTAAGTCAGACTATTCATTTTTTTCCTAAGGTTTTACCCAGCAGTTAAATAGAAATGCAGTATGAATAATATTATACTGAAGCTAAGACAACTCAGTTCCAAGTTCATTTAGTGGTTTGAAACCTGTACTAGCCTATCCAGGCAATTAAACAGTGAAGTACTGGAAAAGCAGCAGTATGAATTTTGCCTACTTTCTTCCTATGGCTTAATTTGATTCTTCAAATTAAATACACACATCAAAAAAAAGTTTTGCATCACCTCAGTTCTGTGCATGTTGAACCACCATACAGTGAGACCTTTAGGAGGTGGTGGTCCAGATTGCTGTACATACCATCTCTAATACCCAGTAGCACGTCCTCTTGCATTGATGCATGCCTGTATTCATCGTGGCATACTATTCACAAGTTCATCAAGACACTGTTGGTCCAGATTGTCCCACTCCTCAACGGTGATTCGGCGTAGATCCCTCAGAGTGGTTGGTGGGTCACAACATCCCAGGCATGTGCGATAGGGTTCATGTCTGGAGCACATGCTGGCCACTCTAGCCGAGCAATGCCATTATCCTGAAGGAAGTCATTCACAAGATATGTACGATTTGTGTGTGAATTGTCATCCATGAAGACAAATGCCTCACCAATATGCTGCCAATATGGTTGCACTATCGTTCGAAGGATGGCCTTCCTTGACCACCAGTGGTGTACGTCGGTCCCACATAATGCCACCCCAAAACAGCAGGGAACCTCCACTTTGCTGCACTCGCTGGACTGTGTGTCTAAGGCTTTCAGTCTGACCGAGTTGCCTCCAAACACGTCTCCGACGATTGTCTGGTTGAAGGCATATAACGACACTCATCAGTGAAAAGAACGTGATGCCAATCCTGAATGGTCCATTCGGCATATTGATGTGCTCATCTGTACTATGCTGCATGGTGTCGTGGTTGCAAATATGGCCCTTGCCATGGAAGTCGGGAGTGAAGTTGTGCATCATGCAGCCTGTATCACACAGTTCGAGTCATAACACAACATCCTGTGGCTGCACGAAAAGCAATATTCAACATGGTGGCGTTGCCGAGGGTTCCTCCAAGCCACAATCCATAGGTAACGGTCATCCACTGCAGTAGTAGCCCTTGGGCAGCCTGAGAGAGGCATGTCATCAACAGTTCCTGTCTCTCTGTATCTCCTCCATGTCCGAACAGCATTGCTTTGGTTCACTCCAAGATGCCTGGACACTTCTGTTGTTGAGAGACCTTCCTGGCACAAAGTAACAATGTGGACGTGATCGAACCATGGTATTGACCATCTACGCATGGCTGAACTACATACAACATGAGCCTTGTACCTCCTTCCAGGTGGAATGACTGGAACTGCTCATGCATGGTTGTTTACATTTTTGGGCGGGTTTAGTGACATCTCTGAACAGTCAAAGGGACTGTGTCTGTGATACAGTATCCACAGCCAATGTCTACATTCAGGAGTTCTGCGAACTGGGGTGATGCATACTTTTTTTGATGCGTTTATTACTCCACATAAACAATGTTGGTGCAGACACTGGAATTTCTTTTTGACTACTAAACCCTTATACATAATGTTTTTAAAAAAGAAGAAAGCACAGTAGATAACTTCAAGGAAGCTAAAAAGTGTGGCTGGGGGGTGGGGGTTGCTCAAGGAAAGCATTTTCTACAATAAACAAACTGAAATATTAAAATACCTAGATACTAAAGCACACACTTTTTATACTGATCATTCCACTTCAAGAAAACCTTTTTCTTACAGGAATTTACTTTCAAAAGCTATTACTCTTTGAACCAACTCTGTATAGTCAATTACCACATTCTAGTAACTTGGCTACACTCTGATTGAATTTTACATAAGCAAACTTTTACTATAACACTTTGCAATTGTTAAGAAAACACAAAAACAATTTAAATGGTGCCTCTTTATATTAACTTGGCACTTCATAAGTTTGTAAAATAGGATACTCAGATTCAGCAAAAACCAGGAAGGACACCATACAGGTGTATGTTTAGGATGAAATAACAGGGCAAACTGATTTCCTTAAAGAAGTTCACGAATGATTATTAAAACACAGTTTAAATTAATGGTTCACACTGTACAAAAGTAAATTTACTGTAAAAAAGTCTTATCTGGTGACTGTAGGCTTGGGTGTGAAGAACAGTTATGGTGGCTACACTAGTCACAGTATGGCCTGCAAGTCTCTTGCTGTATGGGCTCAATTTCTCTTCTTGACGTCGGTCAATTTTGCTTACAATAGCCCAACAACTCGCAGCTGTGCCATACGCCGTTTGCAGTCTCCATCAGAGGCATTTTGTGAGAATTTGCAAGCAAAGCTTCTCCTGCCTCAATCACTGCTGTCTACAGACTGTGTGTCTTACTTCCCGTGCTTGCTCTAGGTAGCGCGCCAGTATGCCCTTGCCACCTTTTCCACTCCCCAGAGCCACTTTCATTTTAAACAAAAGCACACTGGCTTTTACATAACAAGTATTTCCTATATTGTTGCTAAGCATGACCATTTCTTAAACTGTCAAATTTACATAAACATGAACAATTTACACACACAAATATTTTTAAATACGAAAGGTCATCAGAAAATTATTTAACATAATAAACAATTTACATAGTATTTTACTTATATTACTCACATACAATGCAAAGAACTTCTGCCTCCAGTATAGTACACTTTACTTTACATATACAGAAAATATAGTATCAATATGCGAAAATTTTAAAGCAAAAACATTATAAAGATTGAAATGAACCTTAAACAAATATTGTTATATATGCCCCTTTTTCAATTGTGTGTCCCTACAGGTAAGCATGATTGAAATACTAAAAAATAATAGGTTTCATTGGTTCATTTACATTAAAGCATTGTCATCCTGAATAAACACTATACACGTAAGTCTGTTACAAGCTACGTCATAAAAACATGCTTTACACATAAACATTTTAACATTAATAATACAAATTTCTACACTTTAATAGAACAAATTGCTGCCTCCAGTATGAATATTATGGCAGTCCTTTTTCGTCAAAAACCATGGGTTTGTTATGCCCCTTAGGCTGCAGTATTTGTCCTCTAAGCGACACATTTATTTCAATTTTCATGTATACAAAAGTATCTCAGAATCTGAAACTTGACAGATATTAATATTGTTGCTATAAAATTTATACATAATACAGACATTGGATAATAATAATAGTTACAAATTTTTACACATTTCTGGCTATATACTTCTTTAGGTCAACAATGTTTCTATTTCCTAGTGGTTTTCTG
This sequence comes from Schistocerca nitens, assembly GCF_023898315.1. Lineage (NCBI taxonomy): Eukaryota > Metazoa > Arthropoda > Insecta > Orthoptera > Acrididae > Schistocerca > Schistocerca nitens. The sequence goes on along the minus strand of NC_064620.1, from coordinate 139,713,073 downwards.
GGCTTGGGATAAACCAGAAAGTATGCATTAGGGTGTGGTATTCCTTGAATTTCAATAGGACCATGGAAATGGAAATGAGTGTTTGGTGTCATTGGCCGGGAGGCCCCTTGCGGGGCAGGTCCGGCCGCCTTGGTGCAGGTCTTATTACATTCGATGCCACATTGGGCGACCTGCGCACCGGATGGGGATGAAATGATGATGAAGACAACACAGTAAATGTATTTAAATTTTGAAGTCTCATGATTTACCTCACTAGATTTTTTGTGAGTTTTAACAAGCACCAGTTAACCAATGTTAAATTTTACCTTTTCATCATATCATGCCTTTTGGCTCTTGCTTCTGCTTTTTGTCTACTTAGTTCTCTCACCATTTCCTTTTTCTTTACCAAATCTATTTCTTTACTGGGTGGGTATTCTAACAACTCTTCTATCAAAATTTTAGTTTTATGGCCTAACATAATTTCTTCAGGTGTGTAACCAGTGGTTTCATGTTGTAATGAGTTCACGATTACTTCAAATTTTGATATAAATTTGCTCCAAGTTCTATGGTTTTGGTGACAGTATGTCCTGCATAGTCTTCCTAATTCTCGCATATAGCATGCTACTGTATTACTTGATGGATGGTAGGCCAAAATATGTGTTACTTGTATTCCTTTTGCTCCATTCCTTCTAACCATAATTTTGCAATAAATTGCGGATCATTGTCAGAGGGTACTCTCCTTGGTATACCCATCTCTTTAAAGTATTCCAACATTTTATGGAAAACTGCTTTAACTGTGGCTTTCTTGATTGGATATAGTTTAATAAATTTTGAAAATACATCTAAAATAACTAGAGTGTAGCTGAAATTTCCAGTGGTTTTATGTAGGGACCCATATAGGAGCACAGACAGTAGCTCTATGTTATCTAATGGTTTGAGACTCTGCATAGCACCTATGTTGGTATTGTTGGCCTCTTTAGCCCTTTCACAAACATCACATGACTTTAAATGTTCTGTAACCTTTTTCAAAGCATAACTCCCAATTTTGAAAACACTTGCAATTTTCTCATGATACTTTTTCGCCCCACAATGTCCATATGCCAAATGAAAGTAATCAATTAATTCCATTTCAAACTGTGATGGCCAACAGACTTGCCATTCTTCACTATTTTTCCCTTTTCTAATAAACAGTACCCCTTTAAATATTTTGTAAAATTTTGGTATCTGTGGACAGTCATTACTGTCAAATTTGACCTTCACTGGTTCCCACACTTCATTTTCTTTTTGGAATCTCCTAATACTTTTACATATATTGGCTATTCTTTTCTTCCCAGCTACCTCTTTTAAGTCTAACATTTTAAAAGTTCCATTCTCATAACACGCCATTAATGTTGCATGCTGTTTCTGTTGCTTGTAACCACAATCTTCTTTCTTGTTCTCGGCAGCTAATGTTTTTGAAGGAAGCATTCTGTTTCATCAGCATTATACAAGGCATCAGCAGTTAAATCTTCTTCCTCTATTATCTTCAGTATCTTGCTCACAAACTCATCAGCATCTTTATCGTTAGCTGAGCGACTTCCCCCTGTGACTGTCAGCTGCTGAAAGCCATGTCTTTTTTTTTTTTTTTCGTTTGATAGCCAACCTTCACTCGCTGCAAACAAGTTACTACCACCAAGTTGTTCATTAAATGCACCTGCTTTTTCCTTTATAATTGGACCACTGACTGGAATTCCTTTACTGCATTGTTGTATGAACCATCTATAAACAACTACATCCAGTTCTTCATTCTCATTCTTTTGCATAACCTTCAGTTTTCCAAACTCAATATCCGTTTGTGTTGAGTACTGTAGAATACCATCTTCTTTCTTTTTGATGTCATAAATAGTTGCTCATCCAACACTGAACTCAGCAGCAATGGCTTTCTGCGAAGAACCTCAATTTAACTTATCTAAAATTTCAAGTTTCTGCTTGAAGTCTAGCGTAACGTGTTTCCTTTTAGAAGACATGATTCTGAACTGTAAAGGTTACAATTTCAAATACAGTATATAAAGCACTGTTTAACTATGAACTGTTGCACACGATAATTCATTGTGCATGTGTTTTTGGATGTCCGCTGGATTACTGAGAGGTCGGACTACTGAGGGCTGGATTAGCGAGAGTCTAGTGTACTACGTTATGTTAAATGAAACTTTTAATATATTCTAATGTGATAACAGCCATCAATGTTTTTCTTAATCATGCTTTAGTTGTGTATTTTTTTAATTTAAAAAATTGTGTACAGTCACAGTCACTGTAATATTGTGCTCCGATTGTTGCTCTGTTAATGCATAGTATTAAAATGGCTGAGGCTGCTTCCTGCTCTGTAGTGAAACATGGTCAAAAAGCGCCAAGAAGTACGTTGTTCTTAATGTTTTTCATAAATTAACAGAAAAGAATCGGTTTTGAAGTTTTCCGAGGCTTTGATACAGCTGACATACAATTATACATTGGATTTGTAGTGGAATTGGTAGTGTAGTGGATTGATAACCTGGTGCAGAGCATGGATAGCTGGTCTGAGCCATGCCTCATTTTTTCCCTCCAATTTGATATACCTACATCTTGTAATTGTAAAATTCATCAATATATTTTATGAATAATGTATGGCTTCTGGTTTGTAATTACATATAGCATGCAAAATTCCTGTTTTCATTACTAATATAAATTCTTAATTATTGATACTTTACTAAAGTTAGTTAATAAAGGTTGTTCAAATTGAGAAAACATAATGGTTTAATTTTTAGGACAAAAATAAAAAACCAAATACTCTTTTATTTAGGTTATGTCCATTATTTTATATCACAGATACAGTCTCAGATGAACCAGAGTGATAAGTGTCATACAAACATGAAAAACAATCATTTTCACAGCATCGAGCACACCTTACAAATGCTGCATTTTTCATTTGCCACTGTCTTATTACAATATGAACCAAACAGAACTGATCTGCAGCCACGTTAAGGGATTTGTCGTGAGAAATAACAAGACTGTTAAGCTGCCAGGCATATTGGAACTAATGCAGTCAACTTTTTCACATGTCACTGCTGAATGCTTGCAGGATATATGAGGGTGAGTCAAATGAAAACCTTTATTTTTTAAAAAATATTATTTATTGTGCAGAAGTGGTACAAAGCTGTATCACTTTTCAACATAATCTCCTCCACACTCAATGCAAGTCCTCTAGTGCTTACAAAGTGCATAAATTCCTTTAGAAAAAAATTCTTTCGGTAGTCTGCGCAACCACTCATGCACCACATGGTGTACCTCTTCATCAGAGCGGAACTTCTTTCCTCCCATTGCGTCTTAGAGTGGTCCAAACATATGGAAATCATTTGGGGCAAGGTCTGGTGAGTATGGTGGATGAGGAAGACACTCAAAATGCAGGTCTGTGATTGTTACAACTGTTGTACGGGCAGTGTGGGGCCTTGCATTGTCATGTTGCTAAAGGACACCTGCTGACAGCAGTCCACGTCACTTTGATTTGACTGCAGGCTGCAGATGATTTTTAGGAGATCTGTGTATGATGCACTGGTGACAGTGGTCCATCTAGGCATGTAATGCTCCAAAATGACACCTTTTTCGTCCCAAAAGAGAGTCAGCATAACCTTCCCTGCTGATGGTTCTGTTTGAAACTTGTTTGGTTTTGGTGATGAGGAATGGGGCCATTCCTTGCTCTCTCTCTCTCTTCGTTTCTGGTTGGTGGAAGTGAACCCAGGTTTCATCTCCAGCAACGATTCTTGCAAGGAAGCCATCACCTTCTCATTCAAAGTGCCGAAGAAGTTCTTCACAAGCATCAGCACGTCGTTCTCTCATTTCAGGAGTCGGCTGCTGTGGCACCCATCTTGCAGACACTTTGTGAAACTGGAGCACATCATGCACAATGTGATGTGTTGACCCATGACTAATCTGTAAACATGCTGCAATGTCATTCAGTGACACTTGGCAGTTTTCCTTCACTGCGGCTTCAACTGTTGCAATATTCTGTGGAGTCACAACTCGTTGTGCCTGACCTGGACGAGGAGTATCTTCCACTGGAGTCACACCATTTGTGAACTTCCTACTCTATTCGTAGACTTGCTGCTGTGACAAGTATGCATCACCGTATTGAACCTTCATTCGCCGATGAATTTCAATAGGTTTCACACCTTCACTAAGCAAAAACCACATAACAGAACGCTGTTCTTCCCTGGTGCAAGTCGTAAGTGGGGCGGCCATCTTTATACTGAGACTGTGACAGTATGTGTGCATCTGCACTATGCTGCCACCTACAGGCCATTCTGCATGCTCTTTGTAGCATGCTTACCAACTTACAGGATAATGGCGTGAAATTTCAATTTGTTATTACAATTTTAAGGTTTTCATTTGACTCACCCTCGTAGAACGGCATGTTATAAAAGAAGAGGAGAAAATGTGGTGCGTGGGTAGTTTCGTGGATTCTGTTGTTGATAGACTCTTTATCAACGTAGCAGGCGACAGTTCCAGAACTGAAATGTATTTCTCGGATTCGGATAAAGGAGGAGCTAAAAGATTACCAGATGACTGTAATTAAAGTTCAACACTATGGGGAAATCCCTGCAGTATGCTTTTGCATCAGACATAACTTGCTCAGAAAAATTACCTGTGTTTTAAGTTAGGAATCATCATTCTTATTTGTAACTAGAATATTATGTGAGGTGAGAATGAAAGCATTTTATGCTTTCCGTCTGGTCACCTAAGAAGCATTTGGTAGTGCTTCAGTTTTGCCAATTATTATTTCATTCTCTTTAAAAGTTAAATAACATTCGAAGATATAGTGTTTCTCTCCTCGTCTCTTTTTTACGTCTGAACTGCAACATCTCACATCATTGCAGGTTGTTTGACCCGCTGGCTGGCCAGTGCTGTCCAAGTTAAATGTGCTGGTAAAGCTGTTGTCCCCCATTATTGCTTTGCGTATGTACATGTAACACAGCATACAATGTATCCCTATGATCGTACTTGACAGTACTGGATACAGCTCGGATTCCACTCCAAGTGAAATGAAATCCAATGAGATTCCAGCAAATGCGGAAGAATACATGGTGTAATGTTTGTCAAGTTTATTCTTATGGTGAACAAAATATAGTGATTTTGACTGCAGATGACTCCTATAAAGCAGATATTTGGTATTCTGTCTGACAACAGCAGTTAAAGCTGAAATGATGTCTCTGTTATGTACGCTGACTCATTGGGCAACTTCGCACCTCACAGTTCCTCTTGCCAAAAAGTAACAATAAGCATGTGATGTAAGCCTGAAACATGGCTTGGAAGCACACTGATAGACAGCATTGAGAAGTGATAGAAAGGGACAATGTTTGCTGTCCGTGCACCTCCACAATCGAGTGGTTGGCACATCTGACTGTTATGCGTAGGACCTGGGCTCAACACACAGAACTGCCAGATATTTTGCCTTGGTGGGAGTATTGGAAAGGGGTGATCTCAGCCTCATGATGCCAATGAGGAGTTACTTGAGTGAGAAGTAGTGGCCCCAAGTCCTAGAAACTCGACAATGGCCACAAGAGTTGTGTGCTGACCCCATGCTGCTCCATTCTGCATTGAAATGATGCCACAGGGCAAAATACGGCACAGTGTCCAAGTCGGAACTGGATGGGTCATTAGGGCTAGAATGCAGATGTGGTATAAGTTTGGTCTCCAATAGTAATTCACCAAACATAATTAATGCAATAAATATTGTTGGTATGTCTACTCTTACTATTCTTCATATTCAATCATTTCTCCTTCGTTTCTTTTTTTTTTTTCTTTTTTTGCGTAGGAGGGGAGAGGGTGGCCCCGGCAGCTTGCATACATCATTTTTTTTAACTATCTCATTACTTTTTTAATTGACCTTCAGGCACATGCATTTACCATTTATTTGGCAACATGATGTTACATCAGATTTGTTATTTACCATAAAGTTAAATTTATGTAAGAGGACGGTACCTGAGTGAACTGTACTGGGCCTGAGGAGTTGTGAGCCCAATGTGACACCACAGAGCCCATAGTCAATGCAGTTTAACATGTTCACAATAATTTTTGATTATTTTGTTTACTATTTATAAATTACTTTACTGTTGACAAGTTTCAAATCAGATTGAAGAGGAGAATTAAAAATGCACAAATTAAAATAAATGTTATAGGAAAATACATTTTTAATTGTTGTCTTTCTAATCATAGCACAAAAATTCCATTTCATGTATACAAATTGTCTCACAAGGGACAAGTCTTTTAGCAAATATCATCCATAATGTTGAGTAAAGGGTCAGCTTGTCAAGTCTTATCATTATCACTAAAATGCTCCAAGAAGTTTGGAACCAGTTCCTTGAAATCACTTTCTTCATTTAATAATGAAACTCTCTTGGTTTACCAGAAGGGCTAAGATATGCAACTGACACAGACTTGAACAAAGACACAATCCCAACAAACCTTTCCACTTATTGAACATTAGCTTGTTTCCATCAATTTAGGTGCTGACTAGGACAAATATCTTTTCAAATAATATGTTGCACATATTTGTTTGTTTCTTAAACAGTGAGCTGCAGTGCTTCGTAACTTATAAAGTAAATGGACACTTACTGTAATATTCCAGTCACACTGCAAATACTGGTGGTATCTGAGCCGAGACCACCTTCAGTGATATTCAAACGCTGCAAATAATGCTGAAGCCTTTGGCAAAATAATGTCAAGTGCACATTCTCTTGTAATTGCTTCTATTGCTGTATCTACTGTATCAGATGTGTGATATGGAACATTCAAAAGTGGTGAGCTTGATGCATTTTATCAAGGTGGAAAAAATGAAAGTTCTGCCCAAGGGGCATGGTAGAGTAGCTGGCTCTTTCTGAGGGGAGAGTCCTTGCAAATGAAAATCGCACCCTATCCCTCAAAAAAAAAAAGAAGGTATCAGTTTCGTATCGGTCTGAAGGAAGCCAGAAGATCTTTGTTGTTGGGCCAGTATTAAAGAACTCTTACAATGGAAAAAGCACATTTTGGAACTCTTAAAACAACTTAGTTCAGCCACATTTGCACTTCGAATCATTGCAAATCTTGGGAGATACAAATCAGTAGGTTGACATTTTGCATATTTTCATTCAATAATGTCATACGGAATTATGTTCTGGGGTAACTCATCTATATGAAAGAAAGTCTTATTGTGCAAAAATTGCTGGAAGAGTAATATGTAGTGCTCACCCACGATCATCTTGTAAAAATCTATTTAAGGAATTGGGCATTCTCACTACTGCTCCTCAGTATAATTTATTCTCTCATTAAGTTTGTTGTAAATAATCCACTACAGCTTAAAAGGAACCATGATGTACATAATTACAATATCAGAAGGAAAAATGACTTTCATTACTCCACATTAAGGTTGCCTTTAGCACCAAATGGGTGCAGAAAGCTGCAACAAAAATTTCTGATCACTTATCCAGTGACATAAAATGTCTGACAGACACAAAAGCAAAATTTGAAATCAAACTGAGAAAATTACTCCTTCACAGCTACTCCTATTCTGTAGAAGAATATCAATTACTGTAATGTTTAAAAGATGGTAGGTAAGTCATAACTTACTAGCTCACAACATCCTTGTACCTCTTTATTTTTGCGAAAAGGAAGAAAAAACACCAAAGGGAAAAATACTTAGGGAAGTTCAGAATGTAATCATATGTAAAAATTTGCAAATTAATATAAAGTGACTATGCCCATATCATTATGCTCTATCATGCAAAATGATTCATGGAAAAAAATTAAATTAAACTTCCTGCAACACCTTAACTCACTAATGAAATGAAACTGAGAAAATTACTCCTTCACAGCTACTCCTATTCTGTAGAAGAATATCAATTACTGTAATGTTTAAAAGATGGTAGGTAAGTCATAACTTACTAGCTCACAACATCCTTGTACCTCTTTATTTTTGCGAAAAAGAAGAAAAAACACCAAAGGGAAAAAAACTTAGGGAAGTTCAGAATGTAATCATATGTAAAAATTTGCAAATTAATATAAAGTGACTATGCCCATATCATTATGCTCTATCATGCAAAATGATTCATGGAAAAAATTAAATTAAACTTCCTGCAACACCTTAACTCACTAATGAAATCTTTTCAGGTTAGCAGCCGAGTCACGAATATACTACGACATAGCTGATAAATCAAGATTTCATTAATGAAATTTGCTGAGGAAGCCTGCACTCCTATATAGCTGGACAGTGACCAAACTTCACTGAAGCTCACGTCCAAACACCAAATACATGAAAGCAGCCAGCAAGTAACAATAGCTACACTATGACAGCTGCCACATTTTTCACATTAAATGCTCCCTTCCCTACAGCTTATGGTGTTTGCAGAAAACACACATACTTCAGCACCAAATCCTACACTTGTGCCAACTACCTTACTTACACTTTCTTCTCCCTTAATTACCTCTCCCAGGCCTTCTCCACAAATACTTGACAGACATTTGCCAGGCATTGTCCCATCCTCCACCCTCTGACCAAAATAGCTCCCACTTTCTAGCATGACCTACTGAAAGCTGTGGATCAAGGCAGTCAGTTAGGTACAGTATTTCTTGATTTCTGAAAAGCACCTCCCTTATCACCATTGTCTTGAATGTCTCAACACATTAATCTGCCAAGGCTATGATTTTCTGAAGTGAAGCCCTGAAATAAGATCCTCTCTCAGATATTCTAACTCACTCACTCACCGTCACCTTACATCATCATAACCTCCCTAACATCACACTCAGCCCAAACCATTATTCTAGCAAGAGTCCTACTTCCGCAATTATTCCTAGTGTAAAGCCCGCTCATGCACATTCACACTACCACCTACTCCAGCCCCATGATGTAAATCTTGTAAAATCAAAATGTAACACTGAAAATGCAGATAAAATATCTTTTGCAACATCCAAAATTTTTGCCATTTAATATCCATTGATAACTTAACTTGCACAGTACTTTTGATTCTGAAGATGTATTACAGAAGCTATATTTAATATGTGATCGATGTACTGGTGTATTTATTTTTGACTGTATATAATTGATTGTAATTATAATGAAAATATTGTAAATTGCTGGGTAATATCCAAGGGAACTTTATTATTCAGGCAGGCTGGAAAAATTTTACCTTCATAGCTCTGATGTTATTGAATTTAGCATATGTTAAAATGAAGGACTAAGTAAGGAACACGTATCTTTTTGCTTTCTCCAGAAAAATTTCTGCTCCGAGATACAGCCCTCCAAAGATGATACTGCACATATCATTTTGAAAATTCAAATTTTGGAAAAAAATTTAAAATGCTGTATCTCTGGAACAGTTCTAGATATTTTTTTATATTTTTTTTATTTGAAGGATAATTGCTTTATGATTACAGAGAAATCCTCCACTTGGATTGTCAAAATTCTGTTACTATAGCATTATGAACTTTTTTATAATTTATGGAAAAATAATTTTTTCAAAAATGCCAATCCATAAAATTTTGATTTTTTTCTGTTGGTTAGTACCATATAGTTCTATGTTCCCTGAAAAGGAGAGCTTCCACTTTTAGGATTAACAGGTTTTATAAACAATTGAAATTTTTGCCATACATAAAACCTGTTTTATTATCACATTTTCACATAATAGGCTCATAAAAATCAAAACCTTAACTTATTTAGCAGACTCATTTTTCAAGCATTTTAAATGGTTCCAAAATGTATGTGAAAGATCCTAAGACTTAAAGGTTTCAATTTATACAATTTCTGTTCATTCGTGTTTTGTGCTGAAATTAGCCAGTCAATGAACTAAAAATGTGTTCCACTGCTTCAGTATCATCCTTTGATATAGAGTGATGCCTTCCTATTGAACAAATAGTAACTGGAGCACTTACTATCTTCAAAACATTGTGAACAGGAAGTGAGCACTGATGCCGTTGTTGCTGTCCTTCAGCTGGAAACCTATATCCAGCAGCTGGTCTGTGTGGTAGCATAAAGTTCACTACAATTTCATTTAACTCATAACAGGTGTCTATAATCTACGCAATCCACCAGTCACAGTCATACACACATGCCACAAACATCCCCCTTCTCAGGTTGTGAATCTGAATATTATTTTGCTGTTTCTGAGGTGTTGGCTGAACGAACGAAATTACTTCTTTCCTGCTCTTTAAAGTGCGTACAGTATGACTTCACCCATCACCGAGTCAAAAAATGTGTCTTCCGAATTCCTTTCACATGAGGAGTTTGTTTGGACTACTCTTCTTTTTTCTGCTCAAGGAATTCTTCAATTTCTTCTATGGACAAAAGAATGAGGGCTGTGGATGCGTAAGACTTCACGAGTCTTGTAAAATCCTCAGCATTCTGAATCACAGCTGTATTTGATCTGGAAAGATTATGTTTTGTAGCATGGTGCTTCAGCAGGCCTCCTACGCCATCCTGAGGCCCCTCCCCTTGACCAGTAGCACTGTACACCCAGCCTGTTGGCACAAGCGACTTACTCAATTCAAACAGCTGGTAACAATTTTTAAAATGACTAGGAGCACCATCAGAAATAATGATGATCTTCTCTACCTCTGTTTGCAGTTGAAGAATTTTGCACATTGCTAGCAAAGCATGTGCTGAATCATGTCCTGTGTCATCACTTATGACTGCAACACTTGTGGTCTTGTTTTCAAAATATGTCACTCCTGTAAAAATTTAAACCTGGTCATTACTTCATTGATACCCTTGTACTTCTTGTGCGAGATTAACAGACCAGTTCTCAGCAAAATCACTGTGAAGCACTAAACATATTCTTCAGATGCTGGTGTGTTACTGCTTTCACTGACCATTATGCAAGTTCATCAATGAACATGTCAAAGGCAACAATTTTCTTAATTAGTTTATTTTCCTCCCATGCCGCATATGTAATTTCTGCAGAGTTATCTGCTACGTCCTCCCTTTCCAGGGCAGTCACCACTTTCTTGAAACAAACAAGTCTTTCGTGTTATGTCACAGACTACTTATGACTTCACACGTCCAACCAAGGTGTCATATGTTACATGCTCCAGTAAGTTCTTCAGAGTTACCACACAAAGTTCGAAATTCGTGCAGTACACACATAAACAGGCATCTCTAGGTGGGTGCGGAACTACCCACTTAGGTCGGGCTGTAAAAAATTTGGTCTTCCAATATGTCAAGTTGTACAGTTGTCTTATAAATTGCAAAAGTTTCTTTGATACAGCGAGTCATATACCTCTTCACTTTCACAACTTTTTGACCTTCAACTGTCACAGTTATAGTGTCTTTTTTATTGGCACTCTGGTAAGAACAGTCCCATTTATCTTCCAGATAAAATGACTGCACTATTTGAACTTGAGCTGCTTCTACAGGATGACCATAACAGTGATCTGGCCTTCCAAAGACTCCTTTTACAGACCACACATTTCTTGATTGGTCTACCATGTACTTTGATAATGATGAAACGTGGTTCAAAATTGATTTCCTTGAAAATGCCCTTGGAATAATAGTTAAAACTTGCACCTTTTCACTGTATGATGCTCAATATTCAGCAGCTGAATTGATATTTGTGAAAAATATGTGGCAAGAGGTGCAGGAGTGCTTTGGTTCATTTTCTTCTGAAGATGGAATTTCTACTTTGAAGAGTGTGTTCAGTTTTACTGTAGTGTATTCATCCATAGTTTTAGTAATTTCTCTGCACTTTCTTGACGCATAGAGCTTATGACTCGACTTCACTGACCACGGTTTCTTAGCAGGGCTAACACCTATCTCTGTAGCTGACTGATTCAGGATATTTAATTCTTCCTCTATTGATGCAAAATTTGCATCATCTGCACTGTGGGAGGCTTCACCTTGTTCAGATACTCGTTGTTGTTATTCTCTCAAAACATTTAGAACAAAAAAAGTAGTCACTGAAAACATCTTCACTTTGAAACAGTCTCTTCAAATGAAAACATTTATTCCCAACTTGAACAAAGTCTGTTTCTTTGTTTGTCTTATATATCACTTTTTTATGGAAATGCAAACAGTCAGCACACTTCATTCTCCTGTGGGCCCAGTCATAAGACATTTCAAACAGTCCTATTTCACAAAACACACTGCAACTGTGTCAATTGGCAGATTCCTCATGAAAATGCAGAACTCACTGGATGGTCTCAGATTTCTTAGAAGCCTCTTCAGTAAACAAATTAGCACTGAACAACTACAATACAGAAACCTGCAATGAACAACCACGACAAAGAAACTGACAAGAAACTACAACAAAGTGTAATAAATGTCTGCAACAATCAAAGCGGAAGAAAATAACTGCAGCAAAGAAAGTGATAAGAAATAACTGTGTGGTGGTTATCAACCGTAATCAATTGATCGACTCATCTTTGAACTAACTTCCTTGAAAAATTGTTTATTGGTGTGTTCGCCATGTTGACGAATCAAGCGACTGTGGATTTTGAATGTGTCACTTCGTGTAACTATTTCTAGCAACAATAAAAGTATTCAAACGATTAAGTGGTATGTTTCGGTTCTACAAACCCCTATAAGACCAAATACACACACTAGTGACCCCAAACTTTTGTTTTTTTGTGTGCTTCTGATACAACTCAGTGTATAAATAATGTGGCCGATCAATAACGCAAGTGTGCCTACGATTCTGCTCTCCAGTGTAAGTGTGAGTGAATTCTCACGAACTGCTCCAGGACAACTACCGTTTACGCCGCATCCTACGTTTGCGTCTCTTACGAATTATTACGCTCCACAGTCGCAGCTTACGACAGACACTTGTGTTGTGACAATGTCACCCGACAGTGTTCGCGTGGACCAAGATATCGACGACACATCACGTACTGTGTATTCTGTGTTACCTACGTCATACAGCTCACAGGCCACGCAATACAACCAGATCGCCCGCTCGTTTGTTCTGGCGGCACCGGCCGCCCCTGCCGCGACATATGCTGATCGTATTTCGGACCTTTCTGTTTTTTTCAACAGCACCAGCTGTTTCATCCACCACGACAACACACCACACGTTTTCCATGCCAACCGTGTCACGTTGCTTCACACCTTCAGCTGCCACACCAGGCGTCGCATCTTGCTCCGAGCCGGATACCAGTTTCCGGGCCCCCGCCTTGTCTCCAGTCGCACAGCCACCGAAGCCCCCAAAACTGCCACCATTCAATCGTGACAATCCTGTCACTTGGTTTGCTCTAGTCGAGCATGTGTTTGAACTTAATCGCGTTATCTCGGACGACGCACGTTACTCCAGTTTGATTACTCACCTACATGACGAGCTCGAGCTGGTGAGTGATATAATTAATTCACCACCACCTCTGCCACGCTATATATCGGCGAAGAAAATTATTGTGGAATGTTTAGCATGCACTACAGATGAGGCACTGCAGCAAATCATCCATGTCGAGCAAATTCAAGATAGATCACCGTCTCAGCTGTGGCGCCGACTACGCTCAATGGTCGACCAGCAAACCCTGTCGGACACCACCCTGTAGGCCATTTGGTCAGTTAAGTTACCATATGAGATCCAAATGCAACTGCTCGCCCTCTCGATGGTACCTTTGGACCAGCGCCTACAGATCGCTGACAGCATGCATCGGCTATATTCACATAGACACCTCGTCCCTGCAAGCCATGTTTGCATGGCGTCAACGGGTGGCACACCTGCAAGTGCCAGTGCCTCACCAGCGCTGCCTAGGAGCGGCCGCGTGAACTCCAACGCATTGCGTGTGCCGACGGCGTCCCCACCTGGGAGCCACATGGGAAAACTATTAGCGCTGCTTGCCCCCACCACAGCTAGCACTCCCACCACTGGCGCCCTGCACAGCCCTGCGACGGAGGCGGGAACTCCTTGCCCGGCTTCCCCTCACACTCATCAGCTGTGCTGGTTCCGTGCAACACACGGCGCCACCGCCCGCAAATGCCGACCGCCGTGCGCAACGGAAAACTACAGGTGCGAGCCACTTTAGGCGCCTCGTCTCGCGCCGCCTCTTCAGGGCGCCTCCAATGCACAAAACATTCTACACACGACGCCAGCTGCGCACCCAGCTATCTGTACATTCTCGACAAATGCTCCAAACTCCGCTTTCTCGTGGATACAGGTGCGGACTCCAGCGTTCTGCCACGAACACTTGCTCCATCGAACTTGCTACCTACCGTTTCCACACTCCGCGCGACGAATAATTCCAATATCAGCGTTCACGGAACAGTCAAGATTCAGCTTCAGCTCGCACCCGACATGCTGTTCCCGTGGACGTTTCACGTGGCAGATATCGACAAGCCGCTGCTCAGTATTGATTTCCTCCAACATTATGGAATTTTGCCAGACCTACAGTCTGCAGCACCGGTGGGTGCACCATGCTTCCGGCACACGCATCCCTGGCTCCTTCACACCACGTGCTACAAACTCTGCCTCTTAGTTATGATTCATTCATCAACATTTCTGCCGATTGCTCCAACCTGTGGCTCAAGTTGACCCTCCATCGCCGAAGTCAACTGCCAACATCATGAAATAGATGCTATTCGTAATGACAACAAACTACGACAATTGATTGAGGACGCATCACGCGAGCTGGCATGCGCATGCAGCGTGATTGCCAACCTCTCATCTATGAACGATCTCCTGTCATCTGCGGTCACTCACACCACCAACCTCAAGCACGTTTCCGCACCTGTCGTGGACTCTACTGATGAACTCCAGCTCGAGTTATTCCCTCGCTCACATGTCGAGCAACCTGCTCACGTTGAGCCGACACACAACCCCATCTCATCACAGGTCACAGCCGCGGACCACAGATCTCTTCCTGCGACGGTACTTCGCACTGAGGCCTCCACCGCCCACGCCCACGCAGCTCCTTTTATGACGCCGACTACGTTGCTCCCACAGCTGCCACCACAGGTCAGTGACTCTTCAACTGTCAGGGCCACGAGTGATTTGACATACTCCCATCGCCCCCACGTCGTGGTGATTTCGAACGGCACATGCCACAGACTGAATACTACCGAAGGCCTGCCAGTTCGTCACAAAGCCAGGCGCCTGTCGACCCACAAACTTCGCCAGGCAAAAGCTATCATACAGGACCTATTAGACGCTGGTATTGTCCGTCCGTCCTCCAGCAACTGGTCTTCTCCAATTCACTTGGCTTTCAAGAAAGTCGGTTCGTACCGCTTATGTGGAGATTACCGCAAATTAAATGCATGCACCGACACTGACAATTATCCGCGTTTTCAGAATTATTGACTGTAAAAAAGCGTACCATCACATCCCTATGCACACTGATGACATTCCAAAAACGGCTATTATCACCCCCTTCGGCCCCTATGAATACTGTACCATGCCGTACGGCCTCAAAAACGCTGCGCAGGCCTGGCAATGCTTCACTAACTCACTCCTTCTCCCACTGCCTTTTTGCTATGCATATCTCGATGACGTCCTTGTTTTCCCAGCGTCCGAAACAGAACATGAAGAACATTTGTCACATGTGCTACAAATTCTCTCAGATAATGGCGTAGCGATTAACAAGGATAAAAACCAGCTCCGCCACTCTCGTGTGACGTTTCTGGCTCATGAGGTCACCCCCGACGGCATACGGCCTACATCCGAGCATGTCGCCATTATTAACAAACTGCCACTTCCGGAAACGAACCGTGACCTCCATTGTTTCTTAGGAATGGTGAACCTTTTCCACTGACTCATCCCGTTCACAGCTTCACTCCAGGCACCGCTCACAGACGCGTTGGCAGGCAAGAACACTTCTGGCACACGCAAAGTAGTTTGGTCCGAGGATATGACACGTGCATTCGACAATCTCAAGTCCGCCCTGACCAATGCGGTTACACTCGCGCACACACTTGCTGATGCGCATCTCTATTACTACGGACGCAAGCGACGCCTGTATCGGCGCCATGCTTCAGCAACACGTCGGTGATACCTCTCAACCACTCCGATTCTTCTCTAAAAAACTGTCCGCTTCTCAGCGCAACTGGTCCGCGTTTGATAGAGAGTTTACAAAGCTGTCAAGACACTTTCGCGAAGATATTGAAGGTCATGAGGTCACTACTTTCACCGATCACCGTCCGCTCACAGATGACATTCGTAATCCTGCTACCGACCTCCCACCGCGAAGGTTCCGATATATGGATCTTATATGTCAGAACATGACGGACGTCCGCTATATAAAAGGTGCAGACAACGCCGTCGCAGGCTATATGTCACGCATAAGTGCCATTACTTCGCCGTTTGACATGGCTAATCTGGCGCGCTTCAGCAACAAGATCCCAGCATACAGGACTTATTACAGGACACCAACACATCTCTTATCTTGGAGAATCGCCACATACCGGTGTCTGACACCCCAGTCATATATGACACTTCCACCGGTACACCGCGCCCGATCGTACCTGCCTCGCTCCGTTGAGCAGTTTTTGATACCCTCCATGACCTAGCCCACCCTGGCATTCGGGCTACGACACGCCTTGCAACCGAACGTTTTGTATGGCCTAATGTCAAGCGTGACTGGGTCCGTGCGTGCATACCCTGTCAGCGCAGTAAAGTCGGACATCACGCCCAGCCACCACTCTGACAATTCGATGTTCCTAAGTTTCGTTTCCGCCACGTCCACCTCGACATCGTCGGTCCCCTCCCCCCTTCTGATGGCTGTAGATACGTTTTGTCTATGATCGACCATACCAGCAGATGGGTGGAAGCTGTACCGCTTATTGACATTTCAGCTGCCTCAGTGGCTCGCGCCTTTGTCCAAACGTGGCTCGTCCGCTTCGGCTGTCCATCCACGATTACTATGAACCAGGGCTGGCAGTTTGAGTTCGTCCTTTTTGCCAGTCTTTGTCAACTATGTGGTGTCAATAAATTCCATACAACCGCTTATCATCCACAAGCTAACGGTTTAGTCGAACACTGGCACAGAACACTAACAGCAGCCCCCATGTGCCATGCGGAACAGTGGTCGGAAGCCCTTCCCTGGGTGCTTTTAGGTGTGCGATCAGCCTTCAAAGAGGACCTGCAAGCATCATTAGCTGAAGTGCTCTACAGCGAGCCCTTTATTCTTCCTTGTGAGTTCGTCGAGGATTCACATCCCCTTTCATCGGACGAGCTCCCCAACTTGGTCGAGTGTGTTTGCACGTGTATTTCATGCATCCGTATACCCCTTCCGCGTGCACTCACGGTCCCACGCGTTTTCGTACACAAAGACTTGGCTCAATGCGAGTATGTAATGCTCCGGGACGACACTGTGCGAGCCGCTTTACAACATCCCTACACAGGACCTTACAAGGTACTGTCACACTCCCAAAGCACGTTCCAAACCTCCATCAACGGACAACCACACACTGTGTCCATGAACCGTTTAAAGCTGGCATGGACCATCTCGGAAGCAGCATTTGTTATTCTGTGTGACTTCACCACTCCAGTCGAGTGGACTCACCCGAGTGACAACAGTTTTCTAAGTGATGTGCCATGTGATGCCCACACTCCGAGCAAGTGTTCCGACTCAGGTCATAGTGTCCTGTGTGACGTTTCTCCCCCTCAGCACGACACAGCTATTCCCCCCTTTAGGTCGAGTGATTGTGTCTCACCCGCACCGTCGCCAGCAACTCACTTTTCACCAGCTACTCCGCCGAGCATCTACGTCATGGTCAACGTCTCCATGTATACAGCCGATGATCTAGCAGTCCAGGTCCTTGAGGGTTCCCTTTTCATCCTCCATGCCCCTCCCCACTCTCTCAATGATTCACATCCCTCCGTTAACACTGCTCAGGCATCTCTCCCTTCCTCCCGAAGCCGATGTCGATAGTATTACATCTTTCATCGACACGGCCGTTACCTTCAAACTCTCACCATCCCCATGGTTCCTCTTCCTCAACATCACTGTCTTCCTCTCCCCTCTCCATGTCCAGAGCAGGTCGTCAGCTTCGGCCTCCTCTCTGGCATAGGGACTATACCTTTTCCTCGTCTATCTGTCCCCCCCTTGCCGATCTGGATACCTCACCAATTACGCCGTGCTCCGCACTACCGGCGGGGGGGGGGGGGGGGGGGGGGGCTCTGTGGCGGTTATCGACCGCAAGCAATCGCCCGACTCATCTTTGAACTAACTTCCTTGAAAAATTGTTTATTGGTGTGTTCACCAAGTTGTCGAATCAAGCGACTGTGGAATTTCAATGTGTCACTTTGTGTTTCTATTTCTAGCAACAATAAAAGTATTCAATCGATTAAGTGGTATGTTTCGGTTCTACAGACCCCTATACGACCAAACAACCACAACTGCAACAAAGACAATAGATATAAACATTGTAACAAAGAAATTAGGAAGAAACAACTTCAGTTGTTAAAAAATAAAACCTGTCCAACTTAAAAGTGGAAGCTCTCCTTTACAGAGACTACAGTACTACATGGTACTAATCAACAGAAAAAAATCTAACTTTTCTGGATTGGCATTTCTGAAAAAAAAAAAAGGTGGATTATAAAAGAAATTCAAAAGGCAAAACTAAAAGAACTTTGAGAGATACATCCAAACCTCCTGCCTGAAGTGACATGAATTATGCCTGAAATGTATTGATAGTAACGACGAAATCTTAGTAGCTGTGCCATTGTTTATCTTTGCATATGGAGAGTCTCTGTCATGTTGCGAGCAGAGAAGAAACAGAGCAGCTTGAGTCATGAAAGTGTTTATTGGCCGCTCCCGCCGCTGCGATGCTAATGTAGATGCACCTGATTTGTTAACTGAGAGTATTGAGCACATGGTAGGAGTGGACAGGCGGAGGAAGCTGCAATTCCAACCATTGCCTATCCCATAATTATCCGTGGCTCTGGAGATGACTCGGGGTTCTCACTGAGCACCACCACCAGCAGCAGCAGCAGCAGCAGCAGCAGCTCAGCATTATTGTCGGCTACATTCTTCATCATCTGCACAGCTACAACTAGGCAAGACTGTTAAGTGAAAAATTATAAACTTACATAGGCATTGCCCAGCAACATTTCCTTCACAAAGTATAAATAACTCAAATAATAACTTTCAATAGTTAAAACTTGTAGGCCCCTGTGTTGTGTATGTCCTCAGACATTATTACCAAGCAGGGTCCCTTTCCTTCCCATGCAATCACCGAGTGTCGTAAGAATATGAAAATCAATTAAAAATTTACTGCCAGTTTTGTGTGTTTGCTAATGACCAGTTTCCGTCTAAATTTTCTGCCTCAGTAACTGTTCATTCTTGTACTGCATGACAGACTATTTACAGTAAAGTAAAATTTCACTGGCAAAACCAATAACTAAAAATACAGCACAAATTAAGAGTGCGCAATTTCATTTGTTCTGTATTTAACTTAGCAAGTGACTTCTGCTGGCTTGGTATGTATTTTATTGTTGTTATTTAAAAGTAAAATCAGTTGCTCATTTGCTTAAAGTAAATTCAATTCAGTCTTTCAATATTCAAAAGTAAATTGCTTGCCTCTTTTTAAATTTTGCATTACGTTATACTAAGTTACTGAAAGTCATTTTTCTTACATAGCAAAGTTTAAGTTAAGCCGGTCATTTATTTATTTAACCAGTAATATCATTTAATGTTACTTACAAAATTTAATATTTCAGGATAAGTAACTGAAAACTCAGTGCTTCCCGATTCATTTATTTTCTCGTGAACTGTTGTGCTGTGGAAAAGCGTGACAACCTTCTGTTGCCACACCAGCGATTATTTGCTTAAATTTCTTTGCCATTACCTTTCTCAAGATTCTGGACATTCACTGCCCTAGAGGGCTGGCAATCGTTTAAATATTCCTTCTGTTTAACTAATCAGTGTTTTATTTGTGTTATTAGTAATTTTTGTAGTAAATATACATGTACCCTTTTTCCCATGGGCGGTTCGTGAGCAACTGCACTGTATTCCGTACATTTCAAAATTACCATCAGTGTTTAGCTTAAGTTTAGAATAGGTTCTTCCTTCAGGAGACTCCGTTGTACACTTTCCTCCAAACTAACCAGTGTCATTTTCCTGGCAATGATAGCCTTAATCACCATAAAATTGTATTAGGCACATGCAATGAAGGTCAGTTATATTGCAATCTAGTAGGCCGATTAGGAAGGGGGAGGCAGAGCAACTTGTGAAACCATGTGTGTTGTGTATCAACTATTCAGTGTCCACAATATTGCATTTTATACAGATATTCTGAGCTGAAACATAATGAGGTATCTTGAACAGAATGACCTCCTCGATGCCAACCAGCAAGGATTCCAAAAACATACATCATGTGAAACCCAACTTCCACTTTTCTCGCGTGACGTACTGAAAGCTTTTGATCGAGGCAGTCAGAGAGATGCAGTATTTCTTGATTTCTGAAGAGCATTTGACTCAGTACCACACCTACACTTATTGTCAGAAGTATGATCATATGGTGTATCAAGTGAAATTTATGACTGGAATGACTTTTTTGTAGGGAGAATGTAACATGTTATCTTGGATAGTGTGTTGTCAGATGTAGAAGTAACTGAGTGTGCCCCCAAGGAAATGTGTAAGGGACCCTTGCTGTTCATGTTGTATATTAATGACCTTGCAGACAACATTAATATTAAAAATCAGGTTTTATGATTATGATGCCGTTATCTATAATGAAGTACTATCTGAAAGAAGTTGCATAAATATTCAGTCAGATCTTGGTAAGATTTCAAAGTGGTTTAAAGATTGGCAACTTGCTTTAAATGTTCAAAAATGTAAAACTGTGCACTTCACAAAATGATAAAACATAGTATACTATGACTATAATATCAATGAGTCACTGTAGCGGGACTTTGAATTTCGCCGCGCTACATTCGTTCCCTCAGATAAAAATATCCCGTCACAGCGGTATGAGCGCTCGACGGCAGAGAGAAAATACTAAAATTGTTAACTCTTTTTTGTTTTTTATTCTGTTTCAATTGTCTCTTGTTAGCCGAAGCTTAAGGCAGACGTGATCTGATACTGACGTAAAAACTTAATGGCTAATCTTGATCTGATTGTAATGTGTAGACATTGTGGAAGTTATTAAGAAATTCGGTGGATGGAAGTAGCAAAGTGAATTAAATTGCATACAGTATCAAGATGATTTTAATTGGTATAAATTAGTGATCCCTGGCCTATTGCAAGATTTCGGAGCAGATTTTTCACGCTGAAATGAAGGAGATTTTTGAAGACCTGGACGCCGCCCGAAAGAAGATAAGTTAACCTGGTAAAGGATAATCTCTCATCTACGCCATTTCCCCCTGTCAGTTACACTTTGTAGTTCTCTGTTCTTTTTCAAAAATTCTTGTAGTGGAAATTGGTTTAACTTTTGCTCAAAAACGCCACAAGGACCACCCCAACAATAGCTTTTCCGAATAACGAAGTCCGATTTGCATTTCTTTCTTTCTTTCCCTTTTTTCACGGTCATTAACGATTTTGAAAAAAACATTTTTATTCAAGATTTCTTCCATATTTTCAACCTTTTCTTCTCTTCTTCTTCTCTCTCTCTCTCTTTTTTTTTTTTTTTTTTTTTAATATTAACCACTACAACTGGCGACCGTGACAGGACGCAATTTTCGGATGTGTCGTTTTTGAGCAAATTTGAAACTTTAATTTGTATTTTTTCCCAACAGAGAATAACCAAAAATCCTGAAGTTTAAAGGGTAACGAAAACACCAACTTTATTGTACCTAAGCAAATGATACCACAATATTGTAAAGAATTTTTGTAACTAATTCAATCTGTTTTCTTTTCATGGCATATATTGATGCAAAACTGTTATTGTGAGACCTTTTGGTGATTATCCGATGGAGATGTATTAAGAAAATCCATATTTTGACGAATACGATTTACGCGGAAGTGTTTGACCAGCCGCTGGAGGACAGAAAATTTAATGGTGAGTCACACAATTGTGTTTCATTCAAGCATTCAATAGCCAACTGCAGAATCCATTTTTCCCTTTCCACGCATCCTGTAGTTTTCTTCTAGATTTTTCCAAAATCATCTATCTCTATTGTAGTTTGTGGTAATTATAGTATTGTTGTAGCATATGAAGATCGTGAATTTGACCGCCAAACAGTCATTTGTTACGAAAAATTTTGTCCGCCCTGCTGCAGCTTTCTCAATCATTGTTTGCAATAGAGCAATCATTTACATTGACGAGAAAATATTTCAACCTAAATTTGAGTCAAATTTTTATTAATCAAACTTATATAATTCCCTTTTTGACTTACGATTATACATTCTATTACAATGGAACGCGGTAAGGTAGAGATAGTTTCGGCAGATGATTTAAGTGAAGTAGATTCATCTTTCAACGAACAAGAAAGTCCGCGTTTCCCTCCATGGACGAGTTCACAGATTAATGCAATGATTTTGTCTCAAACTCGCAACATTTGTGCTAATACACAGATGGCGACTTTAAATGACGAAATGTGTAATGGACGCGAGACTAGACCCTCAGCGCCATTGTTAACATCAGTGTCAGAACCGAATATGAGACAAATTCAGCAATGTGACACAAATCGGACACAGGAAACTGACAAACTGGACCGACTATTAGAGTTATTTGCAGACATGAAACGAGACGTTAGTCAAAAAATTGACGCAAAACTGGACGCACTTGGTCAGGACTTTAAACAAAGGCTAGATAAAAGCGACGAAAAATTTGACGTATTAAACCGTACTATGACCGAAAATTTTGAACGAACGACAAAACAGATGACAGAATTAAATAGCACCACTCAACAGCTCAGCCAGTGATTTGAGACATTGTCCGATCGAGTCACTAAACAGGAAGAAACTTTGGTTACATTCACACATGAAACAAAAAACAATATCACCCGATGTGAGAATCAGTTAACTCATATACACTCCTGGAAATGGAAAAAAGAACACATTGACACCGGTGTGTCAGACCCACCATACTTGCTCCAGACACTGCGAGAGGGCTGTACAAGCAATGATCACACGCACGGCACAGCGGACACACCAGGAACCGCGGTGTTGGCCGTCGAATGGCGCTAGCTGCGCAGCATTTGTGCACCGCCGCCGTCAGTGTCAGCCAGTTTGCCGTGGCATACGGAGCTCCATTGCAGTCTTTAACACTGGTAGCATGCCGCGACAGCGTGGACGTGAACCGTATGTGCAGTTGACGGACTTTGAGCGAGGGCGTATAGTGGGCATGCGGGAGGCCGGGTGGACGTACCGCCGAATTGCTCAACACGTGGGGCGTGAGGTCTCCACAGTACATCGATGTTGTCGCCAGTGGTCGGCGGAAGGTGCACGTGCCCGTCGACCTGGGACCGGACCGCAGCGACGCACGGATGCACGCCAAGACCGTAGGATCCTACGCAGTGCCGTAGGGGACCGCACCACCACTTCCCAGCAAATTAGGGACACTGTAGCTCCTGGGGTATCGGCGAGGACCATTCGCAACCGTCTCCATGAAGCTGGGCTATGGTCCCGCACACCGTTAGGCCGTCTTCCGCTCACGCCCCAACATCGTGCAGCCCGCCTCCAGTGGTGTCGCGACAGGCGTGAATGGAGGGACGAATGGAGACGTGTCTTCAGCGATGAGAGTCGCTTCTGCCTTGGTGCCAATGATGGTCGTATGCGTGTTTGGCGCCGTGCAGGTGAGTGCTACAATCAGGACTGCATACGACCGAGGCACACAGGGCCAACACCCGGCATCATGGTGTGGGGAGCGATCTCCTACACTGGCCGTACACCACTGGTGATCGTCGAGGGGACACTGAATAGTGCACGGTACGTCCAAACAGTCATCGAACCCATCGTTCTACCATTCCTAGACCGGCAAGGGAACTTGCTGTTCCAACAGGACAATGCACGTCCGCATGTATCCCGTGCCACCCAACGTGCTCTAGAAGGTGTAAGTCAACTACCCTGGCCAGCAAGATCTCCGGATCTGTCCCCCATTGAGCATGTTTGGGACTGGATGAAGCGTCATCTCACGCGGTCTGCACGTCCAGCACGAACGCTGGTCCAACTGAGGCGCCAGGTGGAAATGGCATGGCAAGCCGTTCCACAGGACTACATCCAGCATCTGTACGATCGTCTCCATGGGAGAATAGCAGCTTGCATTGCTGCGAAAGGTGGATATACACTGTACTAGTGCCGACATTGTGCATGCTCTGTTGCCTGTGTCTATGTGCCTGTGGTTCTGTCAGTGTGATCATGTGATGTATCTGACCCCAGGAATGTGTCAATAAAGTTTCCCCTTCCTGGGACAATGAATTCACGGTGTTCTTATTTCAATTTCCAGGAGTGTATTTTAACTCACTTGATAGCTCCCTCTCCCAGAAATCCATTTTGTTTTCATTTGACATAAGAGCAGTAAATGAAGAGGAAACAGCAAAATCACTAAATGTAAACCCGGATCACGTGGAGACTACACACTTCCCCACTATAACTCAAACTGCTCTGCGAATCAGCCCCGGATCTACGATATTTCGAACTGGGGCAATACGCGTCCTAAAAGCTCCTGCTGCCAGTCTAACGCCTCGGTGGTGCACTGGGTCAAGCAAACGCAATGCTGAGGGTGCACCCAAACCATAAACCAGAGTCCCATAGTCAAGGTGGGATTGAACAAGGGCTTTGTAGAGCTACAGCAGCTTAGAGCGATTTGCACCGCAGTTGGTGCTGCTCAGGCAACGGAGGGCATTGAGGTGCTGCCAGCACTTCCGCTTCTGCTGACGATGAGGAAGCCACATTAATCGGGCGTCGAAAACCAGTCCTACGAATTGATACGTCTCCACTACAGTGAGTGGATCGTCATTAAGGTAAAGTTCTGGTTCCAGATGAACGGTACAACGCCGACAGAAGTGCATCATACACAACTTCACGCCTGAAAACTGGAAGCCCACAAAACTGGAAGGGTCCCACAAAACTGGAAGCCCACAAAACTGGAAGCCGTGAGCTAGAGCCCAGGACTACTCCTTGTGGATGGTTCCCTGTAGGCAACACTCGGCAACACCAACACTGGAGGAGCAGTACAAAATGCAGAAGTTGTCTGCAAACAAAGAAGGTGAGACCGATGGACCGACAGCTGCTGCTAGACCGTTAATGGCCACTACAAAGATAGATACACTCAATACAGAGCCCTGCGGGACCCCACTCCGAATGATATGGGGGAACTATGGGAAGCACCAACTTGAGACACGGAAAGTACGGAGCTGGCCCCAGAGACCCTGATATGATGTCGCCAGGTCGTGTCATAAGCTTTTTTTAAAAAACTGGCAACCATGTGTTGGCGTCTCGAAAACGCTGTTCAGATGGCAGACTCGAGGGAAACTAGATTATCAATGGTAGAGCAGCCCTGGTGGAAACCGCCCTGGCACGTAGCTAGTAGGCCACGTGACTCTAGGACCCAGCACAACCGCCAAATTGCCATATGTTCTAACAGCTCACAAAGAATGTTGGAGATGCTGATGGGCCAATACCTATCCACATTGAGCGGGTTTTGACCAGGTTTGAGCACTGGAATGATGGTGCTTTCCCGCCATTGCAATGGAAAGACACCATCACGCAACCTCTGGTTGAAGATGAGATGTTACTTGTAGTTGGACAAGAGATGTTCGATCATGTGACTGTGGATCCGACCTGGCCCAGGAGCTGTGTCGGGGCAATGTGCAGTAACACCTGTCAGGGTCTGGTACCCACATACACGTCTGATCTTTGTCCAGATTTGGGAAAGTGATGTATGGCACCCAATGGTCGAGATGTACCTCTCCCAACATGCCTGTTTCCATCTTTTTATAAGCTGGTGAATGCGGCCACGGAGCCATTTAAAAGCTATTAGTTGCTCTAGGGAAGGGTGCCACTTATTTTGCTGTGGAGCTCGCCGACACTATTTAATGCCCTCAGCGATTTCCAGCGACCACCAAGGTACTGATTTTCGCCGGGGACACCCTAAATAACAAGGGATTGTGTTTTGCGCTGCAGAAACGATAGTTCTAGTTACCTGCTTAACTACTACATTGATGGTACCATGTGGGAGAGATTCAACAGTGACAGTAGAGGTGAAAGCTTCCCTGTCTGCCTTGTTTAAAGCCCATCTTTGTAGACGTCCGGGGGAATGGCACTGCGGGAGTGACACGATGATGGAAAAGTGGTCACTACCAAACAAGCCATTGTGGGCTCTCCTGTGGACAGAAGTCCTGGGCTGCAGAGGGATAAATCAATGGCTGAGTAAGTGCCATGAGCCACACTAAAATGTGTGGGAGCCCTGGTATTTAAGAGGCAGAGGTCGAGTTGAGACAGAAAAGTTTTGACATCTCCACCTGTATCAGTAAGCAAGTGTCACCCCACAAGGGGTTATGGGCGTTAAAAATCTCCCAAAAGTAGGAAAGGTTTAGGGAGTTGATGAATCAGTGCAGCCAATGTGTTCAGGGGTACTGCACCATCTGGATGAAGATAAACGTTGCAGACAGTCGTGTCCTGCGGTAGTCCTTATCCTGACAGCCACAGCTTCCAGAGGAGTCTGAAGGGGCACAGGTTCACTGCATACCGATTTCTGGACAGACACAAACTCCACCTGATACTCTATTACAGTTGCTACGGTTCTTGTAATACCCGCTACAGCTGTGAAGGGCAGGGGTCCGCATTGCTGGGAACCAGGTTTCCTGGAGGGCAATGCAGAAAGCAGGTGTAAAGCTAAACAGTTGCTGTAGCTCATCCAGGTGGTGGAAAAAACTGCAGCAATTCCACTGGAGGATGACGTTATCATGAGGCTGGGAAGGCATGAAGCATGCAAGGAGGCAGGTTATGCTTCAGGGTCACCTGCTCCCACCAATTGAGTATTTGTATCCATTCCTACTGAGGACGAGGCAAAAGTGAGATCCAGGTCCTCAGGGGACGCTGAGATCTCCAACTCATCCGCAGGTGCATCACTGGTCACTGGTAGGGAGTGTTGGTGTTGGGGCTTGTTTGCTTGCCCTTCCCTTCTCTTTAGGGGCTTGCTGGGAGGACTTCTCTGAAGTAGCTTCAGGCACAGACAAAGACAGTGAAGCTCTTCGTGCAGCAGCTTTTGGCTCCTGACTTTGGGAACAACGGAAGGAGATTTTCCCACTACCGCCAAGGGGGCAGGTGTATTCCGCAGGCCGGGAGCGCCTACTGTTCATGGCACAGAGCGTGATACGACTGGTACTTGTGAAGACGATGGTAATGTAGCTGCAGCATATGCAGACATCAACCGAACAGGGTGTAATCTTTCAAATTTACGTTTAGCCTCTTGGTAAGTCAACTGGTCGAGGCTCTTGTACTCCATGGTTTTCTGCTCCTTTTGGAGTACTGTGCTGTCTGGCGAGCAGGGGGAGTGCTGCTCTTCGCAGTTGATACAAGTGGGAGGAGACACACAGGGAGTATCTGGATGCAGTGGACATCTGCAGTCTCGACATAGTGACGTTGGAAGTGCAGCGGGAAGACGTGCCCCAATTTCCAGCACTTAAATCACCTCCTAGGGGGAGGGATGTATGGTTTAACATCACACCAGTAAACCATCGCCTTAACCTTTTCAGGCAATGAATCACCCTCAAAGGCCAAGATGAAGGCACCGATAGCAACTCCTTTGTCTTTGGATCCCCTGTAAACGCGCCAGATGAAATGAACACCCCACTGTTCTAGACGGGTGCGGAGCTCGTTGCCAGACTGCAAGGGGAAGTTGCGATGGAAAATAATCCCCTAGACTATGTTGAGGCTTTTATGGGGAGTGAAGGAAACAGAAATATCACCCAGCCAGTCACAAGCAAGTAACGCCTGGGATTGGGCTGGGGATGCTGCATGAATCAAGACTGCATCACTTCTCATCTTGGACAGAACTAACACTTCCCCACACTTATCCTCAAAAAATTGAGGCTTCATAGGTAGAAAGCAGTCCCCGCCCATTCAGCTACAGACTAAATACTGAGGCAAATATGACTCTTCTTTCTGCAGCCCTACGTTCCTCCCATGGTGTAGTGAGGGAGGGAAACAATTAAGGGTCATATCTGTCAGCATTGTACTCGATCTTGCCCTTCTTAGAGACTGCTGGCGCCATACGGTCACCAGCAAGAGATGATTTAGTCCGCTTCATTGCGGGTAATCCGCCCTGAAGCCACCCACTGCAATCAGGGGCTGTCCCCACGGGTGCCACCCAGCCACAGCAAAGGCTACCTGGCATGATGGCCGTTTCCAGGAGTCCTGATGCCCCAGGAAGACAGGCATCTACTCCTTGGCATATGCGGGGAGTTTACAGCTCAGGCATCATCACCAGTGCGAGCCCTGTGTTGTCAGGGGGCTACCACTAAATGGGTACATGACAGCCCCACCACAACAGATTGGCTACCATGCAGGATACTGGGCGCAGAAAAATCCAATACGGTCATGAAGGCAAAAGAGGACAGGAGACAATGGAAGAAGATGACATACCCCAGAAAGTGTCCTTGCCCAAATAGTTGAATTGCAGGTGGAGATCCAAAGCCGTGACAAGAGGTTCAGGAGATCGAATCTAAGGGCACTATGGATAACTCATGCACCACATAAGGCATCCTTCCCCACATGGCCCGCACTTCTGTAGAATTTGGAAAGTGGCAGATCAAACCATAAAATGGGACCTGAACTTATAGGGCCGAAAAGTGTAAAACTCCTTTTAGTCGCCTCTTACAACAGGCTGGGACATCTCGGACCTATTCTAACCCCCAGACCCGCAGGGGGACATTACATTCTGTCTCACTATTTTTCCGTCTTCCTCCTCTTCTCTAGTTCTTAATTCAGGGTGTATACGCGGACAAGGAAAAAAATTCCCGGATTTCTCAGTTAAAAATACACTTTCTCCTGGGTGAAAAAAACTTTTTCCCTTTAAACTGACAGTATACTCCCTCTCGGAACTGTATAACTTATCAGTCCTTTGAAGGATTATGGTTTTATACACGATGGTAGAATTTCCTGGAGCTTTAGAAAACTAAACTCAGGGAAAAAAACAAGTTTTGGAAAAATCTTTGATGCGCAGCAACATGTACGCCGCATATTTTCGTATTACGAAAGTATAAATTCAAATTCCACCAAACACTGCATGTTACTTTCCGAAGCATTGAAATCGAGATTGCGATACGCTTTTGTAAGCCAGTCATAGCTCGTGTCACCTGGTCTTGCTAGTCGATGACAACAGGTATTCAGAGCTTAGGACACGTGATGTAGTCAGTTAATAGCAACATCACTGTTAAGTAGCCCGAACATACAAACAGAAAAAGTTAGTGGTTTAAATTAAAATACATAGTGCCGCTACATGAAACGCAAAGCTTCCACATATAATATTAGTCTATAAGATTAAAACGCTGCAAGAGAAGCAAGCTTTCAAATATGATTTTGGTCTTTTATGCGTGTATTTCAATTTAAGATATATCACACAAATGTGCCAGTAAAACTTTCAATAACGACAGAAATGTCTTGATCTTCTGGACTCAAAATTCATCTAAATAGCTCGTCATCATCAAACAGTTGATTTTTAAATGACAGTCAAATGCTCTGTGACTTAAGAAATTCATCGTACATTCTCACTCACAGTCCAACTTGCGTAAAAGGAAATTTACTTTGATGATAATGCTTTTCAAACCACCATTCGGAATATTTTCCTACGACCTGTTAGAAATAGGTTCATTTCTAGAGCGCGCCAGATGACAGGCGTCACCGCGCTTGCGCATCTACGATGTCGTAGGGAGCCCATATGTTCGTGTGTGTAAAACATTAAAAGATCTTACAGTATGTTATAAAACAAACAAGGCATCAGAGGATACTCCAAGAGCACCGGAATTTCGTGACCCATACTAAAAAGTGCACATTCGTATGTCCAGATTCCCAGTGAAGTAGGCCATGACCTGATATTAAGCTTTTCAATGTGGCTTTCGGGAAGTGAATTTTCTTGGAGTACCAGTAATGTGTTATCTCATGTTTGGTTCTTTATTATGGCATAATGCCATACGTGCTAGAAGATGAAAACGTGCACTTGAAATGCAGCGAACAGTGTGTGGAATGAAACACTTCATTTCAAATATATTGTCCACCCTCAGCGGAAAAGATTAATAAAAGAAAATACACACACACACACACACACACACACACACACACACACACACACACACACACACATATCTAAAAGCAAAGATGATGTGACTTACCGAACGAAAGTGCTGGCAGGTCGATAGAAACACAAACATACACACCCTATGAAATCCCCAAACCACCTTCCCTACCCTCTGGCTCCTACCCTTGTAACCGCCCCTGGTGTAAAACCTGTCCCATGCATCCTCCCACCACCACCTACTCCAGTCCTGTATCCCGGAAGGTGTACACGATCAAAGGCAGAGCCACGTGTGAAAGCACCCACATGATTTACCAATTGACCTGCCTACACAGTGAAGCTTTCTATGTGGGAATGACCAGCAACAAACTGTCCATTCGTATGAATGGACACAGGCAGACAGTGTTTGTTGGTAATGAGGATCACCCTGTGGCTAAACATGCCTTGGTGCACGGCCAGCACATCTTGGCACAGTGTTACACCATCTGGGTTATCTGGATACTTCCCACTAACACCAACCTGTCAGAACTCCGGAGATGGGAACTTGCCCTTCAGTATATCCTCTCTTCTCGTTATCCGCTGGGCCTCAATCTCCGCTAATTTCAATTTGCCGCCGCTCATACCTCACCTGTCTTTCAACAACATCTTTGCCTCTGTACTTCCACCTCGACTGACATATCTGCCCAAACTCTTTGCCTTTACAAATGTCTGCTTGTGTCTGTGTATGTGCGGATGGATGTGTGTGCGCGCGCGCGCGAGTGTATACCTGTCCTTTTTTCCTTTTTCCCCCCTAAGGTAAGTCTTTCCACTCCTGGGATTGGAATGACTCCTTACCCTCTCCCTTAAAACCCACACATCCTTTCGTCTTTCCCTCTCCTTCCCTCTTTCCTGATGAGGCAACAGTTTGTTGCGAAAGCTTGAATTTTGTCTATCGACCTGCCAGCACTTTCGTTCGGTAAGTCACATCATCTGTGTTTTTAGATATATTTTTCCCACGTGGAATGTTTCTCTCTCTCTCTCTTATATATATATATATATATATATATATATATATATATATATATATATATATATATATATATATAACAGAGGGAAACATTCCACGTGGAAAAAATATATCTAAAAAGAAAGATGATGAGACTTACCAAACAAAAGCGCTGGCAGGTCGATAGACACACAAACAAACACAAATATACACACAAAATTCAAGCTTTCGCAACAAACTGTTGCCTCATCAGGAAAGAGGGAAGGAGAGGGAAAGACGAAAGGTAATGTTCTTTTGTAGCGCACATCTTTCTGAAGAATCTGATGCATAAAACATACGTGTTGGAGGAAATGTAAGACATGTTATTTGGTCGTAAGTGTGCCTTGCCTCCTCACACAGCATTCTTCTATCGCACGTCACTGTATTTTGGTCTGTGGAATTGAAATGAGTATATTTTGTAATGGATGCCATCAAACCATATTCAGGACAGTGGAAATTAAAATGTCCTGTGGCCTCTCCTGCTTACAGTCACCTGGTTTGACATTCTGTCCCACTTTCAAAAAAAGAAACTCTCTTCAGAAAATTTGCGCTCTTTATTTCCTATCAGCTAACAACTAGCTGTTTTGTGTGACAAAATTATATATAGGATACATAAACCCTGTAAAGACATGAGACAAGCAAGGAAGTACACATTCCTTCAGTCCTTAGCTCCTAGAATTTTTTTCTCTCTAATCTTGCTACAGCTTTACATGGCGTGCAAAAGAATCTATTACCTCATCAAAGTTCGTCAAATGTTTTGCTACATGAAAAATTGAAATACTGTTGTCTAATACTGAAAAAGCTTTAATACAAATCGGACCCAAAACTGGCATGGTTTCCCAATCTGATTACGTCTATTTTGTCACTGTCTGCTAGACAAAACAAAATATGCCTTTCTAATACTGCAACAATTGTACACACACCAAAAAAAACGAGACTGTTTTGGCACAAATGGTCTTTTTTGTAGCGACAGAATATAACTCACAAAGTACCAATACCAAATGCCTATTAGGCCTACTACAAGCAAAAAGCTCTATGTTAGGAAATAGTTTCAAACTTCATTCATATGCTCCAGTTTCTCAACCAAGAGATCGAAAAGTAGAACAAAATTTTTATACAAACTTGGAATTGTCATATTGTTTCATAATTTGTGTGATGTCCCTGTTTCTTCTCCTTCCTCTTTCTAACAACCAGTCTTGTTATCACTAATTCTGTAACTATTCCTGCCAATGTCAAAGCTTATTCACAGGTTAACTTCACTAACTCTACCAGAATCACCGGTTTAGTTATCCCGCGATTATTCTCCGGTTAGGCGTTGCTACACGTTCGTACAATGCGTTTTCCGCCCTTCTTCCTGAATATAACTTAATGCAGCTGCTAGCCAGAGACTGTACAACTGGCCCTTACTAGTATAGCGACCGGGCCAAAAATTTTCTGTCAATATTTCATTTTCTTGGATACACCGAGAAGGTAATATGTAATCTTTCATTCATTTATTTCCACTCCCCATACATGAATCTGGCAGCTTGGGCGCTCCAGTAAAATTTTTCCCAGTAGCATCTAGCTGCTTGCTGCGACTGCTTACACAGCCACATTTCTGTAGCCAGAAGTGGGAGAAGGTACTACTCAACTGCACATGCACATTAACCCGCTCATAACTGCTAAAACGAATCTAATGTAAATAGTTGTGACGTCACGCTCATCGGAGGCAATATGTTGTTACGAAGCATTGCATACTCTTCCTAAAGCCTCTGACACACTTTGCTGTTGGCAGACGCTTGTATGAGCACTGTGTTTTGTTGCTGCATATGGCACATTTACTTTGCAATTTAAGTTTTATTTTCATTTTTTCTCTCATTCATGTTTTACTGCTGCAGTAGCAGGATACAGTAATATCCTTTGTTAGAGTATCTGTTCTTACCAGTCAAAATTACAAAAATTTAACTGAAAACAAAAACGGTGAAAAATTCCCGGAATTCTAAAAAATTACCAGGTTTTTCCCGGGCGAGTCGTATGCACCCTGTAATTACACTATCCATTTCTCTACCTCTTAATCCATTTTTACTTCTCACTCAGTCATCATTTCTAGACTGTAATTGGCGCAGAACTTACCAACGGAATAGCTTTGACATGATGCACTTTGTCCTCATTACAGTTGGCTCCCTTTCACCCTGCAGTCATAGAGAACAGCCCTTCCTTTTCAACTTTTCCCACACTATCCTCCTCTCATCTGTGAGGAAGGAACTATTATTTCCGAAAGCTAGAATAGTGTGTGTATTTTAGTGTGTGCCTATAGGCAGGTACTGATATATTGTTTCCTGATAGTAAGCACTGACCAGCAATTCTGTGCTATTTTTGTAGTTTTGAGAAAATTTTCCTTTTGATAATATAAGATAACATTTTTGAAACCATGCATAAAGAAGAATCTTAAACGTAAAGATTTTGCACAAAGCTGAAAGTTTTATTTTGCATTTTCACTTCAGCTGATACAGCTAGACGCTGCGAGGAAAATAACTCTTCAAAAATAAGTATGCAAATGCAGGCATCATTTCAGTTACTAAAAACTAATGACAACAAAGAACTAAAAAGTCTATCTTATTCCAAATTACGCTTAGTGAAACAAAATTATTACATATAAATACAAAAGCTGTGTGTGTGTGTTTCACTCTGATGATCCCCAAATTAAAACAATAGCTTATTTATTACATAAAACATTTTATTCAGCAACAAATACATTTTGTACAAGTCAAATAAACAACATGGGATATTTCGTGTACACTTTTGTTTGTAATTTGATCCACTTATTTAAATATAATATGTAGCACAAAATTTTAGTAAGGTCAACTGATCAAAATTTACAGGAAGTGGGAGTCTTCAGAGATGTACAATTTGTTTGTAATTAAGTACCTTCTAGAAGACACCAATGCACACGAAAAGTCAAATAATGGAAATTCTCACTTTGCAATATCCACCATCAAAATAAAAATGTTGCAACAATGAAGTTCTAATTAAGTTCTACTTACTGCAGCTTAACTCCTTAAAAACAGTGTTACTATTAATATCTGAGCAGTCAAGACCACAATATGATAAATGCAGAGCCACAAATAATTAAACAATTTTATAAAGCAATAAATAAACAATGCAACACTATTCCTTTTAAATCATTGCTCTGTTTCATGAGTAGACAAGGAAGTTAGGTGTTCCAGTATAATTCTCTGCGAATGACTTTCCAGAAAGAGTTGGCACTGAAAAAGCGAACTCATCTTTTTCCAAGAAGTGATCGAACACAAATGACATCCTGCAATTAAAACAGCCATTTCAATTATACTTGAAGGACGCTAATTTAAATAAACTTGTAAACAATGTAATGAAATGAAAAAGTTTGGATATCTAAATGTTAAGCACACTGGAAGTTAGGCAGGAAATAAAATAAAGAAAGGATTTGCAAAGATATTTTGATAATTAAGATGATTAAAATGGGATCCTCAAGGCTGAAAGAGGGTGAATTTGAGTAGAAACAAATAACTAGTTCCATGTCTCACTATCAAGAATTACAGAAAACTACACCAACATAAAGTAACTGGCCTACAAACAGTGTAAGCTCAGGAGGCAAATTCCTAGTACTGACGATGAAAACACTAAAATAGAAAATACTACAGATGTGATATATTCCTTCAGCAAGGAATGAGACTGTTGAACGTTGAATGGGACCCAATTCTCGTGAGGAGTAAGGCAAACAAAACATGGAAAAGGCAGCACAGTAGAGTATCGAAGATGGCAATTAGTAAGTAAGTAAGTGTCAGTTTCAGTTCAGAAATGACAGAATGAGATGTAAAAATCAAGAAAGGGAGAGAGAGAGAAATGGGGGGTTTGAAATAATTGAGCAAATAATAAAATTCTAGCAAAGGGAATGACGTCGAGTCCAGAAGGTCGGTTGGAGGCAAGTATATATTGCAGAGGAAATTCCTGTCTCTAAGTCCAGGAGAACTAATATATAGTGGAAGAAACCAAATAAGCAGTGTGGTGTATGAGTGCCTGGGGCTCTTGACCCCTGCTGCAGGGCATGCTTCTGAAATATGTATTTTTCTTCACAATATCCACAATGGGTATCTGACTTCATTACAGTGTGACTACTGATATGGCACTAAAAAGTCATCTGTTACTTTATGATAATATTATGAGAAGGATAGATCGCTACTCGCCATATAGAGGACATGTTGAGATGCAGACAGATACAACAAGAAGACTGCTAAACACGTAAGCTTTCAACAAAAAAAGCCTTCTTCTAGAGTAGACAATATACACACATTCAATGCAAGCACAGCTCTCACACATGACCATGTCTCTGGCTACTTTGGCTGCCTCACTGGATTTTCCATGGTTCCATTTGTTACTTTACTATGCAGAAATAAGTACCAGGAATGAAAATGTCCACTCTCTTATTTAAATGTATTTAGACTAATAAATTTAAAAATGAAATTGACCATTTCTGTATGAAAATAAGAAGTTTTTGAACATGAGGTGCATTAATGTGCACAAGATCAACAAAAACGGTTTATTTGACACCACAATAGTGAACCCAAAGTCACAGTACATAAATTTCTTCTTCTTTTGTACTGTGATTATGGCTTCACTATTGTAGTGTCAAACATTTAACTTCTATTATAATCACACTTCTTTATGACAATTAAATCGGTACATAGAAACACACAATGAACTGGTAAATACAAACTATGAGGTCTGTTTTCAAAAAATTCCAGAAATTTGCATGGTCTCCATCGAAATACTCTCCTCCAGAACTGATACACTGCTCCCAATGCCGTTTTCACTTCCTGAAGCAGTCTTGGTATGCCTCTTGTTGGATAGCATCAAGTCTCACCATCAGTTATGATTCTCTTAAGGAATGTCTCATTCTCATTTGCATGATCCAAAAGCTCTTCACAGATTGCAAGGTGAAGGTCTTTCTGATCTCGACTGATGAGCTGTTGCACAAACTTTGTGGCAACACGATGCATTCCAAGATGCTGTGTCAGGATTTCATGACATGATCCAACTAAAATGTTACATTCTTCAGCAATCTCTCAGTCAGTCAGTCTTTGATTGTCATGCACAATTTTGTTGATGTACCTGACATGAGCGTCGTCAGTAGACGTCGAAAGGCATCCTGAATAAGAGTTATCTTTAACTTCCGTGTGGCCCTTTTTTAAACCATGTGAACCATTCGTAACACCATGTATTGCCTAAGAATTCACCATTGTAGGCTTCCTGTACTATTTGGTGTGCCTGTAAATGTTTTCTTTAGTTTCATGCAAAATTTAATGCACACCTCTAACTCTGTGCTCTCGAAATTTGCAAACTGTGCAACAACGTTCTATCTAATAAAGCAGAGTCCTGCTAATTCGAACCCTGGTAATCCGAACATAAATGTTAGTCTAAGTATAGAAAACTGTGTGGTAAACTGCTGTACATACACACTGTTTTAATTTACAAAGTACAGTAAAACATGTATTAGAAAAATTGGCAAGAAAACATTAGGTTTAAACAATGCATAACAATGAAAGAAAAGCTGTTAAACTTACTAAAATACAGCGGACATTTTATCCCTACTTTTAGATGACAAAAACTCAGTCATTGTTTTTTTTGACATAATGAAGACAGTCTGTTATATGATGCATAGTTGCGCCATCGTCTCACAAAAATCAAATCAGCAGGTGTAGCAGTGGGCTGTTGCTCAAAATAACGTAGCACGAAGTCAAGGGCTTCTGCTGTGTCATTGTGTGGCACCAGCTATCCTTTGTCGCTTTCAGGCTCATTGTACTTTCGTCACAGTAGTCCACTTCTTTCTCGTCTTGAATCACAGCAGCAACTAAATCAGTGTCAGTAATATTCTCCACACATGCCCCATCCTATGCCATCCACTAATCTATGTATGCTTCACTAGCTTCTTCACATCCAGGGATTTTTTGTATCATTTGTAGTAGATTTTCCTCTTTTATTTTCAGCTAGGTTGTCCTGAAATTCAAGAGATGTCCACAGTTTTCTCCAGGATTTTCTGAAATATTCTGCCATGCCTCAGCGGCCCAATAAACAACATCCTTCACATTGGTCTTTTTTATTTTGCCCACTAAAGGAATGCCATCATCTTGGATCAGCATTCTTAAAAATTGTTTCCTGTAAATCAGTTATAATGTTTGCAGTACGCCCTGGTCCACCCACTATAGAAGTGGTGTAACATTCGGCGGCAAAAACTTCACCACAATTTCTCCATCACATAATTCCTTAGTGCTGGTGTCAGATGGCGCATTATCAATTAAAAGGACTACACGAGGAGACAAATGATATTCCTTAGAAAACCGTCGAACAGAGGGAACAAACTGGCTGTGAAACCATTCTTTGAACAGCTTACCATCCATCCAAGCTTTTTTCTCACTGCGATAATATACGGGCAGGGACTTCATGTTGCTGTTTTTAAAAGCTCTGGGCCTAGCAGATTTGCCAATCAGCATTACAGGCAGCTTGTGATTACCAGTAGCACTTTTGTACGCTAATAAAGTCACACGATCTTTGCATATTTTAAAACCAGGAGCATGGTCTTCTGCTTTTGATGTCAGGCTTCTTGTTGGCAATGCCCTACAATTAAGGCCAGTCTCGTCAGCGTTATAAATTTGTTGGGGAGACTACTTTCCCTCTTATTTTTTCAAACTCACCAAGTATTCCTTTGCTGCATCATAGTCAGAAGAAAGCTTCTCTCCAGTAATTGTTAGCTGACGGATTCCATGACGTTTTCTGAATCTGTCCAACCAACCAGTACTCGCACTAAAATACTCATAACCATTCATTAACTTGTTCAGGTAAACAGCCTTCTCCTGAACCAGCACTCCACTCACAGGAGTTCCCCTTTCTCTTTCCGGTGTAAACCAAAGGAAAAAAGCTTCATCCACTTTATTGTACTGGAACTTTTTCAAAGTCTGCCAAATTTAGAGTGATTTTCCTGAAGACGTTGCACAGGACTGTTCAAGCTTCACTAGGTTCTTCTTCCAATCCCAAATGGTTGCTTTACCAACACCTAGTTACGTTGCCAGTTTAGATACATTCTCACCGTTGTCTATCTGCTTCGAAGCATTCAGGTTTTTCTTTGACAGTTAATGTTGTATGCTTCCGTTTACTCATGATGAAAATACGTACACCACTACATCTGAACAAATACAATACAACCATTATGCGTGCCAGTGATCGATAACTAACATAACCAGGCACTTTGCGAGCCAACTGGCAGTGCACTGACCTCAGACACTACAAAGGTCTCAACAATGCACAACAAGGGCAGTGAGTGAGAGTGAACCATTGTTACCACACTTGTTCCCATCTGCTACCATGGTCTACCTACTTATCTGCTTGGTATACTTCATTCTAGAAACTCGTCACCGTAATTCTGGCTAAACCAAACAAATCGGTAATCCGAACGAGGTCCTGTCCCAATTAGTTTGGATTAACGGGCCTCTACTGTACAATAACTAACAGACATACATAAATTAAACTTCTGGCAGTTACACATTAAACACAGGCTTGTGCACAGATGCCAACCGCATTTTGCTCCAACAAACCATTTGTGCGAAATTACGAATGGAATGTTTTGAACAGATCTCACGTGTGCTAATGTCCCCAGCAATGAAATGGAAAGGATAAATTGCTACTTACCACACAGAGGTTGTGTTTAGTGGCAGAAAGGCACAATGAAAAATAATGCTAGAAATATTTCATTTTTTTTAGACAAAGTCCTTCCTCAGAAGTAGAAAAAACACAAACATTCACACAAAAACAACTCATACATTCACTATATCTTGGCACTAAGGACACCAATCAGGCCTTAGTGGCCATGTGTACTACGAGAGTGACTTGTGTTAATGTGTGCCCGTTTTTTACTTCTGAAGGACTGTGCCTGAAAGTTGAAACATTTCCAGTGTTCTTTTTTATTGTGCCTGCCTGCAACTTAATGCTTCCTCTAGGTGGTGAGTAGTAATCTATTCTTCCTATTTTGTTGTTAATCCATCATCATGGATGTTCCATTGCCCCACCCCCTTCCCCCTGCTATGTTCATTGCCATAAAAACTGCAATCTTTTCACAAATGAGGTTACTTAAAAATTACCAAAAAATATTGAAATAGTCACAGCCCACTAAATACAATAAACCACTATATGTCTTGACCAAATGATGCAATACCAGAGATAATCTGTACAACATGACAAAATCAGTCACCAAATTCTCTAAGGTAATAAGAAAATTAGTAGCAAATACTTTAAAAGTCCATAACCACCACAAAATTAGCATACTGATGTTCCACAAAATCAAATTTCAGCAAATCTGGAACTAAATATAGGCCATATCACAACTGGAAAGCTAGACAGTGACCGTACTATTTATCTGAAGTATTATCAGGTTCAAAGATGATATGGACTTACTTAAAAGTTTTATAGGACTTGATTTGAAGTTCTACATGCAAGTAATTACAATAATTACCTCATACAGTCCACTAGACGTGTGGCAACCTTTTTGCGGCGATGGTTGGGAGCTGTCCAAATGTGGCTGACACCACACCAAACTGGGTACGTTTCTGCAGAGCAACAGTCAACACCTTCTATGGAGATCATTTTATATGCTTCTTTCTTTGGTTCAGCAACAAGAATACCAAGCACAGACTTCTGGTTTACAAACATATACACCTAAAATACAAATTATGTTAAATTATTTTCTGGCACTATTATTCACTTTCATTCTGTTGTGTACATCATTCAAGGAATGTGTCTAGGTGTGATAGACATCCATCTAAAATTTAATGCATTTATAGTGGGTCTCTATCAGTTTTTAACAGCTGCCCCATAAAGGGTAAAATATGCTACTTGTAAGATATCAACATGCCCTGGATTACAAATGGAATCAAAATACCACGTGCAAGGAAAAGAAAATTAATTGAAATTGTTAAGACAAAATGAGAACAACAACTCATTACACATTACAAAAAAATAACGTTCTGTCTTATGGAATAGGAATAAAAAAATTAAAATCCTCTGTATAATGTCTGAAATCAATAAACAAAATAAAACTGATATGGGCAATAGTTAAAAGAGAAACATTCTTGCAGATGGTAGCCAAGCCTGCAGGTTGCACTGTTGAATACAGCCACAGATGGCACCTGTGCAACGTTCTCAACATATTGCAAGTGTCACACATGATCAGAACACTGTTCTGTGTAGCTGAGAGTGAATCATGTCAGAGCTTAGTGAATTCTAAAAAGGGCAAATTGTTGGTGTTTTGCATTCATGCTTCCATATGCAAGGCAACCAAAGTGTTTGTATT
This sequence comes from Schistocerca nitens, assembly GCF_023898315.1. NCBI lineage: Eukaryota > Metazoa > Arthropoda > Insecta > Orthoptera > Acrididae > Schistocerca > Schistocerca nitens. The sequence continues at coordinate 139,672,633 of NC_064620.1, read as the reverse complement.
TCATGAGGCACTGTATCTAAGATTTATACTGCATACAGGGAAAACATCATCAGCTAAGTCACAACACAGATGAAAGTGTGTGTTCATTGATCATAACTGACAGTCACTAAAGAGAATTGTGATGAAAAATAAGAGGATGACAGTTGAAAAATTCACTGCAGGACAGAATGTCGCACTTGTGAACCCTGTCAGCAATAAAACACAAAGGGAGCTCCAGAAGCAGGAAATTTTAGGGAGAGTTGGAATTTCATACCCATTTATCAGTGATACATGTATCCGTAACAGGAAAACGTAGTGCTGAAGCCATAAAACCTAGACTATGTAGCAATGGAAAAAATTAATTTGGTTGGATAAGTCTTGTTTCACACTGTTTCCTATTTCTAGTCGTGTTTATGTCCCAACAGTGAAATAAGGCAGGGGTCCAGGGACGCAGTGACGGGGGCCATACATAGCACGGATAGGGTACATGTGACCACAGTGCAAGATGACCTCCATCTTGTCCACTTGGCCTTAACGGACAGAACAACTTTGTCCACAGTGTTGGCACGAAGTCTGGGGACTGCAAAGGGTATAGACATGTCTTCGTTGACAGTTCGAGGCCGTCTTCTGCGGGTTGGTCTCTTTGTCATCCACATCATTGTGTCAGCTCCCACTGACCTGAATCCAACAATGCTGCAATGGGTATGTTAACACTAACTCTGGGATGCTGAGTGGCAAAATGTAGTGTTTCCAGATGAGTCCCACTTCAACTTGTCCTGGTCGAATACATGTTTGACAATGACACTGAACGCAATTGGACAGAATGCATTTTTGGGCAGCATAGCTAACAATTTCAGCAAGACAACACCCGGTCGCTTGTGGCGAGGTATGTGCAAGCTTTCTTCGAAGAATGACGGGTACCACTGCTTTCCTGGCCTGTCCGTTCATCTGACATTTTACCCACTGAACATATCCCTGATATGATCTGTTGGGAACTCTATATTTAGGTCCTCTTGCTGGCATAGTTGATGCTTTGTGGACACAACTACAATCCGCGTGGCAGAGGATTCGCCAGCAGCATATTCAAGTGCTCTGATTCCATGTCACAATGTCTAGTGGCTCAGACTGCAGCACATGGTGGCTCTACTCCATCTCTAATTTCCACAGTCACAGTGTATGTACAGGTCTGTAATGCTAATCACTTGTGTAGTGTGGCGACCCTAATCAGTGGAATAAATTTCACTGTGATCACATCTCTTGGTTTTGATGTTCAAGGATATCATAATTTCTCCACAGATAGCCCAAGAAATTAGAAATTTAACTAAACCCCTCAAACTAACAATATCTCAAGTACTAAAATTCTGTTGTTCGAGTACAATACACAACGTATTCAGTCACAGAAGCAATATATCACTGCTACAGGAGATATTTCCATACAGATTGACATATGCTATAGTCAGATCCCTTTACAAAAAAGGTAGTAAGACATGGTGATAATTACAGACCATCCCACTCCTTATCTCCCTGTCGAAGGTACTGGGAAAATATGTATGCATGACAAACATCTGTCAAAATAAGATACTTGGGTACATTTTTTCTGCAGCCTCCCTCCTCACACATCACCAGCAATTATGAAACAAGCCCAAGAAACAAGCCCACTGAGTCTTACCAGCACATTTATGTTCACACGCATGACTATCTTCACCTGCCGACAATATTGTGTCAATTTTTTTGGAGCAGCGACCATTGCCATCCATCCTGAAACTTGAGCTGTGACTGACTGTTTAAATGTTACTGCCACTGTTTAGAGAGCTGCTCCATGTTTATGTGGTTTTTAGTGCACATCATATACATAATCTACATTCATGTCCTGCAAATCACTGAAGTGCACAGAACAGGGTACTTCCCATTGCACCACACTTTTTTCCATTCTACTTGTGCTTGTAGTGTGGGGGAAATAACTACTTAAATGCCTCTGTTATTCTATACTTAGTCTGATTTTGTCTTTATGACCCCCGTAGGAACAATACTTAGTATGCTAATGCATATCCCAATATTTCTCAAACTTGGCAAGTACGCTTTTGCGGGGTAATCCAGTCCAATGAAGAAACTACAACTCTTGAAAAAGTAAATATTCTCCTGCAAATTAAATCTGGTTCTCTTCAAGTCGACTGTCATTTAAATGGTCTACATTTACTATATTGTCTGCTGAGAAAATGTACTGTAATTATAAACGTTACTTGTTTCACACAATAGCATGAGATCGCAATTATGATTCACGGAGCAAGCACCTAACTACTTAGCAAAATTTGATATTAGAACCAATTTACGTTTCAAACAAGGGGCTGCAAGCATTGGCACTGAGAACACCACCTAAAGGTTAGTAACGGACAAACAGATCATTCCAACAATTAAGTCTTTTATATCCCGTAGGTTTTCTATTTCCATTAACTGTCATGTGCTCTAAAGAATTAAAAATAAATAAATAACAATTAAACTGGGTGAAGCTGTCTTCAGCCCAAAGGTTGATCTGAACACTGCAGCAATTTACTAGCACTGTCCTAAGGGAGGGCGGGGTGGGTGGGTGGGTGGGTGGGGGTGTCCTTGCTTTCCCTTGACCTTTGTACTAACTACCAGCCATTTACAAGAGAGCATGCCACAAATCAAAAGGAACTTCAAAAGATGGTTCAATTTTGCATTTTCCATATCAACAATCATTGTAAAAGATGAAAAATGTGAAAGTGACAAAAACTGTTAGGACCTACCGATAACTGAATACCTGACATTTGGATCTGTAGTCTGACACCTCAAGCTTTGAATACTTTGTGGGCAATACACAGAAGTGATTTCCAAAATAACCTTACATCCACACTTTTCATTTGGTTTCATTTAAGGTACTCCCCTTTCATCTCCTCGCCAACCATTACTCATGTATGTTGCACCTTTTTACACTCAACTGAGTTGAAAGATTTCTGCCACATCTTACAGATTTTTTACATGTTGTCACTCCAGTTTAACATTCCATGTCTCTTGTTTCTCCACATCTGATCCAACACCTTATTATCAGCTGCCCCACTCTTTAGCATATCAATCCAGCCATTTAACCCCCCCCCCCCCCAGGTCTTTGATGACAACTTCCTTAGACCTCTTTTGGCTAACGAAAAAATCTACATCACATCACACTGATCTCTGAAATATGTTCTGTTGTAGTAATAGTAGTAGTAGTAGTAGTAGTAGTAGTAGTAGCAGCAGCAGTAATAGTAACTATTACTGTATTTTTATTATTTAGTACTACAGCCACTGTAGTGATGCCACTTAGGTGTCTCATCATATGGTTTTGTACTTGTTTGACTTGTTCTACACAAACACTAGCATTTCAATTGTTGGTCAACCGTGTAACATTTGCATTCAGTTCCTCTACACTGTCACTACTTCCTGCCATTCACGGCTCAGGCAGTACTAACAGGAAAGAACCTAATGGCCACCATAATGTTGCAATGATCATGCTATACGTAAGGGTACACATACATTGGTTAATATTCCGGTGTTTTGTGAAACACCAGTGCTCTTGGCAGTTAGTATAATTGAGTAATCACTCATAACTCGCATTCAGCTAAGTTTAAGCATCATTATTATCATTAGTTAAGGTATTAACATGATCCTTGGTTTGTTGTGGTTGGATTTTTATGTTTGAGATGCTCTTGGGGTCCCGTACAGCAGAGAAAGATACCCTTTTGATGATTTTCAATCACTGCAAGTAGTCACTCAAGAGTCCGCTGCGTCGCGCGTGGTGCAATGGGGCTCCTCCACGACAGAGTTCCATGGGTTTTGTTAACAAACCCAAGAAAGTAGAATGAAGAAAATACAAGAGCCTGGCGACAGAAATCTATCAGAGGACATGTTTGTTGCTAGGGAGCAGCTCCATGGCACCACACACAGGGCTGCAGACACGGAGCGACGACAAACTTATGAAATGGGTGTCTTTTGCCACTGCACTATTCTCCAGCAATACATCGAACATAAAAATCCAACTCCAACAAACCCAGAAACGACTGTGATAATCTGAGTTGTAAACTGTGTGAGTTGAAGTCTGGCCAATAAACCAGATTATGTCCAGAGTAAACAGCCTGTTCTTTTCCATAGTAAAAATAGCTTTAGGGGAAGAACAGCTGGAAGCAGTGGAGTTTCCATCTGGTATAAGGTAAAAGCATACTTCACAACAGGAAAGCACACATATTATTGTAGACATCATAATGGCATCGAGAAAATATTTGCCATAAACATTTATTTTCAATACGGGCACAAAAATCCCCCCCTCCAACCTGTAGTACGAAGGAACAGACACCACACATTCATTTTATTGATTTGCCTCGATGGGGAATGAATCCACAACCTTCAGTGCGGGTGCACATTTCATTAGGCCTCTAGTGGGAATTTAAAATTAGTCAGCATGGAGGGCATGGATGGGCACCATGGATAGGTGGCATTGGGAGGGAATGTGAGTCAGTTGGGGGGCACGCAGAGAGAGTCCATGCATTTGTGATAAACAGTATGTCCAGATGGTTAATGCAACTGCCTAGTAAACAGGAGATCCCGGTTTATATACCGGTCTGGCACACATTTACACTCGTTGCGGCCGTTTCCGCGTAATGTCCCAATGCAGCAGATATTAGTTCCTCCACCTCCAGCTTCAATTTACATAAATTTAGTACTGCCACAAACAAGACCATATACAAGCTGCTGAAGGTAAAGTTATCCAGGGTCATCACAGGCTTCCCAAGTGAAATTCTCTGATATCCAGAAAAGTTTTAGTATTTTTCCCTGACAGATTTTGAGATCTCAAGGGTAAATTAAGATGTAAGTTCACAACCTGTCTTTGCAGCTATGGTACAAGAAACAACAGTGCAAATGAGGATACACCTGGAAAGAACTTAGAAGAAGATGGCATTTCCTGATGTGAGCAAAAATACTAACATCAACATATTTTGTAACGAATGGAGAAAGCAAGTCAAATGGTATGTGTGTTTCATAAGACTGCTGATGTTATTTTATTTCAATAAAACGAAACACCGTAGGTGACAAAAATACTTATATCCTTGGGAGTTGCACGATCGATTTAAAATACCTCCACTGATTTCAGAAATAACCCCAGAAAAAAGTAGGCCACTTGAAAGGTGACTGCCACTAAAATGTTGGATCTACTATGTTGATTATTATCAGTTATTACCTACTGTGTTATACATATATGAGGTGCGATTGGAAAGTTTTTAGAATGGGCTTGTAATTTACAATGGTGGTACTTACATGTTACTGTGATGCATCTCCTTCGAAATAGTCCCCTTCTGACAGAACACATCGACTCCTGGGGACCCGGTGGGGCTCGAAACATGAAGACGAGTCGTCATGTCTTCGTTTCATGAACGCCCAAGGTCATTTACCCACCGGGGCCAGCATGGCGGCGGTCCCTGTCCCGCTGAGATAATTTGTCCTTTTAGGACAATTATCTGAGCAAGCACCCATGCCAGCAAAAGGTTGGCACGTGTAAAAGTTTTCGTTTTGGAGTGTCATGCAGTGCCCCCTTTTTGTTCAATATGTATATAAATACAGAATCTTGTATATTTTATTCAGTCAGCACAATGTCGTGATTAAATCAGTATTTAAGCACAGGATCAAATAGTTCAATTCAGTACGACAGAGGAACGTTATATCCAGGACCAGGGGACGATATTGAAATGGCGGAACATGGAAACACCTTTAATGTTAATAGAGATAATAGTATACGGACAATGTTTCGACAAGATGCCGCAGTTGAAATTAGGTACGGAGAAAATCCAGCATATGATGATTTAGACGAAGAAGTCGTCGAATTTGAGTTGGAGCCAATGCCATCAGAAGAAGTTAACACTGGACTGCGGCAGCGTCATCCATATCAGTACGGCGAGGAAGGTCACACTGCAATAGATGTAGATACAGACGAAAATACACCGCTTTTATCTGGAACGGCTGAAACAGCAGTGGACGGCGCAACCTTGACCATGGTTTTATCTGGAACTGGTAGCGCAACTGCCGCGACGTTATCAACAGCGCAAATTGCTGGAGCTGCTGGTCTTACTGCTTTGGCCGGTGCTGGAGTAGCGTATGGTACAAAAAAATTAGTTGATCGAATAAGTAACAAAGGATTGACGTTGCCAGGTAGCGATTATGTTGGGCCTGGAAACCCTATAAATATAGACACACCGCGAAGTGCAGCAGATGCAATTGCCAAGGAACACGATGTCGGGTACGACCGCCTGTTAAAAGAAGCTAGAGAACGTGCATTCACTGAAAAAGAATTCCGAGAACGAGTTCAAAAGTTGGATGCTAAAGCTATTATAGACTTTGCCATAGATTGGAGCCATACACGCAATTGGCATTCGTTTGCAGGAAAATACGGACTGAAATTAAAATCGTTTGTTGAAGAAAAAATTGGAAAAGTTTTATATCCAGTAAAACCAGATGCCAAACCAGAAGGTATGTATATTTACGTGCATATGAATATTCAATAATTGATTATAAATTATATGTCTATGTTAATAATAACGTTTCTCGCCTTCAGCAGAAGTACGATTGGCCTCCTTGGGAACGCCCAAATTGGAATGAAATGCATGAAGGCCAGAAACGTTATGCATATGAACAGTGGCTAATGTCACGTGTACGTCGTGGTTTGCCCATAGTTCATGAACGTCCATCAACATCTGGCAGTACATCATTAGCACCGAGATCAGAAAGTGTTCCTGACATCGACTCTGAAGAGGACGTAGAAGATTCTTACGACAACGGAGAGGATCCAAACCCCGTTCGACCATTAGTTCCTTATTCTGACTCTGACACAGAAAATAGTGCTATGAACGAAGAAACAGCAAAACGTACAGCATCGGCCCAAGAAGCAATGGGTGCAAAGAAGGCTAGAAAAACACTTCCTGGTACAGCAGCTCCCTCAGCTAATGGAATGGGTGATTCCGCCAACACACGTGATGTGCCATTACCTGCACCATCAATATTAGATATGGGTAACATTACCAGGTATAGAAAAGTACACAGATTTTTTACGTATGGTCTAGCATATAAAGTACTCAGACATGAAAATGCTGTATTTATGATTCCCCCTTTAGCAGAAATTCCTGTTGATCGACCATTTTTGTACATGACCCCCTCTGAATTTGATTTATTACCACATGGTAGTAGAATTGTTCATTGCTCTGCACAAGTGATTGCACGTAATCCCAGGATTGCTTTCCCAACAAATTCAAGTGACTCTGAACTTGCAACTTTAAATCAAAATAAGAATATGATTACTTCTGTGGGTATTAATTTAAAAATACCTGGTGTTAATGTTACACCTACTGCATTTGGCTCATCAGCTCCTATGGAAACAAGTAGTATAGATCATAAACGTAATTTTAATCCAATTTGGAAATCGTGGTATGGGTATAAGAATAATGAAGAATTGTTTTTAACTACAGTACCTGCCCATCAATTCGGACAACCCATTAATTTGAAATATTATGCCTGTGTGTCTAGTACAAAGGCAAAAGGGCTGCATAATTGGGGGTGGAAATGTGTTCAATCGTGTGTTTCTGAAGTAGATGCAGATTCTCGTACTGGCAGTGTTATTGTTAACTATGACTATAAACCAACATTAGGTTTTGTCAAAATACCAAAAGTTGCAAATGTTGATGTATTCCCCATTACAGCTACTGCACAAGGAGTACCTCAACGGTATACAATTACTGGTGATAAGCACTGTAATCCGTTTATGGCATGTGACAATTTTTCAAAAACACCTTTGGAACCAGCTCAAATTCAGGAACAATTAGTACAAGCTATTACTCCAGTAACAAATGATGATTTCTCTGGATATGATGATTTAATAGAAAAGGCAGATATTGCTTCTGCTGGGTACAATATTAGACTCCATGATACAAATGTCCAACCTAGTCTTCATGTAGGCATAAACCCTACATATGCTTTAAGCACTGGCAGTTTAAATAATGATATTGTTAAATATACTGATACTCAAATGTTGTTTGAAGTTATTGCTGAATGTTCTGTTTATTCAGATGGTTTGGAAACTCACTATCCCAGAGCAAATGTACCAAATGTTCAGGTATCCGATATGATTTATACGTCAAATGTGAAAAGGAATCAGGAATCATCAGTGTACAAGGGACAATATGAAATTAAACAAGCTTGAATATAATATCTTGTATGTATTGTAAAAACCTTTGTATTGTACAAAATTGTAAATAAATGAATTATTACATTAAAACAGTGTTTCATTTCAATAATTATCTCAGCAGGACAGGGACCGCCGCCATGCTGACCCCGGGGGCCCCGGTGGGTAAATGACCTTGGGCGCTCATGAAACGAAGACATGACGACTCGTCTTCATGTTTCGAGCGCCCAAGGTCCTGAAGTGTGTTAAGGACGCTCTCCATATTTGCCTGGATGTCTTCAATCAAGTCAAATTGCTTCCCTTTCAGTGAAAATTTCAGTTTAGGAAACATGTACAAGTCCGCAGGGCCCAAATAGGGGGAATATGGCAGTTGTGGAAGCACAGGAATTTTGAACTTTGTCAAAAATTCAACGATGGAGAAGGCACGATGAGCCGGAGCATTGTCATGGTGTAGCACCCAACTCCTGTCTTTCCACAATGCAGGCCTTTTCTTCCACACCTTTTTGTGCAAACACTCAAGGATACATCTGTATTATTCCTGGTTGATTGTCTATCCTCCAGAGGTAAATTCATGATGCACAGTATGGGTAGAATCAGAAAAAAATCAACCACATTGTCTTCACCTTCGACCAACTTTGCCGTGCATTTTGGTTGTGGTGAACCTGGAGTCTTCCACTGCGAAGACCGGACTTTGGTTTCAGGATCATATCCATAGACCCACGATTCATCACCTGTAATTACCCTATTTAATAAATCTGGGTCATTTTTAGTCCAATTAATCATTTCTTGGCACACTTCAAGTCAGTACTGTCTCTGGTTATTTGACAACACTTTTGGAATAAATTTAGCAGACACTCAAAGCATGTTCAGATCTTCAGGTAAAATTGATTGAACTGCATAGAAACTTAAATCAAGTTCATCAGCCATCTCCCTAGCTGTAAGTCTACGACCAGAGCGCACCAAGTCGCGAACTTTCACAACATTTTCATTCGTTTCTGAGGTGGAAGGACAACCGGACCATGGTTCAACTTCAAATGATTCGCGGCCATTTTTAAATCTGTTGAATCGGACAAAAGCATCTGACTGGCTCATACAATTATCTCCAAAATCTGTTTTTAATAGTTTGTAAGTCCCAGTAACTGATTTCCCGGTTTTAAAACAAAATTTCACACAAACTTGTTGCTCCGTTTATATGTCCATCTTCACGCAGATAGAATCCGGCAACAAGCCCTAACAGACCCGCACTCAACCAGCTGCCACAACGAAATGAATAAAGGAAATGCAGTTTCTGGTCAGAGGGCGTTCAAGGACAAGGCAATGACTCACTCCCTACCCTCCCTGTACCTGCCCGCCAAACCAGTAAGCAGTAGCGGATCCATTCTTAAAACTTTCCAATCACACCTCGTATTATTTTACAGACATTGTGTGATTTTTCTTTGGAGAAATATATGAGTACATAGCGTACAAACTGCCACAATTTTTTTCTTCTTATTGTCCATACTTTCTAAAATATAAACTACTTTTGAAGGGCCAAAATGTATAAGCACAAATAAAATACCTATAAAACACCACGCTGTACAACATACTTCTGGTGATACAGTCAATTCCTGAAATCCATCGCCCATGGAGTCTGGCATGCTGAGGAGCACTGCAGTCATGGGTCCATAGATGAACTATGAAAATCCGCTGCATTATGCCACACACAAACAGACCCATACTGCAGGCAGATCAGTGAGACTAGATCCAACAGACAATTCCTGCACATTAGTGGGAACCGAATAACTTCAGATCGGCAGGCCCGATCCATTATCGATACCTGCAGAAACGGCCTCCGGTTTTGGCCTGTTATGGAAATCCACTCATGTGGCCAGCCATTCATGAGCCATAGACTGCATGTTGATGAAATAAGACCACAGTGATCAATCCACGCAACAGATAATTTGTTCAAATACTCTGAGAATCAATAATAAGGATAGGTAGCAACTCACCACAAAGATGATTGCTGAGCCACAGACAGGCACATAGAAAAGACTATCACACTCTCACAACTAAATTTTCAGCCATAGCTCTTGTCAGAAAACGAGAGCACACACATATTCATATAATCGCTCAGACACAACTTATGCACACTTTACCTCAATCTCCGGCCGCTGCATCTACACTCTCTAAGAATCATATTTAAAAAAAAATCACTCCTCAAGCCTCCCTGCCTCTCGTCGGAAGCTGCTAGGCTAGCGTCAAGAAGTGGTGGCAGCACTAACTGCAAGCTGAGGGGAATGGTAGAAAGGGGAGAAGCAGTAGGACTGAGGGAGTAAGGAAGCAGCGCATGTACTCAGCTGCACTCAGCCAGCGATGATGCATGACACTTCAGTAAACAAACCATTTCACCTACTGAGACAAAAATGGGTTAGAATCAAGTGGTAAACTGATATTTGGGTATATCTGGACGAGGTTTGGACATACAACATCCACATTCCTGAAAGTCAGTGAAAAAGCCTCCAAGTTCCTGCTCAAAATATTTAGTACAGCACCAAAAAATTTTTGATTACCACTGAATCTCATTAAACTCTATCATGATGGCATACTTGATTCTGAAGTCAATTCTCATGCAAGAGTGAGTGTGTTCAAATCATCCAAGAGATGCAGTGCAATCAATATCCTCATAAAAAAATCTCTGGTGCCTAATGAGCAATGTTGGTACGATTCTCGGCTTTACTTAAAATGTCTGACTGATCTACAAATCGGAAGAAGAGAAGCCCAACATTCGTTTAAAAAAAGTAAGATAAATAACTGAACCAATGTCTGACCAGAAAGACCTAACAAACAATATTGTGAAGAGAATACGTTACTACTCACCATATACAGAAGGCATTTTAGTTGGAGACAGACACAACGAAAAGACTGCTAAACATTTAAGCTTTCAGTCAAAAGGCCTACTTTGGAAATAGAAAGCATTCACAACTCTCTCTCTCTCTCTCTCTCTCTCTCTCTCTCTCTCTCTCTCTCTCACACACACACACACGGCCATTGTCTCTTGCCACTGTGGATACAGCAGTCTGAGACAGTGGCCATGTGTGTATGCTCTCTATTTATGGAGAAAGCTTTTTGGCTGAGAACTTAAATGTTCAAGAGACTTTTCATGGTCTCTGTCTGTGACTCAACGGCTCCTCCATGACATGGGTAGCAACCTATCCTTTTCATAATATTGTTTATACTATCCTGGACTTTCAGTTGTGTGAAATAACTAATAAGATGGATGACAGTTTGACGGCAAACACTGGGACAACAAGTATATATATATATATAAAAAAAACAAGCATAGTATTCTACCAGACCTTAAGGGACACTATAAGATGATACATTTTCATGATGTTATATGTGACAGGATGTGATAAAAGGAGAAAATATAAAAATGCAGTAAATGAAACAGGCAAAAAGGAGTACAAAGTCTCAAAAATGAGACTGACTGGAAGTGCAACATGGCTAAGTGGGGATGACTAAAAGACAAATGTAAGGATGTAGAGGCATGTATCACTAGGGGAAAGAGATACTGCCTACAGGAAAATTAAAGAGATCTTTGGAGAAAAGAGAACCACCTGTATGAATATCAAGAGCTCAGATGGAAACCCAGTTCTAAGCAAAGAAGGAAAAGCAGAAAGGTGGAAGGAGTATATAGAGGCTCTATAGAAGGGTCATGTACTTGAGGGCAATATTATGTAAATGGAAGAGGACGTAGATGAAGATGAAATGGGCGATGTGATATCGCGTGAAGAGTTTGACATAGCACTGAAAGACCTAAGTCATAATAAGGCCTCAGGAGTAGACAACATTCCATTAGAGCTACCGATAGTATTAGGAGAGCCAGCCAGGAAAAAACTCTTCCATCTGGTGAGCAAGATGTATGAGACAGGCAAAATACCTTCAAACTCTATGAAGAATATTATAATGCCAATCCCAAATAAATCAGGAGCTGATAAGTGTGAACATTACCGAAGTATCAGTTTAATAAGTCACAGCTGCAAAATACTATCGCAAATTCTTTACAGACTACCGTAATGGAAAAACTGGTAGAAGCTGACCTCGGGGAAGATCAGTTTGGATTCCGTAGAAATGTTTGAACACGCGAGGCAATACTGACCCTACGACTTATCTTTGGCAAGGAAAGCGTTTCTGAAGAAGAGAAATTCGTTAACATCGAATATAGATATAAGTATCAGGAAGTCTTTTCTGGAGGTATTTGTATGGAGTGTAGCCCTGTATGTAAGTGAAACATGGACAATAAATAGTTTAGGCAAGAAGATAATGTGGTGCTACAGAAGATTGCTGAAGATTAGATGGGTAAGATCACGTAATAATGAGGAGGTACTGAATAGAATTGGGGAGAAGAGAAATTTGTGGCACAACTTGACTAGAAGAAGGGATCGGTTGAGAGGACTTTTCTGAGGCACCAATTCAGTATTGGAAGGCAATGCAGAGGGTAAATATCGTAGAGGGAGACCAAGAAATGAATACGATAAGCAGATTCAGAAGGATGTAGGTTGCCGTAGGTACTCTGAGATTAAGAAGCTTGCACAGGATAGAGTAGCATGGAGAGCCATGAAACCAGCCTCTGGACTGAAGACCACAACAAAAACATATAAGACAGAAGCATATGCTGTTCTGAAAGGGACATAGGACAATTTCCAGGGGAGTGTTACTAAATTACCTTAACCTTAAGAGAAGAACAGAATGTAAAGCTCAGTAATGTCTAAACAGCACTACATCTGTGCAGACCCAGCATCAGATGAATTAGTGCAAATATATGCCTAACTTCAGTATTTGTTCCTAACATACACCAGGAGCTTCAACTCATGAGTTCCTGGTAAGCACCAGCAGCTTCAGCTCCGTGCACACCACAGCAGAGGAAGGAAATGCAGCATGTCACAGGGCCAACGTAGTCTGCAATGCTGGAGGAAGGATAGGAACACTATCACCCTGTGGACCAAAAACACGAAGACAGCATGAACACCTGTCAGAATGAAGGACACATTTTCCTAATCCTAAGCTGAGTATGGGAGGTGCTATGCTGCTCTGGATACAGGACTTAGGACTGCAACTGGTGTACTGCCCTTCATCACATGCGAATTAACAGCAGCAGCCTCATCAACAGTTACTAAATAGGTATATTCTTCATAGAAAAAAAGAAAAGCCATTTTATTAAAGCTATGTGAATAATAATAAATAATAATAATAATTACAATAATACAGGGTGGATCAAAATTATGTGAACAATATTTTGTTGCGTTTTCTATTCTAGGGTGTTAGCACTCATGGCTGACAGACTAACATTGGAGCACAGAAGACTGGTTGCGAGCTTAATGGAAACTGTGCAGTCGGCGACAGGACTTCAAAAGGTTTGCAGAACGATTGCCAGATAGATGGCCATCAACTCAGTTAACAATTTATCGTATTTAACAAAAGTTAGTTGCAACTGGATCAATAGCAGACTATCATGGCAATGTGGGGCAACCTAGAACTGGCAGAAGTGAAATAAACATTGCTATAGTGCAACTGGCCATACTATGGAGTCCATCAGAAGCGGTGAGACAATCTACATCTACATCCATACTCCGCAAGCCACCTGACGGTGTCTGGCAGAGGGTACTTTTGAGTACCTCTATCAGTTCTCCCTTCTATTCCAGTCTCGTATTGTTTGTGGAAAGAAAGATTGCCGGTATGCCTCTATGTGGGATCTAATCTCTCTGATTTTACCCTCATGGTCTCTTCGCGAGATATACGTATGAGGGAGCAATATACTGCTTTACTCCTCGGTGAAGGTATGTTCTCGAAACTTCAACAAAAGCCCGTAACGCGCTACTGAGCGTCTCTCCTGCAGTCTTCCACTGGGGTTTATCATCTCCATAACGCTTTCGCGATTACTAAATGATCCTGTAACGAAGCACACTGCTCTCCGTTGGATCTTCTCTATCTCTTATATCAACCCTATCTGGTATGGATCAGGCAAGAGACTTGGGAGGACCAAGAGTTTCCTGTCAAGCATGAGCCCCAGGAATTTCGTAGTGTCAACAAACGGAAGGGCAACAGGCCCAAGGTGTAGAGATGGTGGGAGAAACCATCTGCACTGCCAGAAATTCATACAGATGGTTTTGTCAGCAGAAAAGCGAAAGCCACTGGCGATGCTCCAGGAGTGAAGACAATCAAGACAGCAGTGAAAACGCCGCTGAGTGAGACAGGTCCGTGTAGAACTGCAATAGATGGCAAAATCATCGACAAAAAGGGAACCAGAGACACCCGGCGGGAGACAGGCCATTATAGGGTTAATGGCAATAGCAATCATGATGACACTCAGGACGGAACCACGAGGCACATCATTTTCCTGAAAAAGTGTCCGACAAGGCAGAGCCCACACACACCTTGAAAACTCAGTGTCGTAAAAATGCCCGAAGAAAACAGGGCAGGTGACCATGGAAGCCCCACATGTAAAGAGACTGAGGATACCAGTTCTCCAGCAGGTGTCTTAGGCCTTCTCCAAATCAAAAAACACTGCCACAGTCTGGGATTTTCGCAGAAAACCATTCATGACATGGATGGGTAAAGTAACGAGATGGTCAACTGCAAAATGTCACGCTAGAAATTCACACTGTGCATTCGTGAGTAAATGGCGAGACTCGAGCCAAACACACCAGCCGGGCATGAATCATACGTTCCATCACCTTGCAAATGCAACTGGTAAGAGGTGGGGCGGTAGCTAGAAGAAAGGTTTTTGTCCTTACCGGGCTTAGGTAGGGGTATGGCAGTGTCTTCACACCAGTGTCTAGGAAATTTGCCCTCAGCCCAGATGCAATTGTGTGTGTTAAGCAGAAAGTGCTTGCCCACAAGAGAGAGATGCTGCAACATCTGAATGGGGATAGTGTCTGACTCTGGGGCGGAGGACCGGGATGAAATGAGAGCATGATCTAGCTCCCTCATAGTGAATGTGGCATTGTAGCACTCACAATTCGGAGAAGAGAAGGGTATCACCGGAGCCTCCTCCACTCGCTTTAAGGTGTTGGAGATAGCAATAGGATCCATGATGACATCGGCACCTACTGTCAGGCCAGAAATGGGGGAATGGATCTTGGCTCCAGAGAGCTGTCGGAGGTTGGCCCACACAACAGAGGAAGGTGTGGAACTGTCAAAAGAACTAGTGACTGAAATCCAAGTAGTTCTTTTGCTATCCCTAAGAACTCTACGACACTTCGCAAGCATCTGTTTATAATGAATGTAGTTTTACAGCGTATGGCAGTTAAAAACATGGAGAGCACGTCTCAGTGCGCAAATTGCGTCGTGGCATGCCTCAGTCCACCAAGGGACTGGGACATGACATGGTAAAGAGGAAATGTGAGGAATGGAACATTCTGCAGCAGTAAGGATAACGTTGGTGGGATAGTCTACCTGGTCATCACAACTGAGGAAATCTTGTTCTGTGAAGGTCGCCAGGGAGGAGTAAAGCTGCCAGTCAGCCTTAGTAAGCAGCCATTTGAGCGTGCATGTGGATGGGGTACGGGTCAGCAAATAGATAGCACACAGCATGCTCGAGTAGGCGTCAGAAAGAACAGACCACTCAATATAATGGGGAAGCTGGGCGGTGCAAAAGGATAGGTCCAAATGGGAACAGGTGTGCGAGGAGTCAGAAAGGAAAGCGGGTGCTCCAGTGTTAAGGTAGAAGAGGTTGAGTTGGTTACGAAGGTCAGCCAAGAGGGAACCTCTCTGGCAGGTCCTGGGAGAACCCCAAATGGGATGATGCGCATTAAAGTCCCCAAGTAGCAAAAATGGGGTGGGGTAGGTGCCAAATAAGCAGAAGGAAGTCTGCCCTGGTAACAGCAAGAGTTGGAGAGACATAGATAGTACATAGGGAAAAAGTCAGGTGGGGAAAGAAAAGGCGAACGGCAACAGCTTGAAGACGGGAAGTCAGGGAGATGGGTTCACTATGAAGGTCATCTTGTACGAGAAGAATGACGCCCCCATGAGATGGGATGCCGGACTCAGGGGAAATGTCAAAACAAATTGGTAAGTAATGTAAAAGCACAAAAGCGGTCTTGAGGGCGTAATTTCGTTTTCTGAAGGCAGAGTACAAGGGGATGCTGCAATGCTAGAAGCAACTGTAAATCCTCTTTGTGGGACCGAAGGCTGCCAATGTTCATTGGAGGACAGTGTTGAGGAGGAAGAGATTTAGGGGTATCAACTCGGCGGCTGCCGAGGGAGAGATGGTGTAGAGTCGCTACTACAGGGCACAGAAGCAAGAGGATCCTGCTCCATGGGGTCCACAGAAGCATCCGTGTGCTTTTGCAGTCGGTCTGTGAAGTCCAACGCTGAAAAATGGTTGGTGGTGCGCACCAGCGAGACAGAGGCCGGCCGGGCTGAGTGACCATGTGGAGACACTGTTGAGCAGGATCTTCAAGTTAGTGAAGGAGAAGACTGTTGGTCCAGCAGACTTCTTCAAGCCCTTCTGGTTGGAAGACGACTTGGGTCAAAAGGCAGTGTGATATAGTAAAATGTGAGATAAATTATCGTAAAAACAAAAATTCTGCAATAACATTCAAAATTATTTAGATCAATTGAGCCATGAGAGCCTAAAATGTGATAATTTCAGCTTCAAGAATCAGACCCCCTAGACATGAAGAACTGTAGCCAACTGTGCGAGAAAAGATAAGAAAAAAATTTATTGTAAATCTTACTCCTTTCACAACAACAACAAAGAGACGGGTAGATCACAAGTGTGAACGTTGTCCAGGATTAAATGACTGATAATGAAGATTTGTCTGTTGCAGAAAAGAAAGCACTTTATTTTCATTTCCAATTTACGTATAAATAAATATTCAAAAAAAAGGGGGGGGGGTTGCCCCACAAAGCAAATCATACCAACAGTGATGATGTACTACCAATAATGACGGATTGAATCAAATGAAAGTGAAGAGGACATTACAACTACAACCATCGATATCAAAAAGGAAAGATAAGTACAAACTATTTGTAAAGTTAATTTGTTTGTGGACTCGTGTGCTTGTTAACACAACGAATAGGGACGAGGGTAGGATTGAGGTAGAAATGAAAGCTGTGGGATCCAGCCAGGACATGCCCGAGCCGAGTGAAATCATAGTCAGTAAAGAAACAGTACGAACTGACAATCTGCAGTTAATTTTGACAAAACTAGAGGAAACGAAGACAGATAACAGCAGCAAATTGAACAGAGTACAAGATCAGATGGATCGACTTAGTAATCAAGTTTCTGAGCTAAAAAATGGATTGTTAGAGGGGTTAAAAAGTTTGAATGAAAAAGTTGATGTTTTAGAAAATAAAGTT
The DNA here is from genome assembly GCF_023898315.1 of Schistocerca nitens. Lineage (NCBI taxonomy): Eukaryota > Metazoa > Arthropoda > Insecta > Orthoptera > Acrididae > Schistocerca > Schistocerca nitens. The sequence continues at coordinate 139,655,097 of NC_064620.1, read as the reverse complement.
GATGTTTTAGAAAATAAAGTTATCGTTTTGGAAAATGAGGTTTTAGCCGAGTCAGCAAAACAATCAAAGAATGTTGATTACGCTAGAGTTGAACAGACGATCGTAGTGGAAAAAATGCAACAAAATATTGCTAGTTTAAACCAAAAAAATTTTAAATGCAGAAAACAATATGCAAAATAATGTAACTGTTTCAGATCACAAACTTTCAGCAGCTCAGGAAATTTATCTGAACCAATGTCTGTGTGCAAACAATGGTACTGCGCGGTCCAACACTCCCATCAAAAGTTTTCCATCAGACAATTTACATCCACTGATTATCTGCACCACTGCAGAGATAGTTTTGTGTTAGGCATGAACAACACTCAAGAAATTAAATTTGTTACAAGATGTCTTTAAGATGAAGCTCTGTCATTTGCAAATTTAAATTTAGGTCAGTGGTAAACATATCAAACTTCCGAGAAAAGTTTTCTAAATAAATTTTGTTTGGAAGCTCGAAAGGGAATCAAAAGTGAATTTCTGAATGCTCTTAATTATAGGAATAGGGCGGCACTTTGAAAGTTTTTTTGTAAGAAACAACTTAAAAAATTAGCACACCTTGACAAACCATTTGACGAAATGACCTTGATTGATGCACTTAAAAGGAGATTACCAGGAAGATTGCGGTGGGACTCAGTACATGGACCTGATGACTGTCTTGAACAATTTTTCAATGTCTTGACAGGCTGGATAGGGCAGTAGAAAGAAATATGTATGATAATAATCGGAATGCTAGAAATCACAATAGGAGCAATTATAGAAAGAGATATAATGGTTACTTCTATCAGGATCAAGATGCAGACAGACAGATTCTGAATATCAGCAGGATAGGAATAACTGGGATAACCATGGCTTTTTAATAGAAGAAACAACCATAGAAGTAACTACTCTGAAAATGCCATTCAACCTCAATGAAGGTTCACAGTTTTGGGGTGAGGAAACAAGAAGCTCAGCACCCCGAAGTAACACTTGCAATTAGAAAATAATAATAGTGCTAATGATATGGCACATGTATCTGAAATTTAACAGAAGGAATATCAGATTTCTCATTTATGTTTTGATCAAAAGTTTTGGGATACTATGTCTAATTATGGTGATTTATGTGCTAATCACAAACCAGACTGTGAGAGTAGGGGGAATTTTGATGTAGTATGAACTAACGATTTCTTCTCTTAGTTGGAAAACAGTGTTGATGTATGCAAATCAAATGATTACAGTATTGGATCTGAAGTAGGTGCTATTTCTGATGTAGATGTGAATAAGAGCTGTGAAATAACAGATTGTAAGTCTGAGACTGGTGGCCTATTGCAAATGAATGTAGACAAGGTACTGACACTGATGGAGATAAGACTTGTATTGTTAATGATGATGTTGATAAAGTAGTTTTGGAGGAATATTATGATGATGACTATCAGGTATTTGTAGAGTTTAAGGATAATGAAGTTTCAGAGTTATTTGTGAATTATGTTGACAACACAGGTAAGGTAAGTGATGTTAAGTGAGAGTGATGGAATACCAGTCCAGTCAAAGCAGTTTTTCTTTAATGTCATGCAGAGTAATGATCCAAACAGTAAAAAGTGAGCTATCTGTGAGCCTGGAGAATAAAGCTGAAAACCTGCTGAAGTTAGTTTGGAACCAGATTGATGATAACATAGATAAAGGTGCATTCTGGAATAAGTTAGTTGTGGTTAGTCAGAATTTGTATCCCAAATGGTGGAATGAAGTGAAAGAGAATCTACGCAGGAAGTGTAATTTTGACAGTAATGTGTTTTGTGTTCACTCTGTAACAGGTGATGTTAGTTGTGCCACGGAATCTATTCATTGTGTTCAGTCTCTACCTGACAACATGAGTAATCAAAGTAATGCTATGATGCCTGTAAAGTTGATAAAACCCTGTGGAGACTGTGTGGATTTAGCACTTGATGAAATTGAAAGCGATCTTTTGCATGAAGTGTCTGACAGCAGAGAAGATTATTCAGATTTTGTTTGTCCTTACATTAAAGTTATGATTGATCAGTGGGAAGGTAAGGTGTAAAGATACGAGGAACTCTGGCAAGCAAAGCAAACTGGTAAAATCTCATGTACTGTTAACTTTTAGTATACAAGGTGTACAACTCTGCTTCCACCATTTGTCGATAGGTGGTGACAATGGTAAGAGCGGTCGAAAGAAACAGATCACAGACGTCAGGCAGTTAGCTTTGACCTCTGTCAACATAATCTCATTCAAACATTAGTCGGTTTGTGTCTGCATCATAAAGTTGTTCTTGATTGAAAATGCCAGTTTACAAGCCTAATTCTCCTCATTTGCGGGAGGTGTTACTGTTTTGTTTCAATATGAAGAAAACAGCGGCTGAGTCTCATTGAATGCACTCAAGTATGTATGGTAAGGACGCTATCAGTGAAAGAACATGTCATGAGTGATTTCAACGCTTCAAGAATGGTGATTTTAATGTCGTAGACCGGCATAGTGGTGGAAGAGATAATGTTTTCGAAGATGCAGAATTGGAGACACAGCTGAGCGAAGACCCGCGTCAAACTCTAGAAGATTTGGCACGATTAGTGGGAGTGACACAGCAAGCTATTTCAGAACGTCTCAAGGCTATGGGCATGATTCAGAAAGAAGGAACTTGGGTTCCATGTGAGCTGAAACCAAGAGACATTGAAAGGCGTTTGTGTTTGTGAACAGTTGCTTCAGAGGCAAAAACGGAAGGGATTTCTACATCGCATTGCGATTGGGGACGAAAAATGGGTTCATTACGATAACACTAAATGCAAAAATCATGGGGATATCCCAGCTGTGCTTCCACGTCAACGACCACACTCAATATTCACGGCTCCAAGATCGTGCTCTGCATTTGGCGGAACCAGCTCGGTGTCGTGTACTATGAGGTGTTAAAGCCAAGTGAAACAATCACAGGTGCTTGTTATCAAATGCAATTAATGCGTTTGAGCAGAGCATTAGAAGAAAAACGGCCGCAATACAGCGAGTGGCACGATCAAGTGATTTTGCAGCACGACAACGCTTGACCCCACAATGCAAAAGAGGTGAAAACGTACTTGGAAACGTTAAAATGGGAAGTCCTACCCCACTCGGCGTATTCTCCAGACATTGCTCCCTCTGACTATCAGCTGCTTAGATCAATGGCACATGGCCTGGCTGACCGACACTTCTGATCTCAAGAGGAAGTCACAAATTGGAGCAATTCGTGGGTCGCTTCAAAACATGAACCATTTTTCGACACGGGGTTCGTACACTGCCTGAAAGATGGGAGAAAGTAGTGGGCAGCGATGGGAAATACTGTGAATGATACATGTGTAACCAATTTGTTTCATTAAAGCCTCAACTGTTGGGGGAAAAAAACGCCGGAAGCAAAGTTGTACACCTTGTAGAAGGAAAGACCTTTGAACATGGATGCATAGCGATCCTTAATCTGGAAGAAAATACACACTATATTTGCAGGTTCATATAACTATATAATTCTGTGTTGTTTGTCAGGAATGTAGTACGTAAGATCAAGTAATTTCTAAAGTTCTGTCTTATCTGTTGACTGAGTTTTAAATCTATGCTACACTATATTAGCAGGTTAATACAACTATATAATTCTGTTTTGTAATAGATTTGTGCTTTAGAATATGATAAAAATACACTCCTTTTACAATTTTGAAATGGGACAATGCCATTAAATAGCTAACAATAAATTTTATTATCTTAGGACACTATTAGTGTTAAATATTACTATTATTCCTACGTACTCTACAAAGAATACCCAAAATAGTTCATTACAAATTTAATTAAAGTGATGGGTGTAGTGGTAAACTGAGTGAAGACATTTTATTCATATGTACTGTAAATATTAGGAATAGTATCTTAGTTTCATATGTGAACACTTTTTAATCCATTCTGACATAAGCCTTGATACTTAATTTTTTTAATATATGTAGGCAAAACACATGCCGTGTGATGTGAGGGAGGTACTTAACAGCATTCTTAATACACAAAACAATGTTTCAGGATTTGAAGTGAAAGCCGGACAGGAAGGTATCTATCCACTGAAGCGTGTAATGAGAAATCTAGGGAGGAAACTGAAGATATGGGTGGATTCACTCCTACACTCCGGTATGGCGACATCCTTGCTGGTCCAGTCGACTTGCAAGAGAGCATAGGTGCTGGGTAATGTACTCAAACGTTGGTCTACTATATCAGCACTGTGACTGAAATTTATAAATTGTTAATCAAGAAATTATCCTATATGAAGAATTCATGGAACTATTTGTTTAGAAAAGTCTTCACTGCTATGGACAGTGTTATACCACCTAAATGTATATTTTTTCAAGCAGGGGGATTAACTTCCCAATACATCATGTAATTTTAAATAATGCCGTGAAAGGTTGATGTTCTATGACTGATGATTTGTTATGTGAAAACTTAAAAAGTTCAAGAGTGCATTCTACAAACCATGTTGTAAATACACTCCTGGAAATGGAAAAAAGAACACATTGACACCGGTGTGTCAGACCCACCATACTTGCTCCGGACACTGCGAGAGGGCTGTACAAGCAATGATCACACGCACGGCACAGCGGACACACCAGGAACCGCGGTGTTGGCCGTCGAATGGCGCTAGCTGCGCAGCATTTGTGCACCGCCGCCGTCAGTGTCAGCCAGTTTGCCGTGGCATACGGAGCTCCATTGCAGTCTTTAACACTGGTAGCATGCCGCGACAACGTGGACGTGAACCGTATGTGCAGTTGACGGACTTTGGGCGAGGGCGTATAGTGGGCATGCGGGAGGCCGGGTGGACGTACCGCCGAATTGCTCAACACGTGGGGCGTGAGGTCTCCACAGTACATCGATGTTGTCGCCAGTGGTCGGCGGAAGGTGCACGTGCCCGTCGACCTGGGACCGGACCGCAGCGACGCACGGATGCACGCCAAGACCGTAGGATCCTACGCAGTGCCGTAGGGGACCGCACCGCCACTTCCCAGCAAATTAGGGACACTGTTGCTCCTGGGGTATCGGCGAGGACCATTCGCAACCGTCTCCATGAAGCTGGGCTACGGACCCGCACACCGTTAGGCCGTCTTCCGCTCACGCCCCAACATCGTGCAGCCCGCCTCCAGTGGTGTCGCGACAGGCGTGAATGGAGGGACGAATGGAGACGTGTCGTCTTCAGCGATGAGAGTCGCTTCTGCCTTGGTGCCAATGATGGTCGTATGCGTGTTTGGCGCCGTGCAGGTGAGCGCCACAATCAGGACTGCATACGACCGAGGCACACAGGGCCAACACCCGGCATCATGGTGTGGGGAGCGATCTCCTACACTGGCCGTACACCACTGGTGATCGTCGAGGGGACACTGAATAGTGCACGGTACATCCAAACAGTCATCGAACCCATCGTTCTACCATTCCTAGACCGGCAAGGGAACTTGCTGTTCCAACAGGACAATGCACGTCCGCATGTATCCCGTGCCACCCAACGTGCTCTAGAAGCTGTAAGTCAACTACCCTGGCCAGCAAGATCTCCGGATCTGTCCCCCATTGAGCATGTTTGGGACTGGATGAAGCGTCGTCTCACGCGGTCTGCACGTCCAGCACGAACGCTGGTCCACCTGAGGCGCCAGGTGGAAGTGGCATGGCAAGCCGTTCCACAGGACTACATCCAGCATCTGTACGATCGTCTCCATGGGAGAATAGCAGCTTGCATTGCTGCGAAAGGTGGATATACACTGTACTAGTGCCGACATTGTGCATGCTCTGTTGCCTGTGTCTATGTGCCTGTGGTTCTGTCAGTGTGATCATGTGATGTATCTGACCCCAGGAATGTGTCAATAAAGTTTCCCCTTCCTGGGACAATGAATTCACGGTGTTCTTATTTCAATTTCCAGGAGTGTAATTATCAGAATCTGATAAAATTAAGCACTATTAGGTTAGTAGTCATACATTTCAATGGATCTTCTTATCTAAAGAGTCAGTATATATTTTTTATCAATTGTAAATTAATCTTCTAGGATTCCTTGTATATGTGTTAGTATGAACAATTAGCGAATAGTGTGGAAGACATTTACGAGTATAGACTAACAGGTTGTATACGTGGACAAGGAAAAAAAATTCCTGAATTTTTCCCGGATAAAAATACACTTTTTCCGTGTTAAGTGACAGTATACTCTTATTCGGCACTGTAAAACTCATCAATCCTTTGAATGTTAAAGGTTTTACAAACCGGAGTAGAATTTCCTGGCGCTTTAGAAAACATAACTCAGGGGGGGAAACACGTTTTGAAAGACCTTTGATGTGCAGCAACATGTACGCTGCATATTTCGTATTACGAAGTTATAAATTCGAATTCCACCAAACACTGCATTTCACTTTCTGAAGCATTGAAATCGAGATTGCGATGCGCTTTTCTAAGCCAGTCATAGCTCATGTCATGTGATCTCGCCAGCTGATGACAGCATAGGACATGTGATGTAGTCACCCAACAGCAAGATCACTCTTAAGTAGTGCCAACACACAAGTAAGAAAAGTTAATGGTTTAAATTAATATAAATAGCATTCACCTATAATATTGGTCTCTAAGATTAATAAGCTGGAAGAGAAGCTAAGTTTCCACATATAATGTTTATCTTTTTTGCGCGTGTTACACTTTAAGATACATCACACAAATGTGCCAGAAAATTTTTTAATAACGACGTAAATGTCTGATCTTCTGGGCTCGAAATTCTTCTAGATGGTTGTCCTCAAAGAGTTGATTTTTAAATGAGAGTAAAATGCTTTGTGATTTAAGAAATTCATCGTACATTCTCACACATAGCTCATCTTACATGAAAGCAAATCTCCTTTGAATGTAACGCTTTTCAAACCACCATTCGTAATATTTTCCCGCGACCTGTTAGAAATAGGTTCGTTTCAGTAATTGCCAGAGAGCGCAGATAACAAGCGTCACTGCGCTTGCTCAGCTACGATGATGCACGAAGCCTGTGTGTTCCTACGTGTAAAACATTAAAAGATCTTACACTATGTCATAAAAGAAACAAGCCATCAGAGGATACTCCAAGAGCGTCGGAATTTCGTGAACCATACTAAAACACATAATTCGGCTTAAAATACACATTCGTATGCAAATTTTCTTGGAGTACCAGTACTGTATTATCTCATGTTTGGTTCTTCATTATGGCATAATGCCATACGTGCACTTGAAATGCAGTTAACAGTTGAAACTAGTCAATAGTGTGAAATTAAACACTTTGTTTCAAGTAAATTGACTGCCATAATAGAAAAGATAAATAAAAACAAAATCTCTTTAGCAAACCGGCCAAAATAACTTCATTGTTCTGCAAGGCGATTAATGTTTGACTATCAGAAAGGTGGAAATAAAATCTAAAACTAATAACATATTTTAGCCTTCCGTAATTACGCGAACGTATTTTAATTCATTTGATAGCTCCCGGCCACAAAAATCCGTTTTGTTATCATCTAACGTGAGAGCAATAAACGAAGAGGAAACAACAAAATCACTAAACATAAACACAGGTCACGTGGAGACGACCCACCTCCCCACCACAACTCAGACTGCTCTGGCCATCAGCCCCAGATTTACTAATTACTGAACCAGGGCAATATTCAGTAGTGGCGCCCAGCCACAGATCTGTATCGAGAAGCGGGAGAAGGTACTAATCACATGCAACTCAACTGCGCATGCGCAAGAGCCCGCCCGCAACGGCTCAAACGAATCTAATTTAAACAGTTGTCACGCCACGCTCATCGGAAGCAATTTGTTGTTACAAAGCATTGCATAGTCTTCCTAAAGCCTTTGACACACTTTGCTGTCGGCAGACGCTTGTATGAGCACTGTTTTGTTGTTGTATACGGCGCATTTCCTTCGCAACTTAAGTTTTATTTTCTTTCTTTTTTTCTCTTGTTCATGTTTTGTTGCTGCAGTATTATTCTGCAGTAGCGGTGTACAGTAATATCCTTTGTTAGAGTATTGGTTCTTACCAGTCAAAATCACATAAATTTAACTGAAAACAAAAACAATGAAAAATTCCTGGAATTATAAACAATTCCCGGGTTTTTCCCGGATGAAAAAATTCCCCAGTTTTTCCCGGATCTCCCGGGTCGTATACACCCTGACTAAACAAGATGTATCTACATCTACATGACTACTCTGCAATTCACATTTAAGTGCTTGGCAGAGGGTTCATCGAACCACAATCATACTATCTCTCTACCATTCCACTCCCGAACAGCGCGCGGGAAAAACGAACACCTAAACCTTTCTGTTCGAGCTCTGATTTCTCTTATTTTATTTAGATGATCATTCCTACCTATGTAGGTTGGGCTCAACAAAATATTTTCGCATTCGGAAGAGAAAGTTGGTGACTGAAATTTTGTAAATAGATCTCGCCGCGACGAAAAACGTCTTTGCTGTAATGACTTCCATCCCAATTCGCATATCATATCTGCCACTCTCTCTCCCGTACTACGTGATAATACAAAACGAGCTGCCCTTTTTTGCACCCTTTCGATGTCCTCCGTCAATCCCACCTGGTAAGGATCCCACATTGCGCAGCAATATTCTAACAGAGGACGAACAAGGGTAGTGTAAGCTGTCTCTTTAGTGGACTTGTTGCATCTTCTAAGTGTCCTGCCAATGAAACGCAACCTTTGGCTCGCCTTCCCCACAATATTATCTATGCGTGTCTTTCCAACTGAAGTTTTTCGTAATTTTAACACTCAGGTACTTAGCTGAATTGACAGCCTTGAGAATTTTACTATTTATCGAGTAATCGAATTCCAACGGATTTCTTTTGGAACTCGTGTGTATCACCTCACACTTTTCGTCATTTAGCGTCAACTGCCACCTGCCACGCTATACAGCAACCTTTTCTAAATCGCTTTGCAACTGATACTGGTCTTCAGATGACCTTACTAGACGGTAAATTACAGCATCATCTGCGAACAACTTAAGAGAACTGCTCAGATTGTCACCCAGGTCATTTATATAGATCAGGAACAGCAAAGGTCCCAGGACGCTCCCCTGTATACAGTTCTGATTTCACACACTGATTTTGGTCCTCAAGCTGCTCAATTATGTCATCATTCAACGCTATTTAGGACTGATTACCTGTATTTATCCAGAGTACTGCATTACTGTATCTCATTGGAACTTGAGTTGTGGGCAGACTCATACTTAACACTCTGTTTTGGTTACCCCTGGTCATTGCGACTGTTTGTGCACGTGCACTCAAGGCATGGGTGAAATTATTGATTGAAGCTAGATACTTCCTTTAATTATTCTTTACATACAATTGAACTTATTGATATACAATTATGAACTTTATTGATTTTGTTGGTCTGGTGTGTGCCAAGTGTGGTTCTGATTCATGGGTCAGTCCTCAAATCTTAAGCATAGGCCCTAATATTTTTTCACTATTTTCTCCTTTCATGAGTTAACATATCCTTAAATACTCTGGTTTATGTGGGTGATTGATTTTGTGCTGTACTCCTATCCATGATTGAGTATATTCTTCTGTTTTGCACCCATCATTACGAGTTTTTCAAGTTGGCTCACTCATCATACCCATCTCTCTTGATGATTTTTGAGGGTGCGACTTTATAGATGTAAACTTTAAATTTGTAATTTACATTGCCTCTGCACTTATTTCTATAGTTTAGCATTGTAATGTTGTAGTTCTGACTTTGTATAATTTGTCTTGTGGCAGAACGTTCCACAGATCTGAAAATGCCATATCCTAATACACGTATAGATTATGACTTGTGTAGAAGATATTTTTCTTACATTTTATGTATTGCATTATGCATCAGATACTTCTATACAACTGTATTCTATCGTTTGGCATTACTTAGTACATAGTTTGGCAAACATTATAGAAGGTCTCAAAATACTGGAAACACATTGTTTCCATATTATGTGAGGGGAAAGGGACATCCTCCTCGACAGTAGTAGTCAGTACCAGTAATATTTTTCAAATTTTGGACAGGTCAATATTATCTCAGCTGTTTTTCTGAAAAATTTCATAGAACTTTATACACAATATGTTATATATAAAGCTGAAATTGTGGAAAGGAACTACTTTATTTTCGTTGTTACAATCGATATTTACTAGCTCTGAATGTACGGTTAAAATTGTTTTTAAGAAACATTTGAAATTACAAAATATTTGGCACTCTTAAAATTTCTATAATTAATTACGAAATCTAGTACTGTTTATTATGTTTATTTCTCGAGTCATTCATAAAATATTAATCTAAGCTAATAAAAATTCATTTGTCAAGAAAAATTGTAATCACTTTGGAATATTGATATTACCTCAGAGTCAAGTAGTAGCAAGCATGCCTCTGATGTGATTGGACATATTTTTGTATTTTGGACGAATAATGCAATTTTGGCTTTGTTGATGTGAAAATTCAAAAGACAGTGTGAGATAGTAAAATGTGAGACAATAAATTATTGTAAAAACAAAAATTCTGCAACGACATTCTTCAAAGGTATTTAGATCAATTAACCATGAGAACCTAAAATACGAGAATTTCAGTTTCAAGGATCAGAACCCTAGACATGAAGAACTGCAGCCAACTGTATGAGAAAAGATAAGTAAAAAGTTCACTGTGAATCTTACTCCTCCCAAATCTTCTGAAAAGCCTTTACCATAGTGGACAGCAGCAGCAACAACAAAGAAGGGAGGGGGTAGAGTACAAGTTGTATCTTGAAGACATGTTCTCGCAAACAACATATCAATCAACAGTCCCCCCTGTTTTAGACTCATCTGTAAACAAAGCTACACAACAGTGGTGCTCATTTAAAATGTCAGAAAATATCACGTTAAAAACAGGGGTATAACCTCTCCTATACTACAGTAAATCTATAATTATTCTGGGCCTCAGCAATAGCCATGGAGGCTGTCGGTTAAAACCGCGTATTTGAGCCTGCATGTGCCACTCACCAAGGGACTCCAGCACACACTTTGTATGGATCCCATATGGCCTTTTTGCCCCCAGACAGTTTTGTAAAAAGGTGTTCCACAGCTGGACAAGAAACAATATTGCATACTGGGGAAATGGGAGTAGCGAGGAGATGACAAGCCTGACGCAGCACGAGGATCTGCCGCCAGACGGAAAGTGACAGTTCACCACCAGCTTCAGCCCAAACAATGGGTATGGGGCTGGTCCCATAAATGTCCATGACCAGCCTGATCTCCTCATGGTGTACAGTGTCAAAGATTTTCAGGTACGAAGGCATTACTGACTAGTACACTATGCACCCATAGTCCAGCTGCAATCGAACAAAAGCCCTATAAAATTGGAGCAGATGCATCCTGTCTGCTTCCCAAGACCCTCTGCCTCCATAAAATTCATTTTTTCACTTTTAACTAATTACCATTAACATACATGAGTATAGAATATAACACCAGGTCTAATTTTGTGCTTAGTTTTATGTATGTAATTGATTTTCTAATTTATTTTGACTATTACTAGTTAGTATTTTTTGTTACAGGGTGAAATCAGTAAATTTTTTGTAACATGAATTCTATTGTTGACTTATACACAAATATAAATTCTGTAATAATTATAAACACGTGGAAGAACCACCAATAGTCTTCTTAAAGGATCTATTTGGCTCTATTTGAGAACATGTTAGCAAAGTCAGCCATTAATTAATTCGAAAGTAATTAAGTTTTGACAAAAGTATTGTTTGCATAACGATATTTGTTAATTTTGTCATTTAAACAAATAATTCAGCGTAACTCTTGTAGTAGAAGAAACTGTTAAAAAGACGCAATTTTTCGATGTATTCAGTTAATTTAATGAGTTAAGTTTTAATTTTAATTTCTGTAACTTTAACTTCAAACAATGTGTAGTTTCAGATGATATATATGTGCCCGATTTTTGGTCCCGAGACAGTCAGTCGACGTCTGAGTTTCAGACAAGAAATCTGTGTTGGTTAGAACAACAATAATGCATCAACTTACCCGTGAAATAAGTGTTAACCAATAGGCCGTGTGTTAAAGCAATGACAGTGTTTGTTCAATTTATTTGAAAGACTGAAATGTGTGGTTAGGTTTTTACTGCTCGTAGATGTTCAACAGTAAGCTACTGTAGCAGTATGTTGACTTTTTTGCAACCTATTAAAGAGACTTATCGAAAGTTAAACAACAGTGCACTGGCCATGTAACTATGTATTGTGGTGGTGGTGGGGTGAACATTGAAAGTAAATACCCGTTAAATGCAAATGTGCACCTGTCGGCTACATCATTTAAAGTAGTCAGTGTTGTACTTCCACACCTCATTTTTCCACCAGTGTAGCAAAGTAGTATGTCAACACCGAGGACAATCAACGAAGAAATAAGCAGGCGAATGTCACAACCCGTGGCTAGGGCATTTCAAAAATGTTTATTGCCTTCTGGGCCTTGGCCTTCATGTCCTTCAGGTGTGATAACCAAGACCGTTATTAGGAGTAAAAAGTGAGGCCAAAAAACCACACAGTCTTTAAAAGGGAGAATGGTGTCCCTTATATACAATTCAAGTAAATTGAAAATAAGAAGAGAACAATTAAAAACACACACACACACACACACACACACACACACACACCTCTCTGCAGAAAATGTAAAACCACTCTTTGCAGCCCACTCCTCCATCCCCTTTACTGTAAGCTGCAACTGACAAGTCGCTGTTGCAGTCCACAAAGAAGGAGCATTGTACAAGATTCCTCATTGCAGACATGGCTGCGGCAGAGAGGGTAACACTTAAAATACTGCCCTGAGGATAACCAAGTTGATACCAGAAAAAGCACTTTATGCGCCTGCTGATGAGCTGGAATGTACGAGACACTGTCAGCACCAGCATTACCAGAGCAAGTTGATTTAAATTTTTTTCCTGCTACTTACAGCTTTATAGTGAAGTGCCTATCATTTCATCAACGGTCATACTTATTGTGATGGTTCACATTTAAGTAACACACTATGAGAAATTTGATTAGTTTGCAACGGAAAACAGGGATCCCAATGATTTTGCATTAGGTGCACACTACATCATAAGTTGATGTCTTGAGACTTCAATAGCATATGAAATTTTTCTTTTGACTTGGGAGAAGGTCAATATCTATCTCTAATCTTGAGAAACCGGATTTTATATAGCATACCCAGCTCTACCCACACACACTGCAATGGTGTGAAAGACAACTATTTGAAACATCCATTGTATCTGCTAAACAGTTCAAGATATCAAAACAAGCTTTTGATAATAATAGCACTCAAAGAGGAGAGTATTTTGCTATATAGCTAACATGCAGAACTTTCCTATCTCCTGCAACATGCGACTAATTACAGACTTTTTCAACAGGACAATGTATTTTTTAAGACTGATCGATAGCTGGAGAAATGAGCATCACTGTGACTTAAGAACTTATTTTTATGCCAAGGGTGTGCTTATTCATGAGCTACTCAATTCCTCACTTAATAAACCACTGTTTCACAATTCTGTTGCAACTGCAATGCACTGGCATGTTTGCAAGGTGCTTGTGTGAACTCCGCTGTGTTATGGAAAGAAACAAATTTTAACCCAGCAACAGGAAAAACATAGGTTTTAGCCGAAATTCATCCCCTGACGACATTTCACTGAAGGAAAAAAGGTAAAAAGTGTGAGACAGTTAAATCACTCCTTTTGTTGCAGTTGCAGCGGGATCATGTGACCCAGTGAGTTTTTAATAATGGACAGTTGGTACTGAGACTTACCAAAGAGCCTTCTTTCTCAACCTAAGTGATCTGTGAAAAATGACACTTCAAAGTTCATCATCATTTGTTTCAATCCCCGTTCAAAGCAAATTCCCGAACTTTTTCACCTCTAATATCTTTTCACATTTTAAAGATGTAATCTATTTTCATCTCGATGAGCAGTTGCAAGTGCACCATAAAAGGAATTAACCATGTTTTTAAAGAACAGAACTGTTCTTTTTTTTTTGAGACAAAATATTTTATAGCTCTGAAGCTGTGACCACTGAGGATTTGTAGAATCATCTGGACTATTCATCAAGGGGAAAATAAATTATTAGTATCTATGAGATATTTGAAATGAATAAGTTAAGTTGTTCCCTTGTAAGATCGAAACAATGGTGAGCTATTTGATGTCAATTTTTTTGTGATTTCTCAGATCACTGAGTTGTGAAAAGAAAATTCTTTGGTAAAGTTCAGTACCAGCTGTTCATTATTGAAAACACAATGGGTTACAGGATTTCACTGCAACTGCAACAAAACAAGCAATTTAATTGCTCCAAAATTCTTACCATTTTTCTTCTTCAGAGAAGCATCAACAATGGCAAATTGTGGCTAACACTACATTTTCTTGCTGCAATTTTAAAATTTGCTCGTTTTGCCAAAACAGAGTCAAGTTTACACAAACACTTCACTTCACTTCACTTCACAAACATATTAGTGCAGTTGTACATGCGATAGAATCGTGAAATCATGGTTAATTAAGTGAGGAACTGAGAACCCATCAAGTGAATAGCTTATGAAAAGGCATATCCTTGATGTAAATACGTAATTTCTTTACTTATGTTGGAAAACCACATTAATGCTCATTTCACCAGCTATGATGACCCTCAAAAAATTACGAGGGCTATTCAGAAAGTAAGTTCCAATTGGTAGCGAAATGGAAACACTGCGAAAATAGAAAATGTTTTATTTGCAATAGTTAGCTACACCTTACAGCTGCTTCTCTACATAGCCACCACTCTGACTTAGCCATTTGTCATAGTGTTGTACCAACTTTATAATACCCTCGCCATAGTAGGGAGGCGCCTGTGCTTTCTGCCAATTCTCTACGAGCAAAAGCCTGGAAGACACTCTTGCGTTCATGCATAGCAAATCTCGGGTGATGGAGGACCTTTAAATAAAGCAGAGGGCCAGATAGACAGCCACCAATTCCCCAGTAAAGACAGGGCTACTGCAAAAAGCACCAGTGGCTAAATGGATACCACGATGATGAAGCAGGTCCAAGAGGAGCAGCTCATCCAGAAACTTGGCAACCATAATCCCGACAAGACAAAACTAAACTAATGCCCAATACTTTTACATATTATTCCATCTAGGAATTTCCAATGCTGTTTGCTAAATTTTATGCATAGCAATCTATAATTACAAACTAATTGAATTTCACAGTGTGTTACATAAACGCAATCTATCACAATAACTATGACCATTCACAAAATGATAGGCACTTAACAATGATTCTGACATTTAAAATGCTATAACATGTTAAATAATCTTTTTTTTTACCACATAGTTTCTGTAAAATCGTGTAAGAAGGATGCAGGAAACGCACGACACTTTACTTGCAGTGGCACTGCTGCACATTCGTGAGCATTCTGTGTGTGCCCCCATAGGCACACAAAACTGCAATGGGCAGCAAGACAAGATGGCATACAGACTACTGGGCTCCTTTGTGTTTCCATACTAAGCATGTGAGATGGTATGCATAACATTAATAGAAGAGCATTACCCAAGGTGGGTGGGACGAAGATTTGAGTCCATATTCGGCTCACAGTTTCAAGCAGTCCTGAATAATTTAACACTGCACAAACTTACTCATGAGTCACAGTGTGATTCCTGTACCAGGGCATTTTTTTAAAGAAATAACTAACTGAATACTCATTGTTATCAAAATATTTTCATCTTTTGAAACAACTTATGAATGAACTGCGACAGATTACGTTTTTAGACATACGCTGTCATGTAATTTTTGAGAAAAATTATTACATTTTTAGTATCATTCATAATTTAATAAAGCCAATGAGAAGTGCTGCATGTTTACCTTGCTGTTTTCCAAATACTTGTGTGTACAGCTGACATCAAGGTAGCCAGTCTCACGATTAGCAACTTCCATAACAGCTTTCACTTTCTTTAACCACATTTTGTTGTCATCAGGGTACACAACAATTACTCTTCCTGTGCCATAAACACATATTACCCTTTCATCTCTCCAGCCCTGTTACGGGAAAACATACAAGTACATGAAGAACTGAATAGCAACCTCTTGCAATCAAAATCCATCATTCACAATTATGAGTCAGGAATATTAAAAACTCACACAAAACTTAAGAGCAGATGCATTATTGTGATAGTTCTCATGGGCCATCTCATCTTCCCAGTCTCCAAGTTGGTAAACAATACCACATTCTTTGCACTGAGTTGCTCCAAATTTCTTCTGCCCGGCATCAATTTGGTACTGATCATTCCCAACCATCTGCCATTTTCTTTTCCTACTGGCATGATCCTTTTTCAAAGCTGGTGTCACACTGAAAAACAAGTGGGATCAACACTAAGTGTGGAATTGCATCACAAAGTCACAAATATTAAGGTAGTTTCTACAATACAGAAATTGTGTCCCCTACAGTTGAATTAGACACTTATTACACTGCAATATCAGTAAATGGAGAATTAAGTGATAGAATTAAATGTAACTGGAGTAACTAATGACACAGAACACATACCTGCTATACTTCTGTGTGTGATCCTGATAGAAAATTGGATACAATTTAACATCTTTATCCACATTCTGAGTTGCAACAGAAGCACTAGTGCAATTGGCCTGCATTCCAACCTCCCCCTCATTACCACACACCTGTAGGCCTGTAATACTGCTGGGTGTTGTGCATGCAAGAGTACTGCAGGCAGTATCCAATTCTAAGTTTTCTATAACCTGTGGATTCAAAATGGCACCAGCATTTAAATTTCCTTGTTGCCTAGCAGATGGCTGTTGTTTTGAGTCACAAGAAGCAATATGGTTTTCAGTTACATCCAAACAGTCATCAGCAACAGTAATATTTTGAATATCTGTGCCACATGCCTCTTTGGGGCCATCTGTGTCAAGGCAGTCAAGGATAGCATTAACAGTGTCACTGACTTTGTCTTGAAGCATATCTTGTGGTGTATCATCAACATCCATAGGCTCAAAAACAATATTCAGTCTTTTTTGTGCTGAAGGGTTGCCTTTCAAAACTGTGCTTTGTTTTTTTATTTCCTTCTTAGGAAGAAGGAATTTTCCATGCCTCACTTCCACCCTGGAAAAAGAAAATACAGACTGAACTCTAAATGTGCCACTACATGATGTGACAAAACAGAAATATGACAATACAGTGGAGTAAAGAAAAGGAAATGAAACAAAAATGTTAAGACTATCATCTATACATAGAGCGAACTTGAAAGGTATAGCACAGGTCACCTAAGCAAGAACTAACAGCAGTAAAAGTCTGTTGTTGATTACTTCAAAACACTTTAACAGAAGACAAATAGTCATAAAAGGTTGGAGACCCATAGTGGAGTCACTGTAAGAAGATAACTGACAGTTGCAGTGGGCTGGACACAGCAGCTTTGTGCGTCTACTACAGTCAATCACGTTAAGCCATTTTCTAAATGTATCTATAGCAACACCTCAATGTTGTTGGAGCTCTGTATATGTTTACTGTTTTCACCTGCAGCCATCTGCACTTCGTAGCTGAAAGTTTGCAACCAGGCTGCCAACTGTCAGGCATCAACTTATCCCTACTTAACTGTAGTCCAGAACACAGTTTTAGATGGCAGGGCTGGTTAAGCAATTTTGAAATTCAATATCTTGTTGACAAAGCAATTCTGCGTTTGTGGCCATTGTCACTGAAGTTAAAAACTTCTGGATTGTAAGGCCATGCCATATTTCTTTAAATAATTGATATTTTTATTCCTCTGCTGCTGTCCGCTGTAGACTGAGCTCAGTTTATAATGGGCATCAGAAGATCCCAGCAGGAGTCAAAATATCAATTATTTAAATAAATATGACATGGCCTAACAATAAAGACGATTTTAACTTCAATACAGCAATTACCCATGTTCACAATGAATTCTATGTTGAGCTAGGATGTCAAATCCACTATTACGCACTACGGTGTTTGCACTGGTGACAACAAAATGTTTAATATTTCTGGTGCAAGTTGGCAGAGCAGGTTTTCAGCACCTGTAGTACACACATCACACCTGTTTTTCCGAAAAGTTTCAATGCAAATACTGAAAAAATGAAATGATCATATGGCACTGATGGCTGGGAATCCCTACTTGGTGAAGTTTGGCTGCAGAGTTGCAAGTCTTTTCATTTGATGCCTCATTGGGCAACTTGCATGTCTATGATAACACAACACCCAGTCCCAAATGAAGAAAACGTCCAACCCAACTGGGAATTGAACCCGGGCCCACTGAATGGCAGTCAGATGCACTGACATGGGCCGGCAATGCAAATACTGACCAATTCTCTATCGCTAAACGCCTCGGCAAAAGTTCTCATCTGACACACGGTACTTCATTCGTGCCTGATTTTGATAAAGAGCCAAAGGATTCAATATCTCAATATCAATTAATTCCCAGTATTAATCACATTACACAGTAACATACTTTCTGATGTGTGTGCTATCATTTGTTGGAATTCTCTTTTTCATAGCCTGAACTGAATAAGACACTACACATATCGCCCTGTGTACTGTTCGTGTTGTAAAGCATTAGCACACAAGTGGCAGCTATTGCTTGTGATGTCCACAGGTTATACAATATAGTGACAATGGAACATGAGTGATTTTGTAAAGCAAAAAATACGACTGATCTTGCATAGTGATTCACTTTTTTCATTTATAGTAAATCTATGCATACAAAGAATGTAGTAAATCACCCAATGTTTTGAATTTTACAGCTGTTCTTTAAAGACTATTACAAATTTAAGAAAAAATGATTTGATAAAGTATTCAACAAAAGAATTTATCTTCTCCAGTCGATAACAGTATTATGTAGTAAGCAAACTCACTGAACTATATGACCAGCTATGACTAACGAGTTTCCTATTTCCTTCCTCAGTGGTCTCCTTACCGTACAGGCATGAATGTTTATGGTTACATATTGTAGCTGTTACCAGCCACTGGTTATAGCATAATACTGCTCATAATTTTAGAACATACTTCCAGAATAACAAAGATTCTGGATAGGTATCACCTTCCACCTACTCATCCTGGAAAACTGCTTTTCATACACACTTCACTGCCAATTTCTTTCAACAGCGAAACACTTTAAATTGGTAAATGAACTGCAGCATGCAACTCTTAAATGGTCACAAAAACTTTTCTCATAACCAATGATACTGTCTATACTCCTACTGGGAATGATTCTGCTACTGCATGGTAGGACCTTCCAGTATAGACAGACCTGTGAAAAATATTGTTAGATTTATTACTCTAATGCGGCATCATCAAAATCCATTTTAGTCTTGTCAGTACAATGACTTTCACTTACAAGGAGATCTCATTGCAATTGGATTTTTGCACTTTTTTATATTTACTCTCACAAATCAGTTCAATGAAACTCTTAAAAGTCTGTAGAACAAGAAATTTTGAATTTTTCTGAATGTCTAATTCACAAAAACTAGGACGAGTTTACTGACAGGCTATGTGGCTCTGTTGTATAAATCTGGCCTGCCATGTGGGTGTCCCAGGTTCAATTTCTAGCTCATGGAAATTTTTAAAGATGATGAAGTTCTAAGAGTATTTCTGTGAAGTGTGAAATACATAGGTGCCAAACACTGAATAGTATTTTTTTTAGTTTTTTATGTTAAACAATCTATCAACAATACTTTATAAAAGGTTGGTAATAATTAATTAATATTTACAATGAAAACTGGGATTTGTGCACGATACGTAATTAGCAATAAGACAAAATGCATTTTTCATAAAAAAAAATTGTGTGTTAACCAGCATATATTCGATGAATTATATCTTATGCTTCACGGAAAGGCTCAAATACACAACTGTGTTTAAAAATTTGAAATGGCCAGGAATCGAACCTAAGAATGTCCAAAAGAACATTAGTAGTATCTAAGCCTTTACAGCATTTAACAATATCTAGTGTTGACACACACTAGGTCCTCCCTCTAGGGAGAACCACGCAAGATAATGCGAGCGATGAGGAGAACGGCCAGGGAAGCTCTGTGTCAGTAGTGACACGTTGGGAATATGGGTCTGACAAAAAGTGTGCTCAGATAGTCTGAAGTGGTTAAGATAACAGATTCCATAAGTGGGAAACCCTGGTGCGAGTCCTGGTCCACCACAAATTTTCATTTGTCATCATTGAATATTTCTATGCCCTCATGCAGGTGATAATGGTATTTCTCTTGCATCATTTCTTATACCCTTTTGTTAGTATAATTAGTTAAAATTATAAAATTGAAATGAACTCCTTAGACATAATCAGACAGAAGAACTTAAAAATTTGGCAAGGAGAGCTCAGGGGAGCTATCGAAACATCCTCAAAACATAATTCCACTTCATCTTGGTTTCATCATAGCAAATCTTCAAAGGACTATTATTAGCACGAACTCTGTCAAGCTGTTTGTAAGTAGAGAGAGGGTCAATCTAAAACAAACAATTATTTGCAAATCTGTTGCACTACACTCTCCCTGAACTACAAAAGCAAAAACGGCAAAAGGAATTCTTAGCACATTAGGTGTAGGAAAACCTATGCAAATTTCTACACTTTGAGTCATTCCAGTTAGAGAAAAAAAAAAAAAAAGGCAGATGCCCATACTTTTACTATAGTCAAGCCACAGCCATGTCTCACCTTACATTAGTTTATTTAGGTAATATTAGAAATTTATCGTGAAGGATTTCAACAGTTGCTGTTGCAGCCATGTTTAAAATCTTGAAATATTAGAAAAGGATAAAATTTCTGCACACCGTAAAGGCGGTATGTTGAGAAGCAGATAGGCAGAACGAAAAGATCTGGCCAAAACCTTCTTCAGAAAACACACCCACACCCACAAAGAATATGCGTGGGGGGACATTTCAACCTGACTTTGCATTGTTTTATTTATGGAATGTCTGCCACTTGTGTGTTGAAATACAACATGTATTTTCCACTTAATAGTAGTACAACAATTACTTGGGTGCCTTTTGTTGTGTAAATCCTGAGACAATTTAAGACCACAGCAGACGACTGAAGTTCAAACAATCTTCGCCAAAGGAAAATTTTTTATATATATTTGGAGTTTTCTGTTTTGCAGATGATTAACATCATGTGAGTGTGTGACACTGGGCCTACAATGATCAATATAATCAAGTTTTATTACACAGTAGTATCTAACGCTGTAGTGAAACCCGTCAGCATTTATGTCATTAAGTAACTCGCTTTAACTTCTTCTAGAAGTCTGATGCCGGTATCACTACCGACTCACAAAGTGTCTCTTTACTTTTAGCCATATTTCACTTGCAATAATGTATGGTCTAAAATGTACTGAACAGTAAGCTACTGGCGGCTTTTCTTTTTCATTAAAAGATCTGAAAAATCAAGTGCATATGGTCGAGACATAAGGTCTATTCTCAATGACCAAAACCAATTATGAAAATAAGTAGTTCATTACTAAGTTACACCATCGCATGGAGAGGGGGAGAGAGAGTTTTTTAAAAAACAAGTTCTATCATCAACACTGGTTGGTAAACATTAAGGAATTTAGGGGGTTGGGTTGGGTTGATTTGGGAAGGAGACCAAACTGCAAGGTCATCAGTCTCATAGGATTAGGGAAGGATGGGGAAGGAAGTCTGCTGTGCCCTTTCAAAGGAACCATCCAGGCATTTGCCTGAAGCAATTGAGGGAAATCACAGAAAACCTAAATCAGGATGGCCGGACGCAGGATTGAACCATCGTCCTCCCGAATGCAAGTCCAGTGTGCTAACCACTGCACCACCTCACTCAAGGAATTAAGGAACCAACACGAAAACCAGCTATATTTTTTCCGACAGAAAGTAAAATATTTACAGTAAGCTCCCGACTAACTGGGTTAGTGCAGATCCGAGGCTATACGGATAATACAAAATACAAGTTTTTAATGGAAACTGCTGTTTACTGTATTTATAAAGCAAGCTACATGTAACATTTGAAAGCAAGCTACATGTAACATTTGAAAGCCAACTGCATTACTCACTAGAAGCTGACAATTCGTTTACAGAAGCACATTGTTTTGTTTTACTATTTATGTTTTCGTCCACCTTTCTTGGTAACTGTTCCAATTCTCTTACAAGTCAAAACATCAGAATAGTTAGACAAATTTTGTTTTGTATTTTGAAATTTCAAGTCATTTCAGTGCCTTGCTGTTCACAACAGGATCTTTGATCATCTCGTCTTCACACTCTATCACAAACACTTTGTTCGTAGGAATCACTATTTAACAGAGATTTTTTGTTTATACATCTTCACAACCAGAAATTTGTTTTGACAAGATCACAAGAGTAGCAGTATCACATTCTAACCTCAAAAGTCACTTTCCATGAGAGTGTTGCATTTCTCTTCCATGAGCTAGCTATTGTCATCACATTGCAGAATCCTTATGAATACTGTGGACTGCATTGAATATGTTCAGGGATTTTATGAAACTGGGAACGGCTGAACCTTCTTGCACATGCTTCTTGGTGAGATTTAGCCATACAGGTTTCACAGCCACAATTAAAACTTTATCCACTGGCTGCATGAATGACTTAACACAAGTTGTAAAGAGTCTCACAAAAATCATTTTGCCACCCAAAACAAGCATGTGTTCTGCAAAACAAGGTGTGCTGTCTGATACAAGAACAGTTCTTTCAGGTAAACCTTTCCCTTGCAAAAACATGCACATAGCAGGAACAAATATAGAACAGAACCAGTTTCTGAAGTTAGTGGTGTCCATTCAGGCTCCTTCGTGATTCACATAACATATTCCAAATGTATTCTGTTGGTAACATGTGTGTGACACTAACAAGGCAAGCCTAGAAGCTGTGCCCACACTCGGCACCTATCTGATGTGATGTGCTGTGCTCCTTATACACACTGCGACACTGTAGAGAAATTCTTGTCAACTCCAAGACTGCAGTCAACAGAAGATTGTATCAAATTTGTGCAGTGTGCTGCAGCTTCATTCCCACAAGTGCTAGAGGAATGAATTCACCATGAAACCTGTAGATCTCTTACACAAGCTCCAATGCTTAAATTTAATGTTTCCCACACAGAATGTTTCACATAACAGCTACAGACTTAATTTTTATTTTTTGATGCTAATACTCCTTTTAGTACAGTGTTCTAAATTTATTATACAGGGTGATTGTAAGCAAAGCTGAACTTTCAAAATGCTGTAGAAGTAACACCACTGGTCAGAATAACATCAAATTGCAATGGAATATTATCGGAGAAGGGAGAAAACGCACGGCAGAAGAAAAAAAGTAGTGTGAAAATTGATCAACAGGTGGTGCTGTTTGTGTCAAGAGTATGTAATGAAAACACCTGTCATGTGCACGGCCCACTGAAGTTGATAAAAGCACGCCATGTACGCTGCTTTTCCTCCCTTCGCATCTGTGATGTTCGCCATAACTGTGCAGGATCGCGCTCTGCTTGTAAAGTTGTACTACAAGAATGATGACTGTCAACACATCGCTCTGCAGAAGTTCCAGACACTGAAGGGTTTGAAAAAAGGCGTTGGTCCAATAACTGCCATGGGTCTCAAGAAAATGATTCGGAAATTCAAAAAGACAGGTTCTTCTAATGTGCAACCTGGTAGGGTGAGGAAATTAACTGTTTCAACATCACTGAAAGCAGTGGCCACAGCAGTGGAGGAGACAAGTGATGGTGTGCAAACATTTAGTGCACCGAGAACTGCCCAAACATCAGACATTTCTGTGAGCACGGTGCTTAAAATCCTACGAAACATCCTTCTCTGCTACCCGTTCAAAATTACTCATGTTCACGAGTTGCTTCCTGTTAACTTGCCAGCAAGAGAGACTTTTGCCTCAATTTCTCGCACACATGGAAGTGGACAATGATTGGGCGTGGAAGATTTTGTGAACAGACGAAGCCCACTTCCATCTGACAGGATATGACAATACACAGAACTGTCTAATATGGGCAATGGAAAATCCACACGCAAATCAACTAGTACCACTTCATCCTGGAAAGGTCACTGTCTGGTGCGGGTTTACGGCATCATTTATCATAGGGCCATATTTTTTCAAAGAGACAGGTGCTTCCCTGTCCTGTTACCTGTACTGTCACTGGTAAGCGCTATGAGTGTCTTTTGCGCAACCATGTCATTCCAGCTCTCCAACAGTGTGGATGGGATCATTTTTATGGAGGATTGGCACACCTCTTCACATTGCAAATTCAGTTAAGCAGCTGCTGGAGCTATTTCTGAAATGCTAGAATTATCAGCCATGATTTCCCAACAGCCTGGCCTTCCGGATCTCCTGATCTTAATTCGTGTGAGTTCTGGCAGTGCAACTAGCTGAAAGATGATGTGTTCAGTGTTCCGATTGCAAAGTTAGCTGCACTGAAGGCACACACTGCGTAACACATTCTAAACGTGACCCAGAAACACTTTCATCAGTTGTGCAAAACAGTGGACAGTATATCGAACATGTTTTACGCCAGTCACACGGAAATTAATAATCCGATTTGACTGACTGATGATTTTTATGTGGTTTTTGGTCTCAGGAGAATTAAAAACCAATGTGATTGATGCTATTTATGCGGTTTTTGGCCCCAGGACAATTAAAATTAGTGATGCTTTTTATGTGGTTTTTGGCCTGAGGACAACTAAAAACCCATTATCCCATCCAACGTGAAATGACCTTGCCATGAAGGATGGGCTTACGTAACTAACAGTATCACACCTGTACACCCATGCACACTGAGTGGTACAATTTGTTTAACGTCAAATGTACACCTTAGGCATTGTTGTAGAATTCATTTGTCATTTGTAGTTGACCGCAATTAAATTATGATGCTTACAGTGCCAACTATTGCTACATTTTTTTCTGCCATACGTTTCCCCCCTCCTCCAATAATATTCTGTTGCAATTTGACGTCATTCTGACACGTGGTGTTATTTCTACAGTGGTTTGAAAGTTTAACTTTAATTATAATCATGCTGTACATTAACTGTGTGTAATATCTCTTACACTTTCTCTTTTCTTAAAGAAGTTTTTGGTTTGTGATAAGTAGTTAATTGCAGGATATGAAAATTTGTACTGTTCTAATAAATATTATTAATCTAAGCTGTAATAAGATTGAAAACTGTGTACGAATGTATAGTATCTGTAACAATGGTCAAGCACTTTCAGCCTGGAAAACCACTGCTAATGTGTTGGGTGCTAGGAAGAGTGTCGGCCACAACAGAATATGCAGTATATGTTTGTGATGAAGGGACTGTGGTAGCACTTGTTGGACTCTTATACCTTGGCGTAGACAGAATGCTGCGGTGGACACACTAAACTGCTCCTTTGTCAACCGGCAGAGGTCCAGGTAGCTGGTAACAGGTTATGGTTTGAGGTATATTCATAATCCAGATTTATTGACTGTAACTTCAATACTGCCAAGTTATGGTAATATGTTACCTCTGCATTGATACAGGACAGAGACTAGCTTTGGACTGTAAACTTGCCACTCATTTCCTTTACAGAAAATTCTAAATAATACATCCATTAGTAACATAAAAAAGTAAAACACATTTAATTACACTGATTTATCCATTGCACAAATATTTTCTCTATCCTGATAAGTCACTTTAAATTTAACACCTACCAGAGAAGTACACCATATTTAACTATTGTATAAAATGTAGCTAAATTCACTAGAAAAATGAATAAAATTGCAAAAATATTTTGTGCTGCATTGTACCGTGCAGCTATCTGGATAGGAAATGAAACATAACACTGCACTACCACTGCTGACCACCAACTGTTTAAATAAATTGAAATGTTTTGTACCTGCCGTGTTCATGTACGTGGATCCACAAGTGTTGCTTGAATGTACACTGTTCTTATTTAAACTATGTTATACATCCTTGCCCCCAAAAGTTCTCCTTGAGTTACCTCAGATGTTTGGGTATTATTCTAGTGGTGGATAAAATTCCAATGTTCGAGATCAGTTCAAAAAATTCTGGAACTTAGTCCACAACTTTTTTATGCTTACCTTTTACTTCTTTTGCATGGTGTCCTTCGAAATACTCTCTTCCACAACTGATACACCGCTACCAAAGCCATTTCCACTTCCGGCAGCAGTCTTGGTATGCCTCTTGCTGGATCACGCAAAGTGCATCCATGAATTTTCTTTCATCTCATTTATCGTTGCAAATCTTCAATCTTCCAACGGGGTTTTAAAGTTTGGAAATAAAAAAATAATAAAAAAGTCCACAGGGGGCCAGGTCTGGAGAGTATGGAGGATAAAGCAGCATAGCAATTTCGATTTTTGTGCAACAGTCATGCACCAACAGCAATGAACGTGCAGGTGCTTTATCATGATGCAAGAGCCATGAATTTTCTCGCTACATGCTGTGTCACAATTTCAAATTGTCTCGCTACATGCTGTGTCACAATTTCAAGACACGATGCAACTAAAATGCTACATTCTTCTGCAATCTCAGACAGTCAGACTTTGATTGGCGGGTGCAATTTTCTTGACATTCCTGATATGAGCATTGTCGGGAGACGTCGAAGGGCATTCTGAATGAAGGTCATCATTACCTTCCTTCCGGCCATTTTTAAACCATGTGAAGCAATCTTAACACGGAGTACGGTGTAAGCACTCATCACCATAGGCTTCCTGCATCATTTGGTGTGTGTCTGTAAAGGTTTTCTCGAGTTTCATGCAAAATTTAATACAGATGTATTGCTCTTCTAACTCTGTCCTCTCGCAATTCGTGAACTGTGCGGCACAATGTACTACTCAATACAGCACTAAACAATAAGAGACATACAACAAAGGAACTTCCAGCAGTTACACATTAAACACAGGCATCCGTAGGGATGCCAATCACATTTCGCTCCAACACACCACTGTCGCGAAATTACAAATATTTTGGAATTTTCTAAACAGACCTCGTATACTGAATGTGTTTGGTAATATCGTCTATGTTTATTTGATTAATGATACTCACAACCAGTCTTATAGCCAATCATTAGAACCTGTCAGCCTTTTAAGCAGTATATCAAACTATAAGCTGTGTCACTAAGCTGCAGAGATATTTTTATTTCGACATCAACTTGTGCCAATGGTTCCCTCTACTATGAGTGCAGTATAGTTTCACATAGTAATTTATGATCCTGTTTTAAGTTAGACAGACAATATGTGTACCATAGTTAGCAACCAATTTTTATAATTGAAACTTTGGTTGCACCTAATACGAAAAGTCAATCAGTCACAAATGAGCAGTAGGCCTACTTAGCAGAATGAATTGAGAAGCAGCTATAGAAACAACAGTCATCCATCAACAACCCCCAAGTAGCTGATAAATGTAATAGAACCTAGGTGCAAGAGCTGTACCAGATTATGCACAGTAACTTGTTTGCACTTCCTCACATCCTCAATGACAAAATCATGACCTCCATTCTCAAATACATGACATTCCACCCCTGCATGCAACTGTAAGCTCAAGTGTTTGCCTATTTCATAATAAATATAGCTTTACAAAGTCTACAGTTAGTCACAAACAGCTGATTTCCAAGTGACAATTTGAATATACAAGATGATAACAGTCATTATTTACAAATATCACACAGATGAATACATCCATCCTTTAAAAATATTGTTATTGCATTCACCAACAAAGAAGAATATATTTCAATGAGTAAAATTTCCATGGTCATTGAGCAATTTTTTGAAGTTGCCTTATTTGACTGAACAAGACAATTTGAAGTATAAAAAACAATCTTACAAACTACCTGTATGCCCTTTGCAAAGCTTTCCTATATGATGGTGTTGGCATGAAGAATATCAACCGTTTATATTCCAATTTTGTTTGAAAATGATACAGGCTGTGTCAGAAACATGTTAAAGAAAATTCACAAAACAATGTGTAAGAGAGGATCAGAAAGTAACACCCAATTTTTTTCTCCCCTGGTATTGCAGCTGGAATGTTGCAAATTCACGACAGTGTAGTTTGAAGTTTGCACTACAGACGATATTTTGTTTTCATGTGCAGCTCTAGCGAGAGAAGCCTGAACTATGAAATAGGCATGCTGTGCACGTTACTGTCATCAATTTGTGAAGAGTAGCGAAGTGTAGTTTTATGCCTGTGGACCCAAGGGAACAGAGTGAAATCCACAGGAAAATAGGTGGCATGTATGGGTATGGCTACCCAGACCGTAGCAATTACTCCAGATAGTGTGCATTCTTCTAAGAGGGCCGTGTGAACCTTTATGATTCACCACACTGCAGTCCCATGAAGAAAATCCTGGCCAGTTAATGCTTTGCAACAGATGAAGAAGTGAAATCAGCAGTCCACAGATGGCTGTACTCAAACAAAATGGACTTCTATGAGCAGGGCATATTTAAACTGGTCCCACGATGGGAGAAATGTGTTGACAACATTGGTGAGTATGTAGAAAACTAGGTAAGAGGCGTATTTGTGATTTTTGTTTTGTTACCAATTAAAACATTTTGGCAATGAAATTATTGTGCGTTGCTTTTTGACCTTCCCTCATACTTCTAGAATGGTGAATTTAGACATACAAGCAAGCTGGTGAAATTTCTGTTCACATCTACTCTCTTAATTTGTGAAAATAGAACAATACTTGGTAAAATAAACACTAACTTTTATCAGTACTTACTTCACATTGTTCTCCATTGTCACAGTTGCCTTCTTGCTGATATGCAATGTTCGATTGGTCTTAAAAAATTTCTTTGTAGGATCTGGAGGAGGAGTTGGAATTTTTTTAGGAGATGGTATCTTTTTTGGGGGAGTAATTTGTGAACTTTGTGAAGCTGTGCTGGGGGCTCCCCTTAGTAGCTGTTGTGAACCCTGCTTCACCAAGGAAGTATCAGAGAGAGCTTTAATTCTGTCACTTGGCATAATTTTTGGTATCTTCGGGAATGGTTTTATTGTCACACTTTTTTTCTTAGGTTTAGGTTTTTTAATACCATGTCTTACACCTACATTTATTTCTCCAAGTCTCATTCTCTTTGATAGTTTTGCTTTCTTTGCTTTTGGCTTATTCGAACTTGTGCTGCGGTGTCTTTTTGTAGTTTCTATACTTGATGAGCGACTTCTTTTAACGCCTCCAAAGAAAGTAAACTTATTACTAGCGATCTTATTTTCAGTAATTGTGGATTCTTTGTTATTGATTTCTGCTCTGGTTGATTTATAGAATGATGTGGGTTGAATGAAAAGATCAGAATTTCTAGTTTTACTTGTCGATACCTCATTTTCTTTATTGTCACTGCTCAGGTACTTCACTGATTTTATTTGTTTAACAGGTACTTCCACTTCACCACTATTGCTACTACCATTTATGTCAGACTTGTTTTTGTCAAGTATCGTTGGTTGCACTGCAGAGACATCCGCTCTCTCACAATCTAAAACTTTTACTTTTGGTGAACATTTCTTATCTGATTTTGATGAATGTCTTAGGGAGAGTGAATTGAGAAATGAGTCAAACCTGGACATTCGGGAGGGCATATTGTCATCCAGAAATTTGCTTGGTGAAGAAAGCAGAGAGCCACTAATTTTCGGAGGTGTATCCAGTATCCAACGTGGAGAGTGGGGAGGAGAGCTATATCGATCAGGAGACGAGTAAGCTGACACATCTGACCTCTTGCTGGGAGTGAATGCAGAGGGACTACTTCCAGGATTTTTTGGGGTTTCCAGTTGCCTTCTACTAGAGGGTGTTTGTGAATTGAAAATAATCCGCCGCCGCAGTGACCTGGGCGGTGTGATTTCAACAGCATCCATTCTTCAAGTGTAGTACTTCAAAAAGTCACAAAACCTGAAAAAGGAAACAGAAAAGAAAAAGCATAACAAAACACAGAAAGTTACTCAAAGAATACACACAAATTTAAATCCTAAGTGTAATGAGTGTAACTTTGAACAATAACAATCTTAGACATCAATGCTAACTGACAATTTTTATTTATCTATCACAGAAATAATAGCCAACAAAAATACCTCATACCTATATTGTATTGGCTAGTTATTAACAATACCAGAGAAGGAAAGTTGCAACTCCCCATATAGCCGAGATGCTGAGTCATGATAGGTACAACAAAAAGATTCACACAATTATAGCTTTCAGCCATTAAAGCCTTTGTCAGCAGTAGACACACATACACATACTCACACACATACACTCATGCAAACGCAACTAGCACACACATCTGCAGTCTCAGAGAGAGTGTGGTTTCAGTTCTCTGAGACTGCAGACGTGTGTGTTAGTTGCGTTTGCGTGAGAGTGTGTGTGCGTGTGTGTCTACTGCTGACAAAGGCTTTAATGGCCAAAAGCTATAATTGTGTGAATCTTTTTGTTGTTCCTATCGCGACTCAGCATCTCTGCTATATGGTGAGTAGCAACTTTCCTTCTCTGGTATTGTTACATTCCATCCTGGATTTTCCATTGTTTAACTAGTTATTAAGTCAGCAAAGAAAAAGCACACAATATTAAATAATTTCATTTTCAATTTAGTCATGACTTTCAATGTTACCCCTCCCTTAGCTTACAAAGACATCACATGCTGCACCACCAAACTTTGTCACACAGGATTACGAATTTACAAAACCACAGCAATTTTAATCAAAGTGACACAAAAATAACTTTCCATAGTGTCAAATTATCCACTAGCCATTTATTTTAAGTCTTTTCATGCAAGATATTTGGATCAGATGCATAATCACTCAGTAAGGCTATAGGTGCAAATCCACAGTGTACTATACTACCAAAGACAATAAAAGCACATTTAAAAACTTGAAAAGTTGCTCAATTCATATAAAATAAATTGTGGTGGCTATAGCCTACATTTAGATACTCTACAACACTTCTTTAACAAAAAAACTGACACTTCTATATTCACACATACAACAAAGCAATGAATAAAACAAATATTACAAAAAACTCAGGCAACAGAAGTAAACACAGAAACCCATTAATACCTGCTGAATACTACTGGAAAGTATGGACCTTTCTGACATAAAATTTCTAACCCCTATTAGCACCGCACCTATCTAACTTGGTGCCAAAGTGAATCCAATTTCTGAATAAAATTTTAGAAAAAATCTGATGAATAGGGTTTTTTCACATAACTCATCAGTATGATTATTAGTCATTTATTCTCTTTATCAACGAGTCAGGAGAAGAATATTGTGAGTAATACAGGCAAACAGAGCTGTGACAATGTCACAAGATATGACTTACACAGGACAGTGATAGATTATTAATAAAATAAGATGTAGGACACAGACACTTGAAGAGAGGGCAGCAGGAGGAATAGTGCGTATCAAGGTTCCCACATATCTACAGCCTCCCCCCCCCCCCTTCCTCTGTACAGACAACACAAGAGGATATCAAAAGAGGAAAGTCATTCAAGTATAGTGTCTTTGATAAAGATAAATAACACGTGAATAGATTTCAAATATAAAGGGGTAACATTTGGAATTTAAGCCACGGGATGGGGGGAAATTCTCTTAAATCGCTCTGGGATAAGACTTTAGGTAAGTGGTAATCCTGTGTCCCCCCCACCTTGTACATTGACTACTAAAAATGAGTAATTTGGGAAGTTAAAATGCAGTCTCCCTGCACTATAGCATCAGCTATGATATGTGGCAATGACATCAATAACTTCTCTACTGTGTAGATCAGATGATTCTGGACATGGCTCAAGGTTGGTTGGTTTAAAAGGTGTGTGTGTGTGTGTGTGTGTGTGTGTGTGTGTGTGTGTGTGTGTGTGTGTGTGTGTGTGCCAAACTGCTGCGTCATCGGTCCCTCGTTCAAATTAAAATAATTACACAAGGGTGGGAGTAAAATAATTGAGACATACAAAAAACAGCTGGAAGAAAGGAGAAAACCACAATAATGACAAGGGCAACAAACACTAAAACGGAGGAAAACGCAACGTCTTGGGCTCCGCCGAACCGTAAACCAGACACCCATAGTCAAGGAGGGATAGAACAAGGGCTCTGTAGAGCTGCAGCAGCGTACAGCGATCTGCACCCCAGCTGGTGCTGCTCAGGCAGCGGAGGGCATTGTGGTGCTGCCAGCACTTCCGCTTAAGCTGACGAAGGTGAGGTAGCCAAGTCAAATTGTCATCGAAACCCAGTCCTAAGAATTGATTATGTCTCCACTACAGTGAGTGGATCGTAAAGTTATGGTTCTGGATGAACTGTGCGACGCTGACAGAAATGCATGAGACATGACTTCGCGGCTCAAAACTGGAAGCCGTGGGCTAGCGCCCATGACCGCGCCTTGTGAATGGCTCCCTGTAGGCGCCACTCAGCAACACCGGTACTGGAGGAGCAGTACGACATGCAGAGATAATCCGCATACAGAAAAGGTGAGATCGACGGCCCTACAGCTGTTGCTAGACTGTTAATAGCCACTAAAAATAGAGAGACAATACATTGTCCTGCGGAACGCCATCCTCCTGAAAATGGGGGGGAACTATGGGAGACACCGACTTTAACATGGAAAGTACGGAACAACAGGAAGTTTCGGATAAAAATCGGGAGCGGGGCTGGAAACCCCACTCGTACAATGTGGCAAGGATATGATGTTGCCATATCGTGTAGTATGCTTCACGTTAGTAAAAAAGAAAGCAACCGGATGTTGGCGTCTGGAAAAGGCTGTTCAGATGGCAGACTCTAGGGACGGAAGATTATCAGTGGTAGAGCGACCCTGGCGGTAGCCGCCCTGACATGGTGCAAATAGGCCACATGTCTCCAGGACCCAATCCAACCACGGACACACCATACGTTCCAGCAGCTTACAAAGAAAATTGGTGAGGCTGATGGGCCGATACCTATCCACATCAAGCAAGTCTTGACCAGGTTTGAGCACCAGAATGATGGTGTTTTCCCACCATTGTGATGGAAAGACGCCATCACACCAGATCCAGTTGATGATGACAAGGAGATATCGCTGTAGTCAGACAAGATATGTTTAATCATCTGACTGTGGATCCGATCTGGCCCAGGAGCTGTGTCGGGGCAATGTGCAAGGGTGCTGAAGAGCTCCCACTCTGTAAATGGGGCGTTACAGGGTTCACTGTGGCATGTAGTGAATGAGAGGACTTTCCTTTCCATCCGCTGTTTGATGGTGCGAAAGGCTGGGGGGTAGTTTTCTAATGCAGAGGCTCAAGCATAGTGCTCAGCAATCTTATTTGCGTCGGTAGATAACACGCTATCGATGTTAATGCCAGGTACACCTGTTGGGATCTGGTACCCAAAAAGACATCTGATCTTCGTCCAGACTTGGAAAGCTGACGTATGGCACCCACTGGTCGACACGTACTTCTCCCAACACTCCTGTTTCCGTTGTTTTACAAGCTGGCGAACGCAGGCACGTAGCTGCTTAAAGGTTATTAGGTGCTCTAGGGAAGGGTGCCGCTTATGTCGCTGTAGAGCTTGCCAACGATGCTCTTTAATTGCCTCAGCGACTTCCGGCAACCACCAAGGGACTGTCTTTCGCCGGGGGCACCCTAAAGAACGAGGGATCGCCTTTTCCACCACAGAAACAATCGTTGTAGTCACTGGTCAACGACAGCATTGATGGCACCATGTAGGGGAGATTCAGCGGTGACAGTATAGGTGAAGCCTTTCCAGTCTGCCTTGTTTAAAGCCCATCTGGGTACGCATCCATGGGCATGACACTGGGGGAGTGACAGGAAGATGGGGAAGTTGTCACTAACACACAGGTCATCATGTGCTCTCCAGTGGATAGATGAGAGAAAGCCAAGGACTGCAAACGGAGAGATCAATGGCCGAATATGTGCCATGTGCCACACTGAAATGTATGGGGGGCCCAGTATTTAAGCGGCAGAGGTAGAGGTAGAGGTAGAGGTAGAGTTGAGAGAGTCAATTTTTGACCTCCTACCTCTGCCAGTAAGTATGGCACCACCCCCACTAGGAGTTATGCGCGTTAAAACCTCTCAAAAGTAGGAAACATTCCAGTTGATTTATCAGTGCAGTCAATGCGTTCAGGGGTACTGCACCATCTGGAGGAAGATACATGTTGCAGACAGTTATTTCCTGCGACGTCCTTATCCTGACAGTCACAGCTTCAAGAGCTGTTTGAAGGGGCACAGGTTCACTACATACCGAGTTCAGGAAAGACACAAACTCCACCTGACACACTATTATAGTCACTACAGTTCCTGTGATATCCCTTATAGCCGCGGAGGGCAGGGGTCCGCATTGCCGAGAACCAGATTTCCTGGAGGGAAATGCAGAAAGCACGTGTTAAGTTTAACAGTTGCCATAGCTCGGCCAGGTGGTGGAAAAAACCGCCACAATTGCACTGGAGAATTACGTGATTGTGAGACTGGGAAGGCATGAAACACTCAATGAGGCAGTCTACGCCTCGGTCACCTGCTGCCACCAGATGAGTATCTGTGCGATCGACATCCATTGTGTCTGAGGGCCCAGGGATATCTAGGTTCTCAGCAGACACCAGAATCTCCACCTCATCCTCAGACACAGAGCTTGTAGGTAGTGCTGGTGTGGGTGCCACCGCAGTGCCTTGATTCTTGGGGGTTCTTTTTCTTTTTAGGTTTCTCTCAGTGCTCCTTAGGTTTGTCCGGCTGGGAGGGATTCACTGATTCAGTCTCAGGGACTGAGGAGGACCGTGAAGCCCTACGACCAGCTACCTGTGGTTGTGCAGGAGCAACAGGGAGGTAAGTGCCCCCCACCACCAAGGGGGCAGGTGGAGTCTGATGGCTCTGAGAGCCAACTGTACATGGCGGAACGGAATATGGTAGAACCATTGTTATAGTGGATGCATAGATTGATGTCATATGCACAGGATGTAGCCTCTCATGCTTTCTCTCAGCCTCAGTGTAGGACAGTCGGTCCAGGGTCTTGTATTCCATTATTTTTCATTCTTTCTGGAGAATCTTGCAGTCTAGCGAGCGAGGCAAATGGTGCTCTCTGCAGTTAAGACAGATGGGAGGCGGGGCACAGGGAGTATTGGGATCTGAAGGACATCCACAATCCCAACAGGCGATGCTGGAAGTACAGCGGAAAGACATATGGCCAAACTACGAGCACTTACAGCACCGCATCAGGGAGGGATATATGGCTTTACGTCACAGCGTTAGACCATCACCTTGACCTACTCGGGTAATGTGTCACCCTCAAAGGCCAAAATGAAAGCACTGGTGGCAACATGATTATCCCTCTGACACCGGTGGACGTGATGGACTGAATGGACACCTCGCTGCTCTAAATTGGTGCGCTGCTCATCGTCAGACTGCAAAAGGTCCCTGTGAAATATGATACCCTGGGCCATATTTAAGCTCTTATGAGGCGTGATGGAAACAGAAACATCCTTCAGCTTGTCACAGGCAAGTAGTGCCCATGACTGGGCAGAGGGTGCTGTTTTGATCAAAACCGACCCTGACTGCATTTTGGACAAGCCCTCCACCTCCCCAAACTTGTCCTCTAAATGCTCCACAAAAAACTGAGGTTGCATTGACAAGAAAGATTCCCATGGTGTGGCCTGAGGGGTGGGGGCGATTTGGGATTGCATTTCTTAGCATTGAAGTTAGATCTTGACCGCTTAGAGACTGATGGTGTTTCACCACCAGCCAATTGATGGACTACGCTTCATCGCATGTCATCCGCCCTGATGCTACCCACTCTGACCAGGGGGCCTCCCTATGAGCACCACCCAGCCGCAGCAAAGGCGACCTGGCAGGATGGCCATTGCCGGGAGTCCTGATGCCCCAGGGGGATGAGAATCTACTCCCTTGGCATACGTGGGGAGTTAAAGGCGCAGGCATCAGCAGAGCGATCCCTTTGTGGTCAAGAGGCTACAACAAACAGGGTACATGGCAGCCCCACTACAATGGACGGGCTACCGTGCTGGATATCAGGCGCTAACGAGCTAAGAAGTCCCTTACAGTTGACAGCAATACTGCACAGAGGATGGAGGAAAACTCATCCAGGGGGGTGACCTCGCCAAACAGCTGGAGAATGAGCGGAAGTGCAGATTCACGTCGACGAAAGATACGAGAGGTCTCAGTGCATGATGGACACTATGCACCATGTAAGGCACAATTCCCCAATTGGCTTGCTCTTCAGGAAAATTTTGAAAAATTGAGGTCAAACCCTACAGGGGACCATCACATAAAGGCCAAAACGTGTGAGACTCCTTTTAGTCACCTCTTACGTCAGGCAGGAATACCTCGGGTCTATTCTAACCCCCGGACCCGCAGGGGGGCATGACTCAAGGATGTGACATACTGTCAGGATTGCTCCGCAGGTGCACTGACGGATGTTCCCTTGCCATAATATGTAAAAGTATGCGGATGTGATAGATTAGAGAAGATTATTGAATTGGATAGATAAAAAATCTACTCACCAAGCAGAGGCAGAACACACATACAAAAGACTGTTGTAATTGGCAAGATTTCGGAGCCAGTGGCTCCTCCTGAAGGAGGAGCCACTAGCTCCGAAAACTTGCCAGTAGATTTTCTATCTATCCAATTAAATAATTTTGTCAATAATTGATTGTTTTCGTTGTTAGATTAGAAAATATGTACTTTTTAGGTCCAAATGATCAATAGTGTTGAGTTCCTCCAGGATGTAGAACATGTCAGAAGAACAATAATACACAATAGATATTTACAATGAAAAACAAATACTAGTATGCTAATGTAGCTTCCACAGATCCCAAGTAGAATTATTATCATGGATGCAGAATGAGTCAAAAAACTTTTGAACAGTTTCATTCATGAGGTAATAAACATTGAATAGAAGAATCATTTTATAACACTTATTTACAATGATCACATTACTGCATTCAATTTGTACTAATATTGTACTAATATTCACATTATTTTTCAATATTACCTCTTTTTACAGCTGCTGGATAAGTAACTGAAAATGTCTGATCCTGAATAATGGACAACTTTCTGGACCAAAGAAAGTGACTTTACATCTTTGTGAAGATTATTCTTATTTCTAGTGTTCATTCCATGAACGGAACTGCTCATTTGAAAAAGATATAAATTTTTAATGACAAATTTCACTAAGGAAAAATACATTGGGAAGCAGTAGTTTTATAACTGGTCCACTAAACAGGCCTCTGCAGGATGTTCTTGGATTCACACCACAAATAATTCTTACCCAGAAGATATTACAGAAGTAAACACACTTGTATCCTCTTTGACAACATTCGCATTGCAAATAGAGATTGGTTGAGGCACTTCAGCAGTTCTATAAGCAGTGTGGTCCCTGCACACTACATCAGACAGCGTTTGGGTCTCTCCCCAACTGTACAGTACTATTCCCTTCCCCATCCCCTCCAGATTGTTGCTTACACCCATGTGATGTTGCATTCTGGCCTGAGATGCTGGAGTTGGCGGTCATGTGTCTCAATACTATCCATGTCGACGAAGGATGCGGGAGGTTCCTGCGCATGATGGACACTATGCACCATGTAAGACACCCATCCCCAATCGGCTCACTCTTCAGGAAAATTTTGAAAAGAAAAAGAAAAGAAAAAAAGAAAAACCTGCACTATGAAGACATTCACTTGTTGCTTTTGGCCACAGCCTTTATCAAGGAAGATGACAAGACACACACACACACACACACACACACACACACACACACACACACACACACACACACATCTTGATTTGCAATTTTTGTATCATCTGCAAACAAAACAAATTGGACTTCTGGTAATGTGAATGATGAAAGGTCATTACTGTACACGCAAAAAAAAAAAAAAAAAAAAAAAAAAAAAAACATAAATTGGAAGCTACATTTTTTTTTTTTTTTTGTGGTTTTAGGGCGCACAACGTCAACGGTCATTAGCGCCCAGACTACTTTAGGAATGCACCGCGAGTCACAAGTTTAAAACAGCAACAAAACGGAGAACACGATGAAAGACATACTGACAGGCATAGGATTAAAAAAGAAAACAGCATAATCAAATGTCCTTTGAGAGGGTTGTCAAATTGATAAAATGAAGAACGCGAGCAGCTGCTCGTGGGTCATCCGCTAAAATGGCTTCTACAGTACATGGCAGGCCAATATCGAGACGTAGGGTGTTAAAATTCGGACACGACGTTAAAATGTGGCGGACCGTCAGCAATTGCCCACATGGGCAGAACGGCGCCGGCGCAGCCGTCAGCAGATGGCGATGGCTGAACCGGCAGTGGCCAATTCGTAACCGGGCCAAAACTACCTCCTCCCGCCGAGAAGGGCGTGAGGAGGACGTCCAAGTCACGGGTAGAGCTTTCAAGGCCCGAAGCTTGTTGTCTGAAAGTGCAGCCCAATCGGCATGCCACAGCGAGACAATGCGCCGACAAATTACCCTGCTACAATCTGACGAAGGGACACCACAAGAAGCTGTCCGAGGTTGGAGGACCGCAGCCTTGGCCGCGGCATCTGCAGCTTCGTTCCCAGGGATACCGACATGGCCAGGAATCCACATAAAGCTAACCGGAGAACCGACGTCAACCAGCTGCTGAAGAGAGCGTTGGATCCGGTGCACGAAAGGGTGAACCGGGTACGGATCACCGAGGCTCTGGATAGCGCTCAGGGAATCGGAGCAGATGACAGATGCAGAATGTCGGTGGCGGCAGATGTAAAGGACAGCCTGGTAGAGGGCAAAGAGCTCAGCTGTGAAGACCGAACAATGGCCATGGAGCCGGTATTGGAAACTTTGTGCCCCGACAATAAAAGAACACCCGACCCCGTCATTGGTCTTAGAGCCATCTGTATAAATGAAGGTCGTATTAATGAACTTTGAACGAAGTTCGACAAAACGGGAGTGGTAGACTGAATCGGGGGTAACCTCCTTCGGGAGCGAGCAGAGGTCAAGGTGGACGCGAACCTGAGCCTGGAGCCAAGGTGGCGTGTGGCTCTCGCCCACTCGAAAGGTGGCAGGGAGTGAAAAATGAAGGTGTTGAAGGAGGCGACGAAATCGAACTCCAGGGGGTAGCAGGGCGGAGACATACAACCCGTATTGACTGTCGAGAGAGTCATCAAAAAAGGAACGATAAGATGGGTGGTCAGGCATTGCCAGTAGCCGACAGGCATACCGACAAAGCAGTATATCGCGCCGGTAGGTGAGTGGCAACTCACCAGCGTCAGCATGAAGACTCTCGACGGGACTAGTATAAAACGCTCCGATCGCAAGTCGTAAACCCCGATGTTGTATGGAGTTGAGGCGGCGTAAGATGGATGGCCGTGCAGAGGAGTATACGAAGCTCCCATAATCCAGCTTGGAGCGGACGATCGACCGATATAGGCGAAGGAGGACGGTTCGATCCGCTCCCCACGACATACCACTGAGAACACGGAGGACATTGAGAGAACGGGTACAACGGGCAGCCAAATAAGACACATGTGGAGACCAACTAAGTTTCCTGTCAAATGTAAGACCTAAAAATTTTGTTGTCTCCACGAATGGGAGAGCAACGGGACCAAGTCGTAAAGACGGTGGGAGAAATTCTTTGTAGCGCCAGAAGTTAAGACAGACCGTCTTCTCGGCAGAAAAACGGAAGCCATTGGCGACACTCCACGAGTAAAGACGGTCAAGAGAACGCTGAAGACAGCGCTCCAGGAAACACGTACGCTGCGCGCTGCAATAGATGGTAAAATCGTCCACGAAAAGGGAGCCTGATACATCAGCTGGGAGGCAATCCATTATTGGATTGATCGCTATGGCGAAGAGAGCGACGCTCAAAACTGAGCCCTGTGGTACCCCATTCTCCTGGCGAAAGGTGTCTGACAGGACAGAACCCACACGTACCCTGAACTGTCGATCCATTAAAAAGGAACGAATAAAAAGAGGGAGGCGACCGCGAAGACCCCATGTATGCATGGTGCGGAGAATGCCCGCCCTCCAACAGGTGTCGTAAGCCTTCTCCAAATCAAAGAACACAGCCGCGGTCGGGCGCTTCCGCAAGAAGTTATTCATAATGAAGGTCGACAAGGTAACCAGATGGTCAACAGCAGACCGGCGCCTACGAAATCCACATTGTACATTGGTAAGTAGGCGTCGAGACTCGAGCAGCCAAACCAATCGAGAGTTAACCATTCGCTCCATCACTTTACAGACACAGCTGGTAAGCGAGATGGGTCGATAACTGGAGGGCAAGTGCTTGTCCTTCCCCGGCTTAGGAATCGGGACAACAATAGACTCGCGCCAGCATGCGGGAACATGTCCCTCAATCCAGATGCGATTGTAAGTACGAAGAAGAAAACCTTTACCCGCAGGAGAAAGGTTCTTCAGCATCTGAATATGAATAGAATCAGGCCCTGGAGCGGAGGACCGTGATCGGCCAAGTGCGGTTTCGAGTTCCCGCATGGTGAATGGGGCATTATAACTTTCACGATTCGAGGAGCGGAAGTTAGGTGGCCTAGCCTCCTCTGCCTGTTTGCGGGGGAGGAAGGCAGGGTGGTAATGAGCGGAGCTCGAAACCTCTGCGAAAAAGCGGCCGAAGGCATTGGAGACAGCCTCAGGGGCCACAAGGACGTCATTTGCGACCGTCAAGCCAGAAACTGGTGAGTGGACCTTAGTGCCAGATAGCCGGCGCAGGCTACCCCAGACAACAGAAGAAGGAGTAAAACTGTTGAAGGTGCTTGTGAAAGCAGCCCAGCTGGCTTTCTTGCTTTCTTTAATAATACGACGACACTGTGCACGTAATCGTTTATAATTGACACAATTCGCCACTGTAGGGTGGCGTTTAAAGGCGCGTGAAGCACGTCGACGAGCACGTAGAGCGTCTCTACATGCTGCGGTCCACCAGGGGACCGGTACGCGACGTGGAGAAGAAGTAGGGTGAGGGATGGAATATTCAGCAGCAGAGAGAATGACTTCCGTGAGGTGTGCGACCTGACTATCGCAGCTTGGGAATGTTTGATCCTGAAAGGTCGCCCTTGAAGAGAAGAGCCCCCAGTCTGCTTTGGAGATGTTCCAACTAGATGAGCACGGAGAGGGGGTATGCTGCAGGAGATGGAGAACACACGGGAAGTGGTCGCTCGAATATGTATCAGAAAGAGCATACCACTCGAACCGGCGTGCAAGTTGGGGAGTACATATAGAGAGATCTAAATGGGAATAGGTGTGAGATGTATCCGAAAGAAAAGTAGGGGCGCCAGTATTGAGGCAGACGAGATTGAGCTGGTTGAAAAGGTCTATAACAGGGAGCCCCTCGGGCAGGATGCTGGAGAGCCCCAAAGGGGATGGTGGGCATTGAAGTCTCCAGTTAACAAAAATGGTGCAGGTAGCTGAGCAATAAGTTGCATCATGTCTGCCCTGGCAACGGCAGACGACGATGGAGTGTAAACGGTACAAATGGAAAATGTAAAAGTGGGGAGAGTAATGCGGATGGCAACTGCCTGCAGGCCGGTGTGCAACGTGATGGGATCGTAGTAAATATCATCCCGGACCAGCAACATAACCCCTCCATGAGCTGGGATACCTACCACAGGGGGTAGGTCAAAACGCACAGAGGTGTAGTGTGCCAAGGCAATTTGATCGCATGGGCGTAGCTTCGTTTCCTGGAGGGCTACGACGAGCGGACGATGCAAGCGAAGCAGCAACTTCAAGTCCTCTCGGTTGGAGCGAATGCTGCGAATATTCCAGTGAATAAGTGCCATCGTAAGAAAAAAGGAAGACGAAAGAAGGGGTCACCTCGAAGGCCGCTGAGGGCCTGGCTTCGAGCGAGCACTGCCGCCGCTATCAGTAGGCGGACAGTCATCGTCCATTGGTTCTATAGGTTCATCGGCCATCTTGGGAAGATGGCCGGGAGGGGGAGCTTCCTCCGCCGGTGAACGGCCAGATGTTCGGCTACCAGCGGTGCGGCCAGGCGAAAGGGATGACGGCCTGGGGCGGCAACCGCTGGGTGGCGCAGGAGAAGAAATGCGCCGTGGCGGAGAAGGAGAACTGTGCTTCTTATTAGCCTTCTTGGATGGTCGTTTGGTGGAAGTACCGGACGAAGGCTGGGAGGTCAAGGTACGTAGGAAGTCTGCACGGGACGGTTCCTTCTTGAAGGCCCGTGCATCTGACTTCTGGGTCTTCGTCTTAGCAGAAGCTGATGAAGGGGCTGGTGTCTGTGGGGTGATGGGACGAAGAGGAGACGTCGACCGCGCGATCTTTGCACCGGCCGAACGGACGACCGTGGTGCTGAAGGTCAGATCGCAGGTCTGGGTTGCCACCTCCCTGGTAGTCCGAGGAGAGGCGAGGACAGTACTGTATTTCCCCGCTGGGAGCAGTGTGGGCTTCCTACTAGCCAATAGCTTGCGAGCATCCGAGGTGGACACTTTCTCTTTGACCCGAATTTCTTGGATACAGCGTTCTTCCTTATAGACAGGACAGTCGCGGGAGGATGCAGCATGGTCACCCTGACAGTTCACACAACGAGGAGACGGAGGTGGACAGTCACCCTCATGGGCATCCCTGCCACAAGTGACACATTTAGCCGCATTGGAACAAGATTGGCGAGTGTGATTGAAACGCTGACACTGGTAGCAGCGCGTAGGTGTCGGGACATAGGGGCGAACAGAAATAACCTCGTAGCCCGCTTTGATGCGCGATGGCAGCTGAACACTATCGAAGGTCAAAAAAAGTGTCCGGGTCGGTACAAGGTCATTGTTGACCTTTTTCATGACCCTATGGACAGCCGTCACGCCCTGCTCAGCGAGGAAAGATTGAATCTCCTCGTCAGTCAAACCGTTGAGGGATCTAGTGTAGACCACACCACGAGACGAATTCAAAGTTCGGTGGGCCTCCACCCGGACAGGGAATGTGTACAGGAGTGTGGCCCGAAGCAGTTTTTGTGCCTGAAAGGCGCTCTCAGTTTCGAGTAATAAGGTACCGTTACGCAACCTGGTACAGGATTTGACAGATCCGGCTATGGCATCGACGCCCTTCTGGATAACGAAAGGGTTGACAGAGGAAAAATCCTTTCCGTCCTCAGATCTAGAAACGACGAGGAACTGTGGGGCAGGCGGTAGTACTTTTGTCACTGGTAGCTGGTCACGTTTCCGTTTTTGGGCAGAAGTCGAGAGAGATGGAGTGAAATCCATTGCGGAGGAATCCCCCATGATTGCCAGCGTCTCCGATGGCGCGCTCCTTCCTTGTGGGGACCCTCTCGGAGGGCACTCCCGCCTTAGGTGAATGTTTACACCTCAGGTCACACCTCCCGAGAAACAGACGGAGGGACCAATCGGCATGGTCAGAAGGTATCAGCTCAGGCAATCACCCCTCCCCGGGCCTGGCCTTTACCAGGGGGTACGCGCGTGCCTTACATGTCTACCCAGGGCGGGGAATTACGCGTTACCCCGTCACCGGCTACGCGTGCGAACGCGTGGGTCGGCCTTCAGGCGCGCACAGGGAGGAAGGAAGAAGAGGAAAAAGGAGAGAGAGAGAGAGAGAGAGAGAGAGAGAGAGAGAGAGAGAGAGAGAGAGAGAGAGAGAGAGGACAGTGTCTCAAACGCCGAGGCGGAGACCAGAGAAGGCAAGGAGAAGAAGGCAATGAGAAGGCAAGGAGAAGAAGGCAATGAGAAGGCAATGAGAAGAAGGCAATGAGAAGAAGGCAAGGAGAAGGCAAGGAGAAGGCAAGGAGATTATGCAGGGGAAAGAGTAAGGAAGACAGTGAGGTGGAGAAGAGCAAAGAAAGGAACCAACCAAAGAAAGGAAGAAACGAGAAGTGAAAAAGCAAAATGACCGCAAATAGAGGTCGTGGAACCGTCCGTCTCCGGACGCAGGCGCTAACTACCCTTGAGGGGGAGGGACTCCTTTTAGTCGCCTCTTACGACAGGCAGGAATACCTCGGGCCTATTCTTACCCCGGACCCGCAGGGGGGGAAGCTACATGTAATTAGTTTCCAGTTGGATGATGCTTGAGAGCTAAATTCATGTCCCTATCCTAATGACGGATATTGTGATTCATACAGTCAAAATGCCTTTGACAGATCACAAAATGTACAAGTAGCCTGTAGTTTATGGTCTAGGCTACAGCTTCTCCTTGAAAGGAGCAAAGCGACTGCCTCTGCTTCTTGGTGGAAGCTATTGTTCGGAATTAATTTGGTCAGATGTCTTCCAGGTGGGCCCACACCTCACATCTTCTGAAGTGCCATTTACCAACCAATACAAGGGTGATGATCCATCTAGTTATGCAACAGTGGCAATTCTGTCCACAGTAATTACAAGGCAGATAGCATTCAACACTGAACCCTATGGACATGTTGATTAATAAGAGCCACTGCAACCGTAATTCTGAACTGGGCAGGTTTCAATGTCTGTACCATGATACTTTCTGTCCATCGAGTTGGAGAAACTGTCTTGCCAAATCTTGTTAATTTCCACTAGGATAATGTTTTTGCTGTTATCACTAACGTAGTGAAACTTTTTGTTGTTAATTGTATATGGGCCTGGGGAAGTAGTAGTGCCCTGTTGAATTCCCAGTCCAAAAAAA
Source organism: Schistocerca nitens (assembly GCF_023898315.1). NCBI lineage: Eukaryota > Metazoa > Arthropoda > Insecta > Orthoptera > Acrididae > Schistocerca > Schistocerca nitens. The sequence continues at coordinate 139,610,599 of NC_064620.1, read as the reverse complement.
GGAGCATTACAGATTTATCTGGTGGGTGTTAAAATACAGAATACTACATTTTGTTGTTATGTATAAAGGGGCATTCAAATGAAACCTGAGTCACTAGTGTAAAGTAACGGTAACGATTTTATTAACTCACAAATGTAGTTATACACAGTAAACATACTCAAAAATAGTCACCAACACTGTCGGCACATTTACCCCATTGCAACACTATCCCGTCGATTCCATCCTTGAAGCTAGTAGGCTGCTGTCAGATACAGGCCTGGACCCAGTCACACACTTCGTCGACCGTTGCGAATCAATGTCCGCGAATAGCCTGTTTTAGAGGTCCAAACACATGAAAGTCATATGGTGAAAGATTGGGACTGTACGGTGGATGTTCCAGTGTTGCCTTCACCGCATTGGCTGTGTGGGTGGGCATTATCATGCAGGAGGGTAACGCCACTGGACAACATGCCTCTGCGTTTCAACTTGATGGCTTATCTAAGGTTCTGTAAAGTGGTTTCATAATGCTGGAATGCTGAGCATTGATGGCAGTTCTCCATTCCAGGATCTCAACAAGCAGTGAGCCCTTGTGGTCAAAAAAGGACATCATGACCTTACCAGAAATGGCGTGCACAGCCTTCAATTTCTTTGGAGGTGGTGAAGTCACATGTTTCCACTGCTTACTCTGACGCTTGCTTTCCAGTTTAAAATGGTGGCACCATGTTCCATCACCTGTGACAATACGCAACAGAAAGCCATATTCCTCTCATGATAACGTTGCAGGTGACTCAGACAGCATCATTCGAGTATTATGCTGTTCAGCAGTCAGTTGGCGGGGAATCGACTGCGCACAGAGTTTTTGAAAGTTCAAGTGTCGATGCATTATGCTAATACCCAGTAACCGATGGATCTTGTCCACGGTGATTCTGCTGTTGTCCAAGACATAAACATTCCACTACCGCAACCATTTCTGGTGTGATAACACGATGAGCCTGTCCAGGATGAGCATCGTTTTCCAGCGACTCGCGCCCCTCAAGGAATCGTTTGCGCCATTCCACAGCACTTTAACTACTCAGACTGTACTCACCATACACAGCCTTCATTCATCGATACATTTCATTTCACAGCCTCCAACTCCCTCTGTCACCAAAAATCAAATCACTCTTTGTTGTTCCTGCTTACTCCCCTGCGTGTTCAGTAGTGGACGATAACTTGTGTGACCACCTTCTCTTTGGCGTGAAACCACACTGGTGCTATGCAACATCAAACAGAGCGCAAGCGTCAGTCTCTCTACCAATACATGCCACCATACACAGAGTTATGTGGTGTTACACTAAGTGCAAGGCAAAGGTAGGCGCACTGACCAGGTTTTATTTGAATGAACCTCATCGATGTGACTTGAGTAAATTTTGGCTAAAAAATGTTTGTAGTTGACATTTCGGCATGGTATGTCACCAGTAATTCGGTTATATCAAAAAAGATTCATACAAAGTATTACTGGTAATAAAATTTTAGGTATTGTGGATGTGTCAGAATGTCTGTTGATACATTGCATTTGCATGTATGTTCACTGAAGTGACATGTTGTTCCCAACAATCCTGTTATTTTGTTGTTTGGCAAAATAAAGAGTTTTTGCTCATAAATATTTATATCAAATTGTATTATTAGGAAACCCATGTTTCCTTTCCCACTGGAATTCTCTTTGGCTACTTTTGATGGCCTCAGCTACTTCAAGATCACCGTGCTACAGACTTCTAGCAAAATGGTCTAAAAATGAAGGATAATGAATTATGTGCTGTGTGGATGATCATAGCAGTTATTTCTTGCATTCTTTCCTTGGGATATTACGAAAAAGCTTTAAGAGGATTATCCACCCCCATCAGGGTGTTTGCAATTTTAATCCCAGAAGGATCTGAGCTTTTCCACTAATGGCTAGCACCCAAACATCCACAGCTGAATAAATCCATACAGGAAAATGATCACTAGTTCACTACCAACTGACCACTGAACAGTAAGCTCATAAAAATCCTTCTGCTGAACTGAAATGTAGCTAGCCTTCCCTTTCAAAGAAGTGTGATCTGTGAGAACCATGTTCGATGTAAACGGAACCCTGGAGCAATCATTCACAGTTGCACATGGCATATTAAATGCATTAAATTCCCAAGATTGAGGAATAGGTGGATGAGCTGCCTAAGAAGAACCACAGAGCCCCTATCTGACATAATGGTATGTATAAAGAGCACACTGTTCTTTTCTGTAACTCATACGTAACGACAGTAACTACTAGTTACACAGTGGTGGAGAGACCCCGCAGATGGTAGGCACCAAGGTTTTCATACGAATAAAAAAATAAGTCTGAATTACAATTTATTTTCTTTCTGTTGGTAGTGACCAATTTCTGTTACAGTAAGCGTCATCAGACAAGATGCTGACATAATTCTTGGTAGTACATAATAGCTCTGAGCAATAGCTCCCCATGTGGTCTGGTTAAATTCGTGTCTGGCGACAGTTATTATGACCGAAACTGGTCATCACCCATGGACCAAAAATAAACTGATTTAAACCAATAATTCTTATCCTTCTATTAAGAAAAATGACATACTGCTAAAACTGCTTCCCAATGTTTTCCTCTTCATGGAGACTGCAGGCCCCTAGGATGGGAAAATTGCCTTCTTTACAATGTTTCCTTTAGATTACGGCATAATGGTCTTGTCGCACACGGAAATTAGATTCTTCCACATAAGCCCTGCATTCATCCATAATACAAGCCACTTTAATGGTAATAAGCTTCTCCCATTCAGTGATGAACATAAGATGATCGAGGTTGGTCTCCTTGGGCTTAACAGCACAAGACGTATCTGAATGGCAGTAACACTCCAGATGAGCTGAATGCCCCTGTATGTCTCGAAGAGACCATCGCTTGTTTGGCTGGCAGGTCAGCAACAATGATGCACTATGTCAATTGTGTGACAAAAGGGACCTTTCAAGATGATGTGATAATAATAATGATGATAATAATGATGATAATAATAATAATAATAATATAATAATAATAATGAGCGTATGGCATTGGTGGCCGGGAGACCCCTCGCGGGGCGGTTTGGCCGCCCCTCCGCAAGTTCTTTAACGCCACTACAGCGACTTGCGAGGGAATGAGGATGAAATGATGCCTTTCAAGATCTTACCTGGACATGGAGTTCGCAGACCGTGACAGAGACTGGTAAACTAAGTATTCTTCTGGAATGGTTTGCAATGTCAAGAGTGTCATTTATAGTTCAGGAAAAGGGAGCAGACAGTTACAGACAACTAATTATTTTAAGATGAAGAATCTGACACGCCTAGAGCAAATTTTGCACGACTGCTAGAGGAAGAGGGGATAAGGATAGATATCTACAGTGGAACACTCCTATTATGCCCGATGTGAGGCACTGCAATGTCTGCTGGTGGCACAGGCTTTCATGGCTGGTATTTGTTTTACTAACAGACTGTAGCCCAAAGCGTAATTCTCTGGCTTGTGAGGATGCAGGTGCTTTGACAACACTGATTTTTCTGAGTTCCAAGAGAAACTTCGTTTCGGCATTTGTGCATCAGATCTATGATCGCACAGAGTCAGCACTGCTCCGAGAGCGGATCCATCACGTGCGACGCAACCTTCCCTGCAACAAGCTTCACAGAATATGTTGGCACAACTCTCCACTCTTAGGCAGCAATCGGATGATGTCATGAACTAACCATTGCATGGATACACATAAACAGCTCAGCTTGCTGAGCTTGTTCTAATATGGAACTGCTTTCTGAATCATTAAATGCATCCGAGGAGGTCTCCAGCACTGGACAACAAATCGCTGGGCAGACAATTATGCCTTGCACATGGCGCAATGCCCATAAAACAAATATCAGCAATACCACATAAAAATTTCTCAGTTTACTTGCCATGTTAAATTTGGATAAAACTACAAGCTTTCAATGATTGCCTCGATCACTGTCGTCAGGGACAAAGACTCGATGTCATGAATTGGCAAGGCTTCTAGTTTTATAGCTACAGGACATCATCTGATTGGCTGGATTAGATCATGATGACAACAAGGTATGGCACATTTGGAGTTTGGATTACATCATGATGACAACAAGGAATGACACATTCTGAGGTGATGCCTCTACGTCCACAGATTTTTTCTGCACTCTCGATCCAGCACTGCTTGCAGCACCATCCCTCTCATCATGTGGTAAACTGCAAGCAATTTTCCTCTGTGCTTTTTCTTTATCAAGTTGACACTTAAGTGGATGGCTAAGTGCGTAGTTGGTGTGCCTATTTAAGTTGTTTCCACAAACTCTAATTTCAACTGCTTGCCTGATCACAGAGTCCCAATAGGTCAATGCACGAACCAGCATATTCTTATTAAAAGAAATGTGGTGCTTATTTAACACGCTGTGTACTACAACTTCTGATTAATCCAAATACCTGTGTTTAAGATAATGCTGTTGCTCACTGCAGCGATTGGCAAGAGTCCATATACAGTGTCCCACATAACTTTTGCCGCACACAAGAAGTATTATAGATTCCCATTACTCTCAATCCGAGATTATATTTAACTGATCGCAACATTTCTTTAAAGTTTATGAGTGGATGGGGGACTGGTCTGACTGACTGCTTAAGACTACCTATCTTGCTAATTGCTGCAGCACAGAATGGAAGCCACACTGTGTTGGTCCTCTCAGCTTGTTTGAACAGAGTTGCATCTTTGTTTCCTCAATAGTATTGATCTAATATCACTGTCAGAATATCCATTCTTTATGAACACTGTCGTCAGGTGGTTAGTCTCAGAGCAGAGATGGTCCTTGTCCAACAACAGTCATGCCTCTGTGTAGAAAGGTGCTCTTCTAAGCTGGACTTTGAAAGCTATGCCCACTGAGATACAGATCTGTAGCATCGGTTTTCTGTACACAGAGTGGCAGTCATCAATTCAATTTCTGTTCGACCAACAGATCTAAGAAAGGTAACTTCCTGTCTCTGCCACGACCACGGTAAATCGTATGTTATGATGTCTACCAGTCAAATGATCAATGAACTGCTGCAGAATCTCAGTGCTATACAGCAAGATTAAAAATGTTATCATAAACATATCTGCAGAAGCAGCATGGCTGGAAAGAAGCACTGTTCAATGCTCGTTCTTCAAAATCTTCCATGAAACAACTAGCTGAGGCTTTAGCAACTCTAAACCAAACCGTCACCTTCCAACCTAACCTGGACCTCGTGCAAAGTATGTCACCACAACCTCTTCATTTTTTTTTTGTATCACATTCGCCAACTCACAACCAAACTGTTCCTTTTATTTTTTGTTCTGTCCCCACATTCGTTGGCTTTGCAAAACAACAAAACTGTGAGTACATAAAACAAAAGGTGATGTGACAGAAGCCATTCACATTGTCAGGCTCCAGCTCTTGGTTCTGGTACGAGTACATCTGCAGAGCGGCAAGGTAAGTGCGTATCCACTTGCTGTTGGCTACGATCAGTCACATTCAGGCTTCTGCCTTGGGGTGTAGTGGTGGCAGAGAATCTGGCACATGGCATGGTACTCCCCAGGTGTCATTTGTTTTTGCCCACAGGCTCTGCTTCTAAGGCATCTCCTAGTGCACCTGTTGCAGTGGATCCACGTTCACAGCAGGGTGAGTGGTGGGTGGTAACGCGTGGCTCGAGGCGGAGGGCCTATGAGAAGACTGGCCGCCTCGCCTCGCCTTCCACCCTGTGAGTGAACAGGTGACCGCTCCTTCAGCAGGGTCCAAGCAGGCACGGGGAGTTTACTGTCTACAGGGAGCTCCAACGTTAGGTGTGCTATGAGGCAGATAGCGTTCAGGGCTGGAAAGAAAACAAATGTGCATTCGTTATGTCTACCAGGAGGTGGGGAGGGGGCTCATCCGATATGCCTGTGGCTATTAACTGAGCATGGTGCAGTTGTGGCTCATGTCGGCACCAACAAAGCCTGTTGCTTGGGTTCTGAGGCGTTCCTCAGATCGTAGTACTGATGACTGGTGGAGGTGGTGAAGACTGCTGGCCTTGTGCACAGGGTGCAAGCAGAGCTCACAATCTGCAGCATTGTTCCCACAGTTGACTATAGTCCTTTGCTTTGGAGCCAAGTGGAAGGTCTCACCCAAAGGCTTCGACTGTGATGGTCTTTGTTGCAGATTTCTAGACCTGCATTATCATGTAAAGATTTGTAGGACTCGTTGATAGGTCAGAGGTGCACTACACGAAGGAAGCAGCTACTCGGGTAGCAGAATACTTGTGGAGTGCAAATAAGGGTTTTTTAGGCTAGGCAGTAGTTTGAAGAGCTTCAATAAACAATCGCCAGTCGATTCACAGCATGGGAAGTCACACAGTGTTCAGAATAAAGACGCTTCGACTTTCACAATTTTATCAGGAAACTGTTGAAGTATTCGTAATAAAGTTCCCAAATTTACTGCCCTCCAGGGAAGTTCTCGTGCTCAAAGTATCCTTGGGGCCGAGACCTGGCTGAAACCAGAAGTGCAAAGCTCAAAGACATTTAGCGAGGTGTGGAATGCATATTGGAAAGACAGATTAGAGCCCATGGGAGGGGGAGTGTTCATTGCAGTTGACAAAAATACTGTCTCTATTGACAGGGTGTATACGCGGACAGCGGAAAAAAATTCCCGGATTTCCCGGTTAAAAATACACTTTCTCCCTGATGAAAACACACTATTTCCGTGTTATTAAGTGACAGTATATATTCCCTTGGAACTAAAAAACTTATCAATCCTTTGAATGGTTATATTTTTTTTATACACGGGCAAAAAATTTCCCGGTATTTTAGAAAACGAAATCAGGGAAAAAAATTCCTTTTGGAAACATTTTTGATGTGCAGCAACATGTACGCTGCATATTTTCGTATTACGAAAGTATAAATTCAAATTCCACCAAACACCGCATGTTACTTTCTGAACCACTCTAATCGAGACTGTGATCCCGCCAGCCGATAACAGCAGATATTCAGACCCCAAGACATGTGATGTAGTCAGTTAATAACAACATCACTGTTAAGCAGTGCGGATACACAAACAGGAAAAGTTAATGTTTTAAATTGATATACATAGTGTTGCTACAAGAAAAGCAAAGCTTTCACATATAATATTGGTCTCTAAGGTTAATAAGATGTAAGAGAGGCTAAGCTTTCACATATGTTATTTTTTGCATGTTACACTAAGACGTACCACACAAATGTGCCAGTACAATTTTTAGCCAAGTCCAGTGACTTGTCCTCAAAGTTTTCCACGAATAAATTAGCTACCGCAGAGGAGAGCAAGCTTCCCGTAGCACATCATTTAGCTCATAATGACATGAATGTCTAATCTTCTGGGCTTGAAATACTTCTAAATGGCTCGTCATCAAACGCTCTGATTTAAGAAACTCATCATACATTCTCACACATAGTTCAACTTGCGTAAAAGGAAATTTACTTTGAAAGTAACACTTTTCAAACCACCATTCACAATATTTTCCCGCAGCCTGTTAGAAATAGGTTCGTTTCAGTAGCCATCAGAGAGTGCCAGATAACAGGCGCCACCACACTTTGGCAGCTGCTATGATGCAGGAAGCTCGTATATTCGTACGTGTAAAACATTATTCATAAAAGAAAAAAAAAAAAAAACATCAGAGGATACTCCAAGAGCATCGGAATTTCGTGAACCAATGACAAATTTAAAGTGCATACTTAAAGAGCACATTCGTATGTCCAGATTCCCAATGACGTAGGCCTTGATCTGATATTAAGCTTTTCAGTGTTGGTTTCAGTGTGTAAATTTTCTTGGAGTGCCAATACTGTATTAACTCAATTTTGATTCTTTATTATGGCATAATGCCATACGTGCTAGAAGATGAAAACATAAACTTGAAATGCAGCGAGCAGTTGAAATTAGCCAATAGTGTGGAACTAAGCACTTTGTTTCAAACACATGGACTGCCTCAGCGTAAAAGATTAATAAAAACCAAATTTCTTAAGCAAACAGACAAAAATAACTTCATTGTTCTACAAGGCGATCAATGCATGGCTGTCAGAAAAGCGGAAATAAAATAAAATCTGAAACTAATAACATATATTAGCCTGTCGTAATTATGTGAATGTACTTTAATTCACTTGATAGCTCCCGGCCACAGAAATCCGTTTTGTTTTCATTTGACGTAAGAGCAGTAAACGAAGATGAAACAGCAAAATCACTAAATGTAAACACGGGTCACGTGGAGACTACACACTTCCCCACTATAACTCAAGACTGCTATGCGCATCAGCCTCGGATCTACGATATTTCCGAACCGGGGCAGGGCAATTCTAAGACAGTGCCCCCCCCCCCCTCCCCTCGAGCATTTGAGATACACGACATCAAAAACTTAATAAAACCAAATTTTCAAACATATGTTCATTTTGCAGTGCACATCTTTCTGAAGAGTCTGATACATAAAACATATATGTTCGAAGAAATGTAAGACATGTTATTTGGTCTTAAGTGTGCCAGAGTGCAGTGCGACCCCTCTTCACACAGCATTCTTCTATCGCACGTCACTGTATTTCGCTCCGTGGAATTGAAACTTCTATATTTTGTACTGGATGCCATCAAACTATATTCTGGACAGTGGAAATTAAAATGTTCTGCGGTGCCTCTCCTGCTCCCAGTCGCCCGGTTTGACACCCTACCCCTCTAAAAAAACTCGCAATTAATACTGGATGGGGTAATTTGTAATCGGGAGAACAAGAACTCTTCAGAAAATTTGCACTCTTTATTGCCTGTTAGCTAGTAACTTTCAGTTTTGGGTGACATAAAATTAAATATAGGATACATAAAACCAGTAAAGACAAGAGACAAGCAATAAAGTACCCATTTCTTCAATCCTTAGCTGCTAGCATTGTTTTCTCTCTAATCTTGCTACAGCTTTAAATGGCGTGCTTTCCTTTCTGCGACAGAATCTATTATCTCATCAAAGTTCGTCAAATGTTTTGCTCCATGAAAAATTGAAATATCATTATCTAATCCTGCGTAACCTGTTAATACAAATAGTACCTAAGACTGGTGTGGTTTCTCGATCTGATTATGTCTATTTTGTCACTGTCTGCTAGATAAAACAAAATAGGCCTTTCTAACACTGCAAAAATTGTAACACACACCAAATAAAACGAGACTGTTTTGGCCCAAATGGTCATTTTTATAACAAGACAGAATATAACTCACGAAGACCAACATAAAATGCCTATTAGGCCTAGTACAAGCAAAAAGCTTTATGTTAGAAAATAGTTTCACATTTCATTCATACGCTCTAGTTTCTGGAGCATGAGATCGAAAAGCTGTAGTAAGAGATTTGTATATAAATTTAATTCTTTACAGACGAATGGAAAAACTAGTAGAAGCCAACCTCTGGGAAGATCAGTTTGGATTCCGTAGAAATGTTGGAACACGTGAGGCAATACTGACCCTACGACTTATCTTAAAAGAAAGATTAAGGAAAGGCAAACCTACGTTTCTAGCATTTGTAGACTTAGAGAAAGCTTTTGACAATGTTGACTGGAATACTCTCTGTCAAATTCTAAAGGCTGCAGGGGTAAAATACAGGGAGCGAAAGGCTATTTACAATTTGTACAGAAACCAGATGGCAGTTATAAGAGTCGAGGGACATGAAAGGGAAGCAGTGGTTGGGAAGGGAGTAAGACAGGGTTGTAGCCTCTCCCCGATGTTGTTCAATCTGTATATTGAGCAAGCAGTAAAGGAAACAAAAGAAAAATTCGGAGTAGGTATTAAAATCCATGGAGAAGAAATAAAAACTTTGAGGTTCACCGATGACATTGTAATTCTGTCAGAGACAGCAAAGGACTTGGAAGAGCAGTTGAATGGAATGGATAGTGTCTTGAAAGGAGGATATAAGATGAACATCAACAAAAGCAAAACAAGGATAATGGAATGTAGTCAAATTAAGTCGGGTGATGCTGAGGGAATTAGATTAGGAAATGAGACACTTAAAGTAGTAAAGGAGTTTTGCTATTTGGGGAGCAAAATAACTGATGATGGTCGAAGTAGAGAGGATATAAAATGTAGACTGGGAATGGCAAGGAAAGCGTTTCTCAAGAAGAGAAATTTGTTAACATCGAGTATAGATTTAAGTGTCAGGAAGTCATTTCTGAAAGTATTTGTATGGAGTGTAGCCATGTATGGAAGTGAAACATGGACGATAAATAGTTTGGACAAGAAGAGAATAGAAGCTTTCGAAATGTGGTGCTACAGAAGAATGTTGAAGATTAGATGGGTAGATCACATAAGTAATGAGGAAGTATTGAATAGGATTGGGGAGAAGAGAAGTTTGTGGCACAACTTGAGCAGAAGACGGGATCGGTTGGTAGCACATGTTCTGAGGCATCAAGGGATCACCAATTTAGTACTGGAAGGCAGCGTGGAGGGTAAAAATCGTAGAGGGAGACCAAGAGATGAATACACTAAGCAGATTCAGAAGTATGTAGGTTGCAGTAGGTACTGGGAGATGAAGAAGCTTGCACAGGATAGAGTAGCATGGAGAGTTGCATCAAACCAGTCTCAGGACTGAAGACCACAACAACAACAACAACAACAACAACAAATCAATAGACCAATGTGCACTGGGTGCTAGGCGCTTTGTGAAACAAGGTTTTTTTTCTCTCCTCAAGAATATGAATTTCGCCCCTCCCCCTTGCTCATACATCCGGTCCCACTGTGCATGCAAGAATCTGGCAGCTTGGGCGCGGCGGTAAAAATTTTCCCGGTTGCATCTAGCTGCTTGCTGCGACTGATTACACAGCCAAAATCCACATTTCTGTAGCCAGAAACAGGAGAACGTACTACTCATATGCCACTCAACTGCACAGGCGCACGAGCCCGCTCGTAACTGCTAAAACGAATCTAATGTAAACAGTTGTGACGTCATGCTCATAGGACGCAATTTGTTGTTATGAAGTATTGCACAGTCTTCCTAAAGCCTTTGACACATTTTGCTGTTGGCAAACGCTTGTATGAACATTGTGTTTTGTTGTTGTATATGGCACATTTCCTTTGCTATTTATGTTTTATATTTTCGTTTTTTCCTCGTTCACGTTTTATTGTTGCAGTATTATTCTGCAGTAGCGGGGTACAGTAATATCCTTTGTTAGAGTATCGATTCTTATCAGTCAAAATTACAAAAATTTAACTCAAAACTAAAACAACGAAAACTTCCCGGAATTCTAAAAAATGCCCGGGTTTTTCCCCGGTTTTCTCCCAGACGAAAAAATTCCCGAGTTTTTCCTGGATCTCCCACTTGTCCCGGGTCGTATACACCCTGATTGAGGTCGAAGTTGAGTGTGACAGTGAAGTCTTCTGGCCGCATATAATAGGTGTAGGTTAGGGTGTCCATTCATCCCGTTTTTCCCAGGACAGTCCCGTTTTTTACCAAAATGTCCCGCTGTCCCGAAAATTTTTTTGGGGACGCTCCCGTTTTTTTATGATTCCGCTTGGCTAGAGTATTTTACGCTACTGGTTGTTTGACTTGTTATTAACTGCTCAATTATGTACGCTAGGAAGCGTGTGATGACTTTCAGCATACCCCAAACTGTCAAAAATCGCAAGTAATTTTTCACGCACTATAGGTTACAACCCCCCCTCCCCCCCCACCTCCCAAAAACCATGGACCTAGCCGTTGGTGGGGAGGCTTGCGTGCCTCAGCGATACAGATAGGCGTACCGTAGGTGCAACCACAATGGAGGGGTATCTGTTGAGAGGCCAGACAAACGTGTGGTTCCTGAAGAGGGGCAGCAGCCTTTACGGTAGCTGCAAGCGCAACAGTCTGGATGATTGACTGATCTGGCCTTGTAACACTAACCAAAACAGCCTTGCTGTGTTGGTACTGCGAACGGCTGAAAGCAAGGGGAAACTACGGCCGTAATTTTTCCCGAGGACATGCAGCTTTACTGTATGATTAAATGACGATGATGTCCTCTTGGGTAAAATATTCCAAAGGTAAATAGTCCCCCATTCGGATCTCCGGGCGGGGACTACTCAAGAGGACGTCGTTATCAGGAGAAAGAAAACTGGCATTCTACGGATCGGAGCATGGAATGTCAGATCCCTTAATCCGGCAGGTAGGTTAGAAAATTTAAAAAGGGAAATGGATAGGTTAAAGTTAGATATATTGGGGATGAGTGAATTTCGGTGGCAGGAGCAACAAGACTTCTGAATAGGTGAATGCAGGGTTATAAATACAAAATCAAATAGGGGTAATGCAGAAGTCGGTTTAATAATGAATAAAGAAAATAGGAGTGCGGGTAAGCTACTACAAACAGCATAGTGAACGCATTATTGTGGCCAAGAAAGACACGAAACCCACGCCTACTACAGTAGTACAAGTTTATATGCCAACTAGCTCTGCAGATGACGAAGTAATTGAAGAAATGTATGATGAAATAAAAGAAATTATTCAGATAGTGAAGGGAGACGAAAATTTAATAGTCATGGGTGACTGGAATTCGTGTGTAGGAAAAGGTAGAGAAGGAAACATAGTAGGTGAATATGGATTGGGGCTAAGAAACGAAAGAGGAAGCCGCCTGGTAGAATTTTGCACAGAGCACAACTTAATCATAGCTAACACTTGGTTCAATAATCGTGATAGAAGGTTGTATACATGGAAGAAGCCTGGAGATACTGGCAGGTTTCAGATAGATTACATAATGGTAAGACAGATTTAGGAACCAGGTTTTAAATTGTAAGACATTTCCAGGCGCATATGTGGACTCTGATCACAATCTATTGGTTATGAACTGTAGATTAAAACTGAAGAAACTGCAAAAAGGTGGGAATTTAAGGAGATGGGACCTGGATAAACTGAAAGAACCAGAGGTTGTAAAGAGTTTCAGGAAGAGCGTAAGGGAACAATTGACAGGAATGGGAGAAAGAAATACAGTAGAAGAAGAATGGGTAGCTTTGAGAGATGAAGTATTGAAGGCAGCAGAGGACCTAATAGGTGAAAAGACGAGGGCTAGTACAAATCCTTGGGTAACAGAAGAGACACTGAATTTAATTGATGAAAGGAGAAAATATAAAAATGCAGTAAATGAAGCAGGCAAAAGGAATACAAACGTCTCAAAAACAAGATCGACAGGAAGCGCAAAATGGCTAAGCAGACATGGCTAGAGGACAAATGTAAGGATGTAGAGGGTTATCTCACTACAGGAAAATTAAAAAGAGACCTTTGGAGAACGGAGAACCACTTGTATGAATATCAAGAGCTCAGATGGAAACCCACTTCTAAGCAAAGAAAGGTGGAGGGAGTATATAGAGGGCCTATAAAAGGGCAATGTACTTGAGGACAATATTATGGAAATGGAAGAGGATGTAGATGAAGATGAAATGGGAGATACGATACTGCGTGAAGAGTTTGACAGAGCACTGAAAGACCTGAGTCGAAACAAGGCCCCGGGAGTAGACAACATTCCATTAGAACTACTGACGGCCTTGGGAGAGCCAGTCCTGACAAAACTCTACCATCTGATGAGCAAGATGTATGAGACAGGCAAAATTCCCTCAGACTTCAAGAAGAATATAATAATGCCAATCCCAAAGAAAGCAGGTGCTGACAGATGTGAAAATTACTGAACAATCAGTTTAATAAGTCACAGATGCAAAATACTAACGCATATTCTCTACAGACGAATGGAAAAACTGGGGCTGACCTCGGGGAAGATCAGTTTGGATTCCGTAGAAATGTTGGAACACGTGAGGTAATACTGACCCTACGACTTATCTTAGGAGCTAGATTAAGGAAAGGCAAACCTACGTTTCTAGCATTTGTAGACTTAGAGAAAGCTTTTGACGATGTTGACTGGAATACTCTCTTTCATATTCTGAAGGTTGCAGGGGTAAAACACAGGGAGCGAAAGGCTATTTACAATTTGTACAGAAACCAGATGGCAGTTATAAGAGTTGAAGTGCACGAAAGGGAAGCAGTGGTTGGGAATGGAGTGAGACAGGGTTGTAGCCTATCCCCGATGTTATTCAATCTGTATATTGAGCAAGCAGTAGAGGAAACCAAAGAAAAATTCGGAGTAGGTATAAAATCCATGGAGAAGAAATAAAAACTTTGAGGTTCGCCGATGACATTGTAATTCTGTCAGAAACAGCAAAGGACTTGGAAGAGCAGTTGAACGGAATGGACAGTGTGTTCAAAGGAGGATATAAGATGAACATCAACAAAAGCAAAACGAGGATAATGGAATGTAGTCGAATTAAGTCGGGTGATGTTGAGGGAATTAGATTAGGAAATGAGACACTTAAAGTAGTAAAGGAGTTTTGCAGTTTGGGGATCAAAATAACTGATGATGGTCGAAGAAGAGAGGATATAAAATGTAGACTGGCAATGGCAAGAAAAGCGTTTCTGAAGAAGAGAAATTTGTTAACATCCAGTATTAAATCAAGTGTCAGGAAGTCGTTTCTGAAAGTATTTGTATGGAGCGTAGCCATGTATGGAAGTGAAACATGGACGATAACTAGTTTGGACAAAAAGAGAAGCTTTCGAAATGTGGTGCTACAGAAGAATGCCAAAGATTAGATGGGTAGGTCATGTAACTAACGAGGAGGTATTGAATAGGATTGGGGAGAAGAGAAGTTTGTGGCACAAAGGGGTCCGTTGATAGGACATGTTCTGAGGCATCAAGGGATCACCAATTTAGTATTGGAGGGCAGCGCAGAGGGTAAAAATCGTAGAGGGAGACCAAGAGATGAATACACTAAACAGATTCAGAAGGATGCAGGTTGCAGTAGGTACTGGGAGACGAAGAAGCTTGCAGAGGATAGAGTAGCATGGCGAGCTGCATCTAACCAGTCTCAGGACTGAAGACCACAACAACATAGGTTACGAATAACAACGAAGATTCTTCTCTTCTAAATCTATCCACTGAATCTGTCCTTTCAGTCCAGGGATACTCTGCACCATTAGTACTTGCTCTCTGGCTTTCGTCACCACACTGTTAATGTTTTGCACTGTGCAATCACTGTTTCATTATGCCAAAACGAAAGTGTGATTTTAACAGCAATATGAAAAGCAAGTTTCCTTTTATCACTGGTAGTGGAGAAACTAGAATGTACGTTGTGCAGAACAAAATTTGCTATTCGTCATGGTGGAAGGTCTGACATTGTGAATCACATTAAGACTAAGAAACATCGCATGAGTGATCAAACGAAAAGAGCAAATAAATGTGTGAGTGACTACTATGTAAACTTAAAATCAGTAACAGAAATGGATAGGCAGTTGGCAGAACAAAGCTACGTTTGCATACCACAGTGCATTGCATAACCATAGCTTTAAGTCAATGGACTGTACTACAGCAGTTGTTAAAAAACTTTTCAATCCTAAATTCACATGTGGACACACAAAATGTAATGCAATCATTTCAGATGTTATTGCACCGTGTGCAGCTCAGCAGGTTTTATGTGAACTGAAAAGTGCTAGATTCATTTCTGTAATGACTGATACATCGAATCATCTGGATTTGAAGTTGGTTCCTCTCCTCATCAGGAATTTTCACTCTGAAAATGGCATCATGGTGAAAGTGCTCGAATTGGTTAATTTAGCTGGAGAAACTTCAGATTTACTTCAGAATTATGTGCTGGAGGTTTTAAAGAAATATGATCTTGAGGGAAAGGTGACTGCAGTTTCTGCAGACAACAGTAACACCAATTTTGGTGGCAAGCAGAGGAAAGGAAAAAACAATTTGGTCTATAAACTGCAACAGAACACAGTGAATAATATAGTAGGTGTCAGCTGTCCAGCACATGTGGTGCACAATTCCTTACAAACTGGCTCAGATTGCCTACCCATCGACTGCCAATTAATTGTAAACAAAATCTACCAGCATTTCCACATCTATACAGTAAGGCGTGAATCTCTGAAGTAATTCTGTAAGTTTACTGAAACTGAATACAAAACTGTACTTGGACACAGCATGACAAGGTGGCTATCTCTGCTACCAGCTTTGGAAAGAATTGTAGGGATATTTCCTGCTTTGAAATCATATTTCATTTCACTTGATAAGTGTCCTGTTATCCTTGAACAATTCTTTGATAACCTTGTGTCTATTGTTGTTCTACATTTTCTTGATAGCCAGCTAAAACCTTTCTCCACAACAATTAAATGTATTGAGAAACAAGAAATCACAATAGTGGAAGTTTATCAAGAAATAAACAAATTATTGGGTAAATTACAATGTAGAAAATCTGAAAGATTTCTCACATCCTTTGTACACGAGACTCTAAGAAAGCTGGAAGAAGAGGGTGAAATTACTGTAGAACAATTTCATATTTATGCTGACATCTTCTATGACTCTTGCTTTGGGTATATTAAAGAATGGTGTTTACCATTTCTCACACCTTTTAAAGCATTTGACTAGGTTAATACTGAAAAGGAGCAGCTACAGTGGAAGAATATTCAGGAATGTTGTGTTTTTGTTAAAAGTATTGTACCAAATTTTCCTGTTGATGAAGACGAACTGTTTGATGAATTTTCATGTGCACAGAACTTCATAAAAAGTGAAGGAGACAAAGAAAGCGTTAGTGAAACGTGGTGTAAAATATTTGCTTATTTCAAAAGTAATAACATTAACATGAAAAACACGATTCATTTGGTGGAGTTTTGCCTGGCAATTCCTGGGTCAAATGCTGCTGTGGATTGTGTGTTTTCGTTAGTGAACTCTTTGTGGTCAGTTGGGAAAAAAAAAAGAAGTTGAAACAGTGAGAACCTTGCTCATTGTCAAAACATACTTTAATGGTGTATCGGGTACTGACTTTCATGATACAACTTCAAACAAAAATGCACTTCTTGATAAAGTACATAAAAGTGAAAAGTACGGCGATAGTGTGGCAGAATAATTGTAAAAAGTGATTTGGGGTCATCTGAGTGCACATTGTAAAGGTAAACTTATATGTGTATTAAATTTAGTCAATATAATATTTATGTCCCTTTTTTCCTTCTTTGTCCCAGGTTTTTCTCTAATTTATTTTAAATGTCCCCTTTTTCAATGAAAATGAAATGGATACCCTAGTGTAGGTGAAACTAATTTAATTGTTTAATGTTTTTACTAGCCACCCAAATCAGCTGTGACAGTTCTAGAGACATTCAAAGAAAGGCTACGCTCAATAGCACGTAAATAACCAGATCATGCACCACTAGTTGGAGGCGACTTTAACCTGCCGAATATAGACGGGATCTCCGTGGATTCATTGCAAGGGGTACAGACAGACCATTACGCAAAACACTTTTGAAGATGTTTTCTGAAAATTATTTTGAACAGCCAGCTCGGGAGCCCACACACATGGATATACCTTAGACCTTTTAGCTACAAACAGACTGACCTTATCAACAATGTCAGAATAGCAACAGGGATTAGCGATCATGATGTCATTATAGCAGCTATGATTATGAAAGTTAATAAATCAGTCCAGGTGCAAGGAGTGTGTTTCTGCAAGGTACAGCAGATAAGCAGTGATTAACATCTCACTTAGCAAATTTGTATCACATAGTTCTAGTAAGATGGATGTAGAGAAATTATGGGCAAAGTTTAAGCAGATTGTAAATCGTGATCTGGAGTGTTACATGCCTAGTAAGTAGATAAAGAATGGAAAAGATTCACCATGGTTTAATAACAAAATTCGGCAGATGCTGAGGAAGCAGAGGCTGTTGCACTCTAGGTTCAAAAGGGGATGCACAAATGACAACAAGTGAAGGTTAGTAGAGATTTGTGAATCTGTGAAAAGATCTTTGCACGAAGCATAGAACAGCTACCACTGTCACACCTTGGCAAAAGATCTGGCAGAAAACCCAAGAAAATTCTGACAATACGTAAAATCGCTAAGCAGGTCTAAGGCTTACATTCAATCCCATGGTGACCAGCCTGGTATGGCAGTTAAAGATAGCAAAACAAAAGCTAAAGTTTTAAATTTCACCTTCACGAAATCATTTACAAACAATGTCATTTGACCTTCAGATAGACTCTCATATGCACATACCAGGCATCGAGAAACAAGTGAAAGCTTTGAAAACCTATCACCAGGTCCGGATGGAATCCCAGTTTGATTTCGCAAAGAGTACTCTACGGCATTGGCCCCTTAACTAGCTGGCATTTATCGTGAATCTTTCGCCAGCACAAAGTCCAAAGCAATAGGAATAAAGCTCAGATGACTCCACTATATGAAGGAGGTAAAAGAACGGACCTGCAAAATTACAGACCATTATCCCTAACTTCCGTTTACTGTAGACTCCTTGAATATATTCGCTGTTCGAATATAATAAACTTTCTTTAGGCTAAAAAACTTATCTCCATGAATCACTGTGGTTTTAGAAAGCATCGCTCATGTGAAACTCAGCTTGCCCTTTTCTCACATGATATACTGATAACTATACATCGAGGGCAACAGGCAGATTCCATATTTCTAAATTTTCAGAAAGCATTTGACATGATACCCCTTTGCAGACTGTTAATGAAGGTAAGAGCACATGGAAGAAGTTCACAGATATGTAAGTGGCTCAAAGACTTCTTAAATAACAGAACCCAGTATGTTGTCCTCAACAGGAAGTGTTCACCAATGACGCCATCAGGAGTGCCCAGAGAAGTGTGACAGGATACTGCTTTTCTCTATATACATAAATAATTTGGCAGGCAGGGTGGGCAGCAAACTGCGGTTGTTTGTTGATGATGCTGTGATGTACTGTAAAGGTGTCAAAGTTGACTTACTGTAGGAAGATACAAGATGACTTGCAAAAAATTTCCAGTTGGTGTGATGAATGGCAGCTAGTCCTAAATGTGGAAAGGTGTAAGTTATTGCGGATGAGTAGGAAGAACAAACCTGTAACACTCGGATAAAATATTACCAGTGTTCTGCTTGACAGTCAAGTCGTTTAAATATCTGGGCATAATGTTGCAGAGCGATATGAGGTGGAACGAGCATGTGAAAACTGCGGTAGGGAAGGCACAAATGGCTGACTTTGGTTTATTGGGAGAATTTTAGGAAAGAGTGGTTCACCTGTAAAGGAGACAGCATAGAGGACACTGGCATACTGTTCCGAGTGTTTCGGATCCATTCTAGGTTGGATTGAAGAAAGACATCAAAGCAATTCAAAGGCGGGCTGCTTGATTTGTTACTGGTGTGTTCGGACAGCACAAGTGTTATGGAGATGCTTTGGGAACTCAAATGGGAATCACTGGAGAGAAGGCAACATTCTTTTCAAGAAACATTATTGAGAAAATTTACAGAACCGGTACTTGACACTGACTGTTTAATTATCACCCTGCCACCAACATAATCACACGTAAGAACAACGAAGATAAGATACAAGAAATTAGGGCTCATGTGAGGCGTACAGACGTTTTTCTCTCATTTAATTTGCAACGAACAGGAGGAGAATGACAAGTAGTGGTTCAGGGTACCTTCTGCCATGCACCATACAGTGGCTTGAAGATTATTTACCTACATGTAGATGTCACTGGCCAAAGTGATGACTTGTAGCTAACATTCCACTTGACATGGGGAATCAATACCACCACACTCGTTTTAGCAGCAACTTTAAGGGCCTTTAAATTGAAAAATGAAAAAACAATTATGGCTAAAAAATGATATTGAAGTGAGTGGGATATATGACCTGGCAGGATTACAAGAAATGAGCAAAGATGGTAATAATCTCATGGGAGGTGGGTAAATGCCATTGGCATAATCCATATCATTTCAGGCAGGGGTGTTACCTTCATAGCCTCGGATGTTATTGAATTTAGCATATGTTAAAATTCAGAAGTAAGAAACACGTATTTTTTGTTTTCCCCAAAAAAATTCCTGCCCCAAGACACAGGCCTCCAAAGACGACACTGTGAACACCATTTTGAAGATGGAAAACTCTAAAATTTTTTTTGAAATGCTGCATCTCTGTAACAATTCTAGATATTTTGATATGTTCAGTTATTCTTATTTGAAAGATCATCCAGCGAGGTCTGTGTTTTCGTGAGCAATCTGCCAGCTGACACAGCTGCAGTGTGTTTTTGAAAAGGACTGTTTGAAATGTCTTCTGACTGGGGCCACAGGAGAGTGGAGTGTGCTGATTGTCTGCATATCCATAGAAGAGTGATATATACGACAAACAAAACAACAGACTTTGTTCAGGTTGGGAATAAATGTTTTCATTTGAAGAGACTGTTTCAAAGTGAAGATGTTTCCAGTGACTACTTTTTGTGTTCTAAATGTTTGGAAAGAATAACAACAACGAGTATCTGAACAAGGTGAAGCCTCCCACAGTGCAGATGATGCAAATTTTGCATCAATAGAGGAAGAATTAAATATCCTGAATCAGTCAGCTACAGAGGTAGGTGTTAGCCCTGCTAAGAAACCGTGGTCAGTGAAGTCGAGTCATAAGCTCTAAGCATCAAGAAAGTGCAGAGAAATTACTAAAGCTATAGATGAATACACTACAGTAAAACTGAACACACTCTTCAAAGTAGAAATTCCATCTTCAGAAGAAAATGAACCAAAGCACTCCTGCACCTCTTGCCACATATTTTTCACAAATATTAATTTAGCTGCTGAATATTGAGCATCATACAGTGAAAAGGAGCAAGTTTTAACTATTATTCCACAAACATTTTCACAGAAAACAATTTTGAACCACATTTCATCATTATCAAAGTATATGGTAGACCAATCAAGAAATGTGTGGTCTGTAGAAGGAGTCTTTGGAAGACCAGATCGCTATTATGGTCATCCTGTAGAAGCAGCTCAATTTAAAATAGTGCAGTCATTTTATCTGGAAGATTAATGGGACTGTTCTTGCCAGAGTGCCAACAAAAAAGACTGTGACAGCTGTAGGTCAAAAAGTTGTGAAAGTGAAGAGGTACATGACTCGCAGTATTAAAGAAACTTTGGCAATTTATAAGACAACTTTACAACTTGACATATTGGAAGACCAAAATTTTATGCACCATGACCTAAGTGGGTAGTTCCACACCCACCTAAAGATGCCTGTTTATGTGTGTACCGCACGAATTTTGAACTTTCGTGTGGTAACTTTGAAGAACTTACTGGATCATGTGACATATGACATCTTGGTTGGGCATGTGAAGTCATAAGTAATCTCTGACATAACACTAAAGACTGTTTGTTTCAAGAATGTGGTGACTGCCCTGGAAAGCGAGGACTGTCTTTACAGACCCTTTGCCTGGAAGACATAGCAGATAACTCTGCAGAAATTACATGTGCGACATGGGAGGAAAATAAACTAATTAAGAAAATTGTTGCCTTTGACAGTTTCATTGATGAACTTGGATAATGGTCAGTGAAAGCAGCAACACACCAGCATCTGAAGAAATTGTAAACAACTCATTACAGCAGTGAAAGGGTGTGTACAGGCTGAAGAATATGCTTAGTGCTTCACTACGATTTTGCTGACAACTGGTCTGTAAATATCCCATAAGAAGTACAAGGGTATCAATGGAGTAATGACCAGATTTAAATTTTTACAGGAGTGACATATTTTGAAAACACTACCACAAGTGTTGCAGTCATAAATGATGACACAGGACATGACTCAGCACATGCTATGCTAACAATGCGCAAAATTCTTCAACTGCAAACAGGGGCAGAGAAGATCATTATTTCTGATGGTGCTCCTAGTAATTTTAAAAATTGTTACCAGCTATTTGAATTAAGTAAGTCGCTTGTGCGAACTGACTGGGTATACAGTGATACTAGTCACAGGAAGAGGCCTTGTGATGGTGTAGGACGACACATTTTTGGACTCAAAGTGATGGGCGAAATCATGTTGCCCACACTTTAAAGAGCAAGAAACAAGAAATGTTGTTTGTTTGGCCAGCACCTGAGAAACAGCTAGATAATATTCAAATTCACAACCTGAGAAGGGGGAGGTCTGTGGCATGTGACTGGTGGACAGCAGTTATTATAGACACCGGTTAAGAGTTAAATGAAATTGTAGTGAACTTTATGCTGCCACACAGACCAGCTGCTGGATACAGGTTTCCAGTCAAAGGGCAGCAACAACGGCATCAGTACTCACTTCCTGTTCACAATGTTTCCTATTGGTTCAACAGGAAGGCATCACTCTATATCAAAGGAAGATATTGAAGCAGTGGAACACATTTTTAGTTCATTGACTGACTTATTTCAGTACAAAACAGAATGCACAGAAGTTATACAAATTGAAACCTTTAGGTCTTTGGACCTTTCACATACCAGATGGAGTTTTAACAACCCCATGCAGGAAGAAAACAGGGAAAATATGGACAGAGAAAAGGAAAGAGGAACATAGCCAAAGAATGAAGTTATTTTGGGAAGATGAAAAGAAGAAGGAAACAAGAAAAAAATTGTTTGAGACTTTCCCAACGTAACTGCTGCTTCACTGGTTCGTGGGTGTCGCGCCTGGTAATGTTGTGAGAGACGCACAATATTTCAGCGAGAGCTGCTCGTCATCTTCAGTTGCTTACTGACGTGTTGCTGCAGTGGCTCGCCAATACATGTGCTGGCTCGCCAGAAAAGCGCAGGCGCAAAGGGTGGAGCTATAATGTCACCATAGACAAATCATAGAGCACGGCGACGTTCAGTGCCCCTTGCCGAAGAAACGGGCAACTTGGCCCAGCACCCACGCAGGCAGAGCGTTGGCGCCCTGTGTAAGTGGGTGGATTCCGATTCCCCAGCTGCGTAGACTCGGATTCGTGCCTTAGTGGCGCCACTGCTGGTTTCCATGCATTGCTGAGTTAACTCCCATGTCTCTTGTCATTGCTCAAAAGTATTTCGACTGCTTTAATGATGGAGTCCGAGTACATGGTGGCGGACGGTAGGATCTTTGTCTCTTCATAGTTCACACGATGTCCCGTGTCAATGTCCAGCAATAGCAGACTTTTCTGGCTGACCCAATGTTCAGCACATTTATCTTTAACAGTGTGACACGTCTGGCCAATACATGATTTCCCTCACTGGCACGAGATTTTATGTATCCCTGGTCCCCTTAAACCTAGGTTGTTTTCAACGGAATCCAACATCGTTTGCGGGACCATTGGTACCATTCTTCTTTCGGCAGCGAGATGGTTACGTTGCTGGTCATTTTGGAACCATTTAAAATGCTTGAAAAAATGAGTCTTACTAATCTTTCTAAACTAAAATTATGTTATAAGGCTAGGTTTTGATTTTTATGAGCCTGTTATGTGATAATGTGGTAATAAAACAGGTTTTATGTATGGCAAAAATATAAATTGTTTATAAAACCCATTCAACCTAAAGGTGGAAGCTCTCATTTTCAGGGAATGTAGAACCGTATGGTACTAATGGAGGGGGGAGAGGGAACAGATTCGCATTCTTGGGGGAAGAAAGTCCATAGATCATAAAGTTCAGAGCGCTATAGTAAAAGAACTTTGACACGCCAAGTCCAAATGGCGGATTTCTTTGATATCATAAAACAATTATCTTTCAAATAAAAAACCAACAAAATATCTAGAATTGTTCCCACAGCATTTTAAGTTTTTTTTCCAAAATTCACATCTACAGAATGGTATGTGTAACGTCATCTTTGAAGGTCTGTATCTCAGAGCAGAATTTTTTTTGGAGAAAACAGAAAAAAATACATGTTCCTTACTTAGTCCTTCATTTTAACAGACGCTAAATTCAATAATATCCAAGACTATGAAGGTAAGATTTTTTCCTAGCCTGCCTGAATTGATATGGACTATGCTCATTAGAAAACTTGGAAACGTTGAGTTGGAGTCTGTAACAGATGGAAGCATGACCATAAAACCATGTCATTTATGATCAGTCAACGAATTGTGCATTTTTAAAAATAAAGAGACATCGTCGTGAATCATGCCACTTTAAAAATAAAGCTCAAATAGCAGTTCTGAAGAGTTTCTTTTTACACACACACACACACACACACACACACACACACACACACACACACACACACACACACACACACACAACCTCCCCCATTCAACTTAAAGACTGATACAAGCAAGGTGTATGTCTACCATGTAGGTACGAAGGGTCCAAATGATGTGTGCTCATTTACGGACGATAATGAGAAATATATAGCACAAGAATACACGAAACTGCATCTATACTCTGATAACTGCTCAACTCAGAATAAGAAATACACACACAAAAGGTTTCTCTTGTACCCAATTCTCGGAGATTCAACAAACTTTACCATTACTTTCCAGTGACAGGGCACTTTCACACTGCAGTAGGATTTCTGAATTACAAAGAGAAGCAGGACAGATGGTTTACTGTGCAGAACATGATTCTTAATACTTCAAACCAAGTAATTTTTTTATTAGAGAGGGTACTACTACTGAAATACTAGATTTGAAAGTCATTCCCTCACTTGTGGTACAGGAAGAGAAGAATTTCTGGAGAAACAGCAACAAAAGGGTCTGTGACAGTTTTTATCAGGTCTTTCTTACATTTTGTTTTTGATAACAAAATGGGCTTGACTCAGTTTCTGCATAGGCCCATAGAGTGTGACCTGGCAAAGATTGCATCAGCTATGAGACTTACCACTGTTGAGTTTGTGTCTGTTCTGGGATGCCATGACCGACCTCATTTAAACTCTTCTGTCGGGAGAGTTAATTTGGAGTTGGAACAGCTACTTGAGTCGGGTACGGGGTTACATATATTGGTTTGGTTCCTGTTGATTCTCTCAGTAGGTAGGATTGTACTAGACATGGCCTGCAGCTCAACAGAAAATGGAAAACTGGCTGGGCTAATACCAGGAAATGTAAAGGCGAGGTAGGGGGGAGGAGGCACTGCCATGAGTGGTAATATACCAGTGGTCATATGTGTTAGGGCAGCACCTTTTTTAGGATAGGTAGGACAGAATGAAGTCAAGTTCTGAGAGAAGTAAAGGTTGAAAGAAACCTTCAGTTTGAGAAAGAAATCAAACAGCATAATCCTGGCACATTGGATCAGCGAACACAGCCGTTGGTTAAAAATTTACAGCAATCAGCAAAATTTTATTTCCACCAGATTTCATCTCGGTATATGTGAAATGCCAACTATCTTTAGTGCATCAAAATATTCAAGGACTTAGAAGTAAAATTAAAGGACTACTTATGTGCCTTGATGAATTAGAGTCACATCGAACCCGATTGATATAATCTGCCTCTCTGAACATCATGTGACCACTGGTCTAGATACCTTAAACCTTACAGAATTTAAGCTAGCCTGTTATTTCTGTAGACAAAATATGGAGAAAGGAGGAGTTGCCACATTTCTTAAAAACAGTTTTAAATTTAAGAATATTGACATTAATAAATTTCGCTAAGAGCAGCAATTAGAAGCATGTGCAACAGAGATAGAATTTCATAATAGGTCCTTCATAATAGTAGCCATATACAGAGCACCTTCAGGAAATTTCAACCCATTTATAAACGGTCTTTAAGATTTATTATCTCATCTAAAATTAAGAAACAAAGAACTAGACTAGTTGTTGCTGGTGATTTTAATATAGATGTCCTGAAAAACATTGTCAGTGAACAGTTACTGAAATCGGTTACATTGTCATTCAATTTAATTTCTACTATAAATTTCCCAACTATGGTGTAATGTTCTAAGACTGCCATTGACAATATCTTTATAGACTGACAATTCTAGGCAACTAAGCCACATTACAAAACCAGTAGTAAACGGGCTATCTGACCATGACATGCAACACGTAACATTAGATTTTGAAAATTGCCAGGGTAAAACAACTATCAGAACTGAGTACAGAAGGCCAATGAAAGTCAGAAACTGAGAAATTTAGGAAATTGCTCAAAGAAATTAATTGGATGATGTTTACAGCATACAATACACAAATGGAAAATACAAAACATTCATTAATAAAGTTAGCACCTTATTTAAAAATTGTTTTCCTCTGAAGGGAAATACGGAAGCGTCCGATCCCACCCGTCTGCTTTGACCCATGACGTCACAAATATGGCGGAAACAAAAACAAACACACACACTTTCCACAAGAAACCTAATGACACTAACGGGACAAGCGCAGGAAATGGGGTGTTTTGGGTGGGGTGGGGGGGGGGCAAAATAAATATAAACAAATATCTAAAAACAAAGATGATGTGACTTACCAAACGAAAGCTTTGTTGCGAAAGCTTGAATTTTGTGTGTATGTTTGTGTGTCTATCGACGTGCCAGCGCTTTCGTTTGGTAAGTCACATCATCTTTGTTTTTAGATATTTTTTTCCCACGTGGAATGTTTCCCTCTATTATATAAATATAAACAAATTTAGACGCCTTGCGTAGCTACAACGTGTAAGTGAAGACAGCCATGCATGAATACCCACCCACCTCCCCAGGGGTCTTAACCCCTGCGACCCATAGAAGATAAAGATGCTTCAGTAGCTGATTAGTGTTTTTTGTCTTTTTTAAAAAAAAAACAATCTCATGGGATAGAACGAACAGATCAGAAAGATAAATATAATAAACTAAAACAGAAATTGGAGGAGACAGATAATTAAAATAAGTAACAAGTGTTTTTAAATTAAAAAAAAAAAAAAATCTCACGAGATAGAACGAACAGATCAGAAAAGTAAATAAAATAAGATAAAACAGAACTGGAGACAGCCACACTCAAACCAAACTCCGCGCCGTCATGACGTCACACACGACAACACCCTTACGTCACGGGTCAAAGCCGACGCGTGGGATCGGACGCTTTTGTCGACCCCCCTGAAGGTAACTCAAATTAAGCAGAAGTCTAATAAGAAACCATGGATCACACAAGGGATAATGATCTTGTGAGACAAAAAGGAAACTATCCAATATGTAGGGACACCTTTGATACTAGCAGTATAGCTCGTTACAAAAATTACTGCAAAATATTGAAGGATATTATCCAGCAATCCAAACACCTGCATTATGAGAAGAAAATAAATGCATCCAGGAATAAAACAAAAACAATATGGGATGTAGTTCAGTCAGAGACAGGTAGGACCAGAAATTAGGAGGAACAAATAACTCTAAAAATAAATGAAGCCCTGGTAACAAACACATGTTGTGTTGCAAACCATTTAAACATGTATTTTGTCTCTCTTACTGATAGCACAGGGGTTGTCAGGTTCAGAAAATAATGCAATGGAATATCTGAGACCAGTGCACTCAGGTGATAGTAAAATGTAATTGACACTTACTTCACCCAAAGAAGTAGAATCCATCATAAAGTCCTTGAAATCAAAGCATTCTAGTGGTTTGATAACATATCAACAAAGTTAATAAAAGAGTGTTCACGTGAGCTTAGTCATATCTTAAGTTATTTGTGTAATCAATCACTTATCACATGAACATTTGTGGACTGGCCTAAAGATGCTGAAGTTATACCTCTCCACAAGAAGGGAACAAAGAAATGCCGTCAAATTACTGATCGCTCTCACTTTTGCCAGCTTTTTCAAAAATCTTTGAAAAGGTTATGTTCAAGTGTCTACTTAAGCACCTTAGTGAAAATAACATACTGTCAAAGTCAAAGTTTGGGTCTCTCAAGGGTTCTGATATTGAGAAGGCTATTTACACTTACAGTGAAAATGTCCTTAATTCATTAGACAACAAATTAGAGGCAACTGGCATATTCTGTAACCTGTCAAAGGTCTTTGACTGTCAATCAAAGCATTCTTTTAAGTAAATTAAAATTTTATGACATCACTGGTAGTGCTGCAAAGTGGTTTCAGTCACATCTTACTGGAAGAAATTCCATGTGGTGCTCCCCAATGCTCCAAACTAGGTCCACTACTTTTTCTTGTGTATATTAATGACAGTCATCTGTTACATTACCAGACGCCAAGTTTGTCTTATTTGCAGATGATACAAAGATTGTAATAAATAGTAAATCAAATATAAATTTAGAAAGGGCATAAGTGGTTCATAGCCAATTCACTGTCATCAAACTTTGAAGAGACCCACTATATGCAGTTCAGAACTTCCAAGAGATTTCGTTCTAGTGTGTGTATAAAATATGACAACATGGAAATAGGAGAATAAATTCAGTTCGGAGCGACATACTAACAAACTGCTGAAGTGCCTAAACAAGTCTGTGATTGCAATGCGAATGATGTCAGACATGAGAGATATAAATATTAAAAAACTGGCATATTTTGCTTATTTTCACTACATTATGTCATATGATATATTTTGGGGTAACTCCACAAACCTACAAAAATTTTTAGAGTACAGAAGCGTATAATATGAGTAATGGGTAGTGTAGGCCTAAATCCAAGAACATCGTGTCAAAACCTATGCAAAGTATTGGGCGTACTAACCACAGCTACTCAGTATATTTATTCCTTAACGAACTTTGTTGTAAATAATACATCTCTTTTTCCAGCTAACTGCTTAGTACACAGTATCAATACTAGGAATAAGAACAATATATATGTTTTTAAATCACATACTCTTGCCCAGAAAGGAGTCCAGTAGTCAGCAACGCCTATTTTCAATAAGTTACCAGCAACCATTAAGAGTTAAATAGTTTCAGACAAGGCACAATTTATACATAAATTTAAAGAATTTTTGGTGGCCAACTCCTCCTATTCCATCCATGAATTTCTCAAGTGCAGTAGACCATTTTAATGAAAATTTATCATACTTTAATTTTTAACAATACTTGGTTGTAACAGCCAAGTAACTACCAATTGTTTAAATCATGGATGTATGGAAAGCAGATGTAAGTATTAATCCTGTAAATATTAGAAGTTTAATTTTAATTCATGTACATAATTTTATTGTTTATTGACTGAGGGTCATTAAAATTAATGAAACTAAAGTTTTTCTAATTACATTATTGTAATGTGTTTATCACACAAGTTCCACACGTAGGAGGATACTCTCCTTTGTGGGTCTATGGAATGAATAATTAATCAATCACTGGACTGATTAGTCAGACATTTCTACCGGCCTCCAACATGGTCCACCGTGTGTGTAATTAAAAATAAAATAAACAACTTATCCATCTGGAATAATCAACCCAACACAATGAAAAACTGCAACGTTATGTGCCTGCCTAACACCTATCTATTCAACAGTAATTTTGAAGCTGCCTGTAATTAACGGCAACCAAGACGAATGCATCGACGACAATGATTACTTTTATACAATAATGCACTGGTATTGTGAAACGAAGAACTGCAGTTGTTATAACGTATGTAGTCAAGATAACGTTACAGTAATGTGAGTAAAAAGGAGTACACGAGAGCTTAATTTCTTTAAGGGCACCAGATTTCATCTTTTAATGATTAATTACATTACCGAAATATAACATAAGAAAGTCAATCTCTTAGCCAACAATAACACAATGCCAATAAAGATGCCCACATAGTAATTTAATGGTTTTTCTCAATTTCCCATAAATGTGTGGCAGTTGACTTACACCCTTTAAAAATATACGATTCATTTAGACTTGGATTCCAGTTTCAGTTAATTCAATCTCCCTACAACTCTGACGCCCAATTTAACACGATTTATAGTTCTGGGAAATACCATTTTATGGGTAGAAATCTGCGCCCAGATGTGTCTGTAGATCTTATTTGAAGAGAAAGCGACATTTTATATAAATTTGACCGTTCCAAAACATTAATCATTACAAAAGAAGTAGTAGTAAATACTGTTCGGAAGTCCAAACCCTGTAACAGCCTATCTAAGCACTGACTTCCACAGTTTCCTTCAGAAACCGTTGCGGAACGTTAGCAATCCCAACTCACAAATTGCTTGTCACAAAACTGTTTCATTCCTTCACTAAATTTAATTTTCTCTCCCATGGTGATCGTGATAACATCATCTATGGTATGTTTTACAATTACATCATACTACTCCTTAGTGGAAGTACGTACCGACGCAGACGAAAATCCAATACAAAACGTAAACAATTTGAAATTTCGAATGTATCTTCACACACTTCATACACTGTCCATACAAAGAGTCTGCATCTCTTAGTCCTTTATGTATCGTATTAATATATTCCACAAATCTGTAAAATGTATCACCTTTCAGCACAACATTAATATCAGATGTGGCACTTCGAAGTTCAAACACAGACCACTCACAGTATTTCACAAACATTCGTTAAACATTTCCCGCGCTTTCAGTATGGACCAAAGATATTTTCTAAGCAATGATTTACTTTGCGTGTAGTTCACCGACGAGCTACAAAAATAAAAATACAGTAAAACTTGATCAAAGTGGAACGTGTATCATCCGGAAGTCTGGCTAAACTGTAGAAACATTTCAGTTCAGGTGCATTCAATACAATTTTGCATTCTAATTTTTTGTACATGCGGAACGTCTCCAACGACGAAACTGAGCGTAAATTTTTAGACTTATTTACTAACTAATTTTATAATGCGGCATATGATTACACAGTACTACTGTACTAAAGTACACCTTAGTTATTAACGTCCGTGCTACTTTTAACACGAAGACTGAACAGCTCTGACCGTGCTGCTTTGCTGAATAATCATTTTGCCCGGCAAGGACAAGCATTCCAGAAAAATACAAAAATGGTTCAAATGGCTCTGAGCACTATGGGACTCAACTGCTGAGGTCATTAGTCCCCTAGAACTTAGAACTAGTTAAACCTAACTAACCTAAGGACATCACAAACATCCATGCCCGAGGCAGGATTCGAACCTGCGACCGTAGCGGTCCTGCGGTTCCAGACTGCAGCGCCTTTAACCGCACGGCCACTTCGGCCGGCAGAAAAATACAGCACCTGCCAGTTTCAGCTGACTTGTAGCACTTTAAACGACAATATTATGTCGAACGAGAAGCATGTGCCCCTAAGACTTAATGAAAATATTAAAATAGTTAAGACGAGTTACAAAAACAAGCTCTCTGGGCGCAACGTACTGTTGCGTTCCAAATGCGGTAAAAAACAAGGATAAGATACTTCATGAATGGATGAAGGGAATACGAAAATGAAAATAAAGGCGCAAAGACTGGAATTGAAGAAATTTACGAGATAGTGTGAGAATCGTTCGTAAGTGCGTGGGCGAAAAACTTACT
The DNA here is from genome assembly GCF_023898315.1 of Schistocerca nitens. NCBI lineage: Eukaryota > Metazoa > Arthropoda > Insecta > Orthoptera > Acrididae > Schistocerca > Schistocerca nitens. Next base: position 139,579,537 of record NC_064620.1, on the reverse strand, counting down.
TTGTCCAGGCACATGGTGGGGAGTGATGATCTGAAAGCCGCTAAAGAGCTTAGGAATAAGAAATTTAAGGCATCCACATGATGGTTGGACTGTTTCAAAGCTACACACTGTCTCGTGAGAAATGAAGTGTGTGGGGAAGCTATGAATGTGCAGCAAAGTGTAGCAAAAGAATGGAAGATAATACTGCATAACCTAATTGGGAATTATGACGCGAAAGACGTGATTAGTGCCGATGAAATGGAACTGTCCTATTGCACACTGCCTTCTAAATCTCTAGCAATTTGAGGTGAAAAGCGCATCGGGGGAAAGGGTCCAAGGAAAGAGTCATTCTGTTGCCGTGTGGAAACATGTTACGTAAACTGAAGAGCCATTGGTGACTGGAGAAGCAGCAAAATTCTACAGTTTCAAAACCATAAATGTTTTTAAGCTTACAGTCATGCTGAGAAGTAATTAAAAGGCGCGGATGGTGAGTGGTCTTACGGAAGAATGGCTGGGTTCTTTCAATGCCAAAATGAAAAAAGAAAATCGCCAAGTTCTCGCTGCCCTAGACAATGCAACCTGCCGACGGAAAATCAAGTTATCAAATGTAAACTGGCTTGGTTCCCTCTAGGTTCAACCAGCCTCGGAAGATCCATGAACCAGGGGTTATTCACACATACAAGTCCCATTATCTTGGCGACTGTTGACGCAATCTCTTATTCTTCATGATGAAGAAGCTGAAAGTGCTTTTGTTCTTCCATGGTCAGTTTCTTGCACGGTCAGTTTCTGTCCTGGATGCAGTATACTTGTTGGCGTGACAGTAGGAAAGATAAAGCATGAAACTGTCACCACATGTTTCAATAAAGTGGAATTTGGAGGCAATTAACAAGATACTTGAGTACTCATTAAAGTTCAAGACAATGCAGCAGCAACTGCTGAATTAATTCAAATGCAGAACAGTTCATATAGTCCAAATGACTACATTCAAAGTGATGGCTTTCTTTACTATCAAAAACAGTATTGACCACAATTTATTTATTACGGTGACCGGTTTCGACCACTACTGTGGTTATCTTCAGAACAATGAGTAAGAACCTCCTTCTTGTGGTAAATCACGTAGTGGTTGAAACCAGCCACCGTAATAAATAAATTGTGATCAAGACTGTTTTTGAAACTTTCTGGCAGATTAAAACTGTGTGCCCCACCGAGACTCGAACTCGGGACCTTTGCCTATTGCGGGCAAGTGCTCTACCATCTGAGATACTGAAGCACGACTCACGCCCGGTACTCACAGCTTTACTTCTGCCAGTATCTCATCTCCTACCTTCCAAACTTTACAGAAGCTCTCCTGCGAAAGAAGAAAGGGGGGTAGTTCTGCAAGGTTCGCAGGAGAGCTTCTGTAAAGTTTGGAAGGTAGGAGACGAGATCCTGGCAGAAGTAAAGCTGTGAGTACCGGGCCTGAGTCGTGCTTCGGTAGCTCAGATGGTAGCACAGGTTCTCCCCACTCCATCAATGGTGCCGAAGACGATCATGTCCACCTTAGCAAAGTTCTTGTGGAAAGGGGAATTTTTTCGAGTGCCGGTGAAGACAGCAGTTTTGGATCCAAGCAATGGAGGAATGGGTCTAACCGACATCAAGTCTAAAGCGATGGCATTGTATGTCAAACGAACATGGAGCATAATGTGTAATGATCCAGGGCGCATTACAGCAAAACTATACGATATTGTCAGGGCAGAAAGTGTAGAGCCGCCAATAAATATACAAAAAATAAGTTTTAAGCTGAAACACATTAGGGAGTATTATCTCGAACTAAGTTATCTCAGTAAAAAGCTTTTAAACTCCAAAAACGTTACAGCAAAGGCGATTTTAGCTGAAAGACGGAAACATGAAAGGAAAAATAACATAGAAACTAAATATGCTGGAATAGCATGGAATGTGGTCTGGAAAAACATCAGTAGTGATGTTCTTTCGTCTGACGTGAGAACAGCGTGGTACATGGTAGTCAATAACATCATCAGCACTAATGAGCGTCTCTTTGCCATCGGTTTAAGTGACACTAACCTCTGCAGCAAATGCAACCTCGTTGATAGTCTGCCTCATCGTTACACATGTGGTGATCGCATTATCAACTGGAGGTGGACCAGGGAGAAAATTGCTCAAATAACAAGAACTTCAGCAAACAATGTACCGACTAACATTTTCTTCAGACCAGAGGAAAGTTACTACCTTCAGGCAAAAAATAACACAGTGATTTGGTTAATGGGCAAATATACAAGTTATGTGTTTAACAATATCGGGAGCAATGAACATATTGAATACAAATGTATATGGAAAATGAATTCGAGAAAATATTTAAATATCAGAATCACAATAAGAACTATGGTAACATGCTCCGAATTGTCTTCAACCGAATGGGTATAGGTTAGGAACTGGATTCCTAGTAGAGAGGGAATGGGTTGGGTCACATTCCCGACCCTAACCTCACCTGCAAGTCACACATGAAAAATAAATCAGTAGTACAGCAGATACGCAGATACAAGAATATGGCAAGAAACATCTGGTGTCTGATAGAAAGGAAGATCTTGCACTCCCTATAGATGCGTTTAGAAGGCTGGAACTGACAAGAATAACAAGGCAGTGAAATATTTTGCCATGTCGCTGTTCGGGACTTCTCTTTTGTCCATGTAATTTACCCTGGAAGGAAAACACATCAAGGATTTACTGAATGATTAATGTGGGTCTGGGGAATGATGATGAGGAACCGGCTGCAGAAGAAGAAAATGTGCATGCTGCCACCAGTTGAAAGTGACAGTGAAGGTGCTAAGTTGTGTTACTGCTAAAGACTAATTTTTTGAATGCTGTACTTTATGACTGCAATTATCTGTCACCTTATTTATTTTATGTCATTTCATTGTAGCCATTCTTGTTACTGTTTTTGGTGAGTTAAAAAAAAAAGATGGTAGAGCACTTGCCCGCGAAAGGCAAAGGTCCCAAGTTCGAGTCTCGGTCGGGCACACAGTTTTAATCTGGCAGGAAGTTTTATATCAGCGCACACTCTGCTGCAGAGTGAAAATCTCATTCTGAAGACTGTTTTTGATAGTAAATATTTGCAACACACTGATCACTGTTCACTCCCACAACCTATTCAAAAGTAATTGATGGCTTTCTGCCAGATCACTCCACTTTTACTAAGGCATCAGGTCTAAAGAGAAATCTACAACACAGGAGACGATGCTGAGGAAACAAAAGAAGAGGACTAAACTGATGTCCCTAGAAATATTAATAAATATGTAGAAGCTATTGCATGCATATATAAAGTTACGCAATTTGCAACACACACAAATTCTCCCAAGCTGTTGGATCTCCACTGATGGAAAAAAATCGCAACACATAAAATAATTAATGCACAGCAATGAATTTTCGGGAATACATTTGTCAAGGAAACATACCGAAGTGATTAACATTGCAAAATCACAGGTTAATGTAAGCGAGAGATAAACCATTACAAATGTGAAATGTTGGTACATTAATAACTGGTGTAACCGCCAGAACGTTGAATGCAAGATGCAAACATGCATACGTTGTCTTTTTTGTAATTTGTAGTAAATCGACGTTCGTGATATACTTACTCTAGTACATAATCTAATTAATAGTAGTGTGTTACATCTAGTTTTCACTTAACAAGAAGTATATATTATTTACATTATCGTAAATTAACTCTTGCTTTCGGGCTTTCTAATAATTATAGTTAACCACAAAAGGTTTCAGTAAATTAGTAATTTTTACTACAGGTTTTACAGTTGCCTTAATAGAATTCTCATATCAAGTATTTTCTTCAACTCTTATAAGCCCCTGATAATTTTTAGATCAACAGATATAAATAATCAGCAGTCATAATTTAAAGTTATTTCCATTTACCGACTGTTACGTCGGCTCTTGGTAGAATATTGTATACATTACGAGTGAAACGCGCAAAACGCAGTTATTATATTCTAAATTATTTATTATTTGTCACACGAACTGGTTTCCCACTGTTGTGCCATCACCAGCTACAATGATAAGTATGTGCTATGTCGTGCAGATCAAAGATTTTAAACTAGAGAATGTACCAGTGCTCTCTATCACTGGCATTTACAGAGATCTCCATTTCCAAAGATGAAAAATGTTACAGCTAGAATTAGGGATAAAACGAGTGGGTTTATTTTAGTGTTATTTGTTCTCTGTTCTGTAATACACTGCACAAGCCAAAATGCGGCCCTACTGTGAATGACGTTCTCAAATATAACTGAGTTCCTTGACATTAATAAGCATCTGAAAAGCGCCCTGACTATTGTCAAAAGATTGGCAGCTACTGCAATATAGGGTCAGGTGAACACTACACATTAGAGGCTGCTAACCATGTAGCTGACTGTGTGTGGGGCACAGGGTTCTTTTTTAGATTATGTGACTATCCATACAATCCAGATAATGATAGCTGTAGGAAATCCGGTAGTACCAGTGGAAGATCGTAAGAAATGCCTCTTGCAGGTGAGTATATTAAAATCCTTGTGGTTAGCTGCAGAAACATTCGTAACAAAGTGCCAGAGTTCGAAGCGCCCCTGAAAAGCAGTGAAGCTCACATAATACAAGGTACAGACAGCTGGTTGAAACTGATAACAATGTGATTTTGGGGAAACATTTGAGTGTATATCTCAAGGATTGGTTAATGGGAGAAGGGGGTGGTATACCTGTCGCAATAGACAAGAAACGCAAATCCATAGAGATAAAAATTGAAGCTGTAAGTGAGATTGTTTGGCAAGACTTAGTATCATGGGTGGACGTAAAATTTAACTGCTTCCTTCTGTCATCCACCAGACTCATCTCCCGATGTAGGCAGAAACTTAAGTGAAAACCTCAGTGCTTGTACATAAGCTCACGAATAATACTGTAATCACCAGTGGAGACTTTAATCATCCAACAATCAGTTAGGAAAATTAGAGTTTTATTAGTAGTGGTTGCGATAACACACCCTGAGAAACATTATTAAATGCCTTCTCTGAAAAACACATAGATCAGAACACCCTACTCAGACGGAAATCTATTGGATCTAATGGTAAAAAATAGGCCTTAACTCTTTGATAACATCTACATCGAAACTGGTATCAGTGATCATGATATGGATATGGCAACAATGATTGCCAAAGTACAAAGGGCAGCTAAAACAAGCAGAACGATATATGTACGTTCATTGAACTAGACAAGAGATCAGAAGTGTCATACTTCAAAGAGGAAGTTGAAACTTTCAGCAGAAAGCAGGAACATGTAGAGGAGCTATGACTCAAGTTTAAATGAATAGTTCACCATGCACTGGATGGATGTGTACCCAGTAGAACAGTTCATAATGGGAGGCACCCTCCATGGTAAACACTCACCATAAAGGAACCTCTAAAGAAACAGAGACTACTGCATAATAGATGTAAAACAAAGCATAGGGCTATATATAGAAATATTCTGAAAGAAACGCGTTAGGCTGACAAGAGAGCAATGTGTGAAGCAGCATCGCAGCTATTAAGCTGTATGCAAACAAAACTGATGGAGGCCTGATGTAAATTTAAATAACGCACAAGATGAGAAAAATATACAATCCAGACTAGCGCAAGAAATTTTGCAGATGAGTGCTGCTCACGCTCCATTTAGTGCATTGATCCATAAATGGGCAAATTCGATAATCTATAATTTCCGAAGTCTTGCATTGATACAAACAGAACAAATAAATACGACTCTTGAGCGAGTCACGCGACGCCAACACGAACATTTGAGGGTTGATTTTGATCACACTGCACAAGAGCGCTTAACGGCAAATTTGGATGAATTGTCTCAACAGCAAGCAGTGCAAATTAACGCAAGTCTTGAACGTTTTGCCAAAGAACAAAATTACAAAATTGACGAAAATTTGGATGCGATCCGCACCAAAATGACGGCACTAAGAAATGCTTATCAGACAAAAGCAAAAAAGTTATCAGACGATGATGGAGGCCTAAAAACCGTGCACGATACACTGAAGGAAAAACCCACTCAACTTACACAGCAGTTGAATGAATTCACCGTTAGTCAGGAATCGAAAATTAATAAGGAATTCACAGTACAGAGTACAAAATTGGCGATGGTTTCACTCGCTGGTTAAGGGAATTGTGGTGTCACCGCTAGACACCACACTTGCTAGGTGGTAACTTAAATCGGCCGCGGTCCTGTAGTACATGTTGGACCCGCGTGTCGCCACTGTGTAATCGCAATCCTAGCGCCACCACATGGCAGGTCACAATACACGGACTAGACCTCGCCCCAGTTGTACGGACGACATAGCTTGCGACCAGACCTACCAAGTCTTCCTCTCATTTGCCGAGAGACTGATAGAATAGCCTTGAGCTTATTCCATAGCTACTACCTAGCAAGGCGCCATTTGTATAAGTGCTTATAGCTTACTACTATTCAAGAGATGTATTCCAACAAGAGAATAAAGTTAAGTATATTATTCCAGCTACGTACTTTTCTTCTTATTCATTAATAAGTCTCATGTTCCAGTACTTCACGCCCGTCTGCGTTAGTTTAGCGTGCACTTTCAGCCACTTCGATCTACAAGGTGTTGGCCCAGCTGCCGACACATCACATGGCGACGAGAGAAAGTGTTTTTTCTGCTTTGGACTGATTTGTTCTTTTTCCCTTTTTGTGCTCTGATTTGCTTGTGTCATGGCTTCGCCACAATCTCCAGAGGTACTGTCCGAATTTTTTCGCTTGCAGAATCAGCAGACGCAGGCGTTATTGGAAGCCCTTGGACAGCTCGTCCAGGGTCAACGTGCGCTGCAAACCGATGCGGCAGCCGCCGCTTCATCGTTACCGCAGCCACACAACGCTGTCGCACCGCCATTTAGGCCCTTTGAGGCCACGTGCGAAACCTGGACTGAGTGGGCCAGCCAGTTCCAGTTTCATCTCGCGGCATACAGAATTCAAGGTAAAGAGCGGCAGCCGTTTTTGCTTTCTTGTGTCGGTGTGTCTACCTACCGTGTGATAGTGAAATTGTTTCCCCGACGCGACGTAGCAACTCTGTCCTACGATGAAATTTTGTCTGCTTTAGATACCTATTTCAAAGAAACAGTAAATGTAGTTGCAAAACGGTATACGTTCTTTCGTACAAAACGTACGGCCGGTCAGACTAATAGGGAGTGGGTTGCAACTTTGCAAGGACTTACTAGAGACTGTGCGTTTGCCTGTGAATGTGGCCTCCCATATTCAGATACTATGGTGCGTGATGCAATAGCCCAGAACGTTTCTGATGTTCGCATACGGGAACAGATTTTGAAACTAGTTAATCCCTCCCTTCAACAAGTGATAGACATATTGGATAGGCAAGACACACTTGACTTTGCTCAGGACTCATTTGAAACTTCGCCAGCAGTGTGTCACATTAATCAGCCCGCCGGGCCCGCTGCACGGGACGCTAAGCGGCCCTCGCGCCCGTCGCAGCCTCGCTCGCAAACACGTGCGCCGTGTAAGCAAGCAACTGCAGTGAAATCATGCCCGCGGTGTGCAACTAGACATTCGCGTGAAAATTGCCCGTCACGCCAAGCTATTTGCTTTTACTGTCAAAAGAAGGGACATGTTCAAAGTGTTTGCCAGAAAAAGCTTAGATCAGACAATCGCAATAATTCCAGGCCTTTTGCTTCGCGCCGGAATCGAACCCAGGACAATCAGGCTCGTGGACCTTCGCCCATGGACATTAATGTAGTTCATTCCCACCCGTCCAGTGACACTTTAGCTAACAGTGACTGTGTTCGTCCCACCCAAAGTGTGTGTCGACGTCGCAGGAAATCCCGTAAAGTCGCAAGTGCTTCTGTACCTGTATCAGTTCAAATTGCACGTGACAGTCGCTCTTGTCGTCAGCAGGACAATAAACTTTTTGTGGACCTAGACTTTGCAGGCAAAGTGATACCATTCCAGCTCGATACCGGAGCTGCAGTTTCGTTGCTCAATCACGACACGTACAAACAACTGGGCAAACCGCCATTGCGTGCCGCAAATGTTAAGTTAACTAGTTACTCAGGACAGCAGATCCCTGTGTTAGGACAGTGCAGCCTTCTTGCAACATACAAGGGACAAACAAAACTTGTATCATTTTACGTTCTTCGTTCTTCTAGTGCAGTGAACTTGTTTGGTTTAGATTTGTTTCAATTGTTTCATTTGTCTATAGTAAATCAGGTCCTATCAGTGAATCAGACTGTGCCTTCCGCCAGTGTTTCTAGTCTTTGTGAAGAATTTGCAGACATTTTTGCACCGGGCCTTGGTTGCGCTAAGAACTATGCTGCACATTTGGAATTGAAAGACAACGCGCAACCGAAATTTTTCAGAGCGCGCAATGTTCCCCACGCATTGCGTGATGAGGTCGCAAGAACATTGGCCGATTTAGAATCTCAAGGTGTAATTGAACGTGTGCAGGCTTCTCTCTGGGCCTCACCCTTAGTAATTTTGCCAAAACCTTCCGGAAAATTGAGACTTTGTGTGGACTTCAAGGCCACTGTGAATCCACAACTAGTGACTGCTACTTTTCCTTTGCCCCGCCCGGAAGATCTTTTTGACAAACTGTGCCCGGGAAAATATTTTTCAAAATTGGACCTAGCAGATGCGTACTTGCAGATACCTGTGGACGAAGACTCCCAGCGCGTCTTGGTGGTAAACACGCATCTTGGCTTGTATCGCTTCAAAAGACTGCCATTCGGGTGTGCATCCGCCCCTGCATTGTTTCAGCAATATTTACAAACTATTTGTGCGTCGGTCCCTACTGCTGCGAACTATCTGGACGATATTGTGATCTCAGGACAGACAGAAGCAGAACATTTGCAAAATCTCCGAACATTATTTCAGGTATTGCGTCAGAATGGTCTTCGCTTGAGAAAGGACAAATGTGTGTTCTTTGCTCGGGACTTACCCTACCTGGGGCATGTCATAAATGCCCAAGGTATACATCCGAGTCCAGAGCACCTCCGTGCCATACAGGACTTACCTGCTCCGCAGAATTTGAAACAGCTACAGAGTGTGTTGGGTAAAATAAATTATTATCATAAATTTTTGCGCAATGCTTCTTCCATTTCAGCTCCGCTTCATCGCTTACGCCGTAAAGGTGTTCCGTTCGTCTGGACGACGGAATGCGACCGCGCCTTTCGCCAGTTGAAATCGGCGTTACTTTCAAATACTTGCCTTACGCCATTCGATCCCCGAAAACCCCTTTTGTTGATGGTAGATGCATCGGATTTCGGGATCGGTGCTGTGCTTGCGCACAAAGATGGCTCGCATGATCGCCCTATTGCCTTTGCGTCAAAATTGCTCTCATCTGCGCAAAGAAATTATTCGCAAATAGAGAAAGAAGATTTAGCTCTCGTGTTTGGTGTTACCAAGTTCCATGACTTCTTGTATGGTCGTCACTTTACCATCGTCACGGACCACACACCTTTGACATCGCTTTTTCATCCGCACAAGCCTGTACCTCCACGTACAGCGCAGAAATTCATTCGCTGGTCACTTTTTCTCTCGCAGTACCGCTACGATATCTTGTATCGGTCCACTGCTAAGCACGGCAACGCTGATGCGTTGTCCCGTTTGCCTGTTGCTGAGGATAAGGCATTTGATTCTTCCGAACTTGCTTGCATGTTCATTGATTCGGAAGCCGATGACGTGGTCGCATCGTTTCCGATTGATTTTCGTCGTGTAGCTACAGCCACAGCTGCTGACCCTATCCTTGCTACTGTTTTGCGTTTTGTTGCTACGCAATGGCCCTTGTCAAAGTCACGGATCGAAGATCCTTTGGTTCGCCGTTTTTTTGCTCACAAGGAGAGACTTTTTGTACGACGTGGTGTTTTGTTGTTGCGTTCCGATAATGATCAATCCCGAGTCGTAGTCCCACGTTCGTTACAGTCCTCTGTCTTAAAGCTTCTTCACCAAGGACATTAGGGTATAGTGCGTACGAAACAACTTGCTCGTCAGCACTGTACTTGGTTCGGCATCGATGCTGCGATTACAAATATGTGCTCCTCTTGCGTGGCGTGTGCCGAACAACAATCCGCACCGCCGCGGAAATTCTTTGCATGGCCGAAAGCCACTTCCCCTTGGCAACGCTTGCACATCGATTTTGCTGGTCCATTCTGGAATGCTCGATGGTTGGTTGTGGTCGATGCTTTCAGTAATTTTCCTTTTGTTGTCCGGATGTCTTCCACGACGTCTTCTGCCACAATCCAAGCCTTGTCTGCTATCTTTTGCATTGAGGGTCTTCCGCAGACTATTGTTTCCGACAATGGCCCACAATTCATGTCCGCAGAATTTCAGTCATTCTGCAAGGCCAATGGTATTCAACATCTGACATCCGCGCCGTTTTCGCCTCAGTCAAACGGTGCCGCGGAACGATTGGTCCGGACTTTCAAGTCACAGATGTTGAAATTGAAAGAGTCGCATTCTCGGGAGGACGCATTGTTGCTCTTTTTGTCTTCGTATCGCTCTCAGCCCCGCGATGGTCGCTCGCCGGCTGAATTGCTCCATGGTCGATCTCATCGCACCCTGATGTCTTTGCTGCATCCGCCACATCAGGTTCCTGTGCAGCGGCAGACTCCTGTTTTTGCTCCTGGCGACGTTGTCTATTATCGCAACTATCGCGGTTCACAGCGTTGGCTCGCAGGGCGCATTCTTCGCTGCCTCGGCCGCGCGATGTATTTGGTTTTGGGGGCCTCTGGTGAGGTGCGTCGGCATCTCAATCAGCTGCGCCTCTGTCGTCGCCTGGGTTCTGCCGCTCCCCGTCTGCTTTCAGCGACGGAGCCGTCAGGTCAGCGCCCTGGGGACCCATCTACTGGCTCGCCTCATCCCCAGGTGTTACCGACGCTGCCTTCCATTTTGCCCCATGGCGTCGCGCCGCCGCCGCCGCAGCAGCCGCCGCAGTGGACGCTTCGCTGCAGCCGCCACGCGCCTCCCTGGGTCGCGCGCCGCCGCTCTCTTCCCGTGACCAGCTGTCCTCCGCCATGGACCTCTTGCCCGCTCCGGACCAGATGTCGTCTTCGCCCGTCGGCTTCCCCGACGCAATGGAGGTCGACTCTTCGGCCCCTCGTGTATCATTACGTGCGCCTACACCTCCTGTTGACGTGCACCCTGGACTAGGTTTGCAGGCGTTTCCTAGCTCCCCTCGGACCGAATGGCCGGGTGCGGGTGGCACGGCCTCGCCTGTTGTTAGGCTCCCCACCTCATCGCATACGTCAACATGGGGTCCTCCCCACGGCGGGCGGAAGCCTTATCTCACGACCGTTCGCCGATTTGCGGGGGAGGAATGTGGTGTCACCGCTAGACACCACACTTGCTAGGTGGTAACTTAAATCGGCCGCGGTCCTGTAGTACATGTCGGACCCGCGTGTCGCCACTGTGTAATCGCAATCCTAGCGCCACCACATGGCAGGTCACAATACACGGACTAGACCTCGCCCCAGTTGTACGGACGACATAGCTTGCGACCAGACCTACCAAGTCTTCCTCTCATTTGCCGAGAGACTGATAGAATAGCCTTGAGCTTATTCCATAGCTACTACCTAGCAAGGCGCCATTTGTATAAGTGCTTATAGCTTACTACTATTCAAGAGATGTATTCCAACAAGAGAATAAAGTTAAGTATATTATTCCAGCTACGTACTTTTCTTCTTATTCATTAATAAGTCTCATGTTCCAGTACTTCACGCCCGTCTGCGTTAGTTTAGCGTGCACTTTCAGCCACTTCGATCTACAAGGTGTTGGCCCAGCTGCCGACACATCAGGAATGATACCCTAATTAATACACAATTCGATACTGAGTTACGTATTCCCACCCAGCCTATGGCTTAGAGGCATCATGTATAGCAGGCGCTGGGGGGGGGGGAGAGGGGGTGAAAATGTCCAAGGCGACTTGTCACAAATTAAAAAGATATTAAAGAGTGAATTACTGGGCTGGGGTGATTGTGTAAATGTACAAGTCGCTGACCTGCATCGTGAGATCGCTACGGTAAAGAATACCAAACATGGTGCACATCTGAAATCAACATGTGAACGTGACGTGTGGAAACACAAATCAGTGAAACCATGTCACAAAGATGTGCAGAGTACAGCTAGTCCACACAAAGATTATTCAATCGAACTGGCTGCTCCAACTTTCGGAACAGTTTTATTAGAGGAAAGCCTCTCAAAAACACTAGCAGTTTCAGATTTTGATACAAAAGAGGAAATCTCCTCATACAGTTGTGTTTATGAAAGCTTCCAGAGGATTACTACACGGTCTGGGAACGAGAAACAGAAAATTCAACTTGTCATATCTCACATTCAGGGTGCGTCTCTTGTATGGGCAGTATGGTAACAGAAATTTGCATGACATGTGATGAATTTGAGATTTCCTCACAAAGTATTGGTCGACTTGTGCTCAGGAGAGATTGCGGAAAGTAGTTTCTCTCCAGGGGTCTATAATGGAAAACAGGGAAGCGTTCGAAAACCCTTTGAGTGTAATATCGCGAAAACTCACTGTTGAGATAGTGAATAACAAACTTTACTACCATACTGCCAATTAAAAATCTCATACATGGGCCGGATAATGATTTAGAAAATTTCTTTCATTTCATTTCATTTCACATTATTATCTTCCTGTAAATCATTTACATGGTGTAGGAATTGTCACAACAAAGTTATCATTCAAGTAAAAGTACTACAAACCTAATAATGGAATATCACTTTCAAGGTATTTTTAAAAGTACGAGTTTAGACATATAAATTAAAATTTTTGGCAATAAATTAACACAAATCAAAGTACTCATCTATGTCATAGAAAGTTTTGCTTAAAAGGTAATTTTTAAGTTCAGTCTTAAATTGTACTTCATCTATTATTTCCTTCATGTAGACTGGCAGAGCACTGTAAAGTTTTATTCCAAAATAGCTTACATGCTTTTGGGTTTGTGTTGTCCTTACCATTTCTACATACAATTTCTTACGACTTCTAGTATTATAATTGTGGCAGTCCTCATTTGTACATAGATTTTTCATATATGATCTTGTACACAGAATTCTTTTAAATACAGGGTGTTACAAAAAGGTATTGCCAAACTTTCAGGAAACATTCCTCACGCACAAAGAAAGAAAATATGTTATGTGGACATGTGTCCAGAAACGCTTACTTTCCATGCTAGAGCTCATTTCATTACTTCTCTTCAAATCACATTAATCATGGAATGGAAACACACAGCAACAGAACGTACAAGCGTGACTTCAAACACTTTGTTACAGGAAATGTTCAAAATGTCCTCCATTAGCGAGGATACATGCATCCACCCTCTGTCGCATGGAATTCCTGATGCGCTGATGCAGCCCTGGAGAATGGCGTATTGTATCACAGCTGTCCACAATACGAGCACGAAGAGCCTCTACATTTGGTACCGGGGTTGCGTAGACAAGAGCTTTCAAATGCCCCCATAAATGAAAGTTAAGAGGGTTGAGGTCAGGAGAGCGTGGAGGCCATGGAATTGGTCTGCCTCTACCAATCCATCGGTCACCGAATCTGTTGTTGAGAAGCATACAAACACTTCAATTGAAATGTGCAGGAGCTCCATCGTGCATGAACCACATCTTGTGTTGTCCTTTTAAAGGCAAATGTTCTAGCAGCACAGGTAGAGAAACTCGTATGAAATCATGGCGTTGGATCGAGGAAGTACAGTACAAGCTGACGAAACTAAAATGAGCTCTAACATGGGAAGTAAGCGTTTCCTGACACATGTCCACTTAACATCTTTTCTTTATTTGTGTGTGAGGAATCTTTCCTGAAAGTTTGGCCTTACCTTTTTGTAACACCCTGTATATACAGTGATGGTATTGTGACTATTTGTAGTTGTTTGAAAAGGGGATTACAATGATTTCTTGGAGAATTATGTTTTATGATTCGTATAGCTCTTTTCTGAAATTTCAAGATGTCTATTAAGCTTGATTTAGTTTTACCCCAGAACACTATGCCGTAAGACACGATAAATACTTGAGGTGGTCTTTCTAGCTAAGTTTTGATCAATGTGCATGCCTAAAAACTGTGTCGATTGCACACTCTCTATCTCCTTATCAATTAGTTTTAACTAGAGGTCCATATCTTGGGTTGCTTTGACATACTGTATATAATTTGTTTTACTTAGATTAAGTGTTGCTCATTAGCATTAAACCATTGTTGTATATACTTCAGGACTATGTCAGTTGTGGGGTTTAATGGTTTTTTATCATCGCTTATAACTATGCTCGTGTCATCCGCAAACAACATTATTTTGGTAGAAATATTTTGATTTTTTATGACATTTATATAAATCAAGAATAATAAGAGACCAAGAACACTGCCCTGTGGGACGCCTATTTCCAAGTTCTTTGCATCTGAAACCCACTTGATTTTCTGATTTCTATGTTCTGTGATGATTTCTACCAACTGAGTTCTATCTTGAAGGTAAGATTCAAACCATTGTCTCACAACTCCCCTTACACCTATTGCTTATTTCTTGTTTAACAGAATTTGGTGATCTACTATATCGAAAGCTTTAGACAGATCTAAGTTAATTCCCACTACACATTTTTTAGTGTCGAGATTCCTGACAATCTCTTCAGTATATGCATGGATAGCTGATTCTGTGTTGTGGCCCTAGCAAAAGCCATGTTTATTGCAGTTCAGAAGCTTGTAAGCATCTAAGTAATTTATGAGTCTAGTTTTCATTAATTTCTCTAGAATTTTGGGAAATGATTGGAGAAGGAATATTGGTCTATAATTTTCTACCTTGTGTGAATTACTATTTTAAACAGAGGTCTAACCTTAGAGATTTTAAACCTCTGACGAAACACACCTTCACTGAAAGACGAATTGGCAATATGAACCAGGGGCTTTATAATTTGTTCGGCAACTTTTTTTATTATTGATACAGGCACTTGATCCATACCTGCAGACATTTTTGATGTTAGACTCTTTATCACCTTTAATTTTTCATTATCATTTGTGGGAGTTAACAGCATACTACTGCCTATGTTTGAGGCTGTTAATTTCTCAAGTTTAGTAAAGTTTTTACTTAATGACACAGGTACACTTAAAAAGTAACTATTTATGTAATTTGCCAGTGTTTCATCTTTTAATACAATATCTTCACTATTTTTGAGTACTACTTCCTGATCCTCGAGGCCCTTACCTATTTGCCTTTTCACAATTTCCCAAGTAGTTCTTGATTTATTACCATATTTCCTTATTAATTTATAATTACTTAATAATTTTGCTTTGTAATTACTTTTCTATATATTTTTGTATTTTGTTACATGTTCCTTAAACTTTTCATTTTATAGTTAAGCATTTTCATGGTTCTGGAGGAGTTTCTAATATCTGTTGTGATCCAGGAGTTAGCATGTAAATGCTCATGTGAGTTTGTTTCGACAAGTTTTTTTTAGGAAAACACATTTCAAAATTCAACATGAACAGGCAAGAGAAAACATTATATGCAGCATTTGTGCTAGTTTGTAACAGTACTTCTGCCCATGATTGGTTAATCAGTGTATTTATGAAGTGACTGCAACTATTTGTGGAGAAGGTTCTTTTGTACAATTGATATTAACTATTTTTGATCACAGGGGCTATGGGAAATTTAAGGATGAGTGCATTGTGATCAGACATTCCTAGGTCAACATTTATTGCATCTGTATCTATGGCGTCTATATTTGTGAAAATATTATCTATGAGACTTCTTGAAGAGTTTGTTACTCTTGTAGGGTTAGTTATATGTGGATGCAAGTTTTAGCTCTGTAAAACATAGATGAGCTGATCTTTGGATGCACCTTCAGTCAATAAGTTGACATTAAAATCTCCACTTATAATTATTGTTGATTTTTTATCATATAATATATTGAGCAATGCCTCTAACTCTAAAAAATTTAGGATCACCACATGTGATCTGTACACTGACATTATTATTAATTTACTCTTTTGCATATTCAGCTGTATTGCTGCAGCCTCAAAATGTTTTTCTTCGCTCAAGGATTCAGTTATTTTCAACCTTTACTCCAGGTTTTACATAAATGAAAACACCACCATGTCTTGTTTCCCCCTGCTATAATGACTTACAGATTAGTAAGGGGAAATGCAAATATTTTCTAGTTCATAACTCATGAACCAATGTACTTGAATACAAATACAATCTATACTAGCTTCACTGGCTACAATCTCAAGTTCTAATATTTTATTTTAAATGCATTGTATATTTATTTTTAAATTCTTAAAATTACCTTGAGAGGGGTTTGTACTTATGCTTCCCAATGTTACCGGCTGTTCCTTGTTGAGGCTGGGTACCAAAAATCCTTCAGAATAACATGTTTCGTGCAGCTTGTATTTCTTACCCCTGGAGGTGCCACCATACTTGTATCTGTTGTTGTAGCTGCTGTTTCAGTGGATGCTGGAGGTGTTTCTGAAGCTGATGTTTCTGTGGATGTTGGAGATGCTATCAGTTTTCATGTTGAATCCGTTTTTGTAACTGATGTTCCAATTGATAATGGAACTTTTGCTGAGACTGCAGTTTCAATTAAAACTGGAACTAAGGTTGGATTCATCTGGTCTAATCCAGTAAGTCTGTAAGAGTTGCAGTGGCAAAGGTGTGGGGGTGGCTGGGGGGTGGGAATGGGCCAGCCTCCAGCAGGCAATACCCACTACAACAACCGGTGCTGTGAGGCCGGCATTTTGTGGTTAAGTCTGGCTTCTTTTTAAAGTCAATTAGCTGCTGAATTAGTGATTTAACAGGGGTTTAGAAGTATGACTTTTTTCACAATTATTTGGCTTCTTTTCTAGCTTGATTTTCTTAACTATAGAAAGCCATAAAATCCAGTTTGATTGAAGGAAAATTATTTGCATTGAACTAAGATTTCAGAACACATTCCAATATTCCACAAAAATTATTATTTCACTGGAAAGAAAAAAGAACAACAAAGAAAACTAAATCTGTGTTGATGTGTGCTCCAGGCTGGTCTGCATACAGATACACAAGAGCAAAAACATAATTAAGAGATATAAACCGTTAGGTCCTACTGGAAACGCTGCAGCAGTGTAGCTGACATATGCAAATAATAGCAACTACACAATAATGAAAGAAGCTGTTCTAAGGAAAGCAGACTTTGATTTATGCAAGATGAATCAGAAGCCATACGTTGCACTGCAGCAATAACCAATGTGCCTGCAACTGAGATGAGGAGAGCAACAGCGAACTTGCATTCTGTTCAGTAGTTTGCAAGGTGTAAGAAATGATGTAATATTACATGTAGACATAGTGAAATTTGTCCTTTAAGAACCTAGCAGAAACGTTATTTATCTTTTTATTTTGAGAAAAATAAAGTTACACAAAAGAAACTAACATGAAGATGTTTGTTTAAATACTTTTTTCCTTAAAAATATTGAAGCTCTAAAATGGGTAGATATTTTTGCACGTGATAGAAATAAAATCTCAATTTTTTATATCTGCATTCGAAATACAAGTGCATGGAGAAATAATTTATCTAATAAGATATTCAAGGCAAGCCTCTAAATTTTTATTCTTTTGTGTTTTCCGGAAACTTTACATTTTTGAATATCGATAGGTCCTACATTTTCTCTACATCAATTACAGCCATGAAAATTAAGCATCATACTCATATTTAATATATCCTTGGCAACGGTAATAACACTGGGCAGTCTTCCACCTAATTGATTTCCACTCCCGTAGAATCACACCATGCGAGTTCTAGAGGTGTTTGAGGAACGATCCTCAAACACAGAGGCACATAGAACTAAAACTGACCCCATCATAGTCCCTGATGATGGTACGACAGGGATGGAAAGGGAGTGATAGCCAGCATAAACAGCTTCACATGCTACGATGCAATGAAAATGCTAATATCTGACAAGAGCCTCTTGACGATTTCGACCGTGCACACAACCTGCGGGAGAACTTGTTTAGTCAGCAGTAAACAATGTCGTGGGACACTTGAGCGAGCGTAAATGTCCTTGAGACGAATTTTTTTTAAAGGACAGCCAATCAAGCTCGAGTACCGACGTTCCCTGTCCAGAACCTTATAGCCGCTGGTGCTTTTGGCGCCAAGGGCCTATTAGTTAAATGGCAATGGCAGATAGTTTGCAGAATTTGAGGGCAGTAGAACGTATGCCTCTCACCGTAAAAAAATTGTCTGTGTCCTGTCTGTTAGACATGCAGTTCTTAAGGGGAAGGGGTCGCAAAGATCAACCTTACGAGCAGAAAAAGTCAGTTAGTAATTAGCTGTAGGGAATTAATTTTGAGTTTGTTAACAACAAAGGCACATCATGGCAGGTACTGCAAGAAAGTGATGGTCAAGGTCATAAACACTAACATGCTGTGCACTAATAGTGAACAGTGCTGCACTCACAACGCACTGGTATGTCGGAATACAGAGGATACACCAGACGAAAACGGAAGAATCAGTTTTTATCAGATCACCAAAAAGCTGAAATAGCCGACTACGGTATGTCTTCTCGGATAAGCCTCTTATTGTAAAGGATTCTGAATGTCACATGGTGATAGTCCGAATACAGACGTATTGTAATGTAAACCATTTCATTCACTGGGTCCAATGGGAGGCGTTAAAGAATGAAAGATAATTGTACATGAAGTACACTTTCTGTCAGCCTACTCTGATTCGACGAAAATCCAAGGACTTTATCAGCAGAAGGATTTGCACTAGAAAGAGTATTCTCTATGATGAATCTGTATTATGTTTTAGGTGAGGTGGGAAATTGCATAAAAATAGATGTTTTCTTGCTGTGGATATGTGTGCAAAGCCACCAAATGTTGCCCTGATTAAAGCAAAGTATGGCATTTGTTTCATAGCAGGGTGAGAAACACGAGCAATATTTAGTACGTGTGCATAATTTCAACTCATATTATTTGTGTTGTGAACAAAAAACGACTTTTCTTGCTGCACTGTACCCCCACATTGTGCGTTGCCACTATCAGGGGCAAGTATACACTCAGGTGGAAACCTATTGTTCTCTTTTGATTGGCAGGTCCTGAACCCATTATTCTGGTAAGAGGATTATCATCCCCTGGGTATAATCCATTCTCAACCTGTGTTTCTGGTAAGTGGTTTTCCATGTCACCCCCACCCCGTCCCCACTCTCTCGGAAGCCCAGAACCATGTCTGATCTCAAATTAATTGACTAATTAATTAAATTGATAGAAAAAATTGGCGGGAAATAGATCACTTATACAACTTTCGGTGTTCACAAGCTGCTTCACATTATTCCTATACCCTCTATCACTATATCAAATTCATGGACTGATTAATGGATTAATTAAATCAGTGTCCTTCAGATTTCTTTGCTCCCCACCCCTTCTGGAAATATTGATTGGATACAGTGCAACAAGAGAAGGTATTTTTTATTTACAAAACAAATATTTGCGCACTTGCCGCAGAGGATGGCTATGCAAACAAACTCGCAATGCATATGTAGTATAATTAGTTATGTTGGCATTTCATAGTAAATAAGTCTAAAGAATACTTTTCCTAAAATGAGAGAACTGTTGTAATTAAGTATGGGCTATAGATATTTTTGTTCATCTGTAGACAGTTACAGAAAGATGAGCAGTTTTGCTAATGATATGGATTCATGTATATATGTGTACATATTTGTACAAATACTGACTGAAATTTGAACACAACCTTTGAAACTGTAGAAGTAATTTCTTTTGCTGGACTAGTTAGGCAGTAACATGTAAAGCCATTGACTATAAACGTGCCATGGAAAGCCTAGCTTTAAACATAAATAGTTTGAGAGTCGTAATCCAGGCCAGACATTTGTAACACCTGAATGGATACCAGAATACAAACCATAAAGTGATAATTTTGCTGTCAGGACACCCAGTATGGGTGGAATGCACTGCCAAGAGAATGAAAATTCAAACCATTAGCTAAGCAAACAAGACACATATAAGTAAATATTTATGGCTTCCATTTAGTTTCATTATTTAATATCCAATAGTTAACTTTTGCTCAGAACTAAGTAATTAAGCATTTCTTAGCGAATTTTCATATGCATGACGCATACTCTGAGTACTAGTCGAAGGATCTGACTAAGTCACATAACGCAATGTCTTGTCTATCACAGACATAATTTCTTTTTTTTGTCTTTGGGTATACAATTTTCGATTTACATAAGTGGTGGAAGATTTCTTCACCACTTTCATGTTTTGGTCTTTTTGACTCGTCGTAGGTGCCCTAGTTTTCTATGCGTGTAGAAACATAGTGTCTCATACAAAGAAACACGCAATTTTATAATACGGAAAACAACTGACAAGTAAACATCAGGCAACTGAACCAAGTCATTAGGAATGTGGCCAAATACTAAGAGAATACAAAAATCTTACATATATAGCTGTAGTTAAAAGGAGAGAAAAATATATTAAATATGTAAATAGTTTTAATGCTGTAAGAAGTTTCGTGATCCATGGGAATCAAATATTTGAGCAGTTCCTATTAGTTTGTCAAAGTACATCGCAGTTTAAACACTGTGAGAAATTCAGGACACTTATTTGATTGATACTGAAAGACTATACATATCCAGACAGACGCTTGATAGTGCATAGTAGTATGTCAGTTTGTACTTGTCTCTGCTGCATTGGGATATAGTAATAACCGTCTGAAGTATCCTATAATCCTGTGTGTCTTCAAAAAGTGGTATTCCACTGAAACACGAGTAAAGACATGCGACAAATTGTTATAGGGTAGAACGAGTGAATACATTATGTGTTCCCCCTTACCTATTCAGCATCATTCAGCAGAATCTCCCTGAAATTGAGTTGCTGATCATTTCTTTTCATATGTTAAATATATTTTTTACGTAAGAATCATGTTAGGTTGGTCATTCAACCACCTCTCAACAAGGATGTCGATGATTGCTTCAGTGGCTTGACATTAATAGGCGGTAGCCTGATAATTAAATGACTACATAATTTACATCTTTTCACAGTAATGATTAATTTCATTTATCTATTTTTTTTCAGGTTTGCCCTCTTTGAACGTTTCTCCCACCTGTGATGGGGAATTACATAATTATCAGTATTTTTATTTACTGTGACATACTGGGAGAAGTTTTCATAATGGTAACATTAGTGCCCTTTATCTTGTACTGTAAATTTCGGATGTGAACGTTTTAGAGGGGCCCTACCAGATCAAGATGGATGCGCCGAAATGAACCTTAAAAGAATCTCATAAAGACCAAGTGACAGCTGTGTGTGTCGACCAATTTTGGTGCACTAACTAGCTGTACATGTTTGCATCCACGCTCGGCGTCCTTTCCTGATGGTGGGCATTATGAACCGGTCTGTTATGAGCTGCTTCGATGGGCATATGCAAGTGTGAGACACATTGTGTAACCGGTCAATTATGGTCTTTCTCATGGGTGTACACACAAGAGGTCAGATGTGGTTTTGTGAAACATCACACAAATGTCATGTAATGGATTTAGGGATTGCACGTTTTTTATACATAAGCTACAAGTAGTGTTATGAGGCAGATCCATAATTTATGTCATGCAGCTGTGCCGTGGTACTACAGCGAATAGATGTCCGCCATAATGGTAGTCAGCAACAATGCCTAACGCGACCACTATTGTTGTCGCGTGTGATCGCGCTTGTGAAATGTGAAAAACCTTTAATGAATATATAAATTACCTATGCCCTACAGAAAAGTTCAGCCAGTGTTTGTGGTGAACACTTTTGTAAATACAGTTTGCTGAGAGCTGAACTATATGCAACAGCTTAACAATGAATGTATACTCTATAGTTTAAGCCATAATTAGAGCAGATCGGTAGCAAACGTTACCACTGTAAAGTTTGTGAGAAACGTAAATTCCCTGTGCACTGATTGAATGAATAATAATGACGCAAACTATATGAAACTTCTAACAAGACAAATGTTGTAGTAGTAGTAGTAGCTTTATTCATCTGTAGATCCCTTTATACAAGGATATAGTACATGTCAAAGTACTGACAAATTTAGATCAATTTAAAATAAGCTAATTCGTACACACGTATATTTACAGACTTCTAGTTGGAGGCATCATTAGATTTACTCCTGGTATACAATACTTTTTTCTACAAATAACTTATCAAATAATGTAATGCTATATTGTTCACTCATATCTCACTATCAGTCACTGCACACAGTATACACACATTGTTTCAAAACAATTCACTCACTACACACACACACACACACACACACACACACACACACACACACACACACACACACTGGTGATCTCTGGGCCATTTTCTGTACTGCAACTACCCATTTGCTATCCTGAAAAACTGAGTGAGCATCCCTCAGTAATGAGTGAGATGTCGAGCTCAGAAAGAGGAAGAGGTAATAGTATTGTGCTGTGCATAGCTTGGGGGTAAGTATTTCTAGAAAGGAAAAAAGATGGAAAAACGTAAAGTGAAGGTGGTATGTGGAATGTTGGAAATTTTATTATAATAATAATTATTATTATTTATTTGTATAACATTTTTATCAAACCCCTACTCTGTTTCAGCCTAGTAATCCTTCAATGTATAAAATGTATTGCGTAACAGGTACTTTTTAGATGCCTTTTTAAATAAGTGTATTTTTGCAATTTCTTTCTTTTGGTAATTTATTGTACAGTTTTATTCCTTGGTAGAAGATGCTGTTTTGAGTATTATGTTTATTTTTTCTTGGTAAATGTAAGTTGAGTCTATCTCCTGTTGCATGGGCATGGACAGAGCTGTTTGTGCAGTAATTACTAATGTTATTTTTGATGTGTACAACTGACTGGTAAATGTATTCACATGCAACAGTAAAAATCCCCCGTGTTCTGAACAGATCTTTACGATGAGCTTGACTAGTGTTTTATTCTTATGGCTCTTTTCTGGAGTTTGAATATTGTGTTCATATTTTGTTCATTTGTTCCCCAAAAAAGAACGCCATACGTAACTAAAGGCACTGCATGTTACACACTGATGATAGGATTCTAAGGGCTCAACATACTGAACACATTCTGTTTGCAAGTACCTTTGTGTGTTCACACCACTTCAATTGAGAATCAATATTCATTCTTAGAAACTTTGCATTTGTTACACAATCTATAGAGGTGCCATCTACAGTTAATTTAACATTGTCATTTTTTCTCTTCTAATTGAACTTCATGTCATTAGTTTTCTTTGTGTTCAATGTCACTTAATTACTTATTGACCAATCCTAATCTTCCTTGAGAGTTTCATTTGCTTTCACAGCAAGGAGTTCTCTTGTTTTCTTGGTGACTACAATATTTCTGTCATCAGCGAAGAGGAATTGTTCACCATGAGTAACACTACTGGGAAAGTCATTGATGTATATCAGGAACAGTATTGGTCCCAATATGTTACCTTGCAGAACCCCTATGTTAATGTATTTTGGTTCCGATAAGCAGTGGCGTAGCGTGGTTGTAAAGGTTGGGGAGACTCTGCAGTTATTACAGGGAGACAAAAATAGTACAATAAACAATAATGTAAACAAATGAAACAAAATGCATCAAATAAAATAACAACTACTACTATTACAACTACTACTACTACCACTACCGCTACCATCGCCAATAATAATAACTAACTTGTTCAAGAAACGATGACAAATTTGTAAAACTCCAGCAGCAAGAGAAGAAGCACTTATATTTTCTTGTACACAAGTGCGCTGCGACTGTCTTTACTTTTCACGAATAAGTCTACAAGTCGGTCTACAAAGATCTGATCACTGGATAGCTCTCCAAGTAGTGTCTTTTCTATTGCTAATGTGCTCAAACACGACAGCCGGATGTTGGACATCGAATTCCTCATTTAAGAGTACTCATGCTTCGTTCACTGCTTGCTGTAGTTGCAGGTAGGGTCAAAGCCAAACGCAGGAACTTCGTTGTTTCTTCATAAACGGAGTCTAAATCATTGTTGATAATGTACTTTCAGAGGTTTCTTGGAGATAAGTGTTTTTTCTCGTCAGCGTATATTTTACACAATTCATTTTCAAGTTCTTGTTTGAAAAAAGGGTAATGTTCTAATAATTGAAGCAGTTTCAATTTGGGAATTCTTTTTGATAGTTTGGGAAATACTTTTCGTTCAAAAGTTCAACAAATTGAATTTGGGAAAAGTATTGAAACCTTCTTTCCATCTGAATAATTTGCAAATCCATTATCTAGTAAGTTAGTGCCCTGAGAGATGTCTTTTGTCTGTCACAGAATGATAAGTTGCCATTCAAATACAGTCTGCATTTAATGCATTCATCAACGAATGTTTCCATTCTTAATTGTCTTATGTTTCTCAAAACAGTTCTTATTTTGTCGTGGCAAGCAGTTATACTGACATATTTTGACTGAAGAATATTAAAGTGATGATCAACATAAACAAAGCACCATCGGTAGAAGCAAAGTAAGTAGACAAACGTCATCCATCTGTCGTTTCATTCCCGCTGAGAGTCTGCATCATCAAATATATAATTAGAAACACTATATAGCCCTGAGAAATGACTAGGTGTTGTTGAAACTGCCCTGGAACGAAAGTTCCAGCGAGTGTTGCTTACATGTGGAAGTTTAAATCCTTTCTCAGTTAGTAATACAGTTCGTTTTGATGATTTGCTGAAAAACGAATGGAATGCAGTAAGATCACTTACAAACATGTGTACCTGTTGTTTGATTTTGGAGGCATGTAACAGTACCAAATTCAGTTGGTGTGTGTAACAATGAATAAGCAGCGAATAGGGACAGAACTGCTTCACCAGTTGTTGTGGTCCTCTTTCTCTGCCCGCCGTTACTGAAGTGCCATCATATGTTTGACTAACCACTTTTCCTTCCACATTCCATTCTTTCAGTACTGCATGAATAATGTTTGACAAACCTTCAGCAGTTTTATCTCCAGAAACATCGTAAAATCCAACGAATCTTCCCTGAATTTTGTCTGCAATACAGTACCTGAATATTATACTCATTTGACTCTTGCAATACACGTCTAATGTTTCATCAGCCTGAATCGAAAAGAAATTGCAGTTCTGAATTTCAGATTTTATTTTCTCTCTAACTGCCAAAGTTATCATTTCTATTACATCATTCTGTATATTTGGAGAAGTTCCTTTAAAGATTGAAGATGATGTCAGCTGGTCTCGGATTAACTGCTCTCCTTGAGCTAGTAAATCCAACAATTCCAGGTAGTTACCTTGTTGCTGGAGTATTCATCTTCTCGATAGCCGCGAAAGGCTAGTTCTTGTTTACAAACATATACAATTGCCTGATTAAGACGAGCCAATACTCTCCTGCTGAATGCAACTTGTTTATTGTGTTCTATTGCTGTCAGTCGAGCGGCTTCAGAAAGGGCGTGCTCAATTCTACTTTTGCCCAATAACTGAAATGAATCTTTGTTCTACAGGTGACGTTATCATCTGATGATTTTGTGCTTTCCTGTCAAAGTTCTTTATTGTACGAATGCCCTCATTGCGTCATTCCTTTTCATCACCAAACAGAAGACATATGTAACAATATAATCTGTTATTAACTGCATTTATAGTCAGCCAAGCATACTTTTCGTAGCAGGCTGTCTGAAAAGTGCGTTTTTGTTTGGCTTCATTTAAAACTACACTGAGTATAGGAGTAGGTCGCACTTTTTTTTACGTTAATGTAGAAAAAGGCGTTTTAATAGAAGTTCTATAAGGTGTTCAGTTGCTGGCTCATTCATGTTGGCGACACAACGAAAATATACACTAATATCACACAAGAATGACTATGAAGACAAACCGCGCGACTGTTCACTTCCGTGTTAAAAGCCAGCACAGAAGCGGCAGAAACTAGTCTCGATACCTGCTAGCAAGTGCAGCGCACCGGCCTTTGTGGAAGAGGTGGAGTGGAGGGGAGCCGAGAACGCCACTAACACTCAGGCGCACACAGCCAGGTAAGGGAAGGGAGGCAGAGACTAAGAGCAGTCGAGTCTCAAGAAGGCAGATACACCAATACTGAGGGTGCGGCGGCGCGGTCTACAAAACTGATGTCTTCGAACATTTAGTGCTCTTAGTAGAAAGTTGTTTATATTTTTGTTATAAATTGCTATTACATCTTTCGTAAGCACGAATACAGGGGAAACTAAGTCTCAAAGTCTCCCCTCACGCTACTTCACTTCTGATAAGTGTTTTACTGAATGTTTAGATCTATTTGACGTATATGTTATCTCTACTCTTTGTACCCTATCTGCTAGGTATGATCGAAACCAGTCATTAGCTACCCCTCTTATTCCTAATTCTTCTTATTTATTTAACAGAATCGTGTGGTAGACTGTATCAAACGCCTTAGAAAGATCCAAAAATATGACTGTTACACACTCATCTTTATCAAGAGCATCAAGTACAACTTTTGTGAATTCTAGTATGGCTGACTCCATATTTTTGCCACTTTGGAAACCAAACTGTGATTCGCTTAAAAGATTGTATTTATTCAGGTAATTCATTAATCTCTCTTTCACAATTGCTTGTATTATTTTTGAGAATGCTGACAGCAGGGATATGGGCTGGTAATTTTCCATGTCTTCTTCATTACCTTTCTTAAGCAAAGGTACAACTCGTGCCTGTTTTAACTGCTCTGGGAATGTCCCTGATGTGAAGGATTCATTTATTATACTTGTTAAGGGGCCATGTATGATCACTATGCATTGTTTCAGACATTGGTACTTCATCAAAGCCTACTGACTTTTTATTTTTTAGTTTTTGAATTGTTTAACTGACTTCATTCTCTGTGGTTGGAAGTAACATCATCATATTTAATGCAACATTATTTACAGGTGTTATATTTGCTTGGGGGAATTTTTGCTGTAACATCTCTGCAATACTTGAAAAATGCTTGT
The DNA here is from genome assembly GCF_023898315.1 of Schistocerca nitens. Lineage (NCBI taxonomy): Eukaryota > Metazoa > Arthropoda > Insecta > Orthoptera > Acrididae > Schistocerca > Schistocerca nitens. Next base: position 139,552,622 of record NC_064620.1, on the reverse strand, counting down.
TTACATAGTTTGCTAAGTGCTGTGGATCATTTATTACTTTATCCCCCTCCCTTAGCAGTATGCTATTCTGCATTTGTTTGCCTCTCCCCGTTTTCTTTTATATGACATCCCAGACTGATTTGCTTTTATTCTCTGCATTATATATTATTTTGTCATTAAATGACTTTTTTGCAGTAATCAGCATCTTCCTATAGATCTTTTTGTATCTATGATAGAAATTTAAGAATTCTGGATCATTGCGAATCTTTTTCATGGAACTGAGGTGCTTCAGTGTTTGGGAGGACTTCTTAATACCTGCTGTTATCCACCTGTTTTTGTGAGATGTTGATACAGACATGCATACTTTTGGAAATGCCTTTTCAAAGTTCAATTTAAACAATGTGGAGAATTTAGAAATTTCATATTCACATCGGTTTGCTCATACACCTCATCCCAGCTTTGTTTTTCTAATTCTTTTGAAAAATCTTTTATTTTTATTTCTGATAGATGTCGTTAGTAGACTTATAGTTTAGGGAATGATTTGATGCTTGATTTTACTGTTTTTATTTGACAGAGATGGTCTGATAGTCCGAGATCTTTTACAGCTACATCACATTTTTCCCTGTCCATATTTGTGACCACATCGTCAATTACTGATGCAGTCGTTGTAGTAACCCTTGTTGCACTATTGACCAATAGGGACATGCCAAAACTTTGAAGGATGTTTATGAATGTGTTGCTGGATTCATTTATGAAATTAGTGTTGATGTTAATGTCCCCACACCGATTATGTTGACCTTTGTACTTGAGACTTTATCTAGAACTTCTGTTAACTTATTGAAAAAGTGTCCACACTACCACTGGGAGATCTATATACACACAAAATGATTAATTTCTTGGTGATATCAAGCCCTGTTAATTCAATAGCTGATATTTCAAAGTGTTTCTCTTCACTTACGGTTCTGAGGTAACTCTTGATTTGCACTCTGTTCCTTTTCTGATATAAATGCATGATCCTCTACCCCTTGAAGTAGTTCTGCAGTAAGAGTTTGCCTTTTTATACAACGATAATACTACATGTTGGATTTCTGTGTCGCTACACAAGTGCTCAATAATACAAACTACTGTGCAGTTCAAAGATTGGAGCTCAACTTCTAATAGTTGTATTTTATTTTTTATTGATTGCATGTTTTGAATTCTCTTTAACGTCATACAGTGCGCAGCAAATGTGTTTCTGTCTCTCTGATGCTGCACCTTACTTATTTCTTGTATACTGATTATAAGCAGTAAGAAGAATTTCATAATCCCAATTCCAAAGAAAGCAGACACTGACAGTTGTGAAAAGTACCGAACTATCAGCTTCATAAGTCACGGATGCAACGTACTAACACGAATCCTTTAAACAAGAATGGAAAATCTGGTAGAAGCCAACCTCAGGGAAGATCAGTTTGGATTCTGGAGAAATGTAGGGACTCATAAGGCAATACTGACCCTACGACTTCTCATAGAAGTTAGGTTAAGGAAAGGCATACCGACGTTTCTAGCATTTGTAGACAGAGAAAGCTTTTGACAATAATGAATGGAATACTCTCTTTCAAATTCTAAAAGTGGCAGGAGTAAAATACAGGGAGCGAAAGGCTATTATTTACAATTTGTACAGAAACCAGATGGCATTATAAGATTCAAGGGGCACAAAAGGAACCAATGGTCGAGAAGGGTGTGAGATAGGGTAGTAGCCTATACCCAGTGTGATTCAATCTGTATATTGAGTAAGCAGTAAAGGAAACAAAAGCAAAATTTGGAGTAAGAATTGAAGTCCAGGGAGAGGAAATAAAAATTTCGAGGTTTGCCAGTGACATCGTAATTCTGCCAGAGACAGCAAAGGTCATGGAAGAGCTGTAGAATGGAATGGACAATAACTTCAGATAAGAATATAAGATGAACATCAACAAAAGAAAAAAAGAGGTTAATGGAATGTAGTCGAATGAAATCAGGTGATGCTGAGGGAATTCGATTAGGAAATGAGACACTTAAAGTAGCAAATGAGTTTTGCTATTTGGGAAGCAAAATAAGTGATGATGGTTGAAGTAGGAAGGATATAAAATGAAGACTGACAATGACAATAAAACCGTTTCTGAAGAAGAGTAATTTGTTAACGTCGAGTATAGACTTAAGTGTTAGGAACGCCTTTGTGAAAGTATTTGTAGGGAGTGTAGCCATGTATGGAACTGAAACATGGACGATAAACAGTTTAGGCAAGAGAATAGAAGCTTTTGAAATGTGGTGCAACAGAATACTACTGAAGATTAGATAGGTAGATCACGTATCTAATGAGGAGGTACTGAATAGAATTGGGGAGTAGAGAAATTTGTGGTACAACCTGACTAAAAGAAGGGATCGGTTGGTAGGACACATTCTGAGTCATCAAGGGATCACCCATTTATTAATGAAGGAAAGTGTGTGTGTGTGTGGGGGGGGGGGGGGCAAAAATCGTAGAGGGAGACCGTGAGAGGAATAAAGAAAGCAGATTTTGAGGGATGTAGGTTGCAGTAGTTACTCAGAGATGAAGAGGCTTGCACAGGACAGAATGGCATGGAGAGCTGCATCACACCAGCCTTTGGACTGATGACCACAAAAATGACAACAAGCAGCAAGAAGAGGTACGACTGAGAGCTACCGTGCCAAACCTGACGTGAGCAACAGGCATCTGTTCCTGGCGTGGGGGCACTGCCTCCTCAGACAACGAAGGCCTCCGATCGCGTGACGTGAGTCATCATCACGCGAACTCCTGCCGCACGCCGACGCCACAACAATAACCTGGTGTCGCCGACCTGATGACTACTAGTCGACATTGTGTTTATACAGTGTCATACCAAGTTGCGTTTTGAGGCAAGAATGTAAGCGTTTACTAATGTCTCATAAATCTACAGTTTTTAATCATATTATCATACTCTGTATACTATTGAAGCAAAATTACTCAGATTTCTTTTTAATACGAGTTACACATTTATTTAGATGATTCTAATCAAATTAGTCAAATTTGATATTTTCTCTGTTTCATTTTATAGTAACTACGCAGAATATTGCATATTTGAATCAAACTTTTTATATTAAATAAAAAGCATGGAAATTATATCCCTCACTGCCGTTTTTTTCTACTGTCAGTTGCGGTTGAAAATTATTTGCTGTTGGTTATTCTTAATTGATTCATTCATCAAAAAGTAAAATTCTTTAACAAAACATTTGAAATGTACCTAAATACTACATGCTAACTGGCTGAATGCATGAAATGTGATCTGTTCAAACTATAACATCATGCATTCAATGGGCTAAATACCATTATCTATACTAGCCATGAAATATGTGTATGCATGGCTCTCATGTAACTTCACAAACATATAAAGCGCAAAATGAAAACATACCAATAGAAACATATTAATACTGTGATGTGCAGTGAATTTCTATTTGTTTTTGTGTGTAATTAAAATCATAATAAAAATGTTTGTTTATAGAATTCTGCTAAAGAGGCCAAACATAAATTCACTCCATATTCCTTTTACGTTTATTCTCGCCATTCTGTGGCGTTCTTTTTTTGTCTGGTTATTGCATAGTAAGCACAGATTTTTTCTAGGTACCACATTTTAAACAAAATATTAGATATTTTATGGAAATGTGTAAGTGAACTTCAATTTCGGTATTTGACCATAACTTTGCGTGAATATTTGCATCTTTCTTTTCACAGGCATATAAAAAACGATAGGTGACGAATTGTTAGAGGGTAGAACAACTGAACGCATTACATGTTCTCTCGTTACCTATTCAGCATCATTCAGTCGCCCTGACATCGAGCTGCCTATCATTTTTTTTCATTCCTTACGTATATTTTTTATGCAAGAATCATATGAGGTTGGTCGGTCAATTACATCTGAACAGTGACTTCGACAGTTGCTTCAGAGGCTTGACATTAATAGGCGGTAACTTGATACTTAAGTGACTACATAATTTACACCTTTTCACAGTAGTGATTAATTTCATTTATCTACTTTTTCGCTCAGGTTTGCCATCTTTGAACGTTTCTCCCACATGTATCGGAATTATATAATAATCAGTATTTTTATTTACTTTTCGTAATAGTAATATCCATGCCGTTTCTCTTGAAACATAAATCGCAGAGGGAAACTTTTCAGAGGAACACTACCAGATCAAAATGAATGTGCTGATATGAATGTTAACGGAATCTCGTAGACCTAGTGGCAGCTATGCATGTCGACCAATTTTGGTGCACTAACAGGCTGTACGTGTCTGCATCCACATTCGGAGTGCTTCCTTGATAATTTTATCAATAATTGATCGTTTTCGTTGTTATACTGGCCCATTTGGACATCATTCCTTCTTGTTTAACCCTCTTGTCAGTCTTTGTTGTCGTCTGTCATGTTCAAACTGTCGTCTGTTTCTACCTAATGTGCTAATCCATTCGTTTATTTATCTGTATCACCAAGATTAATCAGCACGTTGCCCCTACAACTTTTCTAATACCAATTTCAGTCGTATTGGACGGGTAAATTTTCATTTTTATTTTCATATAACAATTCCATTGTTATTTACGAATTTGCACACAACAATTTCCGGTTCATTACACTGCTTGGCCTTCTCCCGATCGTCTATCACCAATTTATTCGCAAATTTGACAGATATTTTCTTTTCCACCATTCACTTATCTTGTCTATACGTAATTCTTTCACGTTTTTGTGCCTTTGTTTCTCAGCATTCCCTCTGATCCACTTTTATTGCCGTCACATACGTCACTTTAATTGCCAAGCTAAATAGTTTACATGTTCTCCTATGACTTTCGCTTTCTGCTTACCCAGTTTCTAAAAGTTGTCTGTTTTCACGACTTTCTCGATCGATGTTTTCCTTCTTTTCTTTTTACCATATTTCGTGTCAATATAGATTGCCCACTCATTGCCCCTTATTAACGATTTCCGTAAGAATTTTTCTAATTTTTCCGACTTCTTTCGTTGCTTTTCTTCGGTTTTTCTATCCTTTCCGCCCTCTGCTTATTTATTATTTTTTTGCCACTCTCACGACTTTTAACTATTCCAACTGTCCTTTTTTGCCATGATGAATCCCTTTTCATATTCCATCCATTTCTTTCGAAAACATGCCTTTGTATTCTGTTTCTTGAAACCTGCTTGTCCCTTGGAGCTACTCCAAAAGGCTTAACATTGGAAGTCCCCCTTTCTGGATGCAACCCTACCCTACACCCGGCTCTTTTACAGTTTCGAACACAGCAATCTCTCGCTCTTACCTGCCTAATCTGTGACCTATATGCCTCATCAGCAAATTTCCACTCTGCCAGACTTCCCGCCTACTACAAAATCCTGCAGTTATCTGTCTCTGTTTCCTTAAATGGTATCATCCGCCTAGCCAGCTTCAAACAACAACAACATGCCAGACTTCCCCTCAAAAAGCTATCCCACATTCTCCAAAACTACCTGAACAGTGGTATTTCCCTTCCTGTTCTTCTGCAGCGCCCTATACAGTCACACCATCGACCACCACTGCTCTCTTGCAAACCAAGCCTGGCCAACCTCCTTAACATCCCACAGCCTTCACCACTGTCTCCCAGACCTAGAATAATCCATAATCCCAAGAATCAGTCACAACAGTACAGTGTCCTTAAGCTCTCATCTAAAGCACTCTCCCCTCCTGTATTATCCAAGGGCATCGCTTTCAGCCCTAAACCTGCATTTGATCATGCTGCTTTGGTGAAGGATCTTCTTTCCTTCACACGTAATATCCTTTGCAAATATCACTTTGCAACCCAACTCCAAAACCTTTCCAGCAGCAAACCCGACATTGAACCCTGCCTTGAGCAGTTCAGATCACAATCCTAACTTGATCCACCACTACTACCTCAAAATCATCCCTTACAAGCACTCCAAGAATTCCTTACATCCAGCATTGTCTCACAACCCTTCCTCAGGTCCCTATAACAAGACCCTACACTGTCCACTGCAGAACTGCAGACTCTACGTTCCCTAAGAGGATGCCTCCATGATTATTTTCCCAGCAGACAAAGGATTACCACTGTAGTACTTGACCGGAAGGAGAATGTTAGTGAATGTCTATGCCAGCTGTCTGACACCTCTACATACTGCCTCTGCCATCAAGATCCCATCCCTGTGATTCAAACTGACCTGCAGTCCCACCTTAAAATCTTTGGTCCCTCACAAGGACTAACACTTCAATCCATAGAACTTCTCACTCCACAAAAACCATGCACCCCCACCTTTTACCTTCTTCCTAAGATCCATAAACCCAATCATCCTGGCTGTCCTATAATTGCACTAAAAGGGATGTCACTCCAAAAAGCTTCAGAAAATTTTAAAATTGCGAAATCTGCATTGCAAACGTACTGCAAAATGCCTAAGCAGGAAATTGAAAACAGTAATATGAAGGGAGGAGAAACAGCTCTTGGTGTGCCAACTGAAGTGAAGATTGTGGAAAGTGTTGTTACTTGTAGAAGATGGGGATATCCACTAAGCATGTTTGACGTATGTTGTTTTATGAAGTACTATTTGGACAAAAAAGGAAGAATAATAAAGCAATTTAAAAACAATCTTCCAGGTCCAGATTGAGCACAGTATTTCATCGAGAGACACAAAGTTATTTCTCCACGAATTTGTCAAAATATCTCCCAAAGCAGTGCTAAAGTTACCTCGCAGGATATTGTTCGTTATTTTGAAGAGTCGAAAATAACTAGATTAGATTAGATTTCATTAGTTTTTCGTTCCATAGATCCGTACTGAGGAGATCCTCGTGAATGTGGAACATGTCACTTTTTTTAAGGCTGAAATAACAATACTAATAGTATGAGTATATACAACACATCATTTGTTTCTGTTAAAAAATTCGTCAATTGAGTAGAAGGAGTTGGCCACTAGTAAGTCTTTCAGGCTTCTTTTAAACTGATCTTTATTTGTAACTAAATTTTTTATGTGTTAATGGTGTTCCTCCAGAGCAAATATTATATTATGATGAGACAAACCTGGTGGACGATACTGGAAGGAAAAAATTTCTGTACAAAATAGGCTGCAAATATCCTGACAGGGTTATGAATCAAACAAAATCCAATGTAAGCGTGATGTTTGCTGCTACAGGTGATGGCACACTGTTGCCACCTTACGTTATATATAAAGCTAAGCACTTATAAGATCTGTGGAGTGAAGGTGGTCCTGCTGGGGCAAGGTTTAACAGAAGTAAACCAGGCTGGATGGGCGGCAGCTGTTTCTTACATAGGTCTATAGTGATACCTAATTTTCGTTGTTTTGAGGGAAGAAAAGTCGTTATTGGTGACAACTTGAGCTCTCATCTATCTCAAGCTGTCACTGATTTGTGCGAAAAACATGAACATTGAGTGTGTTTTCTTACCACCAAACTCAACTCATCTTACACAACATCTAGATGTCGCAATGTTCAGGCCTTTGAAACAGTCTTGGCGAGAGGTTCTGGAGAATTGGAAAAGCAGAACTAACAACAAGTGTTCAGGAATTGATAAGAAGTACTTTCCTCGACTTCTGAAAGAAACCCTTGACATGTTATCACCAAACATAGAAAGAAACATTTGTTCAGGTTTCAAGGAGACTGGCATTTATCCTTTCAACGAAGACCAAGTTCTTGGAATGTTGCCATCTGAAGAAAGTGGAGAAGGCAGCATTGGCACTGTTAATGCCAGCCTGGTTGAATTATTAAAGCATCAAAGGTGGCCTGATGATAATTTGCTAAAACCAGGTAGAAAAAGGAAACTGAACGTACCACCTGGCAGGAGTGTTCATGCACGTGACTTGTCGAATTCAGTGAATGAATCAGAAGAAGATAGTGATAGTGTCAACAGTGATCACAATTATGAAGAGAGAGATGACTCCACACCTACTCAGAAACCAGAAGAACTGTCTACTGATAGGGTGTTACATGTTGGGATCGGGTGAAAGTGAAATTTGAGAGTATAAAGGGGGCTCCAAAATATTTTATTGGTAGAATTACCGAAGTTGTGCTTGAAGGCAAAACATATGTGGCATCATTTTTGAGACAAAACTCCAAAGACAATAGTGTTTATGTTTTCCCAGTTGTAGAAGATGTATCTGAATTTGATTCTATTCAATTGCTTCAAGTCATGAAAGAACCGTTAATAAGACGAGGCAGACATATGTTTAAATGATGTTTTAATATTCTAGAGCAGGGCTCTCCAAACGTTTTAGTCCGCGGGCCACATTGACTCCTCCACGAAGTCATAAGGGCCAAGATCTACCTAGTGGGATTAAAGCACCCCTAGCACTCCATGATCACCACAATATAACGCTAAAGGAAAGATGAAATCGCAAAAATCTAAGGTTGTGGGAATAACTAGCACCGAAACTAACTACGATTTTTATTTAATTACATAATTTTGATTGGTGGACGTACCTTACCGAAATTCTGGCGAATTTCACCGACAAAAAAGCATGTCACTGCACATTCTTTACGAAAGCGTCCTGCAAAATTAACGAAATCTCAAAATCATTGTTAGCAACACTATTACCGCAAGACGTAACAGAGGTAGAGTGTGTCAACGCATTGTTATTTCAAGCGGCGCAACAATAAGTTTAGTTACATAGTCTGGTAGCGAGTGGCAGAGCCAGAGCATATATTTGATAGTTCTGTTGCGTGATTGTGTCTATGTTGCGAGTGTGTCACGAGTTTTTAGTGTTTTATGCGCTGTACTAGTAGGTGAGATGACGAAGTGTGGGACAATTCAAAGTCTGAATTCGAAGAGTCAAGGAAAATCTGAAAATCAAAATACGTATAGCACAACTTGAGTATTTTTTCACTGTATTTTTGGTGGAACTACAGTGTAATTGTGAGTATTTAATTTAGTAATTAAAGTACCTTAAAATAAATTCATTGCATTTTGTTTAGGCAGACTACTCCCTAGTTTTATTACTATTAAATAGCACTATTTTATTTTCAGGTTACAATCTTTTGTGATGTTCTGTACAAATATGGAAAAGAAATGAAAGGTTGACAGTGAATGTAGAATTTTTAAAGAGCAGTGGGGATGTCAATATTTCGTGGTGGAGTCAAGCAACAAACCAATGTGTATTATTTGCAATGAAGCAATATCAGTCTTTAAAGAATACAATATAAAACGTTATTATGAGACGATGAGTCTCTGAAACGCCAGCTAAAAGCCCAATTGTTGGCAGTATAGGTACCACCTCAAATATTTTGTGGGCTGGATATCCGGGATGTCCGGCCAGCTAACGCGGGCCGGTTAGCCGGCCCTTGCGGGGCGGTTTCGGCCCATAGGCCGTAGTTTGGAGACCCCTGTTCTAGAGTATTAATTTGTATTTTTAAAAACCATTTTTATGTCCCTTTTGACTCCTGTGCCTGTTGCAATAGGGTTCTGTGAGTTATATTTATCACTGTCCCTATTGACCACTACCAAGGATTAAATAGGGATACTTTATAATCGCTAATTACTACAAATTATATTAAGCAATACCCAAGATACCTAGTTTCAAGGTTGAATGGCTACACCATCTTCCACTTTAATGATTAAAAAACGTATTCAGATTGTATTTCTGGATGTATTATTTATTAACCCGAAATTCTGTCCCTATTCACCCCAGTTTATGATATTGGAAAAGATGTAGGTGCAAAGTGCTGATTAATCTTGGTGATACAGATAAATAAATGAATGGATTAGCACATCAGGTAGAAACAGAGGACGGTTTGAGCAAGACAGACGACAACAAAGACTGACAAGAGGGTTAAATAAGAACTGGATTACATCAGGCATTAGAGTATCCTGTGAAAGCAAGTGGGAACTTTTTCTGCAGTCAAAAACTCACAGCAATAAAGGATTTATTAATTATTTCAAAAAAATATATGCTAGTTTTGAAACGTATTATAAAAGAGGCAAAAATTAAGGAAAATGACAGATATATTATAAAGTCATCCAATAAAACTAAGTCCATGTGGAAAGCTGTGCAGGATCTTACGGGGAAGAAAACAATTAACAAAAATATTGTGATATCACATTATGGCAAGTATGTCACTGACCCTAGGGCAGTTGTAAACAGTTTCAATTCTTATTATGCAACTGTTGCTGGAAAATTAGTGATGGAAAAATTTGGAAATCCACCTAATACAACATGGAAAGAACTTTCATCTATTGAAATAAATAATATATCCATGTTCCTCAGTCCAAAAGCCCAACAGAGCTCCTATATACCATTAATTCACTGAAGAGTAAGTGTTCAACTGGTATTGATGATATTCCAGATTATATTATAAAAATAACAGCAAGTCAAATACTTTCGCCTTTATTGGACATATGCAATGCATCCTTCTCATGTGGTGTCTTCTGTCAGCAACTGAAAATTGCAAAAGTAATACCCCTATATAAAAAAAGTGATCATCAATGTATGGGTAACTATAGGTCTGTGTCTCTAGTGTCAGGGTTTTCGAAAATTATTGAAAAAGTGTTCCTTTCAAAACTAATTACATTCTTCAACAAGAATAATATTATTTCTGGATGTCAACATGGCTTCAGACCACAGCGATCAATTGAAACAGCCACTTTCAGTCTGATAAACCATGTCTTAAATGCAGTGGACAACCACTGAAATATCTCAGGTTTATTCTTGGACCCAACAAAAGTTTTTGATGTGGTTGATCATTCTGTACTCCTGGAGAAGCTTGAACGGTATCGTGTAAGAGGTGTGCCAAATCAGTGGATTAAATCATATTTGGAATATCGTTTTCAGGTAACAGAAATTAAGTACATGGAAGGAAATGAACTCCAAGTACACCTTCAGAACCATGTGGACTAAGTCATGGTGTTCCATAGGGCTCCATTTTAGGTCTCTTTCTTCTTTTGGTCTACATTAATGATTTCCCATCACATGTTAGGAAACCAGTGCTGTTTGCAGATGACACCAGTGTATTGATTGGAGGGAGTAAAGACGAAAATCTTACTGCATCTGCAAAAGATATTACAAAAGGAGTGTCTGAATGGTTGACCAAAAACAGGCTAATAGCTAATCCCCAAAAAACGCTATCATGAATTTCCACACTGATCAAAATAAACATCCGGCACAACCTGTAATATGTATAGAAAACCAAAACACTAGTGCTGTCAATGAAACCAAATTTCTTGGGATTCATATCCAAGAAAATGGAGCACTCATATCACATCCCTAAATTCAAAACTAGAAAAAATGAGCTATGTAGTAAGCATTCTCTGCAACAATACTAGTGCAAAAACTGTTAGGGCTGTATACTTTGCTCGTGTACATTCAATACTGAAGTACGGTATCATTTTCTGGGGGAAATGTACGCCATGTCATAACAGATTTCACGGAACAAAAGGCAATTATAAGAATAACGAAAAAAGTGAGCAGCAGAAAACCATGCAAACCTTCTTTTAAAGATCTAAATATCCTACCCCTTCCCTGCATTTATATACTGGAACTAGTCATGCATGTCAAAAATACACGAAAGTTATGGAAAAAAGATTACAAATACGAGTCAAAAATACGTTTTTTAACATCTGCGATATCTGGTAGGCTAATCAAATAAAGTATAGCAATTGCATAATGTAACACACCACATTACACTAGCTAATGATTATTTGTCGAAACAATCCTGTGGTAATTGTTTCATCAGGCTGACAATTGCATCTGCAAGCCTATACAAGTCTCATTGTTGGCTTCCCCATTGCACCAACAATTGTCTACTCACACTTATTTAGCTAGAAGTTCTTGAAGTGTGCAGTTGAAAAATGGGGTCTCAGTGTTCTGTTGGTGTTATTATTAATGATGCATGTCATAAAAGTGTGTCTGGAGTCTTTCCTAAAGACATTACTTTAATCGAAGATTACAGTGAAGAAGAAAAAGTGTTGTTCTACTCACAAGTCGGCCCAGAGGTCAAATCAAATTGCAAGTACCATGAAATGAAATACTTAAATAATTTCATCACCTTTTTGGCCAGTCTTGCATGGATCCTTTTGAGAAACATAAGAAACCTATAACAAAATGTCTGTGAGTAATAACATTTGATCATTATTCTAAAAATAAAAGCTCTTTTGTCAATCTCATACCAGGAAATTATTGTGTCCAACATGTCATTCTAAGATATTTGTAATTCACAAGAGAAAGGATAGTGAAACCTCAGATACAGAATTTTGTGACTTATCAGCAACCATTAAAAAAGTAGATACAGCTTGTGAAATCCTGGGTATATCGCCTGCTAGTAAAATTAGAAAACTAAGTCATGATAAAAGACCAAGTGCCTTGAATACAAAAATTGAGAAAGTGGCAGCTACAGTCAAAAATAATTTGGAAGTTTCATTTCAAAATACAATTTGTACTAAAACAGATGGAAGTTCTAAATCTTCACCAGCCGAATATGATGATTTGATAGAAAAACTAAAAACTAAATGCAGCACTTCAAACAAAGAGGATAAAATTAAGATTTTTAGTTTACTGCTGAATTCTTGAAGTCAAGCAAAAGCTAGTGATGAATTTAATGTGTCAAACGTCTTGTTAAGTTAACAAGGCAATTAGTAAAAGAACAGGGAATTTTACCATCATTACAAAAGAAAAGTGCATCTAATTTGGTAGATGAAAACACAATCAATAAAGTTATTAAGTGTTATGACGTTGACAATAACAGATGTTTGATGTCTGGCAAAAAAGACTGTGTTTCTGTGAAAGAAAATGGTTCTAAGGTTCAAAGTCAAAAAAGGTTAATATTGTGTAATTTAAATGAACTATTCACTGAATTTAAAAAAGAAAATCCTTACATTAGAAGTGGAAGATCAAAGTTTTGTGAGTTGAGACCAAGATGGTGTATTGTTGCAGGGGCATCTGGCACCCATAATGATTGTGTTAGTTGTATCATGAGAACGTAAAGTTGGTGATAGATGGGGCCAGTCTTAGAGTTGACTATAATGACCTTTTGGAAGTTATGGCATGCAATATTGACAGTTACAATTGTATGATCAAGAGAAAATGTGAAAATTGTCTAGGTAAACAAGCCTTACTTGACATGTTTGAAGAATCCGATTAAGGCAATTTGATGCCTGAGAAGTTAAAATACAAACATGGGTGACACAAGACAGAACTGAAATGGTGACACTCATAAAATCACGAGAAGAGTGTTTTGAAGCGTTGGTGGCCAACCTTGAAAATCTGAAATGCATCGTTTTATCACAAAGGCTCAAAGTAAGTTTTTGAAAGACAAAAAGCAAATCTTGGTAGCTAATCAGTGCTTTGTTCTTGTGGACTTTTCGGAAAATTATTCCTTTGTTGTTCAAGATGAAGTACAAGGGCACCACAGGGTAAACAAACAGGCTACAGTTCATCCATTTGTATTCTATTATAAAGACGAAGATAAACTAATAAGCCACAGCTTTTGTGTCATAAGTGACTACCTTGAACACAACACTACAGCAGTGCACATTTTTCAACTAGAATTAACAAACTACATTAAACAGCACCACCCCTCCATAAAAAACTGATTTACTTTTCAGATGGAGCAGCAAGTCAATACAAAAACAAAAAAGTTATTAACATTTCCTTTCATAAAGAAGATTTTGGGTTTGATGTAGAATGGCACTTTTTCGCTTCATGGCATGTGAAGAATGCTTGTGATGGTGTCGGGGGTACAACAAAGTGAACTGTCACAAATGCAAGTCTGCAGCGGACTGATGACAATCATATCATAACACCTCAAGAAATTCTGTAAAAAACGTATCAAAAGAATTATCTATGTTTTTGTACAATGTGAGGAAATACAAGAAGTCTACGACATTGTCTTGAAGGAAAGGTACAACACTTGCCAGAAGATTAAAGTCACTCGATCTTTTCATTGTACACCAATCACACAACTTACTGAAGTGTAAGATCACATCAACTTCACCTGATAGTGAACTTCATCAGTGTGGAAAACTTGTACAACTGGTTCTTCAAAATAAAGACATAGTGGCTTGTATTTATGATGAACAGTGGTAGATTGGTGAAGATGATAATATTGACTGTCAAAACCAAGATGTACATGTTGTATTTTATCACCCTCCAGGACCAAGGACATCTTTTAAAAATTGTGAAGAATCGCTTTGGATGCCATTTAAAAATGTACTAAGGAACATGTCTCCCATGAACAAATTTATCAAATGTTCAATGAGTGATGTACTAAAAACAAATAACAACAGAAAAATATAATGTAACTAGTAGGCTTATTTTCAATGAAAAAGTAAGTAATCATAGATATGATTAAATTATATACTGTAACTGATATATTTTATTCCATAAGCTAGATATCGCAAATGTTAAAAAACATATTTTTGACTCGTGTTTGTAATTTTGTTTCCATAATTTCCAATTGAGTCTCAAAGTTGAGATTCATACTGAAGTTTGACATCATAAAGGTCTATTATCTGAGAAGTTTTCTGGTTTTTGTCAGTTCCTGCAACAAAGATATTGCAGGCCATAAAATGGAAAAATTAAAAAAATCCAATTTTTAAAAATAGTGTATTTTTAAAGTGTAAGCTGCTCACCATTGATACTCTACAAAACGTAACTATACTATACAGTGTCATAGCAGAAAAAATATTAAAGCTGAGAAATTAATCTTTCTTTGGGAAACTACTGTTCAAAAATTGAGTTTTTTTATTTGTGGCTGATAACTTTGAACTATTAAACATATATTAAAGAATACATTCAGCTAAGTGATAATGAACTAAATGCATTTTATCTGAAAGGCTTAGGACAATGTACTACTGAATGATTATAAAAAATGTAGACGCTTGCAAATACGAAAAAACGCATGCGACCTGGAACAAATATGGCCGCCATTTTAAAATATTAAACAATAATTCTTTTTGAAAAAATATTTTTGTGACTACTAAACATTGGTGAATTCACCCAGGAAATATAAAATTTTGCTGAGATGGTCAAGCAACCAATTATTATTTTCTTGGACCACTTAGTACGGATTGACCCTGTAAAAGTAAGGAAGTAAGAGGATGGAAGAAAGTAAACTGGTACCATGGTTATAGAATTTCCGTCAAAGAGGTAAGGTAAACAGAAAATGAAAGGTGTCTGCATATGTGGAGGAGAAGGTGCAGCTTATTTGAAATCTGTAATTAATACCTGAAGTAATCAGCTCATGTGCGAATTTAATATAATTTGGTGCAGCAGCAGAAGCAATAGGCAATGAATAACATCTTGGATACTAAGATCTTAATATTAATTGTGGTATAGTAGAAGTGTTAGTGTTTGGTACTGTCAGTGTATGTGAGATAACTTTCTATCTGCGTCATGGTACAACCTTTATTAACATTAAGAAATTACAGCTTTAAACATAGTTGCCTGGAGTAACATGTGTGGAAAGAATAAGCAAAGTTTGTATGTATATCGCCCTTCAGGTGAGAATATTAAAGCAGTTTGTTAAAATAAAGTGAAATAATAGTTTTTCTAAGTGATAATTTTGTCTGATCAGTAATGAGAGTTAAGTTTGCTGTAGCATAACGATCTGTTACTGTGGAGTGTTTTTCAGTAGAGTCAATTTTGCATTAAATAAGCAGAGCAGGTGTTTATTTATTAGTTAATGAAGCAATAATGAAATATTAAAATAATGAATAACGTTAGGGTCTTAATGGTTAGGGAGCCTGTCTCTGCAGTAGGGATATTTCTTGAAAATGCGTTCCACTAGCTAATGAGGTAAGAAAAGTTAGTAAAATAATAGAGCTGACAGACATATTGAGTAATGAAAAAGATAACTATATATACTAACAAATGTGGAGTAACTGTAATGGTGATCTAATTTTGAACTAGGCAACCTTGGGTACTGCGTATATTGTGCAATACATGACACTCCAGCTGGAATGAGAGATTAACAGAAACAGCAAAATTTATAAGTCACATAATGCTGCATCATTGGATCTATACGTTATCTGAAAACTTCTATTAGCTTTCTGAGGAATTATAAGCTTAAAGTGCTAATACTGGAATGAAGAACAATAATATTGCTGATTAACTGATAACTGTGATGCCAGACTGATGTGGATATTCTGACATGTCAAATATTTGGTAACATTTTGTGATTTTGTGAGGATTTAATATTCTGTTTGAATGAGTGTAGTACTCAGAGTGGAGCAATAGGGCAATGTTTTGGTACAACTTCCATCCCCTATTGATTTGAATAGTAATTAAGTTATACAATGGTGACTCTATTCTTTTTTTATAATGTAATTATTAGTAAATCTATGCTACTGCACATCTTGAGTTTTTATTCGAGGTACTGCACATCTTGAGTTTTTGATATTTTGCAAATGGAAAAGAAACAAAAGTCTTTTAAGTTTAACCAGTTTCAGACAGTTATGACTTAGAATAAGGTTTTGTAGTGTATCGCACAATCTTTCTACTAACCATCGTTTGTACTATAGTCAATTTTAGTGCTAAGTATTGCAATGTTTTGAGAACTACGTAATGTATATACTGTATTTATAAAGTAATGACTATGATTTGTCATTAGTGAAACATTTTTTTTAGACTTAAGTTAGAAGTAAAAAGTAAGTATACTAAAGTAGGATATTGTGTCTCATTTTTTCAGGTTCTGTGGCGGAGAACCACCACAAAGGGAACTGTCAGCAGTGCATTTCCTTGCTAACTGCCACTTGGACCTGCTGAAGGCGTGGACAGCTTAGTGAAAAAGTGTGTAAAGTGCTTGTGAAAAATACTGAACATTGAGTAAGTGAAATTATCCATCTACAATTAAAGTGAACTGCAATGCGCAGTATAATTTAGTTTTTTTTCAACCCATGAGGAATTATTTTGTAACTTTTCAGGCTTTCCCAGCGAGATCATGACATGTGGAATAATCGGGTATACTGCCACATGTTTGTGTCGCTCTGGCACAATATTTCGGCCACGTAGCTCGTTGCCTTCTTCAGGTGCTACCTGTGACTGCCGTATTGGAGGATTGTGTGTAGAATTTATGCCCAGAGGGCGCTGGGCGCTCTGTTTGCAGTCCACACCGGAATTGCGCTGCTTGTAAGGTGTTGTCTCTTCCCTGGTGCTCCCTCGGACGTCCGCGCCGACTTGGTCGCCATCTGTGGCAGCTCTCTGAGGCCCGTCCTGTGTCAGGCGTTTCGTTCGCGGTCCGTGCCCGCCTGGTGCTGCTCCTGCGGTTTTGGCCCTTCCCTGGTGCTCCCCCAGATGTACGCTCCCGGCTCGTCCACGCTCTGTGGTCGTGGCAGCTGTCTGGGGCTGGACCTGCGTTTGGCATTCCGTTCGTGGTCCGCGCCCGCTTGGCGCTGCTCCTGAGGTGTTGGCACTTCCCTGGTGCTCCGATGGACGTCCGAGCCCGCCTCGTCCAACATTTGTAGTTGTGGCAGCTGTCTGAGACCCGTCTGGCGTCGGGCGCTCCGTTCGCGATCCGCGCCCGCCTGGCGCTGCTTGTAAGGTGTTGTCTCCTCCCCAGTGCTCCCTCAGACGTCCGCGCCCGACTTGGTCGCCATCTATGGCAGCTCTCTGAGGCCCGTCCTGTGTCGGTCGCTCCGTTCGCGGTCCTGGCCTGGCGCTGCGCCTGGCTCGTCCATCATCTGCTGTCGTGGCGGCTGTCAGAGGCCCATCCCGCGTCGGCAGTTGCGTTCGCGGTCAGCACCCGCCTGGCGCTGCTCCTGTAGTGTTACTACTTTTTGAGGAGTTTCTTGGTTCCTTTCATTGGACCCTGATAAGCTCCAGAGCCCAACTCTACGCCGAGCTCCGCTTGTAACAACTGTCTCGTTTTATTAGGTTGTGTGTGAACTTGATCTCGATGGCCTCCTTTATGACACTATCCCAAAATCTTGGCATCTGGGTCACAATTTTGGTGTTGTTGTTGTCCATTGAGTGACCGAGCTCCAGACAGTGCTCCGCTATGGCAGATTTGGTTGGCTGTCCGAGTCTGGTGTGCTTCTGGTGTTCTTTGCACCTGACATACACCGTCCTGGTTGTCTGGCCAATGTATGACTTTCCACACTGGCACGGGATGTTGTAAATGCCTGGTTTACATAGCCCCAGGTTGTCCTTCACACTCCATAGTATTGTCCCAATTTTGGAGGGTGGACAGAAGATACTCTTTATATCGACCTGGGGTTACGTAAAGAAGCAGCGTCATGCGGGCGCGGACCGCGAACGGAGCGCCCAGCGCGGGACGGACCTCAGAGAGCAGCCACGACCACAGATGACGACCGAATCGGGTGCGGACGTCCGAAAGAGCACCAGAGAAGAAACAACACCTTACAAGCAGCACCAGGCGGGCGCGGATCGCGAACGGAGCGCCCGACGCGAGACAGGCCTCAGACAGCTGCTACAACTGCAGATGGTGGATGAGGCGGGCGCTGACGTCTGTCGGAGCACTAGGGAAGTGCCAACACCTCAGGAGCAGCACCAGGCGGGCGCAGACCACGAACGGAGCGCCCTACAAAGGACGGGTCTCAGAGGGCTGCCACAGATGGCGACCAAGTTGGGCGCGGACGTCCGAGGGAGCACCGGGGAAGAGACAACACCTTACAAGCAGCGCCAGGTGGGCACGGACGGCAAACAGAGCGCCCAGCGCCTTCTGAGCATAAATACTGGACAAGATCCTCCAATACGGCAGTCTCAGGTAGCACCTGAAGAAGACAGCGAGTTATGTGGCCGAAATATTGTGCCAGAGCGACTCAAACATCCGGCAGTAGACCCGATTATTCCACATGACAGGAATCATTTTGTTTAGCAAGACAGGACTTGTACAAATTGGTATGTGTTTTAAAACGTAATCCTTGTTTAACCCATGAAGGACATCTCTTATGATGATTATGCATAAATTTTGTTAAAAGTATAACTCGTAGATGTTTTGTGATCTTTTTGTAAATATTTTGTATGGGGATTTTCGTATGGCCAGTTCACGTAAGTATAAATTTGAAAAAAAGTATGTACTGTAATTTTGATGAGATTTATTATGTAATATTTTTTTGCGTAGATTTTTAACCCAGTTTCTGGCTTCACTTGTGGTCATTGAATTGACCAGTTGGCCATTTGTAATATCTATCTGGTCAATCCAATGAGGGAGTGATGTGATGAAGCAACCTGGGATATTTGTTCCCCTCTTGTTTTGCCATCTGTATCCTTAAAATTCATTTTTTCAGTTTTAACTAATTACCATTAACATACGTGAATATAATCTGCATTTTCATAAAAGAGCAAGGGTTGGCCCTCAGTTTTAAAGAATATAGCACCAGATCTAATTTTGCGCTTAGTTTTATGCATGTAATTGATTTTCTAATTTATTTTGACTATTACTATTTAATATCTTTCATTATAGGGTGAAATCAGTAATTGTTTTGTAGCTTAAATTCTATTGTTGATGTATAAACAAATATAAATTCTGTAATAATTATAAACGTTTGGAAGACAAAACACTAGCATTCTTTAAGTATTTATTTGGCTCTGTTCAGAAACATGTTAGCAAAGCCAGCCTATAATTAACTCCAAGGTAATTAACAGTTTTGCAAAACTATTGTTTGCATAACGATATATGTTAGTTTCCTCATTTAAACAAATAATTCGGCCTAACTCTTGTAGTAGAAGAAACTGTTAAAAAGAACCAATTTCTTCTTGTATTCAGTTAATTTAAAGAGTTAATTTTTAATTGTAATTTCTGCAAATTAATCTTCAAACAATGTGTAGTTTCAGCCCCTATTATTGAGAGGATATGAAGCGACCAAATTTTGGTCACAAGACAGTCTATCCATGGCCGAGTTTCAGACGAAAAACAGTGCTTCAACTTAACTGTGGAATAAGTGTTAAACAGTCAGGCCGTGTGTAAAAACAATGACAGTGCCTGTTTCATACATACCATTCTACTCTTCAAGAACAGTGAACTTTGTGGTTAGGTTTTTATTACTCGTGGATGTTCGCCTGCAACCTATAATTGATGCTAATTGAAAGTTAAACAACTTGGACATATGATTGTGTAATATTGGGGGGTTGTGAAAAGTGAAAGTAAAAGACTGTGAAACGCAAATGTGCATCAGTCGGGTACATCATTTACACATAGACAGTACTGCACATCCACCCCCTATTTTTTCAGGCAGTACGTCGACACCGAGGACAACAAATGAAGAAACAAAGTAGGCGAACCACTACAATCCGTGCCCATGCCACTCCCACCACACACCTTGTTTTTCATCATTGATGCCACCTCCCTCTATACACACATCCCCCACATACATGGTCTGTCGCTGACTCTTCACCAACTTTATACTTACCAACAAGTACTTCACCTGATATACAAACAGATCAGGGGTATGGCCATGGGAACCAGGTTGTCTCGTTCCTATGCAAACGTTTTCATGTGTCACTTGGAAGTGGCTTTCTTGGGATCCATAAGTCTTCAGCCTCTGGTTTGGTTTAGGTCATTGATGACGTCTTTACCATATGGAGTCATGGTGAGGCTGACCTTCTAGAATTCCTGGAATCTCTAAATACCTTCTCCCAATTAAATTTCACATGGACATTTCTGAATCCCATGTTACTTTCCTTGGTGTTGATCTTCTCACCAAACGCCAGCTACACACTAGAGTCCACATTAAACCTACCAACAAACAACAATACTTACATGTCAAACGTTCTCTCCCATACAGCCTTGGCATCCGAGGCAAACGTTTTCGTTCAGATACAGATACTTTGCAGCAATACACCATCATTCTCACCTCAGCCTTCACTGGACATAATTATCCCACCAGCCTATTTAAAAAGCAGATTTCCCAGGCCATCACATCCATTCCTGGTTCTGCTGATCCCTCGACAAAACAGCTTTGGAGCACACCGTTGGTGACTTAACCTTATCCTGGTCTGGAATGTGTTAATCAGCTACTTCGACAGGGCCATGGTTTCGTAAAATCATGTCCTGAAATGAAATCCATTCTGTCAGAAATTTTGTCCACCACACTTAGAATAGCTTTCCGTCGCCCTCCAAATCCCCGCAATATTCTTGTCAGACCCTATGCTCCTTTTGCACCCATGTCCCTACACTATGGCTCCTACCACTGTGACCATCCCCACCGCAAAACTCGCCGTATGATCCCTCCTGCCACCACCTATAATAGCTCTGTAACTGGCAAACTATATAATATCAAAGGGAGAGTCACCTGCGAAACAGCACGTCATATACCAGCTATTGTGTAAACACTGTTCAGCCTTCTGCATCAGCATGACTACCACCGAATTATCGATTAGGATGAATGGACATAAGCAGAGGGTATATAGTGGCAACTCGCAATATCCTGTTGCAGAGCATGCTCTGAAATTTGTGACCTCAGCACCTGTTTCACTACACGTGCCATCTGGATTCTTCCCCCAGACACCAATTTCTCAGAGCTCTGCAGGTGGGAACTAGCACTACAACATGTCATTGGTTCTTTCCACCTACCTGGCCTTAATTTGCGTTAATTTCTTCCGGCTCAGCTTTTCTTCACTGAAACTATTCTTTGCTTCACTCTGTTTTAATTTCCTACATCTTTCATTGTCTTTCCTGCCTATTTATGACTACCCCCTCCCACTTCTGTTGCGGAGTCTTTCCTTCTCATCCCATAAGGTAAGTCTCCCCTGATCCAGAGATCTGGGTGACTTTCCCAAAATCTACCCCTTTCCCTAGACCTCTCCAGTCCATTCCTTCACTCTTCTTCCTTCCCCTTCAACCCTTCTCCCTGAAGAAGGAGCCACTGGTTCCAAAAGCTTGCCAATCATAAAAGTCTTTTATGTGTGTATTCTGCCACTGCTTGGCAAGAAGATTTTTTATCTATCCAAATTATTTTATCAGTTCCTTGATGTTAAGCTCTATGATCTAGTCTGTTATGAGTTGTGTCTATGGGCATATGTCAGTGTGAGACAATTGTGTAACTGGTCAAATAGGGTCTTTTTCGTACAAGAGGTGAGATCCTGTTTTGCAAAACATCGCACAACACTCATTTAGCGATTCAGGGTTTGAGCCTCATGGTAGCTACATGTAGTGTAATGAGGAAGATCCATAATTTGTTTTCGATGCAGCAGTGCTGCAAATTTGTCACAAACAATATGCACAAAATGGGTGTTTACTCTCTACAGGTAATTGTCCACTGAATGGGGCTCTTTGATATTGTGATGTTACGCATATGTAGGCAAGTAATTTTAGTACCTAGAAGTAGCATGAGAAGAGGTGAAATTGTCGTACAGCTGAGCGCTAGTGGATCCAGGGCGTGCCACAGCTCGTCCAGCTATGCGACCGGTACAGATGAGTCCAGGCACAGAGATCAGCTGCGTCACTGGAAGTGGGTAAATCCCAAAGCTGGGAATATGGACAACTGTAGCACACATGACCTTTGTGCAGGAGATGGACCAAAAATGTCAGCTCTTTGAGACTCGGCAATAACTCACAGTCAAGTATTAAACAAATCTGAATACAGCTGCAATCTCAAAAAGTTAGATGCATTAAATGCCACAACAATATCTTGAATATTTTTAAAACTAAAGAAGTTAATATTTTAAAGTGAACAACATTTTCACAAAGAACCTCTGAATTAACAACTTTTAAATGCTTCATGCAATTTCAACATATAATATTCCAGATGACAGGATTGCACTATAGCTATTATGCCTGAAAGCTATGTATCTGTATCTATTTTATTTCTTGATTTATTACTTTTTTAAATGTCTTTTCATTATGTAAATGTTTGTCAGAACATCATATCCTCCACAATTACACAGCAAATAAATACAAGAATACCTCATATTTTGTCATACTTGGGTATTTATTTAATGAGAACAGTTTACTTATTTTGCCAGTAACTTTATTTAAATATTAATCACAATTGATAATACAAAATCTGAATAGTTTAAGAAGTGGTTGATCGCATCTTTGTAAAAGAGTGCCAATAGATGCTTGTGATGAGCAGGCCTAAATAAACAAAATTTAATTGTAGCCTGTTGTCATTTGAGATTAGCCCACTTGCACAAGAATACTGGCATATTTACTTAAGGACAACCTTATTTATATTTATTGTGAATGGTCCTAGTGTGACCAAATATTTATAACATTTCTTTATTTAATTGCAATATATTGGCTTAGTCAGGGAGTGCTCAAGTTGAGCCAGATGATGTCTGTAGAACTTAAGAACGATGTATTTTTGGTAGAGATTGCCTTCAGCCAATGGAAAAGCAGACAGGAGCGGAGTCATGTGGAGAGGGACACTTTCTTAAGTGAACAGCTCAAGGGAGCTATTCTGGGCACTTTTCTGTGAGTGCTGGAAGAAGGGAGACCTACCTGTGAAAATGTGTGTTATTCAGGCATGTCGGTGATAGACTGAGTGAGGTGGCACAGCAGTTAGCACACTGGGCTCACATTTGAGAGTACGAAATTTCAACATCCGGCCAACTAACTCATGCAAGGTCTGAATGTGCTCCAGTGTAACACACTAACTTTTTCCGTTTGTATTACTGAGCCAAGGATAGACAGCACATGAGTTACTATTCTTTGTATCACATGTGCTCATTTGTGAATTATCATGTTCACCTCGGAACTGTTTTGAGCTGGCGAATATTTTGTGTATTGTGATCATGAAACAGACTTGGTTTTCACGTATCTTTGGTGACTTTTCATTTTGGATATTTTGCTAACATTCACATAACGCTCTCAACGTAACTTTACTCCTGTCTGTATTTTAACTGAACATCATAGGACCACATCCTGTTTATTTGAGATGACCTTTTTCAGTAAACATTATTCTAGATAATTCTGTCATCTACGTCAATTACAGACATCATAACTGTTATTAAATTATTCATTTAACTTTTATTTCGTATTTCTGTGTATTTTGTTAACTCGCAATTCCAGCCAATTCATGAACTATTTGACTATAGGATCATAGCTACGGGTTATTATTTGCACTGAATTAGCTGCAGGGCATGAAAGCAGACATGCATAACTCGACCCTATGATGATATCAAGCTATTCTTTTCAAACAGAGCCATGCATAGCTCAAGTATCTAAAGCACGACCAACTGCGGATAAAGACACAGCTGCGTTGCTTGTATAGGATGCTGTTTGCAAGAGCAACAACTACCTACTGGTAACCCTTAGGTACCATCGCAACATTTGTTTTGAATTCTGCCATGTAGTTCAGATGGCGGAATTGTCGGGGCCATGAGTCTTTCGACAGGCTGCATGTAGAGTCTGACAAAGGCTGATGGTCTGTGTTAATGATGAGTGGTGAGTCCTCAACATCATCTTTAAAGATGTGTCATGTTGACACTTATTGATAATCCCATCAAAGGGCAATGACCTCTCTTCAGGCTGGGAAGCACCAGAGGTTATCTGGTGCAGTGGTCAGGTGTGAGTGGGAGTGCTTGTTGACGAAGTGAGGCAAGCCAGAAGCATGGTGGGCCGAGAGAATTGGCTGGAAACAAGTGTTGTACTTGGTGCCCTGCTCAAGCAGTTTTGTTGCAGAAGTATCAGATCTTGATCAGAAAACATGATGACTGTACTTGTGGCGATGTAAGCATTATGAAGCTGATCTTTGAATTGAGGTATGATTGTTCTGTACATTTGCTGAGAGTTTACTGAAGAAGTGTCTTGGAACTGTTCACCACTGTTTCCATGGTCTGTTGTCTACATAGTTCCGCGTAGTCAGCCTGTACACAACTTTCCCACTAGAGCGCGCCCCGCTAAGCACAACAGTCCAGGCGCAGTGCTCCTCCGTCTCCGCACTACGAGATGGCGCTGTCTTAGAGATGGATCAAATTCTGCTTCTGCCGATCCGCGTATTAATATGTCACGCAGCCAATGAGATTGCTGCTAATGTAGAACCTTTTCTCCTCGCGGATCACACTTGTGCAGTGATACCTGAACGCGTGAGTTATTATAACAAGTGTACAGACCTCCGATTAATCAGTGTGCATTTCTCTGTACCAGTCTATAGTCAAGTTTCAGTCTGCGCCTAATAAGAATATGATATTCCTGTACATAGCCATGAAGATAAATGTATAGACACTTTGTCAAGCATCAGAGATATGTGAGAATAAGATTAATGTACCAAGACCAAAGGAACTTCAGATTGCCAATTGTAAACAACATCCAGAATCAAGTTACATAATGTCTATGTTTTTTATTATTTTAATAAATGTGTGTGAAAATTAATCAAGTTCTGTTTAAAGATGGTCACCGTTAATCTGCTACTCTAAGCGTGCAAGTGGCATTTCTATCGTCTGACCTAACAGGTCAAGATAAACACGACACGATAAGACCACGAGACATATTGCCTACTTTGTTAGAGTGACAAGTCAAATAATCTGATAGAGTGTGTACCGAAGGTCTTACAGTACGCACACCACAGTCTCTGTCTTGTGAAATACAGAGTGCTATTTGTGGTTTGGAGACATGTGCTGAATTTAGTAGTGGTCACTTCTTTGCAATGTGTCAATAATATTTTAAAGGAAAACTAAAAGCATCCTCATAAGGCGCCAGAGTAATAGATTGGCGTTTCTCTAACAATTTTTATAGTAGTCTGACACTACTGTCTTCAATATGGGTGCTTGCGTATTTTTGGTTAAATTGATGGAATGTTGTTGTTTCCCGTGTGTAACATATGCCTGTCGCAGTTTAATGAAACCAGTACCTAAGTCCTATGCACAATAGGGCACAGTCTGTGTCAATTAACTCCATGTAATGTTGCTTCTGTAAAAGGGAAACATGCCATATACACATTCTACACTGCTGAATTAGTGGACAGTATAGTGGCAGTGGTTGAGGGATGCTGCAATATAAGGGGAGCATTATTTTGTATTCATTTTAGATTTCTGTATGCTGGTAAATGGTGCTTGAAAAGGTATTCATGTACTGGGTTCTAACGTGGATTGAAAGACTATTGGGTTCCATCATTATGGTTTGTTCACTAAAGAGGATAAATCAAGGTGAATTTATTATGATTTTGTAAAAGTAACAATTTGGGATTTTGGATTTGTTGTTTTTAAAGGTTCTTGTCTTAATAGCATCCTACCGATTCTTTATATTATGTAAGTCAAAGGTTGGAAACTGTTTTTGATAATATTTTGCTGCAGCAATTTAATATTTATTAGCTTTATCCCGATTGTCATTCTTATATTAACTTGCAGTGCATACATTGTAATAATTATGTATTTATACTTTGGGTCAGTATTGTGTAATTTGATCAATAAATTTCATCTTGTATTGTATAGTCAATCAATTGACTCATGAGTAATTATTTTTGGCTCAACTTCCTGCTTCCATTACAACCAGCATACAGCCTCATATGCCACCAACAGTTCTCTATCATAGACTGACCACTTGCTTTGACAGTCTATTAGTTTTTGAGAAAATAAACTTAAGAGTGTGGCCACTACTTCCTGCTATGATGATAACATCTCTCATGTCTGATGTTATTGTCAATTGTGCATGTTAGTGGGTGTGCTAACATCGTAGTATGTGTGAGACAGTCCTTCATTTTGTCAAAAGCATGTTGCATTTGTCGAGTGCACTCAATCTTGCATTTTCTAGTTGTGTTCTTTCCTGCTAGGATTTCAGTCTGTGGTGTCAGAATGGCAGCTGTGTTAGGGCATGTCAGTGATAGACATTAATCATACTGAGAAAACAGTGTAATTCATGAAAGTCCAGAGGCTGAAGTAGTTGTGTAATGAACTCTGCTCATTGTGCTGTAGCTCTAGTGCCAGCATTACTGAGCAAGAGGATGAGGAAGATTATTTCAGCTTGACAGAGCTAGCACTTATCTTTGAAAATGACACTGGAGTCCTTCAGAATATTGGGAACTTGGTCTCTAGGTGTACTTTGTGTTAGTCCCATGAAGCAGAGAAAATTGGAATGTCATCCAAATATGATAGCAGAATGGAAATTTGAACAGAATGTTGTGTCGATTCCCTAAGGTCTCGACACAATGAGTGGCTAGGTGCACGCGAAACTAACGCAGACGGGCGTAAATTCTGAAACAGGAGACTGGATGAAAACTATAAAGAAAAGAAGAGAGATTTTAATATACTTAACTTTAATGTAGTCTTGTTCTTGTTGAAATACATCTCTTGCATAGTAGTAAGCGATTAGCAATGATACACATGGCGCCTTGCTAGGTAGTAGCGATGGACTAGCTGAAGGCTATTTAATCTGTCTCTCGGCAAAATGAGAGGAAGACGTGATACGTCTTGTCGCACGCTATGTCGTCCGTACAACTGGGGCGAGGTCAAGTCCGTGTCTTGTGACCTGCCATGTGGTGGCGCTAGGTTTGCGATTACATAGTGGCGACACGCGGGTCCGACATGTACTACAGGACCGCGGCCGATTTAAGTTACCACCTAGCAAGTGTGGTGTCTAGCGGTGACACCACATTCCTCCCCCGCAAATCGGCGAACGGTCGTGAGATAAGGCTTCCGCCCGCCGTGGGGAGGACCCCATGTTGACGTAGGCGATGAGGTGGGGAGCCTAACAACAGGCGAGGCTGTGCCACCCGCACCCGGCCATTCGGTCCGAGGGGAGCTAGGAAACGCCTGCAAACCTAGTCCAGGGTGCACGTCAACATGAGGTGTATGCGCACGTAATGATAAAGGGTCGACCTCCATGTGGTCGGAGCACCCGACGGGCGAAGACGACATCTGGTCCGGAGCGGGCAAGAGGTCCATGGCGGAGGACGGCTGGTCACGGGAAGCAAGCGGCGGCGCGTGACCCAGGGAGGCGCGAGGCGGCTGCAGCGAAGCGTCCGCTGCTGGCGGCGCCGGCGGCGGCTGCGGCGGCGCGACGCCATGAGGCAAAATGGAAGGCATCGTCGGTAACACCTGGGGATGAGGCGAGCCAGTAGATGGGTCCCCAAGGCGCTGACCTGACGGCTCCGTCGCTGAAAGCAGACGGGGAGCGGCAGAACCCAGGCGACGACAGAGGCGCAGCTGATTGAGATGCCGACGCACCTCACCAGAGGCCCCCAAAACCAAATACATCGCGCGGCCGAGGCAGCGAAGAATGCGCCCTGCGAGCCAACGCTGTGAACCGCGATAGTTGCGATAATAGACAACGTCGCCAGGAGCAAAAGCAGGAGTCTGCCGCTGCACAGGAACCTGATGTGGCGGATGCAGCAAAGACATCAGAGTTCGATGAGATCGACCATGGAGCAATTCAGCCGGCGAGCGACCATCGCGGGGCTGAGAGCGATACGAAGACAAAAAGAGCAACAAAGCGTCCTCCCGAGAATGCGACTCTTTCAATTTCAACATCTGGGACTTGAAAGTCCGGACCAATCGTTCAGCGGCACCGTTTGACTGAGGCGAAAACGGCGCGGATGTCAGATGTTGAATACCATTGGCCTTGCAGAACGACTGAAATTCTGCGGACATGAATTGTGGGCCATTGTCGGAAACAATAGTCTGCGGAAGACCTTCAATGCAAAAGATAGCAGACAAGGCTTGGATGGTGGCAGAAGACGTCGTGGAAGACATCCGGACAACAAAAGGAAAATTACTGAAAGCATCGACCACAACCAACCATCGAGCATTCCAGAACGGACCAGCAAAATCTATGTGCAAGCGTTGCCAAGGGGAAGTGGCTTTCGGCCATGCAAAGAATTTCCGCGGCGGTGCGGATTGTTGTTCGGCACACGCCACGCAAGAGGAGCACATATTCGTAATCGCAGCATCGATTCCGAACCAAGTACAGTGCTGCCGAGCAAGTTGTTTCGTTCGCACTATACCCCAATGGCCTTGGTGAAGAAGCTTTAAGACAGAGGACTGTAACGAACGTGGGACCACGACTCGGGATTGATCATTATCGGAACGCAACAACAAAACACCACGTCGTACAAAAAGTCTCTCCTTGTGAGCAAAAAAACGGCGAACCAAAGGATCTTCGATCCGTGACTTGGACAAGGGCCATTGCGTAGCAACAAAACGCAAAACGGAAGCAAGGACAGGGTCAGCAGCTGTGGCAGTAGCTACACGACGAAAATCAATCGGAAACGATGCGACCACGTCATCGGCTTCCGAATCAATGAACATGCAAGCAAGTTCGGAAGAATCGAATGCGTTATCCTCAGCAACAGGCAAACGGGACAACGCATCAGCGTTTCCGTGCTTAGCAGTGGACCGATACAAAATATCGTAGCGGTACTGCGAGAGAAAAAGTGACCAGCGAATGAATTTCTGCGCTGTACGTGGAGGTACAGGCTTGTTCGGATGAAAAAGCGATGTCAAAGGTTTGTGGTCCGTGATGAGTGTAAAGTGACGACCATACAAGAAATCGTGAAACTTTGTTACACCAAACACAAGAGCCAAAGCTTCCTTCTCTATTTGGGAATAATTTCTTTGCGCAGATGAGAGCAATTTTGACGCAAAGGCAATAGGGCGATCATGCGAACCATCTTTGTGCGCAAGCACAGCACCGATCCCGAAATCCGATGCATCGACCATCAACAAAAGGGGTTTTCGGGGATCGAATGGCGTAAGGCAAGTATTTGAAAGTAACGCCGATTTCAACTGGCGAAAGGCGCGTTCGCATTCCGTCGTCCAGACGAACGGAACACCTTTACGGCGTAAGCGATGAAGCGGAGCTGAAATGGAAGAAGCATTGCGCACAAACCGATGATAATAATTTACCTTACCCGGCACACTCTGTAGCTGTTTTAAGTTCTGCGGTGACGGCAAGTCCTGAATGGCACGAAGGTGCTCTGGACTCGGATGTATACCTTGGGCATTTATGACATGCCCCAGGTACGGTAAGTCACGAGCAAAAAACACACATTTGTCCTTCCTCAAGCGAAGACCATTCTGACGCAAGACCTGAAATAAGGTTCGGAGATTCTGCAAATGTTCGGCTTCTGTCTTTCCTGAGATCACAATATCGTCCAGATAGTTCGCAGCAGTAGGGACCGACGCACAAATAGTCTGTAAATATTGCTGAAATAAAGCAGGGGCGGATGCACACCCGAATGGCAGTCTTTTGAAGCGATACAAGCCAAGATGCGTGTTAACCACTAAGACGCGCTGGGATTCTTCGTCCACAGGTAGTTGCAAGTACGCATCTGCTAGGTCCAATTTTGAAAAATATTTTCCCGGGCACAGTTTGTCAAAAAGATCTTCCGGGCGGGGCAAAGGAAAAGTAGCAGTCACAAGTTGTGGATTCACAGTTGCCCTGAAGTCCACGCAAAGTCTCAATTTTCCGGAAGGTTTGGGCAAAATTACTAAGGGCGAGGCCCAGAGAGAAGCCTGCACTCGTTCAATGACACCTTGAGATTCTAATTCGGCTAATGTTCGTGCGACCTCATCACGCAATGCGTGGGGAACATTGCGCGCTCTGAAAAATTTCGGTTGCGCGTTGTCTTTCAGTTCCAAATGCGCTTCATAGTTCTTAGCGCAACCAAGGCCCGGAGCAAAAATGTCTGCAAATTCTTCACAAAGACTAGAAACGCTGGCGGAAGGCACAGTCGGATTCACAGATAGGACCTGATTTACAATAGACAAATTAAACAATTGAAACAAATCTAAGCCAAACAAGTTCACTGCACTAGAGGAACGAAGAACATAAAATGACACAAGTTTTGTCTGTCCCTTGTATGTTGCAATAAGGCTGCACTGTCCTAACACAGGTATATGCTGTCCTGAGTAACTAGTTAACGTAACATTTGCGGCACGCAATGGCGGGGCGCCCAGTTGTTTGTACGTGTCGTGATTGAGCAAGGAAACTGCAGCTCCGGTATCGAGCTGGAATGGGATCACTTTTCCTGCAAAGTCTAAGTCCACAAAAAGTTTATTGTCTTGTTGACGACAAGAGCGACTGTCTCGTGCAATTTGAACGGAGACAGGTACAGAAGCACTTGCGACTTTACGGGATTTCCGGCGACGTCGACGCACACTTTGGGTGGGACGAACACAGTCACTGTTAGCTAAAGTGTCACTGGACGGGTGGGCATGAACTACATGAATGTCCATGGGCGAAGGTCCACGAGCCTGATTGTCCTGGGTTCGATTCCGGCGCGAAGCAAAAGGCCTGGAATTTGTGTGATTGTCTGATCTTAACTTTTTCCGGCAAACACTTTGTACATGTCCTTTCTTGTGACAGTAAAAGCAAATAGCTTGGCGTGACGGGCAATTTTCACGCGAATGTCTAGTTGCACACCGCGGGCAAGATTTCACTGCATTTGCGTGCTTACGCGGCGCACGTGGTTGCAAGCTAGGCGGCCGCAGCGAAGTCGGGCGCGAGGGCCGCTGAGCGTCCCGTGCAGCGGGCCCGGCGGGCCGATTAACGTGACACACTGCTGGCGAAGTTTCAAATGATTCCTGAGCAAAGTCAAGTGTGTCTTGCCTGTCCAATATGTCTATCACTTGTTGCAGGGAGGGATTAACGAGCTTCAAAATCTGTTCCCTTATGCGAACATCAGAAACGTTCTGTGCAATTGCATCACGCACCATAGTATCTGAATATGGGAGGCCACATTCACAGGCAAACGCGCAGTCTCTAGTAAGGCCTTGCAAAGTTGCAACCCACTCCCTATTAGTCTGACCGGCGGTACGTTTTGTACGAAAAAACGTATACCGTTTGGCAACTACATTTACTGTTTCTTTGAAATAGGCATCCAAAGCAGACAAAATTTCTTCGTAGGACAGAGTTGCTACGTCTCGTCGGGGAAACAATTTCACTATCACACGGTAGGTAGACACACCGACACAAGAAAGCAAAAACGGCTGCCGCTCTTTACCTTGAATTCCATAAGCAGTGAGGTGGAAGTTGAACTGATCGGCCCACTCAGTCCAGCTTTCGGTTGTGGCCTCAAAGGGCCTAAATGGCGGTGCGACAGCGTTGTGTGGCTGCGGTAGCGAAGAAGCGGCTGCCGCCGCATCGGTTTGCAGCGCACGTTGACCCTGGACGAGCTGTCCAAGGGCTTCCAATAACGCCTGCGTCTGCTGATTCTGCAAGCGAAAAAATTCGGACAGTACATCTGGAGAATGCGGCGAAGCCATGACACAAACAAATTAGAGCAAGTATAACACAAAGACTGCAACGTGGGCGCGGCACCACTCCTCGGCGCCAAAATATTGTTGTGTCGATTCCCTAAGGTCTCGACACAATGAGTGGCTAGGTGCACGCGAAACTAACGCAGACGGGCGTAAATTCTGAAACAGGAGACTGGATGAAAACTATAAAGAAAAGAAGAGAGATTTTAATATACTTAACTTTAATGTAGTCTTGTTCTTGTTGAAATACATCTCTTGCATAGTAGTAAGCGATTAGCAATGATACACATGGCGCCTTGCTAGGTAGTAGCGATGGACTAGCTGAAGGCTATTTAATCTGTCTCTCGGCAAAATGAGAGGAAGACGTGATACGTCTTGTCGCACGCTATGTCGTCCGTACAACTGGGGCGAGGTCAAGTCCGTGTCTTGTGACCTGCCATGTGGTGGCGCTAGGTTTGCGATTACATAGTGGCGACACGCGGGTCCGACATGTACTACAGGACCGCGGCCGATTTAAGTTACCACCTAGCAAGTGTGGTGTCTAGCGGTGACACCACACAGAATATTGTATATGCATTGTTGCCATGTCTAGGCTGTTTTTCCAAGGCCGTGCAGCATGTACAGAAAATCATATACTCCATAGCACGTGATAACGGCTGTCTTTTGAATGTCCTTTTGACTCATTGGGATCTGGAATATGACTTTTTTCAAACCAACATGCTACATATTGAGGAACCTGCTAAACTGTGGATGACATCTTGTGTGCCTGGTATCAGATAACTGGGATCATTGGGAGTTCAAGGACCTGTAGTCACTGCATAGCCAATCTGTATTGTGTTTCTTGGTTGCCAGTTTGATAGATGAAGTGCACAGGTTATCGGAAGGTGTCACAATTCTGACTTGTAATTGTTTGTAAACATTTCCTTTGGGCAAGCGAAGTTTGTCTGGTGCTAGTCTCTGCACCCTACATCGGACTGGGGGGCCCAGGGTGGTGGTAATTATACAGACAATACCGTTTCATGTACCACTCTGAATAAATTATATTCGTGAATGCACGATTGGCAACACACTCAGTCGATGCAGAAGGAGCGTGAGCAGGATGCGCCATACTAACTTGGATTGCATGTGTTGCATACAGCCATCATAGGTGTCCCTACCAGATGATGCTCTGTGTGTGTTGTCACACTGAAGTCAGTGGAAAAAGAGAGTTGATGTTGCTCTGTCGCAATGATAATCAAGGGTGATATATAATAGCAAGGTCAACCATAACATCATGAAGTTTTTGTCATGAGGTACCGTTTTCCTCTCATAGGTGTAATGTCTCTAATCTTGTGTTGAGGTAATGTTTATTAAGCCATTGTAGTTCCAACACTAATTTCATACAGTCTTTCAGTTATCATTGGCTTTGTTCCATTATGTTCAATGCTTTTTGGAAGGAGTTTGTGGAGGACTACTGTGCCGGCCGGAGTGGCCGTGTGGTTCTAGGCTCTACAGTCTGGAACCGAGCGACCGCTACGGTCGCAGGTTCGAATCCTGCCTCGGGCATGGATGTGTGTGATGTCCTTAGGTTAGTTAGGTTTAATTAGTTCTAAGTTCTAGGCAACCAATGACCTCAGAAGTTAAGTTGCATAGTGCACAGAGCTATTTTGAGGACTACTGTGGCAGCGGAGGCAGAGAGCTGAAGTTGCAGTGTGATGTCTGTTAAATCTGGAGACAGACGAAAGTGGCGGAGGAATTCAGCCACAAGCACCAGTTCCTTGAAGTCTGGAATAATGAGGAAGTTCCATGGAAATGTCTCTCGAAGCTGAGAGGTCAGCGGTGTGGATTTTACCCAAGCGAGGATAAAGCCAATGACTAATAGTGGCACAGATGCAAATAACATTGAGCTTATTATTGAGAGCAGTACAACCTGATACACATCCATACAGACATCAAGCTCAAAGCACAATCCTCTCCTCTCAATATGTTCCAGTTGCAGCTGCTGCCACACTGGTCAGAGTGTCTTATTTCCTCGTCTGGAGCTATTGAAGGTGACATCCCCACAAATTCAGTAACATGTTGCAGTAACAAACTTAATAAAAATAACAGTGTGTCTGAGAGTGTAAATTCCAATATACAGGGTGTCCCAGCTATCTTGTCCACCCAAAATATCTCTGGAACAATAACAGCTATTGGAAAACGACTTTCACCGGTATCAATGTAGCGCTGGGGCCCATGAATGTACATATTTGGAAACATTCTAAAACGAAAGCATATGTGTTTTTTAACACAAACTTATGTTTTTTTAAATGGACCTCCTATATTTTTTCTTCAGCAATCCATAGCATGACACTGCACATACACAATGGCGTTGATTGCATCGCAATATTCCCATTACGTCCCGAGATATTGAGACGCGAAGTTGACGCTTGAAACACCCGACATGCGCTGCTAGCGCATGTCCTGAGGCTCAGGCGTGAACCCCATGCTGCCCGTAATCGCGATGTGATTGACAAGTAAGCGTCCCTCTTGATAAGTATGGAGGTGTGATTACGCATGTCAATCACATCGCCTACTTCAAAATCAGATTTCCTGGACCATCGCATCCAATCCTGGTACTGCTGATTCCTCCAAAAAGCAACTTAGGAGTACACCTCTTGTCAATCAGTATGATCTTGAATGTATTAATCACCTACTTCAACAAGGCTATGACTTCTAAAATCATGTGCTGAAATGAGTTCCATTTTGCTTAACATTTTGCTCCCTACACCTGAAATAGGTTTTGTCATCCCTCAATCTCTGCAGTATCCCAGCCAGACCTATGCACCAGCCGCACCCATTTCCCTACACCACAGCTTCAACCTGTGACTGTCCCCACTGGAAGACCTGCCGTATGCACTCTCCAAGCACCACCTATACTGATTCTGTAACTGGCAAAACACAAACATGCGATATTAAAATGAGGAGGTGAGAGGACAAGCGGTACAAGTGACATGAAAATTAGTTTTGAGATAATCAAGTTTAAAGTTAAATTTGAATAGTTAATTCTAGGACATAAATATAGAAAACATTATTGCTTATCACTTGAAGATATAGTTTTATGTTTATCTCCCTCATATTCCTACAGCAAAAATATTAGTCATTTAAAAATTGTCATTGATAATATGATGACACATGTCACTTGTACCCTTCACTTCCAAGTGAGAGTTAGAAAGGTATGATCTCAAAGAAATATTAAAAGAATTTTCAAATTATTTAGTATATTATGAATCATAATACATAATGCACATCAAATAAAGTAATAATTAATGTTGAAAAATCTAGAAAACAGTTTCTTTGCAAATTATAGAAAAACTGAAAATGCCTAATCTTTCCTTTTGATTTAAAAAAATTAAGGAAAGTAATGGAAACAACTATAATAATTTTATTATATTTTTGCATTCTTAATCTGAATCACTGTCAAAAATATTGTCATTTTCACCTTTCGAGTTATCACTCTCTGTTATCGACTGTTCTTGATGGTGTGCTACACATGCTGCTGACAAGGGCCGACACTTATTCGTTTCTCTTGTGGTTTCCCTCTGCAGGATTAATCGGTTTCTTTCCTCTTGTGGATGGACTGCAGAAATGAGTTCTGCATAAAAACTGTGATGCACAGGAGGCACAAATGGTAGAAGGTTCAGTAAGTCTTTGTACTTTTATTCCTCAATTGGTGTAGAATTCAAAATCTTCATTGAAGGTACATTTGTAAAACATTGTCCATGGTTCATCTTTTATGAAGTGCAACCACTGCATTATTTGGATTCCCTTTACAGATTTTAGAAAAAATGGTTCAACCACGTCTAGTGCGACAAAATCCTTGTCACCCATTTTCACTACCTCAAAACGTCTTGACGCCTTGGTGATACATCAATCCAGTCTTGAGGAACGTTAATAACCCTTTGTGAAATTTTTCTACTGCGCTCAATAATTCCGAAGTTTCTGTCACAATCATTAAATGAATGGCAAGAAAGTAGAAACTTATGGTCAACGGTCTGAATGTGAATGTTGTTGACTATATAGAGCCAAAATTTCACTATGTGTTGACTTTTGTTTTGTCCTTCTGCATTGTCACTAAATGCAGTGTGATGTGTAATGGTTGGTCGCAAACTGTTAATAAATTTCAGTAGACAAGCCATTATCTCTTGAAATCCTCATGAAGATTGACCCTCGTGCCACATAAACATTAAGGCTTTTCCTGTACCCACATCATGTACACACAAATTATAAGTCCACAACTGTCGAGAGTAATAAGCTTGTGAACATGTCAGAACTAGTGTTGGGAGCATTTTCTCTAAGTCAAAACATACAGCCACATGCCGAGCTTCTTTAGTAACCAGACTTTTTGCATCCACCACTTTTTCCGAGCACTTTCTGCTTTCCGTAGATGGAGTTCCTTTTCAACAAGAGCACCATGTTTTTCGTCAAGCAATCCATGATCAATGGTATTTTGCAGCTTGTCACACGTATCACATGGGTCTGTGTATGGCCAGTGGAAGCTAAGATTAAAGCATGCATTAAAAAAATGGCGTAAAAGCTTTCCCGTACTGGCTCTGTTTACTTTTCTTCACAAAACTCCTTATGAAGCTGATACATTTTCATGAGGTTGAGGTTTCGTGCCAGATACTTCTTATTAGGTGCTTTTTGGCGTGAATAGTGGCTACTGTACTTTGGTAAACTTTTGATGCGTTCCTTTATAAGACCTACTTTAGCTTCATCAATCTTATTTCCAGGTGTTTTATGGCTTCGCTTGTCCTTAGGTGAAATATTTGTAGTTGAAGTGGTTTTCTTTTGTACCACGTTTGTTACTCTCTTGTTAGACACATCTAGGTCCTCAAAAAGAACTCTTTGCTAACTCTTTTGCCCTGGACAGAATATTGGCAACTAATAGATTTTCTTTTTGTAGCAGTCCTTTCCTTCTATTTGGCTCACTGACAGTAACAGAAGAGTATAAGAAGGAGGTCTGCAAGTCCCAGTTACCAAGATTCCAATATTCATTAAATACTTCCTGTCTTGTTTGTTGACTAATGTTTTTATTGCACTTGAATCAGCAGTTCTTTTATTTGATTTATTGAGCACCCATTTTATCATGTACAATGATATGGGATTTGTCATGTGTTACACACAGAAAAAATATGAATAACAACATATTATGTAAAAAATACCAGTGAACAAATCTGAATTGAATATATAGGCAAAAACAATTATAGCTTACATGTTATAAATTTGTAGCAATATAGGACACAAATAAGGTACATATATTCTGTGTATAATGGACAGCAACAAGAAACAATGATTATAACACTCTATATTGACAAATTAATTAATTTTTGTGTGTACATAAAAGAGTCTACCCCACGACACAAGTTTCTATATGAGTGAATTATAAGATACGTGAAGGCATGCTAACTTTCTGAAGAATTCATGTATTCACTAACACTGTAAAAACTATTAGTAACTAACATTCTTTTGAGTTCACTTTTAAAACTGCTCAGCTTCTGAATCATTTTAATTTTTAGGGGAAGAGCACTATAGAGAATTTTTGGGTAGTATATTGCACTCTTGTTGTACTGGGCTTTCTTATGCACTTCTCTGTGAAAGTCATTACTCTGTCTTGTATAGTCATGGAACTCACTGTTTAAAGAAGAAAACTGGGGGGTGAGACTTCAGAAAGCATATACTTTCATAGATGTAAATGGATGGAAGAGTCATGATTTTATATTCCTTGAAAAATTCCCTACATGGATCTCTAGGTGCAGCTCCTTTTACGATCCTTATCGCTCGTTTTTGAATAATAAAAGAGCGTTTTGCCTGACTTGAATTGCCCCAAAATATGACACCATATCGGAAAAGACCATGCATAAATGCATAATATGCACACAATACTGTTTGATCACTGCATCAATTTTTGAGCATTCTAAATACATAGCAACATTTACTAAATTTTTTATTGAGCACATCTATATGCTTGTCCCACTTTAGATGGTCATCTAACCAAATTCCTAAGAATTTTGTATTTGGTGTTTGTAGTATAGTCTGTTGGCGTAGATTCACAGTTATATTGGGCTTCACATTATTTGACACATGTCTGTAATTCATCCATAATGTTTTTTTCTCATTCACAAATAAACTGTTGTCCCAGAACCATTTACTTGCTTCAGTTGTTGTTGTTTCAATTTTCCTGCTAAGGTCAGTCTCATTCTGGGCTTTAATAAAGAGACTTGTATCATCAGCAAAAAGTACACAATCAACTTGTGTTAAATAGTTCGTCAAGTCATTTATAAAGATCAAGAACAACAGGGGTCTCAACACCGAACCTTGGGGCACCCCATAACTAACTTCCTTATAACCAGAAAAGTATGACTTTCCATCATGAACTATTTCTACTTTCTGGCATCTGCCAGATAAGTATGACTTAAACCATGCATGAGCAGTACCACGGACTCCATAGCAACTACGTTTTTCGAGCAGTAGTTTATGATCAATAACATCAAAGGCCTTTGATAAATCTAAAAAGACCCCACAGTTTAATTCATTATTATCAATGGAATTTAGGCCAAGTTTTAGAAGTTGTATATAGCTGTTTCAGTTGATATATTCTTTTGAAAACCATTTTGTTCATTGACCAATCTTCCACTTTTTTTTAGGAAAGTAGAGAGTCTTCCATACATTACTCTTTCTATAATTTTTGAAAAACAAGATAACATTGATAAAGGCCTGTAGTTTTTTACATCATAACGATCCCCATTTTTGTATAATGGTTTTCTAACTGATTGTTTCAGCTTTTTAGGGAAAGTGCCAGTACAGAAAGATGCATTAATTATATCTACAAGAAGAGGAGTAATATATCTGCTGTGTTTAATGATTTTGTCTGGAATACCATTGGTGCAGTTGTGATTGTACACTCTTACCTTTCTTTCTTTGTGCAACTTTCCTTTGCGATCCACATATTCTTTGCCTTCCTTACATTCTGTAGATGCTACCACTCTTTTCCATAAATGAGTCCTTTGTGTTTTTTTCTCCCCACATGCTTTACTCTCTTAGAAGATTTGTGCCCTCCACTGTTTACCTCACTTTCATCAGACCCCTCAGTTTCGTCTGAAATGAAGAAGCATAGAGAAGTATGTTAACCTGGTTAGTTTTACTTTTTCAGGTAATGAAATTTGTTTTGATTTCTCATTATTTGTTAATTAATGGTAAATACACAGCTTATAAAAGTTTTCTGGGCAGCAAGGCGAAAATGTGAACAAGGTGTAACCTCACCACAAAATAAAATAAATAATATGAATAATATTCTCATTTAGTGTAACCTCAAAACAGAAAAATTCCTAAACCTCTCAACAGTAAAAAATTATAATTATGTCGTTCACACTCATTGTAATGTTCCAACAAAAAATAAATTCAGTAACCTGGTAATAATACAATGTAACTAACCTCTCAATTAAATTAGTGCTCACTTATAACTTTTCAATAATTGACTGTGAATTTACCCTGTAAAATTTTGGACGTCGCAGTGCTGCGTCATGGCCCTGAAAGATCATTCTGAATAAAAAAGAGAAAAATTCTTACCTCAATGAAGTCGCCGGATAACGCATATATATCTGCTCTTACAATAAATTTTTCTGGTACAGAGCTGTGCAATGCTGGCCGATAGATTTGCCATTTATGAAAGGGAAACAACTGATTTTTCTTTTGCAATAATCGGGATGATCATGGATTGGAGAAATTAGTAAATTCTTTAAATTGAAATGAATGGTTGTTAAAAATTACTTTATATGAGAAAGATTATTATTAGGACATTTTTAAAACATTTACATGGGACTTGAGATAACATTACTACATATGCACAAAGCTGCTTTTTACCTTATACAATAATCCTCAGGCTCCGACATCGCTGCACCACGACCGGGCCACCCAACACGATACACCAGAGCAGACCAGAGCAGACTGCTCGCTAGCAACAACTTACTGCTACAGCTACACAGTTCCTACTGCAGTCAACACTGCTGTCTGCTCAGAGATTCTCTTATACCTTGCATATTGCAGGCAGCGCATGAGCAATACATCGAAATTACATCTGCTCGGACCTCTTACATAACCCTCCACTGGGGGGGGGGGGGGGCAAAAATTTGGCAGCGATGGTGAGTCAATTGGACTTGCCATGAGCAACAAATTTTTCTATAATATACTTAATTAA
The DNA here is from genome assembly GCF_023898315.1 of Schistocerca nitens. Taxonomy (NCBI): domain Eukaryota; kingdom Metazoa; phylum Arthropoda; class Insecta; order Orthoptera; family Acrididae; genus Schistocerca; species Schistocerca nitens. The sequence goes on along the minus strand of NC_064620.1, from coordinate 139,512,359 downwards.
CTAATCTACTTAATTAACTAAGTCTACAGTCAGAGAGTATATATATATATATATATATATATATATATATATATATATATATATAAGTGCAGAACATTAAATGAAACAGAGTGCACATGCACTGAGTACAGAACATATCAAGAAATGACAAAATGTAACGCAATGAGTACAAAACAAATTAACAAATGACACAAAGTGCACACGCACTGCATATATTTTTTACCATTTTACAAGAACTTATAAAGGAATGGGAAGGATTGTATCGTGGTTGTAGCACAGTAGGTTGCACGTAGCTGCACTGAAAGTCCATATCTTTTTACAACACCAAGTGAGACAATCTGAAGTTTTCTTCCCTGAAGTATTAATCAGTGTAGCCAAGACACTGAAATGTTTTATTACTATTCAATGTTATCATTTTGTTAGTACATTAGGTACACCAAACAGTAGGACCATAATAACATCTCCATCGTTGAAGGTGGTTGACAGCATTTGTCGACACCACATTCTTGTTTATTTTTTTTATTTATTTATCTCTTGTTCTGGTGATCCATGTTGTGACAGTATCACAGGATATGGAATGTGTCAATTTTACAAGCTTTTGGCCAGAATCCATACTCTTTCACCAACGTAGAATTAGTGCAAAATACAAATATAGTGCTCCATGATCATGAGGATGGACAGGACAAACGGATATTGCAGTAACTTCTGGTAATTAGGTCAGAAGGTGAAGGACATTAAGTCTTATGCTAGTCATCACTGAGAATTACACTAGTCTATCAACCAATTTGAGTAATTGTTGGCACTCATTGCCTAGTTACTAAACATTTCTGTACTATGTATGGAGTATTACGGAACATTATTCATAAGTCATCTGATTACAGTAAATATTTGCACTCATTGGCCAGTTACAAACCAGTTTTATGCATTATTCAGAAGTGGTCATTCAAAGCAAGAGTTAATTAATGGCGTAGTATTTACATAATTCATCTAATTATAGTAATCATTGGCACTCATTGGCCAGTTACAAAACATGTAGCAAGTATTGAATACTACAAAACACTATTCATAACTCATCTGATTGCAGTAATTATTGGCACTCATTGGCCAGCTACAAAACATTTTTATGAATTATTCAGAAGTCATCATTCAAAACAGGAGCTAATGAGTGTAGCATTAAGCTACTGGTATTCATATATGATATCATGTAAGTGACATAAGACAAATTTAAAATATAAGGAACAGTGGCATTCATTGGCCAGTTACTAAACATATAGCAAGTATTAAATATTACAAAACACTTTTCATAACTCATCTGATTGCGGTAATTATTGGCACTCATTGGCCAGTTACAAAGTATTCATAGTTTTATAAAACATTATTCAGTATTATTCAGAAGTCATCATTCAAAATGAGAGTTAATTATTGGCATAGCATTTATAGAGTATAACAAAAATATTCTTTACAGAAATTACTGGCATAGCATTTATGCATTATTACAAAACATCATTCAGTATTACTCAGAACTCATCATTCAAGTGACATAGGACATATTTAAAATGTAACACACTATAACTATTACTCAAGGTCTGTGGTCCAATAATACATAGATATAATGGATTCAATACATCTGAGAAATTTGCATTATATTTAGAACTAGAAATACGTCTTAAACTAGTAGCATTATTTGTGACTGGTAATACATTTTTTTGTGCTAGCAATGCATTGCGTTGAGATCGATAATTAATTGCCGGGGCACGAAAATATTTGCTTTTGACTTATTGCTGGAAATAAGGATTAATAACGTCATTCGTCATGAGTCAGCTGTAGCAAGGTCATGAACAAGTAGAGTATATGTGATCACATTCATGAATGACACACACAAATGCGTAAAAAAATGCAAGTACTTGAACAGGTTTACTGACTAACCGCTTATAGCACATTAATTTCATTAATAGCTTCTCCTGGAAAAAATACAAAATGGATTATTGAGCTGAATGAAGAAATGCATATTATGCTGAAAAGTAGTGAACTTCGAATTAAGAGGTAATGAAACGTGTACTCAATATGTATGTACTCTAGCTGTCCTTTCCAAAACATTCAGTTATTATACCATGCAACATAAGACGTACTGTCAAAACGAACAGCAACAAATACTTAAATAACTACATAGCATCTCTTAACTAATAGTAAATATATAAACTTCATCATTATTCTCATCTGCAAGCAAAAACTTCATTATTCATATTACCATAACTTCATTACTATCATCACCTGCAAAGAAAAACTTCATTATTCATATTAGCATATTCTTCATATAACTATTCATCATCATTCATTATCATCTGCAAAAAAGACACTTCATTATTCATTATTCATATTACCATTTGCTTCATACAACTATTCATAGTATAGAGTTTCTTATTTCTAGCATATTTCATCACTAAAACTAAGATATGTAGTTCTGTCTGACAGCCTGCATCAATCGCCTCATATTCTGAAAGAAAAATAATTAGTTAAGACTGCTATCATACGATGTGTATAGTATATTCTTGTTAATGCTTGTTAATTCTGATCCATTTACTCTTCATGACAAGATATTGCACTTTCTTTCGTTCATTCCGAAGGTGAAATTCCCATTTCATAGTAATCCACTGTGGTTTGTTTAAGTTATTTCTTTTACACGTTATTGCTTTCTGAAAATGATGAATAAGGATTAATATCTTGCATTTAAATCATATACTCATTAAATAAAAACTTGTTTCTAGTGATACAATTAAGCATACAGCATAGCATGACAGAAAACGTATTATGTCAAAAACATAGACAGTTTTCAAGTGCAAAAAAAATGTACACAGAGTATCATAATGTAGAATAGTCAAGATATTGAGATATCATAAGGAAAAATGTCAAATTCAACTGGTGTTTGTTATATCTTAAAGATTTTGTAGTGCATACAAACAAAATAGGAAAACAATCATACATACACGAAAAATAGAAAATGTGCACGGTCTGATATATAACGACAAGAAAAGTGACCTGCTAACCTTACCTTGACGGGCACGTGCCAAGAAAAAATACGATCGTTATCAGTAAGTAGTCACATAAATGTAATTGCTTAAGTGGTCATATAAATATCAGGAAATGGCATTACAGTGTGATAAATCGTAAAGTATGTTCATTCAATAAAGGGTTTAATATTGGAGACATGTGATTGCCTTTGCTTTTTCTGGTTCTCAAAGTTTCGACATGTACTACATTGGGGTGAGGAATGCTGCGAATTCTATATGGACCTGCGTATAGAAGCTCAAATTTACTGCATCTGCTCTTTCCTCTGTTGGATAAATAGTGTGTACGTACTAATATCTTCTATCCTATGTGAAAGTCACGGCGTGTACAAACCTGTTTTTGCTGTCTTCTCCGGCGCTCTGCGGCACGTTTGATGTTGTTGAGTGCAATGTCAATTATTTCATGGTGGCGTAGTCGACGAGGTGTAGGAAAGGATATTAATTCTTTAATTTTGTTAGGTGGTTCAACATTTTTCAATATAACAGTCGGAGATAGCATACGAGATTCATTTGGCATCGAGTTAATTACATCCTGGAATGACAGTATGTGTGTATCCCAATCAATATGTTTTTTATGGCAGTATATTCTACATAGTTTACCAATTTCTTTCATTAGTCGTTCACAAGGGTTCGAAGAAGCGTGATACCTGGATATATAGATCGGAGAAATGTTTCTAGCTCGTAACATACGTGTCCATATAAAAGATCGAAACTGTGGTCCATTGTCGGAAATTACTTTTAATACATGCCCTACATGAAATAGAAAATGTTTTACAAATGCTTTCGAAATAGATTTAGCAGTAGCTTTGCGTAATGGAGTGAAGGTTACAAATTTCGAAGTGAGTTCAACAGCCACAAAGATGTAACAAAAACCTCTATTAGTTCTGGGAATCGGACCAAAAATGTCTACAACGGCCATGTGTCTCAATTTAACAGGTACAATGGGATGTAACGGAGGAGTATGTGAAGTCGTGTCTGACTTAGCTTTCTGGCAGATTTTACATGACGCTAAAACTCGTCGAATACGTTTCTCCATGTTGGCAAAATAACAGTTCTGTCTCAGTATAAGGAAACATTTTCTGGCTCCATAATGTGCGTAACTTAAATGAGTATACCAAATTAATTTGTTAACAAGCTCGTCAGGAATACATAATAACCAATTGTTGCTGTCAGGATGAGAGCGGCGAAACAGAATGTTATTGCGTACAGTGTAATGGTTTCTGATGGTAACATTATTCCTATCTTGCCAAAGGCGTTTAATTTCTTTCCATACGTTGTCTTTGCTCTTCTCCTGTGCTATGTCTTGCAATGATGCCGAAATAAAATTTTCGAATGCAACTTGTTGAATATACATGACGCTAGAATTTGCTTGGCAGAAGCTGGTTGCGATGTCTTGCTGATTGTTGCTGAGAGAACGGGATAGTGCGTCTGCTACAATATTTTGTGTACCGGGAATGTGAATAATTCTAGAATTAAATTCCTGTAAATAAAGTTTCCATGTGCTTAACCTGTCGTGTGTAAATTTTGCGGAAAGTAAAAACTGGATAGCTCTATGATCTGTGTAAACGGTCGTATGTCTTCCATAAAGAAAATGCCGAAATCTCGTAAATGCCCATACAACACATCATGTTTCAAGTTCTGTAACAGAATAATTGCGTTCAGCAGGTGACAGAATGCGACTTGCAAAGGCGATTTTTTAATTACTGTAGAACCATCTTCTTCAATTTCCTGAAAAATGTGTACGCCTAAAGCGGTGTTAGAACTGTCGGTGGCAATTGAAAAATTTCGTTAGATCTTGGTGTGATAAAAGTGGTGCGTTCAACAAAGCTTGTTTCAGATTGACAAATTCAGACTGCGCTTGGCTATCCCAGGATCAAATAGTGTTTTTACCTGTCAGTTGACATAATCTAGGGGTGCCTAAGCAGAGTAATGAATAAATTTACGGAAAAAGTTAATTAATCCCAGAAAGGTGCGTAATTGTTTTTTCGTCGTAGGAACAGTAATGTCACGGAAAGCTTGAAGTTTTTCCGGGTCAGGCGCAATGCCTTCTGCTGAAATTACATGTCCACGAAATTTTATGGAAGTTTTACCAAAGTGCGATTTGCTAAGATTAACTGTGAGTCCTTGTGCACAAAAGGTTTGTAACAGTTGTTCAAGAATCAAATTGTCTTCAGACCAGTTAGCTTCTGCAATAAGAATGTCGTCTACATACGTTGTGATTCTGTCTTTTAGTTCTGTCGGAAGTATAGTATTCAAACCGCGAATAAATGCTGCTGAAGAAATTGTTATACCGAACGGTAATTTACAAAATTGATAACAGTCACCAAAACAGAGAAATGCTGTGTACTTTCTGCAGTTCGGATGGAGCTGAATTTGCCAAAATCCCTATTTCAAATCTAACGTGGAATAAATAGCAGTACCATGAAATTTCTGTACAAGTTCTTCTAGTGTCTGTGGGCGATCTGTTTCATTAATAATAATGTCATTGATATGACGCGAATCAAGTACGAGCCGAAGTGAACCATCCTTTTTCTTAACAATATGGAGCAGGTTTATGTACGGACTAACTGCCGGTTCAATAATTCCTTGGTCAAGCATAACTTGCAATTCTTTCTTAACTTGTTTTCTGTGAATATACGGAATGGGATAATGTTTGGCTTTAAATGTATCGTGCTGTTTAACTTGAAATTCATACATAAAACCGGACATACTTGAAATTCATACATAAAACCGGACATAGTACCAGGGATGTTGTCAAAAACTGGAGCTTGCTGTAAAAGAATTTTGCGTAGTTGCGTGCGTTCGTCGTCTGTATTTGCACTGCTCTGTTTAACTTTATCAGAAATCATCTGCATAACATCGTAGTCGGGTATAATAGTTGTGAACATGAACAATGTGGAATGACAGTCCGTGTTACGTGATGCAGAAATGACCTCTGTGCGATTAATTGTTTGTTCTTCTGCAGATAAAGAGTGCTGAAATTCTAATGCCAGTTGTACATTTTCATCTTTTAACATTAAATAGGAATTTTGAAAGTCAATAATTGCGTCGTGTTGTACCAGAAAATTCGAACCTAAAATAACGTGTTGTCAATAAGGGAACAATCCAAAAATGGAACGTATGACCTGCAATACAAAATGATAAGTGTGTCTGTAACTTTACATCTACTCCTTTACCAGATACTGCTCCTTTTACTTTAGTTTTGCCTAATGGTAACATAGGATAGATATTCCCTTTATTACATTCGTTGCAAGTTTTTTCATTTATAACTGACATAGGTGATCCAGAATCGATTACTGCTGAAAATTTGGATGATCCAATCTTTACTTCAATGACAGGGTGGGAAATGGTTTTTTGAATAACTGGTTTTTCATGCAAAAGAGTGTCTCGGATGTCGTCAAAATTAATAACATATTCGTGAACAAGATTCTCTGTGTCAAAAGTATTGCTAACGTTGCTGGAAGATGCAACCTGTACTGTATCTAGTCAAATTCTTTCTGACGTACTGTTATTCGCGGGAGGATGCTGTGGCATTTCAATTATTTGTACTGTTCTTTCTTCCTGACGTATTACGTTCGGGATGATACCGACTGTCTGGTTCATTCATGATAATTTGTTGTTGCGGATGATTCTGCTGCTGGTAAGACCGACTGTTATTAAACGTACGCTGAAAATTGTGCTCATTACTTTTACGTTTGTCATAATAATCATTGCTATACGGCGCGTTGCGATACGAGTTGAAATGGTGTGTTTTCTGTACGTAGTGATTTCCTTGCTGCTGTGCGTTACTATTTAGTGTGGCCGACGCTATACGTGCAGGCGGCGAAACACTAAAGCTTGGTTGACCTTGCAGACTACATTGTTGGTTAGGTATGCTAACGGGCTGGTTTTGTTGTTATTGTTGGGAAAAACCTCTATTGTTACCAAAATGTGGTTCCTGTTGCTGATAATTTTGACGATACTGATAATTAAAATTTTGTCTGTTATTGAAGTTCTGGTGGTTGTCGTTCCTGTAGCGTCTATTACCTTTGCTATTGAAATAGCGTGGCTGATCGTAATTACTGTATGTTGGTTGGCCTTGGTTATGATGTGAAAAATTTTTGTTTATGAAGAAATAATCTGATTGCTGAATTTCCAAAAGCTGTAACAGATCCCTGAATGCCGAAATATTTTCTTTCTGCTGACCCGTTAAATGTGATACTCTTAACGATCGTGGTAATTTAGAAATACATAATTGGATAAGTGCAGATTCACTGTATGGCTCACTTAAGTACTGGTTTTGTTGGACCATGTGTTCAAAAAATTGCGTGACAGTGGTAAAATTTGAGTTCTCATAATTCGGTAAACTAATTAATTGATCCTTGATTCCGCGCTGTGTCGTCTTCGACCAATACGCTGACAGAAAAGCATTCTGAAATTCTTCTACGGAGTAGCATTGTCTCGCGATCGGTCTTATACGAGTTGCTGGTTCGCCTTCCAAAAAACTGCAAATAAATTCAAGTTTGTGTGTTACGGGCCAAGTTGGTGGAAAAGCAAAGCTAAATTGTTGTATCCAATCCAAGGGGTGAATCTGTGTTCTGTCATTTTTAAATACCGTAAATTTTCTCGCGGATAGAAAGTGCTTGTAATCAAAATTATCGTCTCTGTATGTCTGAACAGGCTCAGGATTGTATGATAATCTATTTGTCTGTTACTGTTCTGAATCTAACTCACGTACTCTCTGTAAAGTACCTAAATTACACTGGCTGTGTGAGTCTGACAAATGTTCGGAAAGTGGCGTATGCTGTGATGTGTTAAAGGCTGAAATATTTTTCATCTCCGTCACTTCTTGCTGTAAAGATGACAATTTTCTACGTAATGTACTATTGGACGAACCTATCTCACTGATCGTCTGCTGTAAATTTTGGAATATGGGTGTTTGGTTAAGCGAAACTGGTGACGTATCGTCTGAGTTGGTGTCATTATTATTCTCGGTAACATCAATACGACTGGCCAATTCATCATATTTTTCAGTCAGTGCTTTTACCTGATCATCGTTTTTAGTATCACAAGCATTAATTTGTTTCTGTATTTTACGTGTAGTTTTGTTGAATTTTTTAACATGTGCTTTGATGGCATCGGGATCCTGTATTAATTCCAAATTTTCAAGTCTGCTGGTTATTGTCTGAAAGTCTAATGTGCGTGTGTCTGTTTTTGTTTTAAGATCGGAGATTTCATCATGCAATTCGGTGTTCAACTGTTTGATTTCATCTGATACTGTGGCAATATTGTTGTCTACGTATGTTTTTGCTTTCGTAAACAATTTACGCTTATCTTCCTGTCTCTGTGCAGTAATTGTTTCCATGACTTGTTGCTTTACTTTATTCTGTTCCTGTATAAATTTACGGTAACGCGTTTCACTGTTTTATAGGTGGTGATTAAAACATTCGTCAATTTGGCTGTTCTGTTGGTCAAATTTCGTGTCTACTTTCGCATCCAGTGTGCGTGAAAGTTCTGCTGACATTAATTTAAACTCGTCGCGTAACTGTGTTGCGTTTTCAGAACATTGTTTAGCGACTGCACTAATTTCATCTCTAAGTAATTTAGTTGTGGCTGCATGTGTATTACTTAATTCTTGTGCCACAAATCTAATTTCTTCACTACTGTTCCTAGCACAAGCCTTAATTTCCTCACGTAATTGTTCTTTACTATCATGACATTGCGCGGCAATGACTGTAATCTGTTCACTAAGCTGTTTGGAATTGTTATCTTGTTTTTCATTAAGTTGTTTGAAATTGTTATCTTACTTATCGTTCGACTGTTTGAGACTTTCATTAATTTGTTGTTTGAGATTTTCATTAAGTTGTTTGTTCGATTCATTGAGTCGTTTGTAATTGTCGTCTTGTTCTTTCTTGAATTGTAGTAATAATGCTACAACTTGATCCAAGCCAAAATTAGCGACTCTATTTTCTATGTTGTGTGTTGGTGTATCTACATTTGTCACGTTTTGTGTAATAATTTGGTCATTTTCTGATTCTTGAAAAGGTTCGCCAATTGGATGTGCACTGTTGGTCACTACACTGGAATCAAATAAATCTGACATATTTTGTGTATATTGTTCACCTGTTTGCTACGTAAATTTTGCAAATCAGGCACGTCAAACTGGACAGTGTTCATTGTAGCGGAACGTGCCGCGTCATCAATTGTTACATTTACTGTGGGCATAATTGAATTTGTTTGTTCATCATTAGGATCAAAATCAATACTAGTGATCGGCAGGCACTGATTATCTGTAATTAGACGATTATCACTATTACACTAAGTGTCGCAAGTATTATCGGTCAAATTATTCGAGTCGGCTATTTCACTCATTGCACATCGCGATGTACTGTTAACAGTTTTTCGCGGCATTTTTCACAAATCAAGATTAAGCACAAAAATGAAACAAAGACGAAGCAAAAATGGAACAAACACATTTACAACAAAGAGCAATAAATTGCCAATGATCTGTAAAAGAAAGTGACAAATTAGTAAATGCATTGCGCCAGATGCAAACTACATTTAAGTAAATAAGAGCAGATATATGACTACTTCTCAGAAATTCACAAAGAAAATATGATCCTGGCCGGTTGTCGCCAAGTGTAACCTCCCCCCGAAATAAAATAAATAATATGAATAGTATTCTCATTTAGTGTAACCTCAAAACAGAAAAATTCCTAAACCTCTCAACAGTAAAAAATTATAATTATGTCGTTCACATTCATTGTATCGTCCCAACAAAAAATAAATTCAGTAACCTGGTAATAATACAATGTAACTAACCTCTCAATTAAATTGTCGCTCACTTATAACTTTTCAATAATTGACTGTGAATTTAACCTGGTAAATTTTGGACGTCAGCAGTGCTGCGTCATGGCCCTGAAAGATTATTCTGAATAAAAACGAGAAAAATTCTTACCTCAATGAAGTCGCCAGATAACGCATATATATTTGCTCTTACAATAAATTTTTCTGGCACAGCCCTGTGCAATGCTGGCCGATAGATTTGACATTTATGAAAGGGAAACAACTGATTTTTCTTTTGCAATAATCGGGGTGATCATGGATTGGAGAAATTAGTAAATTCTTTAAATTGAAATGAATGGTTGTTAAAAATTACTTTATATGAGAAAGATTATTATTAGGACATTTTTAAAACATTTACATGGGACTTGAGATAACATTACTACATATGCGCGAGGCTACCTTTTACCTTATACAATAATCCTCAGGCTCCGACATCGCTGCACCGCGACCGGGCCACCCAACACGATACACCAGAGCAGACTGCTCGCTAGCAACAACTTACTGCTACAGCTACACAGTTCCTACTGCAGTCAACACTGCTCCCCGGTCAGAGATTCTCTTATATCTTGCATATTGCAGGCAGCGCATGAGCAATACATCGAAATTACATCTGCTCAGACCTCTTACAAAGGAAATGCACCAACATGGCTATGGGGGTGAGGAAAGATAATTCTGTGTAGTAATGTCAACTTCACATTAAAAATTCAATGTGGTAGAAATTAACAATGCACTGCTGTAGCAATGCTTCATGAAAGCATAATATTATACAGATATTCACTGTCAAAGTAATGTAGTTATGACTAGTGTTAATGAATGTGGAATTAATGAATAAATCTTTTGTAGCACTTATAATCAGTTGCTTACTACGTTTGGCACGGTCTGCAAGCAGAAAACTGCACAATGCAAACTGACTTCCACCGAGAGCTATCGATCAGAAGAAGGGAGCTACTCTGGCAGGAAAATATTTACAAACTGTAACTTAGTTCACTACTCGTATTGCATCAATTATAGAAAATTACCTTCATCACTAGTCAGTATCTACACTATCTACATCTGGTTCATACGAAATATCATCATCTGTCTCGTCTATAGCAAAAAAAAAAAAAAAAAATTCATTCTAGCGAATAATATCAACAGCTTTTCATTTTAAATATAAAATATACGTATTTTGAAGTGTTTTATTTAAACATGAGACAATAATGTTAATGGCGTACTTAATTACTCACCTTCGGAGCTGTCAGAAACGTCCCCTTCTGGAGATGTCATAGTTACTGTTCTCTCTCGTATTTTATGTCCAATTTACAATAAAAATTATATTAATATTCGTATTTATTGATGAAAGACAGTAAATGAAGTTTGTTTTTTCACTTATATGCAATGAAACAACGAACTTCACTTCGTAACAGTAGCACTGCATTCACACACACGCACCACTATTATTGCCGCTTCACATATACCCCTTGGCCGCCAAACAATACTCCCGTTTCTGCAAGTAGTTAAATTTTCTGCCGCCAGATTGCAGCACCAGACAGAGATACACTTGTATCTCTTGGCCACCATAATTTTACATATGTTACGAACCCATTTCTGCACTTAACTCACCTCCTCAAATGAGAGCCACCTGTGAAACAACACATGTTGCATACCAGTTTTTATGTAAACACTGTTCGGCCTTTTACATTGGTATGACTGTCAGTAGTTTATCAGTCAGGAAGAATGGGCATAGGCAGCAGGTGTATACTGGCAACACCCAATATCCGGCTGCAGAGCATACTCTACAACATAACAGTCGTGACCTAGGTGGGTGTTTCACTACATGTGCCATATAGACTTCTCCCTCACAGACTAGTTCTTCAGAACACAGCAGGTGGGAAGTGACATTACAACATACCTTTGGTTCTCGCTATCCATATAGCCTTAATTTACGTTAATTTCTTTGATCACAGTATTTCCTCTTAGTAACTATTCCTTTCTCCACACCCTTTTAGTTTTCTAAATCCTTTATGTTCTGACCTGTCTATTTTTCTCTGCCCCCACATACACCACCTACAATGCACTTAGCTTTCTGCTCTTATGAACTCTTGCATGATGACAAACTGCCTGTTGGCCTCTGTCTACATCTACATCTACATGGATACTCTGCAAATCACATTTAAGTGCCTGGCAGAGGGTTCATCGAACCACCTTCACAATTCTCTATTATTCCAATCTGTACGAGCTCTGATTTCTCCTATTTCAATCCAGCGCTGATAGAGAGCATCATGACTGATAGAGGGATTAGTGATCACAAGGTCGTTGTAGCTAGGCTCAATACCGTTTCTTCCAAGTCCACCAGAAACAAACGCAAAATAATTTTATTTAAAAAAGCGGATAAAGTGTCACTAGAAGCCTTCCTAAGAGACAATCTCCATTCCTTCCGAACTGACTATGCAAATGTAGACGAGATGTGGCTCAAATTCAAAGATATAGTAGCAACAGCAATTGAGAGATTCATACCCCATAAATTGGTAAGAGATGGAACTGATCCCCCGTGGTACACAAAACAGGTCCGAACTCTGTTGCAGAGGCAACGGAAAAAGCATGCGACGTTCAGAAGAACGCGAAATCCCGAAGATTGGCTAAAATTTACAGACGCGCGAAATTTGGCACTGACTTCAATGCGAGATGCCTTTAATAGGTTCCACAACGAAACATTGTCTCGAAATTTGGTAGAAAATCCGAAGAAATTCTGGTCGTATGTAAAGTACACAAGCGGCAAGATGCAGTCAATACCTTCGCTGCGCAGTGCCGATGGTACTGTTACCGACGACTGTGCCGGTAAAGCGGAGTTATTGAACGCAGTTTTCCGAAATTCCTTCACCAGGGAAGATGAGTGGAGTATTCCAGAATTTGAAACACGAACAGCTGCTAGCATGAGTTTCTAAGAAGTAGATACCTTAGGGGTTGCGAAGCAACTCAAATCGCTTGATACAGGCAAGTCTTCAGGTCCAGATTGTATACCGATTAGGTTCCTTTCAGATTACGCTCATACAATAGCTCCCTACTTAGTACTCATATACAACCGCTCGCTCACCGATAGATCTGTACCTACAGATTGAAAATTGCGCAGGTCGCACCAGTGTTTAAGAAGGGTAGTAGGAGTAATCCATCTAACTACAGACCTATATCATTGACGTCGGTTTGCAGTAGGGTTTTGGAGCATATACTGTATTCAAATATTATGAATCACCACGAAGGGAACGATCTATTGATACGTAAACAGCATGGTTTCAGAAAACATCGTTCTTGTGCAACGCAGCTAGCTCTTTATTCGCATGAAGTAATGGCCGCTATCGACAGGGATCTCAAGTTGATTCCGTATTTCTAGAATTCCGGAAAGCTTTTGACACCGTTCCTCACAAGCGACTTCTAATCAAGCTGGAGGCCTATGGGGTATCGTCTCAGTTGTGCGACTGGATTCGTGATTTCCTGTCAGGAAGGTCGCAGTTCGTAGTAATAGACAGCAAATCATCGAGTAAAACTGAAGTGATATCAGGTGTTCCCCAGGGAAGCGTCCTGGGACCTCTGCTGTTCCTGATCTATATAAATGACCTGGGTGACAATCTCAGCAGTTCTCTTAGGTTGTTCGCAGATGATGCTGTAATTTACCGTCTAGTAAAGTCATCGGAAGACCAATATCAGTTGCAAAGCGATTTAGAAAAGATTGCTGTATGGTGTGGCAGGTGGCAGTTGACGCTAAATAACGAAAAGTGTGAGGTGATCCACATGAGTTCCAAAAGAAATCCGTTGGAATTCGATTACTCGATAAATAGTAAAATTCTCAAGGCTATCAATTCAGCTAAGTACCTGAGTGTTAAAATTACGAAAAACTTCAGTTGGAAAGACCACATAGATAATATTGTGGGGAAGGCGAGCCAAAGGTTGCGTTTCATTGGCAGGACACTTAGAAGATGCAACAAGTCCACTAAAGAGACAGCTTACACTACACTCGTTCGTCCTCTGTTAGAATATTGCTGCGCGGTGTGGGATCCTTACCAGGTGGGATTGACGGAGGACATCGAAAGGGTGCAAAAAAGGGCAGCTCGTTTTGTATTATCACGTAGTAGGGGAGAGACTGTGGCAGATATGATACGCGAATTGGGATGGAAGTCATTACAGCAAGTTTTTCGTCGCGGCGAGATCTATTTACGAAATTTCAGTCACCAACTTTCTCTTCCGAATGCGAAAATATTTTGTTGAGCCCAACCTACATAGGTAGGAATGATCATCTAAATAAAATAAGAGAAATCAGAGCTCGAACAGAAAGGTTTAGGTGTTGGTTTTTCCCGCGCGCTGTTCGGGAGTGGAATGGTAGAGAGATAGTATGATTGTGGTTCGACGAACCCTCTTCCAAGTACTTAAATGTGAATTGCAAAGTAGTCATGTAGATGTAGATGTAGGTTTTATGGTGGTTATCGTTCCTCCAGATGTAGCTCAGTGTCAACAAAATATTTTCGCATTCGGAGGAGAAAGTTGGTGATTGGAATTTCGTGAGAAGATTCCGTCACAACAAAAAATGCCTTTGTTTTAATGATTTCCATCACAGATCCTGTATCATTTCTGTGACTCTCTCTCCCATATTTCGCGATAATACAAAACGTGCTGCCTTTCTTTGAACTTTTTCGATGTGCTCTGTCAGTCCTGTCTGGTAAGGATCCTACACTGGGCAGCACTATTCTAAAAGAGGACAGACAAGTGTAGTGTAGGCAGTCTCCTTAGTAGGTCTGTTACATTTTCTAAGTGTCCCGCCAATAAAACGCAGTCTTTGGTTAGCCTTCCCCACAACATTTCCTGTGTGTTCTTTCCAATTTAAGTTGTTCGTAATTGTAATACTTAGGTATTTAGTTGAATTTACGGCTTTCAGATTGGACTGATTAATCGTGTAACCGAAGTTAAACGAGTTCCTTTTAGCACTCACGTGGATGACCTCACACTTTTCGTTGCTTAGCGTCAACTACCAATTTTCGCACCATTCAGATATTTTTTCTAAATCGTTTTGCAGTTTGTTTTGCTCTTCTGATGACTTTATTAGTCGATAAACGACAGCGTCATCTGCAAACAACCGAAATGGCTGCTCAGATTGTCCCCCAAATCGTTTATATACAGGGTGAGTCACCTAACATTACCGCTGGATATATTTCGTAAACCACATCAAATACTGACGAATCGATTCCACAGACCGAACGTGAGGAGAGGGGCTAGTGTAATTGGTTAAAACAATCCATAAAAAAATGTACGGAAGTATGTTTTTTAACACAAACCTACGTTTTTTTAAATGGAACCCCGTTAGTTTTGTTAGCACATTTGAACATATAAACAAATACGTAATCAGTGCCGTTTGTTGCATTGCAAAATGTTAATTACATCCAGAGATATTGTAACCTAAAGTTGACACTTGAGTACCACTCCTCCGCTGTTCAATCGTGTATATCGGAGAGCACCGAATTACGTAGGGATCCAAAGGGAACGGTGATGGACCTTAGGTACAGAAGAGACTGGAACAGCACATTACGTCCACATGCTAACACCTTTTTATTGGTCTTTTTCACTGAGGAGTGAGGTACACGTACACATGTGGTTTCCGTTTTCAATTACGGAGTGGAATAGAGTGTGTCCCGACATGTCAGGCCAATAGATGTTCAATGTGGTGGCCATCATTTGCTGCACACAATTGCAATCTCTGGCGTAATGAATGTCGTACACGCCGCAGTACCATAGAGTAAATATCTCTGGAGTGAGCATTGCGTTCTGCGCATGTTGTCAACATTAAACCAGGATTGTCACGTGATCTCGGGACTTCGCTGTGCCTGTGTGCTTTCTGCAGCGTTTGAAGTTTATAATACCAAGAGTTTTTGTTGTGTTTCACCGTTTGTTGATAGTGTAATAGCGATGGTGAATTACGTTGTTGCTACGGATGGAAAGAAAAATATGTGAAAGGAGGGATGGTAACTTTTCGTGGGTGTATTCCATATAGCTCTAATTATAGTTTTCATTTTAGTAAGAGACACTGTATACGTTTAAAAATTTCGAGACGCATTATAATTAAGACTTGATTCTGTAGACCTATTTTTCTACGATTTTACGACTATGTAATAGATATTACGGCTCGTACAAAAGCTTACAAACAATCGCTTCCTCTCGTAAATTTGCTAGTGGAACAGGAAAGGGAAAGGTTAGTTGTTTCAGTAAATACTATCCTCTATGCATTTATCAGTGACTTGTCAATTATGTATATAGATTACTCTGTCTACTATTTATTTAATGAACTGGGAGCAAGTACTTCAAATGCGTTAAATAAATACCTCAAAGTGCCACCAGTAAGAAAAATTGTTCTGTAGGTCGCAAAAACGAGAAAATAAATATGCAGAAATACAAGAAAAAAGGACGAATTAGCAGGGATATAATCGCTAATGTGTGGTAAATTCGGTGTTTTTCGGACACTTGCGAAAGTACTAACGTACTGTCAAGTCGTTTTGCAGGACTATCACTGCAAAAATGTACTTCAGGCTCTGTAATACTATAAAGTGCGGTATCATACCAAAAACTACCAAAAATCGAGTGCATCTGAACTATGACACCTATCGCAAAGAAGCTGAATGTAATATCACTTGCCCTTAAGAGTTACGTAGCTGGTTTATTCCCGGTATCAAATGGATACTGTTAAAATGTCTTCGCAACATATATAAATAATCCACGACACGTACGAAAAGAATCCGTCTGTACTAGGGATGTAGTGACATTCTAAATATACAGGGCGCTATACGAACAAACACACGACGTCCCGAGATCACGTGACCAGGCCGGCAATGTATGTTGACGACACAAAATCTGTTCTGCGCATGTGAGTGCTCACTCGAGAGATATTTACACTAAGCGCAGTACATCTGGAGTAACGGTGCCGCAGGCTGCCGCAATACGTTGTTTCATATCCTCTGGGGTTGTAGGCATATCATGGTACACATTCTCCTTTAATGTACCCCACAGAAAGAGGTCCAGAGGTGTAAGATCAGGAGAATGGGCTGGCCAATTTATGCGTCCTCCACGTCCTATGAAACGCTCGTCGAACATCCTGTCAAGGGTCAGCCTAGTGTTAATTGCGGAATGTGCAGGTGCACCATCATGCTGATACCACATACGTCGACGCGTTTCCAATGGGACATTTTCGAGCAACGTTGGCAGATCATTCTGTAGAAACGCGATGTATGTTGCAGCTGTTTGGGCCCCTGCAATGAAGTGAGGACCAATGAGGTGGTCACCAATGATTCCGCACCATACATTTACAGTCCACGGTCGCTGTCGCTCTACCTGTCTGAGCCAGCGAGGATTGTCCATGGACCAGTAATGCATGTTCTGTAGATTCACTGCCCCGTGGTAAACAGGTAGAACTGCAACGCATTCTCTGTTAATGCCCATTGACAGAATTGCACTCGATGATTAGTCATCACCATGTAATTGCTGATGTAGCTACACATGAAACGGGTGAAAGCGGTGGCGATGCAGTATGCGCATGACACTACTTTGACTAAGTCCACCGGCTCTCGCAATGTCCCATGTACTCATGTGTGGGTTCATGGCAACAGCAGCTAACACACCAACTGCACCCGCTTCTCCTGTGACGGGCCTGTTACGGACCCGTTTGCGTGCTACGACCATACCTGTTGCATACAGTTGGCGGTAGATGTTTAGCAATGTGCGGCACGTTGGATGCTCTCTGTCCGGGCACCGTTCTGCATACACCCTGCAGGCTTCAGCTGCATTTCGTCGACACTCGCCATAGATGAGTACCACCTCCGCCTTTTCAGAGTTCGAATACACCATGGTCATAGTTCCTACAACACTACACTATCACAGATGTCTGGTAACTCGGTGTACTACAATTGGTCTGCGTGCGGAGACGAATGCAGAACAGCAATAGCAGCAAGCGCTACATGCGGACACTGCGACAGCTAGACCAAACCACAACAGTGCACTACAGTCACACTCGTAAACACGGTCGTCATCGTAAACATGTCCCTGCAGATGCTGCTCGCCGACCGTGGCCCGTGTTTGTTACAACACGCAACTGAACGTCGGAGGTTTCAAGCGTCAACTTTAGGTTACAATATCTCCGGATGTAATTAACATTTTACAATGAAACAAAGGGCACTGATTACGTATTTGTTTATATGTTCAGATGTGCTAAGAAAACTAATGGGGTTCCATTTTAAAAAACGTAGGTTTGTGTTAAAAAACATACTTCCGTGCATTTTTGTATGGTTTGTATTAAACAATTACACTAGCCCCTCTCCTCACGTTCGGTCTGTGGAATCGGTTCGTCAGTATTTGATGTGGTTTACGAAATATATCCAGCGGTAACGTTAGGTGACTCACTCTGTAGATGAGGAACAGCAAAGGGCCTATAACACTACCTTGGGGAACGCCAGAAATCACTTCTGTTTTACTCGATGACTTTCCATCAGTTACTACGAACTGTGACCTCTCTGACAGTAAATCGCAAATCCAGTCACACAACTGAGATGATATTCCATAAGCAAGCAATTTCACTACGAGGCGCTTGTGTGGTACAGTGTCAAAAGCCTTCTGGAAATCCAGGAATACGGAATCGATCTGAAATCCCTTGTCAATAGCACTCAGCATTTCATGTGAATACATACCTAGTTGTGTTTCACAGGAACGATGTTTTCTAAACCCATGTTGACAGCGTGTCAATAGACCGTTTCCTTCGAGGTACTTCATAAAGTTCGAACACAATATATGTTCCAAAAACCTGCTGCATATCGACGTTAACGATATGGGCCTGTAATTTAGTGGATTACACCTATTACCTTTCTTGAATATTGGTGTGACCTGTGCTACTTTCCAGTCTTTGGGTACGGATCTTTCGTCGAGCGAACTGTTGTATATGATTGTTAAGTATGGAGCTAATGCATCAGCATACTCTGAAAGGAACCTAATTGTTATACAGTCAGGACCAGAAGACCTCCTTTTATTAAGTGATTTGAGTTGCTTCACTACTCCAAGGATATTTACTTCTACGTTACTCATGTTGGCAACTGTTCTTGATTCGAATTCTGGAATATTTACTTCGTCTTCTTTTGTCAAGGCATTTCGGAAAGCTGTGTTTAGTAACTCTGCTTTGGCAGCACTGTCTTCGATAGTATTTCCATTGCTATCGCGCAGAGAAGGCATTGATTGTTTCTTGCCGCTAACATACTTCGCATACGACCACACTCTCTTTGGATTTTCTGCCAGGTTTCGAGGCAAAGGTTCGTTGTGGAAACTGTTATAGGCGTCTCGCATTGAAGTCCGCGCTAAATTTCGAGGTTCTGTAAAAGATCGCCAATCTTGGGGATTTTCCATCTGTTTAAATTTGGCATGTTTGTTTCGTTGTTTCTGCAACAGTGTTCTAACCCGTTTTGTGTACCAAGGAGGATCAGTTCGTCGTTTGTTAATGTATTTGGTATAAATCTCTCAATTGCTGCCGATACCATTTCTTTGAATTTAAGCCACATATGGTCTACACTTATATTATTAATTTGGAATGAGTGGAGATTGTCTCTCAGGAAGGTGTGAGGTGAATTTTTAACTGCTTTTTTGAATAGGTATATTTTTCGCTTATTTTTCGAGGATTTGGGGATTATAATATTCACTCTCGCTACGACAACCCAGTGTTCACTAATCCCTGAATCGGTTTTGATGCTCATTATTAACTCAGAGGTCACGCGTGTTTTCACAACCGTTTACTATTCGCATGGGCTCATGAACTAACTGCTCGAAATAATTTTCAGAGAATGCGTGTAGCACAATTTCGGATGATATTTTATGCGTACCTCTAGAATTAAACATGTATCGTACCTCCATAATTAAACATGTATTTTCGCCAACATATCGAGTCACCTCCAACTATTATCGTAGGAGTCGGGTATGTGTTTGAAATCAAACTCAAGTTTACTTTGAACCTTTCAGCAACTGTATCATCTGAGTTGGGAGGTCGGTAAAACGATCCAGTTATTATTTTATTCCGGTTGCCAACAATGACCTCTGCCCATACTAACTCAAAGGAAGTATCTACTTCAATTTCACGTTTTATTCCGGTTGCCAGCAATGACCTCTGCCCATACTAACTCACAGGAAGTATCTACTTCAATTTCACGACATGTTAAACTACTTCTGGCAGCAACAAACACGCCACCGCCAACAGGTTCATCGCAAACATTTCGGCTGAGCTTATATCTGGCTTTAGCCAGCTTTCAGTGCCTATAACGATTTGAGCATCCAGTGCTTTCTATTAGCGCTTGGAGCTCTGGTGCCTTCCCAACACAGCTACGACAATTTACAACTGTTATACCAATGGTTCCTGTATCTACGTTCTTCCTGTGCTCAGCCCAGTCCACGCCACGCAGCCCCTGCTACCCGTGTAGCCGCCTCCTGCGTATAGTGGACACCTGACCTATTCAGCGGAACCCGAAACCCAACCACGCTTTGGCGCAAGTCGAGGAATCGCAGCCTACACGGTCGCAGAACTGGCTGAGCCCCTGATTCAGACCTTCCACTTGGCTCTGAACCAGAGGTCCGCAGTCGGTCCTGTCAACTATGCTGCTTTCATCTCGCAAGCAAGACTGGCAGTCTTTACCACTTCTGTCAGCCGCTCAAAACCAGAGAAAATCTCTTCTGATCCAAAGTGACACACATCATTGGTACCAATGTGAGCAACCACCTGCAGATGGTTGCACCCTCATCCTGGAGGGCTCTTTCCACATCTGGAATGACTCCACACGGTATGCATTCGGAGTGCACATTGATTTTCTTACCCTCCTTGTCAGCTAAGTCCCTAAGGGGCCCCATAACGCACCTAACATCGGAGCTCCCAACTACCAATAATCCCACCCTCTGCGATTGCCCGTATCTTGCAGGCTGAGTGGTTTCCTCTGAAACAGGACAGGCGACAGCATATGGCTCAGCGACAGTGTCAGACACAGACAGCACCTGTAACTTGTTTGTCAGATAAACCGGGGAGGCCTTACGTGCAACTGCCTGGGAAGTCTTTCACCGATCGCTTCGCACCGGGGCGACCTCCCACTCGACCACAGGTGAGGGATCAGCCTCAGTGCAAGCAGTAACTGGGTTGGCCACCAGTGAGGACCGATCAGAGGACTCTGACGTGCTCGACGTCCGTTGGACCCACACAGCCGGCCCACAACAGTGGTGCATACTAAAGACCGTGGAAAACTAAACTATGCAGATAAAGGGACAATCGGCACGTGCTGCGCAAATCTACTGTAGACCCTGACGAAAACGGATGAACTGTGTCTAGTAATACGCAGATATTCAAAAACCTAACTACTGAAGCACTCGGGTGAAATTAAATAATTTGACCCTGATTACGAACTTTTAATATGTCACGAAAACAGGTTACTTTTTGACGCAAATGAAAACGCAAGAACTGTGGCTATTAGATATTAAATTTACATGCAGAAACTAAACTATTAAAGCACACAGATGATATAATAAAATTCGCTCCTGGTTAGAAACTTGTAAATGTCACAAAAGCAGTTACTTCCCTGTTGCTGCGTCTGTCTCGGTTGGCTACTGCTGCCTGACTTGGCCGACGTTTGCCTGATGATTTTTCTGATGTTTCGCCAGCACAAGTGGCTGACATTGTCAAAGCTACACCCTCTATTGCTGGAGCTGAGATCATGGCTGCAGACTATATGTACCTGATGCACCAACATCAAAGGGCTTCTCCACAGTCATTTCTGGTGCAATTCTCCTCTTGCTACCTGAAACGATGGTTCGCTACAGCATGGGAAGCCAAGTTCTGTTTACCTTGAGGCTTTCTTCTTTCTTGTTCAAGCTGTTCTCATGTTTGTGAATTTGTACAGCTACTATGAACAAGCAGGAGCAATAGCTCTTCTCTACAGCCAGAACTTATGTGTCGGCGAATTTTACTGTGTGGTCAGTCTCACACAGTGTGTGCTCTGCCATGGACAATGTCTCAACCTGCAATGTCACTTTTGTTCTGTGATCCTGGCGTTTATTAATCACCAAGCCATTCCAAAACAAACTTTTCTACATGTGGATGGTATGCAGTATATTCCTGACATTGCAAATGGGTCCCTTTTCTCCTTTGGTTATCTGAGACACTCCTTAAACTCCTTTGTGGATTTGTAAATAGTTTTATGTCATGTTTGTGCAATATACAACCGATTCTGTCCATAAATCTGGGAATGTATTGCAGAAAGACTCTACCTGACATTTCTTTTTCCTATGTGTCACTTGTAAATGGTCCGCCTAAGTCGTTGATATCTTGCTAATTGCTGTAAACGCACTATTTCACTCTCATTTACGGAGCTTGTTAGCACTTGATGTTAGGTTGGCGCCATTACAATGTATTGTATTGTAGTAATCGCTGCTGCTTGCTGGATCGCTGCTGTGTCTCGTTGCTGATGCTGGCTCTAAATCTGGTTGTCTAGGGTAAACACATGAGGTCCCGTGTTTTTCATGTGCTTTTGATGATAAAGAACGAGCGAAACCAACACATATGTAAATATCAAATATTTATTACTTTAGTGGCCATATTAATTCCACTGTCCACCAAAGACCATAACACAACACAAAGTAGTACTTCCTTTACATGTTCTTTGCATTGTTTTGCCAAACAATAACACAGAAACACACTTCACCAAAGTGACATTCCGACTGCCCCCGACTGCCTCCGACTGGTTGTATTTATAACATTGTCAAAGAACTACTAAAAAGAGATATAGTTTATAAGTCACATGTACATCTGTTATCATAATTTGTGCAGAAAAGTTATTAATTTGCATCGAGTGACATAATTTAACATGTTATTAAAATGACAGACAGATTTGTTGACTTGACAGAATAATTCTTTGTTACAAAAAGGCCGTTTTTTAGAAGTTTGTCAACTGACTTCTCTAATTTGCATAAATAAGTAAGTAACATGAATTATTAAGAATTACATTGGTTTTTGTCTAAAATAGGATTGATTACGTGAATACTGAGTGAAAACGCTCCTAGTGAACAAATAGGTTTCACTGGGTGATTTTTATTTAAGGAGATCCAAAATACTTAAGTTGGCCACTATTTTTCGTACTTCATATTAATTATTTAAGATAAACTTAGTGTTTTTCATGATGACATTTGCTGTATCAGTGATCAAGTGATATAAACTTTTGTGTGGGTCAGTTATTCAGTATAATTTAATGGGTTGACTGTTTATGGAGACATGTTGTGCAATCATTGTTAACATACACAATAACTTTTCTATAATCATAACTACTCATTAAACTGGTTGAATTTGGAGGGTATCGCATACTTCGGGAAAGTAAAGCCTTTAATATGTACCGTTACAATACCCCCCTCGGGTAATATCATTTACAGAATGTTAATGATATTAGCCGACAAGGACAAATGTGTCAATTACTATGCATAATGTGTATGTATACCACGACCGTTACACCGTTTCAAAATGACTTTTTCCTGCAAATATTTTAGTTGTGTTGTTTCAACTGCACTTTGTGTTATGGCTCTCAGTATGACAGCATAATAAAATTATTTAGTAATATATGAAAGTAAAAAAAATTGTTAATCTTTGCTCCCAGTGAGCCACAATGGAAAATGATCAAAAACAGATACAAATGTATCACATGCGATGTTAAGATATATAAAAAATATATGTAAATTATTTCAAAGTCAGTTCTCATTGAGTCACAGATTAATCAAGATAATAGAAGGAACATAAATATATTACATAGATGGACAGGTCAGATGTCCATAGCAAACTTTTGCAACTGTCTGCTCGTTTTGAGCCACATAAAGGAAATGAAAACAAAGAACATAATTATAAGTATGGACATGATATATAAACACAAACACTAGAGAAGTCACATGTATGAATATAATATGCATTTAAAAAAAAGAAAATATTTAAAAAACTTGTCTCCCATTGAGACACATAGTCAAGATAGTACAAGAACATATTAATACCAAAATTGCACACTTAATTTGGTCACAAAATAACACAAACATCAAACTTGGTAAACATCTGATTGGTTGTAGAAAATTGTACACAAATCTTATGCCTAAGAAAAGAATAGTAACAAAATGATGGGTCTTGCACAACAATTTTTACATTGTCTTTTATATTTGGTGCACGTATGTCCCATATTCAACAATACAAAAAGAGAGTAATAAATGTTTGTCACCTTCTTGCCCATTGCAAGTAAAAGAAGATATCACAATATTTAATATTCAATAGTGACAATAAAAATATAAAAACATTGTCTCAGATATCTGGAACTTTTCCAGGGTCTGTAGTGGTAGTTGCTATTTGACACACCCAGTAAAAATCTTTGCTGGTAAAAACGCTTTACGGAAAATGGGTAAGTTGTTGTATTCAAACAGGGAAATGTGCTTGATCATGTTTATATGATTTCAATTCAGTGATGTTTCTTAATCCAAATAACCTTCTTGATCTGGGAAAGATAAGTCTATACGCATTAGGATGTGGGCTTTTTTTTTTTTTTTTTTTTTTTTTTTTAAATGGACAACCTAGCTCAACATCTTTGTCTATTTCAGTATTCTCAAACAATAGATCATTTTCAATTTCTTTAATTCCTAAGTCTAATGTCTTTTTCCTACGCTTAGCCACATCCCTCTCTGTTTGCAAAGCATTGACATTTAAATATAAACCTTTGTTTTTATCTGTTCCTCTTAACACTGTGTTGCCACTCAACAAATTATTGTTTTCACCCCATTTTTTATAAAGTCCACTACGGATTCTTATCCACCATATAGGATACAAGGTTGCACTTACCTTTGCTAATTCTTTCCAAAAGGCATCTTTGTTTATACAGTTTCCATAGTTGTTCCACAAAACTTCTAAAAACTTTTCCCCTTTTTCTTGAAAACACACATTTACATTCCATCCCTTTATATTTTCTTTAATATTATTCTTATTACCATTCTCATAGATTAGCATTTCATAGTTCCCAATAGGCAATAGCTTGTCCTCAGATACACATTCCCTAGTCTGCATTTCACTTAAATTAACCTCATTATTACCCATGTTCGTCACATCACTTACCTTTACCACATAATCACTTTTCAATTCTGCAAATACTTTTATTTCTTCCTTCACACTCTCATCAATAACATCACTTGATTTAGGATCATTATTTAAATGTCCCTCTATTACTTCTTCCTCCTCCTCCACAACAACCCCATCTTCAGTTTCCCCCCCTATGTATCTGAATCTCAGCAATTGAGTCTTTGGCTCCATTAAACACATCGTCATCCCCCTTCTTATCAAATAAACCCCCCAAAATAGATTCACCTTGTGGTGTGTCTGACTTGTTATTCACACCAGTATCCTTTTCAGCCCAACTATGGAACTCTGCAATACCTTCAACTTCTGCACTTTCACTAACTACCTGTGCTTGAACACAGTTTTTATTAACTGTATCGCTTTTACTCATAGTATCCCAAAACCTTTTATTAAATTCTAATTTATTCATTCTAACTACATCAGTATTTTCATGGTATTTACTCTTTACATTGTATCCTCTCCTTTTCCAGTTTCGGTTATGTGTTGTCCTGTCATAATATTGTCTAGCCCCAAAACTACGGACATCTAGTGGGACTGTCCACCGTTTCCCGGCTGGTTTCCTCGGTCTGTCCGTTTGTAGTTGTCGTTTTGTTCACTAGTTTCAACAAACCCCCTTCTCTCTTGTTCTCTTCCCCAATACCTATTTCTATCATTCCTGTTATCTCTCCTCCATCCTCCCTCCTGTGTATTGTTTCTGAAATCATTTTCATATCTCCTACCTCCCCTATTTGGAGCATTATTTCCAGAATTTTCAAAGTCTCTCCTCCCATAATAATCTCTATTTACATTCCTGTTCCACCCCCCATACTGGTTGTTGCCAGAGCCAAAACTTTGGTTACTTTCTCTTTCCAAGGCCCTATCTAATCTATCTACAAATTTCAGGAACTCTTCCATTGAATCGTCTGGTCCATGGACCAATTCCCACTGCAGTCTCTCTGGTAATCTTCTTTTTAAAACATCAATTTGTGTCATAATATCAAAAGAGTTATTTAAATGAGCAAGTTTTTTCAGTTGATCTCTGCAAAATTTTTGCATTCCCCCTACTTTCCCTCTATACACTGGTCCATTTAGAAATTCTGACTTTAATCTGGCTTGTATGGATTGTGACCAAAATTTACAAATAAATTTGGCTTCAAACTCTTCAAACGTATTCCAAGAATCATTATTCTCATTTGCCCAGGATAGGGCCTCCCCTTCTAGAAACCGTTTTACTAACTTAATTTTTATGTTGTCTGACATTCCTACAACAAACATATCCTTACATTGGTGAATAAAGTCAATAGGGTGCAGATTTTCACCAGGAAAGCATTTCACTTGGATGTGCCCATACATTGTATTTTGATTGTAAAACATTTGTTTTGACATTAATGCATCTTCCAATTGTGTATATTTAGTGTGTATATTTTCTACTTTTGTATCTACATTAGTGGTGTACAGGTTGTATTCTTGTTTAAGGTTTTCTGATGTTTTGTCTATTCTCTGATCTAATCTTTCAACTTCAGTATCTACTCTGTTGTAGATGACAGCAATGCTGTCTGTGTTAGCTTGTATGTTTTCATTTAAACTTTCAACTTTAACTTGAAATTCTTTTCTGAAGTGTATCAACTGTTCTCTAGTGTCCTTACTGAGGGTAGTTTTAATTTCCTCACACTTCTCATTGAGATGAGTACTTAATAGTTTAAAATCCGAACTTAACTTATCCAGTCTATCTGTGTTTTCTTCACTTGATTGTTTAAGTTGCAAGCTTATTTGAGTTGCAAACCCTGCTAGCCACTCTGTTAAGTTTAATTGTTCACCATCCCCTGGTTCAATTTTTACATTTCCTACGATCTCATCACTCTCAGGTAGAGACATGTTCACTATTAATTATTTTAAATGACAACAACAAAATACCTTGCTTTATGCTATGATGTCGTGATCGGTGTTCTTGTTGGCTTTCTTCACTTCTATTCAGTTTTATCGAAGCAGAAGTCTTGATTGATGAATTCCATTGACATAATCCAGACGTTAATCTTGATGATAGTTTTTCGTAGTCGCACAAACACTATTTATTTATTTATTTTTGACATATTTTCACTGTTGACACACTGCACAAATAAACTTTTTTTGGAATGCTAAGCACTTACGAAATTTATCGCTGCACTATTATCATCGATGCACTTAAAGATCCTGGACGAGCCCCCACTTTTGTAAATGGTCCGCCTAAGTCGTTGATATCTTGCTAATTGCTGTAAATGCACTGTTTCACTCTCATTTACGGAGCTTGTTAGCACTTGATGTTAGGTTGGCGCCATTACAATGTATTGTATTGTAGTAATCGCTGCTGCTTGCTGGATCGCTGCTGTGTCTCGTTGCTGATGCTGGCTCTAAATCTGGTTGTCTAGGGTAAACACATGAGGTCCCGTGTTTTTCATGTGCTTTTGATGATAAAGAACGAGCGAAACCAACACATATGTAAATATCAAATATTTATTACTTTAGTGGCCATATTAATTCCACTGTCCACCAAAGACCATAACACAACACAAAGTAGTACTTCCTTTACATGTTCTTTGCATTGTTTTGCCAAACAATAACACAGAAACACACTTCACCAAAGTGACATTCCGACTGCCCCCGACTGCCTCCGACTGGTTGTATTTATAACATTGTCAAAGAACTACTAAAAAGAGATATAGTTTATAAGTCACATGTACATCTGTTATCATAATTTGTGCAGAAAAGTTATTAATTTGCATCGAGTGACATAATTTAACATGTTATTAAAATGACAGACAGATTTGTTGACTTGACAGAATAATTCTTTGTTACAAAAAGGCCGTTTTTTAGAAGTTTGTCAACTGACTTCTCTAATTTGCATAAATAAGTAAGTAACATGAATTATTAAGAATTACATTGGTTTTTGTCTAAAATAGGATTGATTATGTGAATACTGAGTGAAAACGCTCCTAGTGAACAAATAGGTTTCACTGGGTGATTTTTATTTAAGGAGATCCAAAATACTTAAGTTGGCCACTATTTTTCGTACTTCATATTAATTATTTAAGATAAACTTAGTGTTTTTCATGATGACATTTGCTGTATCAGTGATCAAGTGATATAAACTTTTGTGTGGGTCAGTTATTCAGTATAATTTAATGGGTTGACTGTTTATGGAGACATGTTGTGCAATCATTGTTAACATACACAATAACTTTTCTATAATCATAACTACTCATTAAACTGGTTGAATTTGGAGGGTATCGCATACTTCGGGAAAGTAAAGCCTTTAATATGTACCGTTACACACTTCACTGAGTGTTTGACTCTGTTATACGTCTGATATAACTTTTGAAGTACCCATTGCTCCTCAGAACACTTTCCGGATGTTGCACTTCGCATCAGAGGTACTGTGGCTCACGTACTCATCTTGCTCATGTTACAAGCATATCAATTGTGCCCCTTTTCGGGCTCAGGTGGTGATTTGACAGTTTGTGCAGGTATCGGTCCATGTGTGTTGATTTTCAGTACATGCTGTGTCCAAGGTTTTCACCATCACTTGTGACCAGCACGTCTAGTAATGGTAGTTTTTTGTCCTATTCTACTTCCATAGTAAATTTCATGTCGGCATGGAGGTTGTTCAAGTGTCTTAGGAAGTCACCGAGCTGCTTCTCACTGTGGCTCCATACAAAAAAGGTATCATTAATGTATCTGTACCACACCTTAGGTTACAAGGTGTCAGGTCCAGTGCCTAGGCTTCGAAATGTTCCATGAAGAAGTTGGTCACCACCATGGCGATGCCTTCCAGCTGTTTGTAGAAGTTGGCGTTCCATGTGAAATAGCTCGTGGTGAGACATGCATGAAAGAGTTTGGTGATGTCTTATGGGAAAACTGAACTGATGGCCTCCAGAGAGTCTCTGAGTGGCACTTTTGTAAACAAAGAAACATCATCAAAGCTGACCAAGGTGTCATTTGGTGCACGTTTTAGTTTCTTCAGATTCTCAAAGCAATATCCTGAGTCCTTTATGTATGTTTCAGTCTCCCCATGCATGTCTGAAGTAGAGAGGCCAAGTGTTTTGCTGGTTTATAACTCGGTGAGCCAGGAGATACTTGACAAGAACGGATGAGGAACTTTCAGACATTTTCTACCAACTAAGTAGCAAAATGCATCGAGATGACTGGGACAAGATCGACAGCATCACTCACATGATCATGCAGAACACGTCCGAGTGCTGCACTGAGTGACAGAAGAAAAAGTTTGTAAGCTGCCAGAAGCAGACTGACAAGTCGATTCCCAACATGTCAAGCCCAGGGGATGCAGGAGAAGTTAGCCACAGCCCACAAACAGTTGTACACGCCTTTGGCTATAGTCAGTTTCCTTCAGGCTGCTGCCTCAGGTTGTAACGGTGATGGACAATTTGGCACATTGCATGGGACACCTTACGTGTTGCTTCTTTCGCCCTTGGGCTCCACTGCCGAAGCACCTCCTAGTGCACCTGATTCGGTGGATCCACACTCACAGCAGGGTGAATGGTGGGTGGTAACATATTCACGTTGTTCAAGATGGAGGGCCGATGTGGAGCCTGGTCATCTTGCCTTACCTGTTCACCCTGTGGGTGAACAGGTGGCTGGGGAATCACCAATAACGATTGTCGCATTGGTTCTGAGGCCATCCTTGGTTCACACAAGCAGCTGGCAGATGTGGTGAAGGCTGGTGGCCTGCTTGCACAGCAGAACTCACAGTTTGCAGCATTGTTCTCAGAGATGACTGGTGTTCTTTGGTTTGGAGCCAAATGGAGACCTCAACCAAAAACTTTGCCTACTTTTCAAGTCTTGGCTGCAGACTTCTGGACCTGTGTTATCAGGTGGGGATTTGTAGCACTCTGCTTGATAGGTCAGGAGTGCATTACGCAAAGGAAGCAGCTGCTCAGGTAGCCGAGTACTTGTGGGCTGCAGAGGGTTTTTTTTAGGCTAGTTTGAGGTACTCTGATGAACACTCGCCAGTTGATATGCAGATAGTGAAGTCAGACAAAGTTGCCAAATTTACTGACCTCTAGGAAAGTCCTTGCACTCAAATTATTCTTGGGATCGAGAGCTGGCTGACACTCAAAGTAGTAAGTTCTGATACATTTAGCGAAACATGAAATGCATCTCAGAAAGACAGATTAGATGCCATAGGGGGTGTAGTGTTTGTTGCAGTTGATAAAAATATTGTCTCTTTGAGGTCAAAGTTGTCAACACCTCTGCTATAGGGTGAGCAGCAATCTATCCATTTCATAATATTTTCATTAACATTTTTTATAGCTGGGTATAAATTAACGGACTGACAATGACACGCCATTGGACTGGCTAACTCAAAGATGTTAAAGAAATGATAAACACAAAGCAACTGTACATTTTGATACCTAAACAAGAACTGCCTGTGGCACTGTATCCCACGCCTAATTATTATAGATATGTGTGCAACATTGAAATCTTGCTGGTGACAAATGGATCAGAACTTTTCATCTCAGAGTAGAACATGGAATTAGTGACAGTAAGGTCATTACATTTTCACATAATACAGCTGTAAATAGGAATATGAAGAAAGGTAGGAAGGTGTTTCTGTTTAGCAAGAGTGACAAGAGACCAATTTCGGATTACTGGACAGGTCAACACAAAAATTTTGACTTTCCCACTGACAACGTCGAGCATCAGTGGTCACAATTCAAGAGCAACATACAATAGGTTTTAGATATGTATGTGCTGAGGAAAGTGTGAGCAATGCAAATGACTGTGACCATATTGGCAATGAAACAGAGGATGACACAGAAAAGGCTGAAATACTAAACATCTTTTTCCAAAACTGTTTCACACAGGAAGGTCACACTGTTGTTCCTACTTTAAATTTTTGCACTAACAACAAAATGATGGATATTGAAATAAGTGACCAAGGGATAGAAAAGCAACTAAAATCGCTCAACAGAGGAAAGGCCACTGGACCTGACAGGATACCGATTCAATTCTATGCAGAGTATGTGAAAGAACTGAGCCCTCTCCTAGCAACTGTGTACAGTAGGTCTCTAGAGGAGTGAACTATTCCTAAGGATTGGAAAAAAGTGCAGGTCATTCGCCTTTTTGAGAACGGTCATCAAACATATGCACAGAACTATAGACCTATTTCCCTGACATCAGTCTATTCCAGAATTTTGGAACACGTTTTATGCTCACATTTTATGACATGCCTGGAGACCAAAAATGGACTTTGTAGAGGAATCAAGGTGAGTGCAAAAAAACAACAATCTTGTGAAACCCATCTCGTTCTTTTCATCCATGAGACACAGAAAGCAGGCGCCCAGATAGGTGCTGTAGTCTCTGACTTCCAGAAAGCATTTGATACAGTTCCACATTGCTGCCTAATCAACAAAATACGAGCATATGCAGTATCAGACAAACTGTGACTGGATTGAAGATTTTCTAGCAAACAACACAGAGTAAGTCATTCTAAAAGGAGAGAATGCATGCTCTAAGGGAATATTATAGGACCATTACTTTTCACAATATTTATAAATGATGAGGTAGACAATACTGGAAATCCAGGCAGCTTTTCACAGATGATACTGTTGTATATAGAAAAGTCGTAACACTAGAAAATTGTAGCAAAATACAGGAAGACTCGCAGAGAACCAGCACTTGGTGCAGGAAGTGTCAGTTGACCCTCAACATAAACAAATGTAACTATTATGAATAAATACACATAAAGATCCTCTAATACATGATTACACAATTTTGAGAACAATCACTGGAAGCAGTCACTTCTATAAAACATGGGTACGGAGAGATGTGAAGTGGAACAATCAAATAGAATTAATCACAGGTAAGGCATATAACAGACAGATTCATTTGAAGAATCCTTAGGAAATATTGTCCATTTACAAAGAAAGTATCTAACAAAACTGTCATTCAACAAATACTTAAATATTGCTGGTTAGTCTAGGATCTGCACCAGATTGGATTGACAGAGGAAATAGAGAAGATCCAAATAAAAACAGGGCGTTTCATTGCAGGTACATTTAGTAAGCACAAAAGTGTTCCAGATATGATAAACCAACTCTAATGAGGGGCGTTGCAAGAGAGGCATTCTGCATAACTGTGTGGTTTACTATTAAAGTTCTGAGAGCATATGTTCCTAAAGGAGTCAACAAATCCTACATATACTTCATGAGAAGGCCTTCAAGACAAAACTGGAGATATTTGAGCCCAGACGGAGGCTTTCAAGCAACCATTGTTCTCGCAAATAATTTGGGAGAGAAGTGACAGTGGCACACAAATTACCCTTGGCCTCACACCAGAAGGTGGCTCCTGAAGTAAACATATAGATACAGACTACACACAACCATATCACTGCCATGTTAAGGTTTGAAACCAACAGCTGAGTCATGTGACAGAATGCATGCAGCCGAGGTCCTATCAAATAGCTGAAACCAAGAATTGGTTTAACCAATTGAATGGCTTATTCTATTAGTACTACTCATGTAGTAGTACAGTAACCTAATTTCTCCATTATTAGTATGCTAATGCAGTGGTTATCATTTTTACATTTGGCCAGTTTAAAGGGCAACAAACTGTTTCAAAATTTTAATGACAGTTATCTTTTTGCAAATGGCATAATTACAGTTCTTCAGTGAACTGCTTTATGTATTGCACGTCGAGTAATTTATTTCACCACTTCCACGAGAGTAGAAGATGAAATATCAGTTTGGCTGAAAGCATTTAATTTTCTGACAGCTCCTCAATGTGTGATATGTTTTATTCTGTCTTTTTATATGAAATTACATCTATCACGATCCATATGTCATGTTATTATGCAAAATAAGCGTTTATGTTTTATGGCTATTGCTTAGGTAATCTAGAACAGATACAAAAACAATAATCAAATAAGAGGCATAACATATTAGAAAACATAAATTTTAGAGAAAACTCTTTTTGTGAGTTAGACCTTAAACTTCTGTCGTCTCAAACTCTTAAGAGTTTTAAATCCAAGGACTAATTTATTTTATGGGATGGCCTTTATGATTCAATTCGCAGTACAAGTAGTTAGACATAAACACTCCCAAATAGAGAACCGTTAGCATCTGCTTGGTAACAATATCACTTCTTAGCTTCTATACATAAATGTGCTGACCTTGGCCTGGAATCTCATTGAATGGAGTATAATTCACACCACAATGGGTCCTGCTTCAAACTGAGCCCCGATGACCACAGAAGATGTGTCTGGAGATGTCCCGGACAGCAGTGGGATACAAACCCGACTGTCACCCGCCATTCAGTCTGAAAACAATGAATGATGGTCTGGGGTGCCATTTCATTTCATAGCAGGATCCCTTTGGTTGTATGCCTCGAGATGACTGGGTGTTTGTGTTGTCCTCATCATTTCATCATCATTCATGAAAGTGGCGAGATTGGACTGAGCAAAGGTTGGGAATTTGTACGGGCAGTTGAGCGCCCCACAAACCAATCATCATCATCATCATCTTTGGTTGTCATCTGCAGCAACATTACGGTGGTACTGCAATGATATTGTGCAGGGAGGAGACCTCCCAAGAGGGGTCATTGCCAATAAAATTTTATTAAATAATTTTTCCATTCATAATGTACGGCCATAGTCGGCTTGGGCATACTGTGGTGGAAGGTGCCGGCCGGAAGACCATGGTCGGCACATTCCTGCCACGTGCTCCTCGGTCAGACTCTAGACCCACAGGTTGGTTGCGCTGACGAGGGTACGCTACTTGCAAGACGCGTTGGCGGAATCAACCCTCCAATCAAACACTAGTCGTGTGATCACGTGGGGATGCGGCCGGGAGCGGCGAGGGCGGCTTGGAAACAGCTCTGCGCTATCTTAGCTTCACACCTCGGCCCCGAGTAGTCGCTCCTCTAGCCTCTGCCTCTCTCCTCAAACCTCCTGATGAACAGACGGGAACCCCTCTTGGGGCTGCTCAGCCCTACGTAGGCACCCATGTACCATCGTTACATGAATAAACAGGGTCCATTCCACCTTGATTACTTTTAATTATCATAACGCCCACTGCTCCTGACCTCTACCCTGATGAACAAGTGGCGTCAGAAGTGGGGTGCGATCCACCTTACGGTTGTAAAATAAACTCATGAGTTGAGTATGAGTACGACAAAGGGGCTGAGGCTGAGCAAGTAAAGGATACTACACTGAATGTGGTGAGGCTGCAGCGCGCCATCCGTGTGCCAGCTGGTCGCCTGCGTTGCCGAATGTGCGTGGCCACGCACTAGTGCGCCACAAGCGCGACATAGTTCGCCGCCGGACGCGAGCCGAGGAGGGTCCGCGATGCAGTCACGCTCGCTGACACCACTGCTGCTTCTGTCCGTAGCTGGCATGGGTCACCGCCTGTGCCAGCGTCCGGGGTGCGGCCCTTGCGCCACCCTGCCGTCGCAGCTGTCCGAGCCTCCTGCTGCCTCCGTGTGTGATCAATGCACCTGCCACCGCTCGTCGACACCGCCACCGTCCATCGTCTGCACGCCACCAAATAATGTAAGTTGCTAGCGACGCTACGATCGTGTAGATGCCCACACTATTGTAACATGCCGACCACCAGGCAGCAGCCGGAGAGGATAAAGATCCCCTCTCGGCCCTGGAGACCCAGATAAATCAATTAATTTTAACTAACGCGGAGCTTAAGCAACAGATAGATGATCTTCAAATGGCTTCTCCGCAATCTAATGTTGCTAAGCAAGTGCTAGTGGAGGAACACTCGGAGCAGGTGACTCCACCACTCACAAGTGCAGAATCACCTGTGGCACCACCTCTACTTTGGTGCAGAGCTTTCCAGCAGTAGCGTTTATTCCAGTGTTTGCTGGAAAGCCACACGAGATTATGCAAACGCTTGTCCATAATATCCAGGACATCGGAAAGCTTTGCAGTTGGCCAGATGAATTTCTCTTAAACGTGATGAAAATGAAACTCACTGGCGAAGCGCGGAACTACGTGTAGTTAGTCGAGAGCTTGAAACATACCTCTACCTTCCAGTCCCTTGCAACAGGGTTGATTGAAAGGTATACAGACAAACGAGGTACTAGTTTGCTTTCCACCCTTAAGCAAAAAACAGGTGAGGATTTAGAAGCATTCACGGACAGGATTAGAAGCATCGCATGCCACACATACGCACTAAGTGCCAATTCTACTCGTAACGAGGTTCTGTTGTAAGAATCAGAATGTCGTGCGATAGACGTGTTTATTCGTGGCATAAAACCTCAAATAGGGGGCGGAATCAAGGTAGCTTCCCCCCACACCTTACACAAAGCCGTGCGATTAGCACTCTTGAGACAGGAGGCGAGCCGATTTGCGGCTGTCTCCGCACGGCAAAGCGAGCCCCGACGTGTTGTTTCAAATGACACTAAGTGTGGGCGCTGTAATAGACAAGGACATGTGGCAGAGCAATGTCGCCATTAGGAACATGGGTCACCAAAGTGTGCATTGTCCGAATAGTGGGCCACAACCGCCTGCAAATTCCAGGCGAAATGCAAACCAACCACAGAATTCGGGAAACGGCCGTGGGGCAGGAAGTGCCCCCGTTAAAAATAGTGACCCCACTAGCTTATAGGGGAATCATGCAGGTGACAAGTGTGGTTGTCGATGGTGTTAGAGGCCGCAAACCAATAAGCATGCTAATTGACACAGGTGCACAGATCAGCGGTACCATATCAGTGGTATTGGTCCTGGCATAGTGCAACCTGATGGCAGCTGTTGCGTTGAGTTCATGTTGGACTCCACAGAAAATGCTTTTACGATGGAGGTTGTACGGAACAGGCGCACGGATTACGACATCATCCTGGGAAGTGACTTTCTGCGTCATTTACAGGTCATTGACTATAGGTTAAATACCGTCCAATTCGGTGACAACGTGCACCGTTTTGGATGTGACTGCACGTTGCGGGCAAGCGAAGCTGGGAAAAAAGACCCGTTTCCCAAGTTTTGGAGTCTCCCGTAACGATGCTTAAAGCAGATAATCCCGTGGAGATACCAGAAGGCACAGGAAAGATCCTTTGGGTGCCTGTCGGGATACGTAAATCTGAAGAGGTTCATTTCTTGGTAGATCCACTCTGCCAGAATGAAACTCTTGACTAGATACAGGCCCACGTAAAACGTAGCCTGTGCAAAGCACAGCAAGTACAGAAAGAAAACTGCATACCCGTGTGTTTAGACAATTTTAGTCACAAGCAAGCTTCAATATCACGTGGTACAGTATTAGAGAACTTACAGGTTATCACAGAAGATGAGTTGCCAATGAAAACCCCTTCTCTGAAAAAGAAAAAGACTGCTGCCGCCTCTCAACACCTTTTGACAATCACATCACATCTGACAGATAAGTTTAAAGCTAAGCTTAGTCACTTACCATTGCATGAACAAAAGCTAATAAATGAAGTATTGAATGAGTATTCACGGTTGTTTGAAGACATGAAGTATTTACCAGCAACAGATCTAATCCAACATGAGATTCCAACCGGAAATGCTAGGCCAATAGCTCAAAAATGGTACCGAATTCCCTACCATCTTCAGTCAGTGGTAGAGGAAACTATACAACAGCAATTAGAAGAAGGAATAATACAACCCTCTTCTAGTGCATGGTCTAGCCCAATTGTAGTCGTTCCAAAGAAATCTATAGACGGAGAAAAATCCTATCGCCTCTGTATAGACATGCGAGCAGTAAACAAGGTTACTACCCCAGATCATTACACGTTACCCCGGATCCAAGACACGCTCGATCGTCTGGGCAATTGCCGGTACTTTACAACATTAGACATGCGCAGTGGGTATCATCAAATTCCAATTGCTTCTCAAGATCGAGCTAAGACAGCTTTCGTAGTTCCTGGTTGCTTATATGAATTCTTAAGGATGGCTTTCGGGCTTTGCAACGCGCCAGCAACCTTTCAGCGATTTGCAGATCTGCTATTACATGGGTCGAAACCTACTATGTGCCTTGTGTATCTTGATGATATAATTATATTTTCAAAATCCATTGCTGAACATTCTGAACATCTACGCAGTGTACTGTTGCAATTGCAAAATGCTAATTTAAGCTTAAAATTAGAAAAATGTTCTTTTGCTCAATCACAAGTGCAGTATTTAGATCATGTTATCAGTTCCAACGGAGTCAAGCCAGATCCACGATTAACTGAAGCAGCAGACACTTTTCCTATTCCAACAAAGTTAAAGGAATTACAATCCTTCCTTGCTCTTGCAAATTATTACCGCTGTTTTGTTAAAGATTATGCTACTATCACCAAACCTCTTACTAAATTTTTGAAAAAGGGTACTCCTTTTGTGTTGACGGATGAATGTTCGACCGCCTTTCAAACAGTGAAAACTATTTTAACTAGTTCACCTCTACTCATTTACCCAGACTTCGCTGAACCTTTTATTTTATCTTGTGACACATCTGATTTTGCTGTAGGATGTGTCCTAAGCCAAGTGCAAGATGGCGAGGAAAAACCCGTTGGGTATGCCTCTCGTCAATTGAATAAAGCAGAAACTAATTACAGTACTACAGAAAAGGAATTCTTTTTGGAATTAATTATTTTAGATGTTACCTTTATGGTCGCAAGTTTACAGTTCTTACCGATCACTCTGCTCTGCAGTAGTTATTGAATCTTAAGGACCCTAGCAGCAAACTTATGCGCTGGGCCATGAAATTGTCAGAATATGATTTTGAAGTTCGGCACAAGCCTGGTCGGTTGCATCAAAATGCTGATGCGTTAAGTAGGAAAGTGCGTGTCATTCAATCAGATGAGGTATCAATTGAACAGTTAAAAGAAGCCCAGCAGGTGGTCGTTCAATGTCAAAGATACTCCGCCTTGCCAGAATTTGAGGTAATAGACGACCTTTTGTATCGAAAAACTCCCTGGAATGCTTGCAGCAGCATATAATACGACAATGCCATGATATAATCCAAGCATGTCACAGCGGAAAACGCGCTACGAATGCTCTAATTGCAACACGTTATTGGTGTCAATACCGACGTGGATAGGTATGTAACATCTTGCCTGCCATGTGCACAACGAGCACAAAATATGCATCCGCGACTGCCGCTGCAAACACTTCCTCAGGCATCTTCACCCTTCGAAATTCTTGCTTTAGATATCCTAGGTACTTTTCCACAGTCGCAACAAGGTAATAAATACATTTTGTCTGTTATTGATCACTTTTCACGTTATCTAATTTTGGTTCCCCTCGCCATGACAGCTGAAACTGTGGCGAAAGAGTTTGTAAATCGTGTGATACTACCTTTTGGAAGTTCTGATGCCATTTTAACGAATCAAGGAACCAATTTCATGTCTGCTCTATTTGTACAAGTTTGTAAATTGCTAATAATCAAAAAATGGTGTACAACTACCGTCCATCCTAAAGCCAATGGGCGCATTGAACGCGTACACCGTACAATTTGTAAAATGTTATCCTATTATGTTGCAAAAATGCATGCTGATTGGGACAGATATGTACCGTATATTTCTTCTGCATACAACACCCGAATACATGAATCCACGGGGTATACCCCTTACGAAGCTGTGTTTTGATGGCCGATGAATTCGCCGTTCGAAATAGACAAACTACCTCAGGGTGTAGAAATAAAGGAAGTAAAAGGTTTAGCCCACCGGCTAAAAGCGATCTGGTATAAGGTAAAGAGGAATAATATTAAAGCTACTAATAAACAATTGCACAGGCAGAACAAAAACGCTGTTTTACCGACTTATCAAACAGGTGATTTAGTGTTACTACGAAACCCGGCAATCAAAAACGGACGAACTGAAAAGTTCTCTCTCCGCTTTGAAGGCCCGTATCGGATTGTATGGTTGACCTCACCAGTCAATGCAGAACTGCTATTAACCGATCGTATGGTGATAGTGCACTTTGACCGCCTGCAACCTTACCACGGTAGGGCTGTGTCACCACAACAGGTCGCAGCCCTCGATCCGCCTGTGTCACCTCCACCTCAAGTGGAACAAAGACGAAAGAAAAAACAGAGGAGATTACCTCCACAGGGTTGTCCTAGGTATGCTTTGCCGAATCGACACCCTTATGCTTTGAGGTCGCGTGACTAATCATGCCTAATTAGTGTTTTATGTTATGTTTTATTGCAACTTAGTTTAAGTCATTTTCTCCAGGGACTTGGAAGCAAGACATGCCTGGCCACCACGGAGTTCCCAGCCATTCTCAATTGTCAGTTTCCAATATTGTCATGTATTTTTGCTCATTTTTATATGGATGATTATTTTTTATGTTTTGCAAGCAATGCCATGCATTATACGTCACGCAACTGACTTGCTTCAAGTGCAACAATTACACTTGGTGTTGGCAGTACCGCAGCTGCTAACTCCGAATAATATTCTTCTATGTCATCTATTGCCATCTGTTTGGCAAACCAGTACATGTGGACTGTTTTTACTCCGAGTCTTTCTTGATACGTCTTATGTTGACATCTAGTGTATTGTACGAGGTGCATTCAAGTTCTAAGGCCTCCGATTTTTTTTCTCCGGACTGGAAAGAGATAGAAACATGCGCGTTGTTTTAAAATGAGGCCGCGTTCATTGTCAATACATACCGGAGATGGCAGCACTGTACTGCAGATGGAATTTTACCGCCAGCGGCAAGAATGAGAACTGTTTTAAATACTTAAAATGGCAACGTTTTCCTTACTTGAACAGTGTGCAATCACTCATTTTCTGAATTTGCGTGGTGTGAAACCAATTGAAATTCATCGACAGTTGAAGGAGACATGTGGTGATGGAGTTATGGATGTGTCGAAAGTGCGTTCGTGGGTGCGACAGTTTAATGAAGGCAGAACATCGTGTGACAACAAACCGAAACAACCTCGGGCTCGCACAAGCCGGTCTGACGACATGATCGAGAAAGTGGAGAGAATTGTTTTGGGGGATCGCCGATTGACTGTTGAACAGATCGCCTCCAGAGTTGGCATTTCTGTGGGTTCTGTGCACACAATCCTGCATGACGGCCTGAAAATGCGAAAAGTGTCATCCAGGTGGGTGCCACGAATGCTGACGGACGACCACATGGCTGCCCGTGTGGCATGTTGCCAAACAATGTTGACGCGCAACGACAGCATGAATGGGACTTTCTTTTCATCGGTTGTGACAATGGATGAGATGTGGATGCCATTTTTCAATCCAGAAACAAAGCGCCAGTCAGCTCAATGGAAGCACACAGATTCACCGCCACCAAAAAAATTTCGGGTAACCGCCAGTGCTGAAAAATGATGGTGTCCATGTTCTGGGACAGCGAGGGTGTAATCCTTACCCATTGCGTTCCAAAGGGCACTACAGTAACAGGTGCATCCTACTAAAATGTTTTGAAGAACAAATTCCTTCCTGCACTGCAACAAAAACGTCCGGGAAAGGCTGCGCGTGTGCTGTTTCACCAAGACAACGCACCCGCACATCGAGCTAACGTTACGCAACAGTTTCTTCGTGATAACAACTTTGAAGTGATTCCTCATGCTCCCTACTGACCTGACCTGGCTCCTAGTGACTTTTGGCTTTTTCCAACAATGAAAGACACTCTCCGTGGCCGCACATTCACCAGCCATGCTGCTATTGCCTCAGCAATTTTCCAGTGGTCAAAACAGACTCCCAAAGAAGCCTTCGCTGCTGCCATGGAATCATGGCGTCAGCGTTGTGAAAAATGTGTATGTCTGCAGGGCGATTACGTCGAGAAGTAACGCCAGTTTCATTGATTTCGGGTGAGTAGTTAATTAGAAAAAAAATCGGAGGCCTTAGAACTTGAATGCACCTCGTACTATATGCCGTAGTTATGCATTTGCTGCAGCTAACCGGAAGTAATTGGAACAGAATAAGCCAGGACTTGAAATGTATACGCCTCGTACGCTTTGTTTACGGGACCAGCTATTGGCGGGGTAACACTTCAGCTGTCGCCTCCCCTCCTCCCTTCGGCACTGCCCCCTCTCCTCTCCAAGAACTGGCCAGCGGCCATCATTGTTTCCCAGCTAGTAACAGCGCTCCGCGCGATGACGTATCTTATCACCACGTGCGCTGCCACCTCCAGCATCTCAACACGCGGTGCGTCCGAGTGGTTACAAATACAAAAACAAACCGCAAATTACTGCCCTATCTGGATACTGCCCTATCCTCCACGTATGACTGACTACAATGCACTTGACATCATTTTATATAACTAACAGCTTTTTTAAAACTCTTATTCTAGATGATTAGCAATTTCTAATTCATCGTTGTTTCTTGTACACACTAAGCACACTACATGCCATCTCACATAACCGCTGACGTGCTTACTCCACACCTACGCATGTGCTGCGTGCTCGCTAACAGCTCCAAGTTGGTTTCTTTGATGCCGTCGGAAGACATGGCAAACAAAATTCATTCAAACATCCCAATAAATCTTAACATAAATATTAAGTAGATGTGATTCATTGTTTAATTTCTTTTCCTTGTTTTGTTTCACATTAGCTGGATAAATTGCATGAAGTTCGTAACAATTTACATTATTCTGCATACCTTAGTCTGCAAATCTTATAAGTGAAGTTTCATTATTGCTTTGATTCATTGCATAAGCTACAATCTACAGCCCTAACCCTCTTACACATCGAACTATGAGGACATTTAACGTTATATTCCTTGGACAAGGCTAGATATGGGCAAACCAATGCAATGCCACGGGTTTTTCATGCTACTGATGAGGCACAAACGACCAATCGTCTGGGCTGCTGTAATGTCTGTGGGCGATTGTTCCTTGGTTGCCACACAGTTATTTTTTGCCCTGGGGAGGCCCCTACAACACGGTCTTTTAATCTTACCACCTATTTACACCGAGATATCGCTTCTCCCTTGTTGCAGTCTTGCCCCCAAAATATCGGCTGATGATCCACTGTGAGATACGTATTTTGCCTCTAATTAGCTGGTGATGTAAGCACTACGGGAACTGTGCCTAGATGTCCTTTCAGTTCAATTTGTTATCGTCAGTTTTAAAACTAACACACACGCAGCCTAGCAGCCGGCCTCAGATGGCCAGTGTTACATGTTAACGTTGGGTGCCCCTGAGTGATAGCCAATGCCTGGGAGGTGCCTAGGCCATGCAGGTTTACACCTCGATCACAGGATTTCTTCTCATTTTTATTCATTTACAAAAAAAGACTTTCTTCATACGAAATCTCAAATTAATTAACTACACTTGGCCTTCGTGCCATAGCAGGTTGAAAAATTTTTTTCAAGCGAGTTACACTTTGTCTGCGCTGCGTAGTACTGCCTCCCGTGCTCAGCATCTTTTTGATCAGCGGATACTCAGTGTTGAATTACACCATTGTCTTGCCGACTTGCTACCCCACGGCTGCCACACTGTTGGTTGCCTGCCTGTGATTCTACTTCTTTTATTTAATATACACACAGCACAGTTACACGTACACATGTTACACTCGGCCATTCAACTTGGACTGCAAGGAAAACTCAGTCCACACCTGTTACCCTCAGAACCCTTCTTGCACATCCTACACAATGTGTCATCACAAATTTTGGCTCCCAAACAAATGCTTTATGCTATGCGGGAAAGCAACCTCCCCTTTTACTATGCTGCGGCAAATACGAGTGCTATCAAATATATACTTTTCCAGTCTCTTGGGCTACCCTTCACCACCATGTTGTTTGGCAGATTCAAGAATTTTTAATAGTTAGTCGGGATCGACAAACCCACGCCACTCTCTCTCGCGCTGAACTATCCAGTTGCACCCATACAAAACATCACTTATGTTCCATGCTAATTTTACACACTAACACTACTTAGTGCAAGATGTCACTGTTTTTAGCTGAAACTACTACACCTCCATGTCTTCGTGCTCTAGTCTCACTCCGCCAACCAGTACTTCAACCTGTTGGCAACAGTCTTCTATTCGCTGTTCCACAGACTATCTCCACCACCCTGGTGTGCCACCGTTCAATGTCAGAAACTGAATCGTACCGGGTACCACTGAATAATAGTGGCCTAGTGTACCATGAACCATGGACCTTGCCGTTGGTGGGGAGGCTTGTGTGCCTCAGCGATACAGATGGCCGTACCGTACGTGCAACCACAACGGAGGGTTATCTGTTGAGACGCCAGACAAACGTGTGGTTCCGGAAGAGGGGCAGCAGCCTTTTCAGTAGTTGCAAGGGCAACAGTCTGGATGATTGACTGATCTGGCCTTATAACACTAACCAAAACGGCCTTGCTGTGCTGGTACTGCGAACGGCTGAAAGCAAGGGGAAACTACAGCCGTAATTTTTCCCGAGGGCTTGCAGCTTTACTGTATGGTTAAATGATGATGGCGTCCTCTAGGGTAAAATATTCCGGAGGTAAAATAGTCCCCCATTTGGATCTCCGGGCGGGGACTACTCAAG
The DNA here is from genome assembly GCF_023898315.1 of Schistocerca nitens. Lineage (NCBI taxonomy): Eukaryota > Metazoa > Arthropoda > Insecta > Orthoptera > Acrididae > Schistocerca > Schistocerca nitens. The sequence continues at coordinate 139,468,898 of NC_064620.1, read as the reverse complement.
AGGACGGTGTTATCAGGAGAAAGAAAACTGGCGTTCTACGGATCAGAGCGTGGAATGTCAGATCCCTTAATCGGGCAGGTAGGTTAGAAAATTTAAAAAGGGAAATGGATAGGTTAAAGTTAGATATAGTGGGAATTAGCGAAGTTCGGTGGCAAGAGGAACAAGACTTTTGGTCAGATGAATACAGGGTTATAAACACAAAATCAAATAGGGGTAATGCAGGTGTAGGTTTAATAACAAATAAAAAAATAGGAGTGCCGGTAAGCTACTACAAACAGCATAGTGAACGCATTATTGTGGCTAAGATAGACACGAAGCCCACACCTACTACAGTAGTATAAGTTTATATGCCAACTAGCTCTGCAGATGATGAAGAAACTGATGAAATGTATGATGAGATAAAAGAAATTATTCAGGTAGTGAAGGGAGACGAAAATTTAATAGTCATGGGTGACTGGAATTCGAGAGTAGGAAAAGGGAGAGAAGGAAACATAGTAGGTGAATATGGACTGGGGGAAAGAAATGAAAGAGGAAGCCGCCTGGTAGAATTTTGCACAGAGCACAACTTAATCATAGCTAACACTTGGTTCAAGAATCATAAAAGAAGGTTGTACACATGGAAGAATCCTGGAAATACAAGAAGGTATTAGATAGATTATATAATGGTAAGACAGAGATTTAGGAACCAGGTATTAAATTGTAAGACATTTCCAGGGGCAGATGTGGACTCTGACCACAATCTATTGGTTATGAGCTGTAGATTAAAACTGAAGAAACTGCAAAAAGGTGGGAATTTAAGGAGATGGGACCTGGACAAACTGATAAAACCAGAGGTTGTACAGAGTTTCAGGGAGAGCATAAGGGAACAATTGACAGGAATGGGGGGAAAAATACAGTAGAAGAAGAATGGGTAGCTCTGAGGGATGAAGTAGTGAAGGCAGCAGAGGATCAAGTAGGTAAAAAGACGAGGGCTAATAGAAATCCTTGGGTATCAGAAGAAATATTAATTTAATTGATGAAAGGAGACAATATAAAAATGCAGTAAATGAAGCAGGCAAAAAGGAATACAAACGTCTCAAAAATGAGATCGACAGGAAGTGCAAAATGGCTAAGCAGGCATGGCTAGAGGACAAATGTAAGGATGTAGAGGCTTATCTCACGAGGGGTAAGATAGATACTGCCTACAGGAAAATTAAAGAGACCTTTGGAGAAAAGAGAACCACTTGCATGAATATCAAGAGCTCAGATGGAAACCCAGTTCTAAGCAAAGAAGGGAAAGCAGAAAGGTGGAAGGAGTATATAGAGGGTCTATACAAGGGCGACGTACTTGAGGACAATATTCTGGAAATGGAAGAGAATATAGATGAAGACAAAATGGGAGATACAATACTGCATGAAGAGTTTGACAGAGCACTGAAAGACCTGAGTTGAAACAAGGCCCCGGGAGTAGACAACATTCCTTTAGAACTACTGACGGCCTTGGGAAAACCAGTCCTGACAAAACTCTACCATCTGGTGAGCAAGATGTATGAGACAGGCGAAATACCCTCAGACTTCAAGAAGAATATAATAATTCCAATCCCAAAGAAAGCAGGTGTTGACAGATGTGAAAATTACCGAACAATCAGTTTAATAAGACACAGCTGCAAAATACTAACGTGAATTCTTTACAGACGAATGGAAAAACTAGTAGAAGCCAACCTTGGGGAATATCAGTTTGGATTCCGTAGAAATACTGGAACACGTGAGGCAATACTGACCCTACGACTTATCTTAGAAGAAAGATTAAGGAAAGGCAAACCTACGTTTCTAGCATTTGTAGACTTAGAGAAAGCTTTTGACAATGTTGACTGGAATACTCTCTTTCAAATTCTGAAGGTGTCAGGGGTAAAATACAGGGAGCGAAAGGCTATTTACAATTTGTACAGAAACCAGATGGCAGTTATAAGAGTCGAGGGGCATGAAAGGGAAGCAGTGGTTGGGAAGGTATCAGATAGATTATATAATGGTAAGACAGAGATTTAGGAACCAGGTATTAAATTGTAAGACATTTCCAGGGGCAGATGTGGACTCTGACCACAATCTATTGGTTATGAGCTGTAGATTAAAACTGAAGAAACTGCAAAAAGGTGGGAATTTAAGGAGATGGGACCTGGACAAACTGATAAAACCAGAGGTTGTACAGAGTTTCAGGGAGAGCATAAGGGAACAATTGACAGAAATGGGGGGGAAAATACAGTAGAAGAAGAATGGGTAGCTCTGAGGGATGAAGTAGTGAAGGCAGCAGAGGATCAAGTAGGTAAAAAGACGAGGGCTAGTAGAAATCCTTGGGTAACAGAAGAAATATTGAATTTAACTGATGAAAGGAGAAAATATAAAAATGCAGTAAATGAAGCAGGGTTGTAGTCTCTCCCCGATGTTATTCAATCTGTATATTGAGCAAGCAGTAAAGGAAACAAAAGAAAAATTCGGAGTAGGTATTAAAATCCATGGAGAAGAAATAAAAACTTTGAGGTTCGCCGATGACATTGTAATTCTGTCAGAGACAGCAAAGGACTTGGAAGAGCAGTTGAACGGAATGGACAGTGTATTGAAAGGAGGATATGAGATGAACATCAACAAAAGCAAAACGAGGATAATGGAATGTAGTCAAATTAAATCGGGTGATGCTGAGGGAATTAGATTAGGAAATGAGACACTTAAAGCAGTAAAGGAGTTTTGCTATTAGGGGAGCTAAATAACTGATGATGGTCGAAGTAGAGAGGATATAAAATGTCGACTGGCAATGGCAAGGAAAGCGTTTCTGAAGAAGAGAAATTTGTTAACATCGAGTATAGATTTAAGTGTTAGGAAGTCGTTTCTGAAAGTATTTGTATGGAGTGTAGCCATGTATGGAAGTGTAACATGGACGATAAATAGTTTGGACAAGAAGAGAATAGAAGCTTTCGAAATGTGGTGCTACAGAAGAATGCTGAAGATTAGATGGGTAGATCACATAACTAATGAGGAGGTATTGAATAGAATTGGGGAGAAGAGGAGTTTGTGGCACAACTTGACAAGAAGAAGGGACCGGTTGGTAGGACATGTTCTCAGGCATCAAAGGATCACAAATTTAGCATTGGAGGGCAGCGTGGAGGGTAAAAATCGCAGAGGGAGACCAAGAGATGAATACATTAAGCAGATTCAGAAGGATGTAGGTTGCAGTAAGTACTGGGAGATGAAGAAGCTTGCACGGGATAGAGTAGCATGGAGAGCTGCATCAAACCAGTCTCAGGACTGAAGACCACAACAACAACAACAACAACAACAACAACAACAACAACAACAACAGTGTATAATAGTTCAATATGTGATGTATACACTGCCTCTATGAGGATATGTGCTCAATTATACTCCACCTTTCATGTCACCATTCCCACATTTACCTTATACCTTCCTGAACTCTCTTTTAAACTCCATCACAATGAGAAGCTAAAGAATTTACCGAATACCAATGATTCAGATCTACTCCAGTCGATCAATCATCTCCTTACCCAGGAACATAACCAGGTTGCTCTTGACCGAGTGGCCTCACATATTGCTGATTGGCACCAAACCAAGCGATTAACCACTGTTGTATTACCCAGCACTTGTTCGGTAATCATCACTGTAATGATTCTGATTATAGTATGCTGTACACTCTGTAAAAGAGGGTTTTGCAAATGTTTCACTTCCTTCCAAGAAGTAGTACCACCCCCACAACCTGAAGGTGAATATCACACCTGAACCTACCTGCCAACCTTGGTGCATGTGATCAGGTATGACCCCCCCCCCCCCCATCCTTAGAATTAAGTAGTAGTCTAGGTGTCAGGTCAATGAACTATGGAATCCCAATTTAATTGTCGAGTCATTTGTTTTCTCTTTAAATTATTGTCATTTTGTAATGTTCTCATTCACCCACTTGGGTAATTACCATTGTAATCATAGATTTAAGAACTCAAAGTAATATTACGGGGCAAAAGCCCCTTTGTGACTGTCAGGCCTGGGAGCATTCTCTCACCCCCACGAGGGTGGAGTGTTTCAGTGTGCTGTGCTCCGGTGTCCCTCATCACCGCCTGGGTACCCACCACCACTGATACCGCCGAAACACGCACTCACACCATGGCGCCCCCCCTACTGCCGTTGCCCCAACTTCACAAGTTTGTTATTCAAGAGCCTTTCTTCAGGCCACTTTGTAACTTTTGCTCATATTGATATCACTATGTTATGGATGTTAATTTCTGTGACCCTTCATAATGATCATATATCTTTTTAAATGAAATAATCAATTAGAATAAGCTCATTCATTTTCATCCAGAGAGCCTTCTTTGGAAGGGGAAAGGATATGCAGGGAGGAGACCCCCCAAGAGGGATCATTGCCAATAAAATTTTATTAAATAATTTTTCCATTCATAATGTACGGCCGTAGCCGGCTTGGGCATACTGTGATGGAAAGTGCCGGCTGGAAGACCGTGGTCGGCACATTCCTGCCACGTGCTCCTCGGTCAGACTCTAGACCCACGGGTTGGTTGCGCTGACGAGGGTACGCTACTAGCAAGGCACGTTGGCGGAATAAACCCTCCAATCAGACTAGTCGTGTGATCACATGGGGACGCGGGCAGGAGCAGCGAGGGCGGCTTGGAAACAGCTCCTTGCTCTCTTAGCTTCAGACTCGGCCCCGAGTAGTCGCTCCTCTAGCCTCTGCCTCTCTCCTCAAACCTCCTGATGAACAGACGGCAACCCCTCTTGGGGCTGCTCAGCCCTACGTAGACACCCATGTACCATCGTTACATGAATAAACAGGGTCCATTACTTTTAATTATCACAACGCTAACTGCTCCTGACCTCTATCCTGACAAACAATATTCTATGCCCCATTTTCTTGTCGTTCATGGCAAGCCATGCTGGGCTTACATTTCAGCAAGATAATCCCTACGCACACACGGTGAGAGTTTCTACTGCTAGCCTTCATGTTTGCCAAACCCTAATTTGGGCAGCCGTCACCAGATCTCTACCTAAATGAGAACATTTGTAGCATTATCAGTAGGGCCCTCCAACAAGTTTGGGATTTTCACGATACAAAGCGCCAATTGAACAGAATATGACACACACTATCGCTCAGGAGGAGACTCAACAACTCAATCAGTCAATGCCAAGCCAAACAACTGTTTGCATAAGGGCCAGAGGTGGACCAATGTGTTATTGACTTGCTCAATTTGTGAAGCTGTTTCTCTTGACTAAATCACCCAGTTGTTTCTGAAACTGTAACCATTTTTTTTGTCTGTCTATGTACATCAAATCTAATGATTTGCATCCCATTCTGATAATTCCTTCGTGGTGTTTTTTTCCTTAGAGTGTATTTCCTTTCTTCTCCTTCTAGGAAAGAACACAAATTAGAAAAGAAAGACTGCAATGATGAAGCAGCAGAGGAGACTTTCTATGCTAAAAATACAGAGTGAATGGTCACAGTTTTGTATAAAATTCCGCTGTCAAAACTTGAAAGCTATGGTATTCGAGGTCTGTCCAACAAATGGAACTTTTCTTCCTGACTAATGATAAGCAGACAGTGCGCATCAAGCACACAAATATTGAGCTAAAAACTGTATCTGAACACTTATCTGACTATAAACAAACTAAATTTGATGTACCCCAAAGATCAGTAATGGGACCCCTTCTGTACAGAAATGATCTAAACTTAAATGTTGATGCACATAAAACAATCATATTTGCAAATGACACCATGATTTTACTAAAAGGAGACAACAATGAACAGTTACAGCAAACAGTAAAAGTGGTCACTAAACAACTTAGCAGCTGGGCACAGAGTAATCAGCCCGTGGGGCAAAAAAAAAAAAAAAAAAAAAAAAAAAAAAAAAAAAAAAAAAAAAAAAAAAACACCACCACCATTGCACTTAAGTTCCACAATGTTCCTAACAAGGACATGTTTATCCCATCATTACCAGTTGGTAATAATATTGAAACCAATTCTTAGGACTTTGGCTGCAGAGCAACATCAGATGGAATAAGCATACTGAACATTTCATCTCAATGCAGAACTGAGCAAAACATGTAACTGTCTTTGCTCATTAAAATCACACTGTAGTGAGAAAACAGTAATGAATGCATATCATGCCTACTTTCGTTCTCATCTTAGAAATGGGGTCACCTTCTGAGGAAACACTAAAACAGCTAATAGCACTCATAAACTACAAAAAAGGGCCATTAGAATCTTGTTTGGGTGCAAGCCTAGAAACTCTTGTAAACCTCTGTCTAAGAAATCTGGTATTCCTCCATTACCATGTGTATACATTATGGAAACCCTTTTGTTCTTTAAATTGAATGTAATAGGTAAGGACTGCAGACTGTTATGTAGATGATCACTTTACCAGACAAAAAAGAAACTTACATATAACTCAAAGCACCACAGCTCTGTGCCAAAAAGGTACTTTTTACATAGGATTAAGCTCTATATCAAACTTTCTGAAAACATAAAAGCTATTGTTGTTGTTGTGGTCTTCAGTCCTGAGACTGGTTTGATGCAGCTCTCCATGCTACTCTATCCTGTGCAAGCTTCTTCATCTCCCAGTACCTACTGCAACCTACATCCTTCTGAATCTGCTTAGTGTATTTATCTCTTGGTCTCCAACTACGATTTTTACCCTCCACGCTGCCCTCCAATGCTAAATTTGTGATCCCTTGATGCCTCAAAACATGTCCTACCAACCGATCCCTTCTTCTAGTCAAGTTGTGCCACAAACTTCTCTTCTCCCCAATCCTATTCAACACCTCTTCATTAGTTATGTGATCTACCCATCTAATCTTCAGCATTCTTCTGTAGCACCACATTTCGAAAGCTTCTATTCTCTTCTTGTCCAAACTAGTTATCGTCCATGTTTCACTTCCATACATGGCTACACTCCATATAAATACTTTCAGAAACGACTTCCTGACACTTAAATCTATACTCGATGTTAACAAATTTCTCTTCTTCAGAAACGCTTTCCTTGCCATTGCCAGTCTACATTTTATATCCTCTCTACTTCGACCATCATCAGTTATTTAGCTCCCCTAATAGCAAAACTCCTTTACTACTTTAAGTGTCTCATTTCCTAATCTAATTCCCTCAGCATCACCCGACTTAATTCGACTACATTCGATTATCCTCGTTTTGCTTTTGTTGATGTTCGTCTTATATCCTCCTTTCAAGACACTGTCCATTCCGTTCAACTGCTCTTCCAAGTCCTTTGCTGTCTCTGACAGAATTACAATGTCATCGGCTATTACTGAGGTCAATATCTTTGGAAAATCTCTAAGTCATATTTAGAGCCTCACTGCTTTTACTCCATTGAATAATATTTAAATTTATTAAGTGTGTTATATAAATACTTATGTATAAATTGTATTACTGTAGCCTTAAATATGTATGCCTACAAATGACTTTCAGCTGTATATTTATAACTTGACTTGTCCAATGTCTTATGCATAAGCTGCTTTGAAGACAACAGGACCAATAAAAATACAATACAATACAGTCATAAAACATTGTAATCATAGCGTGTAGGCTTTCACGGCCGGCGTCTTCAATAATTAAAACTTCCGGACTAAGAGGCCGTGGTCCAATAGTAGAAATACTTCTCCATGACGTTTCGTTGCCAGCTACGGGCAACATCATCTGAGGTGAGTCTACTACTGGCTGCTAGGCCATGGAGGTCCTGTTTATATAGAGCGTGTAGAGGGCGCCACCACTCGTCACGTGTTGGCAACGAAACGTCAGGGAGAAGTATTTCTACTATTGGACCACGGCCTCTTAGCCCAGAAGTTTTAATTACTGATAAAACATTGTGTTTCACAGAGGGCAGATATGTAAAATTCTGCTAAAGCTTTTCAGTATGGTTTTCGGGAAGCCAATTTTCTTCAAGTACCATTACTGTACTATCTCATGTTTGGTTCTTTATTATGGAGTAATGCCATATGTGCCAGATGATGAAATCGTGCACTTGAAGTTCAGTGAACAGTTGAGACCAGCTAAATGAGTCGAATAAAACACTTACTTTCAAATAAATTGACTACCTCTGTGGAAAGATTAATAAAAGCATAACTCCTCTAGCAAAAAACTTCATTGTACTGCAAAGTGATTAACGCTAGATTGCCAATAACATGAAAATAAAATAAAATCAGAAAACTTAAACTAATAGTATATTTTAGTCTTCCGTAGTTATGTAAGTGTATTTTAATTCATTTCATGGCTCCTGCCACAGAAATCTGTTTTGTTCTCATTTGACATGAGAGCTATAAACGAGGAGAGAACAGCAAAATCACAAAATGTAAATGTGAGTCACGTGGAGACTACATCCCACTACAATTTTGAGTGCTCTGCACATGCACGAATATAGTAGGTTGGGTGCACCAGAAAAATTTTCCTGGGTAGGATCTGGCTGCTTGCAGCTACCGCTTATACATCTAACAGCCACACTCCAAGCAGTGATAAGTGGGAGAAGGTGCTGCTCATACACAACTTCAGCTCTGCACATTCACTTGAACCCTGGTAGCAACTGTTCAAATGAATTGTGATTTCACGCTCATCAAAATCAGTATGTTGTTACCAGGCCTTTGACAGATTTTGCTGTCCCGCAGATGCTTGTGTGCTCACTGTATTTGTTGTCGGAAATGGTACATTTTCTTTGCAAAGAAGTTTCATGTTGGTGTTTTCCTCTCATTTATATTCTGTTGTTGCAGAGTTATTCCACAGTAGCTGGTTAAAATATTTTTTTTGGATAGAGTATCAGTTCTTACCAGTCAAAATTACAAAAATTTAAATAAAAACTAGAACAATGAAAAATTTCCAGAATTCTAAATGATTCCCGGGCTTTCCCATTTTTCTCCTGGATGAAAAAATTCTCAGATTTTTTCTGGATTTCCTGGGGCAAGTAAACTATGTAATTTACCTACTTTATCCTAAGAAAGCAAAATGGAATTAACTCGACACTTTATATGAGATTTAATTGCTTTCATAACTTTACATAAACAGAATTTTATGGATTTTTTTATCGTTTGTGTGATATACACTTCTTGGTTTGCACTGATGCCTTGGGCTGCATGCAGCCTGCAGGTTAGAGACCTCTGCCGTACAGCATGCCAGAGGACACCCCAAGTGTCACAGCCCCATGGCGGTAGTTTTGCGATACTAAAAAGAATATTTCAGTACAATAGTGGCTAGCCATTTATACACTCATGGGCAGCACTTGCTTGGGCTTTGCGATGCCTTGTGGCATGTATACCAAACACTTCCACAGCTGCTGGTGTGGAAAGGCTTCTGCCTTCTTCCACTTAAGTGCTGCTGCGTCAACTATTTTCAAACCTCGACTGGCCGGCATGTTTCGCAACTCATAACAGCTGTGTTGTGTTTTGTAAGGCGTAACATCTGCACTCACCCATGGCTGACTCAACTGTAATCTACTTCTTACTCTGTGCATTTTGATTTAATATGGCTGGGGCACTGCATTGCCCTCCCTCTTAACAAGAACCAGTCTCTCAGGTCACCTTAACTAACTAGATTATCCTTAAACTAGAATGACAGATCTTGGTGGCTGGTCCAACTAGCTCCAGTCTGCTCTTTCAGGGTTATTTTTACCGGTAAGTTCCCTTAAACACTACTTATCCTAGATTCCTTAGTTTTCTGCTAAATTCAGTTTACTGCTACAGCTCTTCCTCTGTTGCATCCTAGGCTCTGGAAATCTAGTCCACTGGAATTTTAACAATGGCCGAGTCTGGAGTTTGCCTTGTGTTCCACTTTCTGTACACGGAAACAAGAACTATGCTTAGCAGAGTAAGTGTTGCTGCAGTAGTTTGTATAACAATAGTCTATATTGGTTCCATCCATTACTGACTCCTCCTGTACTGACTCACATGCTGCTTCAGTTTCTCCATGGAGATTCGCTCCTCTTATTAATGAGTTTGTCTGTGGACTGCATTAGCTCAGGACTGATTTAACATGGATTCACGGCTAGTAGAACTTCCATGGATTCCTCTGATCAGTACAATCAAGGTTGTGAAATGCTTGGATGGGTTCCCCCTGAAATTGCGATGGATAAATTTTGGAAACTAGGTTCCATTATTTCACACTGTTATGGGACACCCTTTTCTAACATTACCATTTTTCTTTGTAGAAATAACCGAGACCGTTTATACTATCGATTCTTGTGTAGGTGAACGTTGTCCCAGCAGTTTAACTAAAAGAATTTCATATCGTCGCTAGGCAATGAAAACCTCGTAACTCAAATTGGTCAAATTTTACAGGAGAAACAAAAAACTAATTATAGAAATCACATGAGGACCTGATTAGTCAAATGTAGTGGTTTCTGCTACACAATATGGATCCGGTCATTGGTACATAAGACTTTATTATGCACTTCAAATTGTCTGCCGGTTTTTGGAGTTACGAGGTTTTCACAGTTATTTTTTTGGTAGTGATGGAGATAAGAGGCATGTAACGAGTGCACGGTTAAGAATTGAAACTTAGGGGAGAGTGGGGCACTCTGAACCATGGGGCACAATGAATCAGGTAGCATAATTTCAGTATAAGGTGGTAAATTATTTTTTCTTCTCTGCATAAGCTGTCAGTACTGCTCTATCGAATGCCATTTGTTTTCTGCAGGATATAGTTTCCTCCATTAGTATTGTACTGGTGATATGTTAGTTTCGCAACAGTGAAGTAATTTTTGGAGACGTAGATAGATTGAATTTTGTACAGTCCTTTGTCACCAAATTTTGTAGAAAGTAAGTCATTGTAACAATATCAATACTGTATTTTAATGATATAGATCTTCAAATATTAACAATGTTCATACACAACCTCACATGAGCTTTGTTTGAAATATGTACTGTTGGGGCACATTGAACCAAGCACTCCCGGGGCACAATGAGCCATGGTTCATTGTGCCACAGGGTGGTCCATTTTGCCCCAGGTATCTTTTAATTATCCAATACAAGCACTATGTACTTTGTTTCTTTAGCATGGCTAAAAAAATATGTGTATGTATTTAAGGCTTTTAAATTACAGACATTCAGCAGTCCTGTTTTATATTATCAGGTTTGAAGATGGTTCGTTCATACTGCAGGAAGACAGACAGAGGTAAAACTGACCACAATGTTATGCAAGAAGCTCTACAGGATGTTCTTAATAAGGGCATGGCAGTTCACCAAGCAGCTAACTCTCATTCAATACCTTACCCTACTCTTCGACAAAATGTTCAAAACATTAAATGTGGTTCCATTGAAAGATTAAAACCAAACTATGACAATCGTAAGGTATTTTCTGTGGAGCAGGAGAAAGAATTAGTGGAGTATTTGTTCTTGTAAGATATGCTTTGGTGTTGACACTAAAACATGCAGGCACTTAGCAAGTGAGCTAGCTTTGAAAAATGGTCTGAAGTGTCCTGAGAACTGGACGGAGGGAATGGCTGGTGTAGACTGGTTCTATGGGTTCATGAAATGAAATCCCGGTTTAAGTGTCCGAACCTCAGAGGGCTGCAGCTTATCCAGAGCAACATCTTTTAATTGGTATACTGTTTTGCATTTCTTCAAAAACTTGAGAGACCTTTACCAGAGATACCCTACTTTTGCTGACAGTATGTAATGTCCCCACAGAAAATACCCTCTACCGCGCACCAATTAATCATTGTCAATCAAACCACCCACATTCATTCACTTTGGAAAAGTATCTGATCTGATTTTCTCGTAACATGCGGCGACAGCTAGATGACGCCAAAGTATTTTCTAGCGTGTTTATTCTTTGAAATAACAGAGATGCATATATGCATTGTCCATGGTTGTTAGAGTGGTAACTAGGACAGCTTCTGGAGTAGGGATTGAGGGATTGACGTGTTTCTGAGAGATACATATTCTGATTTTCTTCTCGCTAAATCGAGCGAATTAACTTTTGTGCCACTAGCGGTTTGTTTGAATAGAAAGAGAGTGTAAACGGAAAATAATTAAGACGTGGAATCACCGGAGATCTGGACATGTAATGGAGATGGATTTAATACACAATTTCCTTCATAAATAAGGTTTGTGACTTTTTGTTCCAGAGTGAATGAACGAATGAGTTTTTTCTGAACCATTTGATGATCATGTTGGCCCTGTAATTAGTGGGGAAGTTTCAGCTGTGTCGAAGAGAGCCTGCAATTACTGAGTCTGTGTTAAATCGTCCAAAACGGCTTCGTACACATCTGGAATTCACAATCTTTCGTAAAAGGAACAAATTGTCCACACGATTGATTCTCCTGACTGAATACAGTGTTTGACAGTAATAATAAATGTAAAGATCTCTTACAGCAAGCCAGCCGCTGATTACCAAGACGAAGGACTCCACCAGAGATCCGATTTGGCTGATTTCACGTAATGAAATATTATATTAAAAACTGTACATAGATAAAGGAGAGAAAGAGAGAGAGCGAATGAAAATAGAGATAATACTAATAATCCTCCATTAGTCTAACTTTTCGCCTGTCTTATCACGGATCAGCCAAGACACGGGAGGCCCTTACATTACTGTATAGATTTATGTGTGAAGGTGAAAGGGTCTTAAAGGCAACAGATGCACGTCTATACAGACAAGACATTACACAAAGTTAGCGGCTAGCTGCATTCATCATCTATTCATAGAGGAAGAGACGACAACTTATTATCTTGTTAAAGGTACAAGGGTTTTCAATATGGACGAAACCAGTACCTCAACTGTACTGCTTCCAAAGGTAGTGGCACAAAAGGGAAGTAAACAGATTTCTCAAGCTACAAATGGAGAACGTGGTGTCTTAGTGACCACCTGTTGCATAATCAGTGCACGTGGTACTTTCCTGCCCCCAGCAATGATATTTCCTCAAGTACATTTTAAACAACATATGATAAGTAATGCACCGACAGGCACCCTGGGGTTAGCAACAAAGACTGGATGAATAGCGAACTTTTTGTGGATGTCATGAAACATTTCATCCACAAACCCAGTAGTAGCAAAGACAACCTAGCGCTTCTAATTTTAGACAATCATGAAAGCCATCTGTCAACTGAGGTAATAGATGTAGCAAAAACCAATGGGGTGGTTATGCTAACTATACCCCCACATACCTCAAACAAACTGTAGCCTCTAGATGTAGGAGTGTTCTCTTCATTCAAGGAAACATACTACTCAGCATTAAATTCAAAACTCCTACACAGGAAAGGCACTCCTCTCATTATTTATGATGTAGCTGCATGTGTCAAAATTGCTCATGACAGATCAATGACACCCACTATCATATGTTTGGCTTTCAAGAAATGTGGAATATTTCCTTTTCATGAAGACATCTTCACTGATGAAGACTTTATGGTCAGCAAAGTAACAGACAGGGCCATGAAGGCAAGCAGAACAACTTCAGATATTAATTCTCTCCATCATATCAAGGATGCACAATCTGCAGGACAAGCCTCAGTCAATGTCAGCCAGTCACAAGATCTGCAGCAAGCAGGACCCAAACAGCTTTTCCTAATGGAGTTACTCCTGAAATAATTCGAGGATATCCAAAAGCAGAGAACAATAAATGTAAGAGAGGATGAAGTTTAATTGCAACTGATACATCGGAGAAAGATTTGTTGCAAGCCACAAAATATCCCAATAAAAAGGTCAATCGGAAGCTTTATGAGCAGGAAGCAGATAACGACATTAGTGAGGCACGTTATGAAGAGAGCGATGCCAACGTGGATGTGTCTGGTGAATCTGAGTACAACTTTGAAGACTTGGAAAAATTACCAATTGAACTGAAAAACAAAATACCGGTTTACTATGTGGGGAAGATTTTGAAACCGAAGGATGATGCAGGAGACTATCATGTATCATTTTTGAGATAAAGTGAAAAAATGGGAGGGAAGTTTTATTTTCCTCAGGTAAAGGATGAAGCTTTTGTTCCAGCTAGCAACATACTTTACGTGCTCCCATGACCTGCTACTGATGGTGTGACAAAGAGACAAAAATCATATTTCAGATTTGGAATCAGCTTCGAGTCCGTTGATGTTCGGTAATTCCAAAATGAGTTACATGATTGTGTGCCTACAGATTTAATTATATGATTCACACATGGAATATATGCAAACATTATCTTTAAAGTACATTTACACTTACTTTGTATGCTAAATAGGTTTTCTCAAGGAACCTGTTTAAAGTGGTTCATTGTACCCGACGTGGGGCACAATGAAGCATTTACCAAATTTTCTTCAAAGGCATGCAGCTAAAAAACAATTAATGACAATGCAATCATATAAGGCCATTTGATACGTGAATGATTAAACTGTAACATCTGTAAATCACAATTCTGTAAGAAAATTATTGGATGAGTAACACGGAGAAATATTTTTTATGGTTCAATGTGCCCCACTCTCCCCTACTTAAATTTTGCATTATTTGTGTATTATGAAACATCTGTAATGATACATTGTTACAGATATAAAGTGAAATGAATAATTTCACACTGATCAAAATATTGGAATCTGGATGTTAATAAATTACAGTGTTTAAAAAACATAGAAACAATGTTGTTAGCTTTAATTAACCTTTTATTACTGTAAACATTTGTGCAGTTTATTAACATTTATTATTGTTACTATTGCTGCTACACTCACAGTCATAGGTGGCTGTAAACAAGTTTATTTTCGGCTGCATTTTTTTTAGACACGGACATGTTCTCTCATTACAAATGTGAGGCAGTGTGTCATAAAATGAATGCACATCCTTAGGAAGGACCAGCTTTAGTTGTTGCAAATGCGTAAACTTTTCTGCGTTGATTTTTAGTGGTGAACTGTAGAGAGGGGGCACTGTAAATGAGCTGGGTATGTTTGACATACTTCTTGGAATTGGTTCCCATGTATCGCTGAATTTCAATTTATATTCCATTTTTCCGGTGGATCATACTTGAGACACCGGATATCAGTCACTGTTGGACCCCCAATTTTGGATCCTGGCCGAATAGACGAATACAACGAGAGTTTATCATAGGACTTGAAAAATGTGTGGTCCAAATAATTGACAACATACGGTCTAGGACTCTATCTTGCGGTAGCACAAACTTCTACATAGCCAGCAGGAGTATACATGTGTCTGTTTTTAACGTCCTTTCTATGGTGGAGTGCATAGAATCACACTCCATTTGAGTGTGATCTTTCTCCAGAAATTTTTGCACTATTGTAATGCCTTTCTGATTGGCGAAATGAGCCGGTGCATTAGTCATGACTGAGTTTCGGTTCTGGTATGTGCATCCGTCGCTATAGAAAATAGCTTCTGAATCATTTTGGACGTACGTTTCTATAAAATGCACGAGTGTACTGGCAAATTTCGAAGCTGTTAGTCCACATTCACTCTCGTGCCAAAGGTAACAATAACCATCGTTACTTTTTAAATCATAGATGGTAATGTTGTGGACCTTCAGGTTGCTTTTATAGTACAGTGCAGATGTTTTTAGTCTGGGAGAAAGCAGAAGTGCTCTAAGGTCCATTGTAAACACACTAGCTGATCCTAATTTATCACTATTTTTCGCTTCCCTTGCCTCAGTTTTTTGGGCTATAGGCAAAGAGTATTCATTGTCTGAGAGATTGCCTGTCTGGTGAGAACAACAAAGATCGCACTTTTTAGGCGAAAATAAGTTAAGATAATTTTCATCGATTACCTCGCAGAACTGTTTGTAAGCAGCTGGGATTTGTCCACTTTTCTTGCAAAATTGTATATATTCCCTATGTATTTCTGATTTACTCTGCCAGTTAGGTTCCAAGTAGAGTTCTGTGGAAGAACGACTCCAGTTTCGGCAACTCTGCAAAAAAATCTGATGCTGATTGTCGTCCACCTGAAACTTTCGTTGTTCTCTCCTGCATTTGAGGCCCTTCTGCAAGCGTTCTTCCTGATGCACTAGATACCCATGTTCTGACACTCCATTCACGTAAGCACAAAGTATTCAGAAACATAGTCTTGCAGACAGTTTTTCTCTGTCCCCTTCTATTGCAAAATTGTAATATAGTGTGTTAGAACGGTGAGATTTATTAGACTCTGAATTATTTCTGTGTCTTTTGACTGGAACGTAGTAGACATGGCCTCTAACAAAAATTTTTCTTTCACCCCAAGACATATCCTGCCAGAAATAATTAAATATTAGCTGTCTCTGCTCTTCTGTAATATCCTTGCAATTCCTGTTCTGATTTAAGGAAGAATGTTTACAAGTACATTGTGGTTTCATTTCCCTCCTGCTTCTGTTCATTGTTGGTCTCTTTTTGCCAAACTCATCTTTTTGCATTCCTAAATAATTCTGTCCCCACATACGTTTTTCTTTCTGCAAACTTTGAAGTGATTGATTGCTTTTCCTTTTACGGCGCTGCTTAGTACTTTTTACTCCCACATCAACTTTGTCATTGTCGTCTTCCGTGCTGCTGTTACTGCTATAGTCATTTTTGTTTTTATCTGGATCATACACATCACTGCTGCCATTGGAGATATCATCCTAGCTGCTGTGTTCGAAAAGACTTTCAAACTCAGAAGTGGAATTCGCCTCTGTATTGGCTTCTTTTTCCGCATTATCTGTAGTGTAAACAATAATGTCATCAATAATATTTAAACAATTTAATCACCTCAACTTCCAAACAAGTATCTTACTTGAAGTTACAACAATATGAACTACGGTTTACATTCATTTTGTAGGTCTGCTCTTTTCTTTGGTGCAGGACAAGGAGGAACCTGACTAGAATCTTCTTCCTGTGATTTTATACGATATGATCCGTTGTCGGCTTGTTTCACAAGGTGAAGAGTGAATTTACTTTTTACTCATAGCTGAAAACAAAGTAGTTACTGTAGAATGTATAGGATTCTGTTCAGTTCTAAAATTAGAACCTCAAATGTACCGAGTGCAGTCTGCCTTAAGCGCGATGAAAAACTCGTAATTCAACATTGTATTTAACGAGGTCATTATTAATTCTGTATATTAAAATACAATACATAAATACCTAGAAATACTAACACGTACCTGTAGCTATAAAGCAGTGTTGGGTCTGTCAGTCAAAAAAGTTACTATCACATCAAAAAACGTTTTAATCTCGGAGCACGTGTTCGCCCTGCACACTAACAATGGGGATTATCGGAGATGCGAGGTTTACAGCACAAACTACATATCGCTGGAGATTGAGTTTTTCATTATGGCCGCTAGATGGCAACACCGTTCAACTCTAAGAAGGAAGGTTTCAACAGCTTATATGGCATAATTGTCTACATTTGGTAATGCAGTTACGTGGATTTCATTGTCAGATGGAGTTACGAGGTTTTCATTGCCTAGCGACGATATGATTATGTATATGTTGTCATATATTCCAGACTAAAAAAATATGAAAAGAAATTAATTTGTTACACTCTGTATGTATGGTTAAAATTATTCTTCTTTTAAAAATATTTGAAATTACAAAATATATGGCATATTTAAATATCATATCATTAATTGCACAATCTAACACTAATTATTAAATTTATTTCTGGATTCATTTACAAAATAATGTTATAACTTGATGATGATTCTTCTTTCGACAAGAAAGTATGTGAACTCTTTTGCTTTGTAAACTCTTTGGCATTTGTGAGTACTGCAGAATGTTAGTAGTATTGGGCATGCCACTGGTGGAATCAGAAGTGTCTTTGATTGGGTCACTAATAATGTAATTTGTGGTGTGATAGAAGTGGGAATTGTAAAGACAGTGTTATATTGAAAAATGTGACAGAATAAAATTCAAGAATAATAAGGCAAATCTTCATATGTTATAAATCAAAATTTCAGCTGCAAGAATGTACCCTTAAACACAAGAACTGGAGCCAACAATGAGATAATGTTTTTCTTTTGTATATCTTACGCCTCTTGAAGCTTTTGAAACTAATGAAGTCACTAAGAAAAATTTAATGGTGATGTGTGGGAGGGTAAGATTTCATCACAATGTCCCATTTATTAATAATCCACTCCCATCTTACTCTAAACTTTTTGGTGTCTCGAGTTTCCCCTACTTGAAACAACTGGTTGCTACTACTACAGTATTGAAGGTAGAGTACAACCAATGTGCCTCAGCCTGCTGGAAGTACAGCTAAGGGCTAATCACACCTTCTTGCATTCCTTCTGACCCATCAGTAACTTCACTGCACAGGAATTCTGGCTCTCTCGCTACTCTGGACAAACTGAATCATGCCCCTGTAACACTTCTGTAACTCCATCTCTTTCATGTCCACATGTTTACTCCCAACTTTTGCAACCAATAACAACCACTGTACCTTAACTCTGACAAATGTCTGCAGCATCCCCCACTTAACAGGAGATACATGGACTATGTAACAAAGGTACTGTGCCTGCTTCACTGTTACTGGAAAGTAAAACGAACTGTATAACTTTGCCCCATTTGTTCTTGCTTCTACTGTGGTTAAGTTAAAATAAAAGGGTGAATTTTCATGATTAGATTCCAACACCAACGCTAGCTCTGGCAGTAGATCTTTTTGCACTTTCTGTAGCCCCATCAGCTACTGCACTGGAGACATATAGGCTACTTCGCTCCTAGCTAGTCTTGCAGAGCTTTCCATAACTCTGCCACCTCTCTTCATGCTTCCCACATGCTGTCCTCCAAGAACTGTAACTATTTTGTTACCACTACTTCTCTGTCCAATATTTCTACTTTAGTTTGCAACCACTCAGTGTTCCGATTCACTAATTCTTACACAGTTGTGGGGTAACTCATCAGTTCCCCAGTGTAATCTCCACCCTCCTTTCTTCTTCCTTCTATTGTCCACATTAAACAATGCCCAGTCCAAGTAATTAATAAGCAAAGTGTTTTATGAAGATTTGAGAGGAGCAAAGATTACAATAAACTTTCAAGTTTACTTCGCTTGTCATTATGAGATGGCTCCAGTTCTTCTTGTCTTGGGATCTGATTCTTAAAGCTGAAAATCTAACATCAGTTCTTCACAGTTGGTTTGAACTAAATAAATTGGAAGATTGTTGTTGCAGAATTTTTTTTTACGTAAATATATTTTCCACTGATTTTCTCACATTTTAGTATATCATACAGTATTTTGATTTTTCACATTAATACAGCTGGAATTACATTGTTCACACTTTTTACACAAAAATATGTCTGATCACATCAGAGGCAAGCTTACGACATGCACACTCTGTGGAAATAACAATATTCCAACAGGTTTACAACTTTTCTTAACAAATGAATCCCTAGTAGTCTTTGTTACATTATTAATTTCAATTATTATTTCATAAATGAATCCAGAAATAAACATAGTAAACAGCACAGGATGGCATAATTAATAATAGAAATTTTAAGTGTGCAAATAATTCGTAATTTCAAATGTTTCTAAGAAAAATAATTTTAACTGTACATTCAGAAACAGTGCTTATTGATTATGACATCAAAACTAAAATATTTTATAAAGTAATTAATTTTCACAAATTTTAGTTTGAAATATAACATACTGTGTATAAAATTATGTGGAAGTTTTCAGAAAAGCAGCTGAGATAATACTGACCTGTCCAAAAGTTGAAAAATAATAACGGTATCGACAACTACTGTTGAGGAAAAGTAATTCTGGAGGAGATGTCCCAATACACTAGTCAGCTGGCGCAATAACCATGTATTGTTCAACACAACTTTATCCAAACTCTCAATTTACATGGTGTGGTAATCACTTGCTACATTGTTTCCCTTCACCTATTGTTTTATTATTTCTACCATGTCATTCATTCTTCTAATGTCCTCCTCATTATACATCCCAAACACAGTTTTCATATGTTGGCTCCCAGCGTTGATCCAGGCTCTCCTTGTATGTGGCATAATCCTCAGAACCTGCATTCTCATACCTCAACTTTTCGTAAGTCCCATTTATTCTCCTACATAACTTGGCAACTCGTTTAAGCATTCTGTGGTTCTCTGCCCCCTGTTAAAAATTATTAGAGGCTGCTTCTAGCCATCTCGCCTCATTCCGTATGTCTCGTGCATTAAATACCACCTGTATCAACCAGAAAGGACGGGTGATCACCACATTTTCTTGCTTCGCAAACAGCTCCACTCCTTCCACACACCGGTTCTGCAATGCTTCCACAACAATGATGACCAGAAGTCTGGTTATGACCCGCATCAACTTGTCTTCTGGCATACCTCACCTGAGGAAAGGAATACCTAAGAGGGGTGATTGGAAAGTTTTAAGAATGGGCTTGTAATTGTACAATGGTGGTACTTACATGCTACTGTGATGCATCTCCTTCAAAATAGACCCCTTCTGACTGAATGCACCGACTCCAATGGTGTTTTCACTTTTGGAAACATTCCTGGAATTTTTTTTCTGAAGTGTGTTAAGGACACTCTCCGTATTTGCCTTGGTGTCTTCAATCGAGTCAAATCCCTTCCCTTTCAGTGAAAATTTCAGTCTAGGAAACTGGTAGAAGTCCACAGGACCCAAATCAGGAGAATATGGCAGTTGTAGTAGCACAGGAATTTTGAATTTGGCCAAAAATTCAACAATGGAAAGGCATGATGAGCCGGAGCATTGTCATGGTGTAGCACCTAACTCCTGTCTTTCCACAGTGCAGGCCTTTTCTTCCACACCTTTTCGCACAAATGCTCAAGGACACATTTGTAGTATTCATGATTAATTGCCTGTCCTCCAGGGGTAAATTCATGATGCACAATACTGGTAGAATTGGGGAAAAAAAAAAAAAAAGGTCACCAACATTGTCTTAACCTTCGAGCAACTTCGTGTGTTTTTTTTTGGTCGAGGTGAACCCGGAGTCTTCCACTGCAAAGACTGCACTTTGGTTTCAGGATCATATCCATATACCCACAATTCGTCACTTGTAATTACCCCATTTAACAAATCTGGGTCTTTGTCAGCCCGATTAGTCAGTTCTTGGCACACCTCAAGTCAGTATTGTCTCTGGTCACTTGACAACACTTTTGGAATGAATTCTGCGGACACTCAAAGCATGTTCAGATCTTCACTTAAAATTAACTAAACTCCATAGAAACTTAAATTAAGGTCATCAGCCATCTCCCTAATTGTAAGTCTACAATCACAGCACACTAAGTTGTGAACTTTCACAACATTTTCATTCATTTTCGAGGTGTAAGGACAGCTGGACCCTGGCTCATCTCCAAATCATTTGCGGCCATTTTTAAATCTGTTGAAGCAGACAAAAACATTTGACTGGCTTATACAATTATCTCCAAAAGCTGTTTTTAATAGTTTGTAAGTCTCAGAAGATGATTTCCCAGTTTTTTTTTAAAAAATTCACACAAACTTGTTGCTCCGTTTTTACGTCCATTCCCACGCAGACAGAATCCAGCAACAAGCCCTAACAGACCCGCATTCAACCAGCTGCCTCAATGAACTGAATAAAGGAAACACAGTTTCCAGTCAGAGGGCATCCAAGGATAAGGAAATGACTCACTCGCCACCCCCTGTGTACCTGCCCGCCATTCCAATAAGCTGTAGTGGATCCATTCTTAAAACTTTCCAATCTCACCTCGTATTACCCTTTTCTCCCCCAAAAATCCACTGCCGCTCTCTTTGCTTATACTACATCTACATCTAATAGATAGAAACATTCACTTATTCTGATCTCCGAGGTCTTAACCCACACAGGCTTCTTATCATTGCTTTGCCTACAATCTCTTGTTTTCTGCTCTGCACCTTCTTTTTCAGTTTCCCTTTCCAGTCTGCCCCTCCAGTTCCTGGGAAAATCTACAGACTACCTCGAAAAGGTTTCAAACATCCCACAATTGTTATTCTCACCAGCAACTGAATCTTGCCGTTCACTGGTGCTGTAGTTCCCACAATTTGATATGGTTGTTGATACTTCATAAAATATTCCTTTGTCTACCCCTGCAGAGTGTATGAAGCCAATAGCATTACTCATTGACACCCTGTATCGCAGTGTTCTTGCTTCTGGCTGACTGCTTCCTCTTGCTTTTCCAGTGCCCATGTATTCGCACTGCACACCCTGTTACAAATTTCTCTTATCACCCTTGAAAACTCATTAACAGATTCTCCTGTCTTCCCCTTCTTACTTTTCGACATGTCGAACAGCACTACTGCCTCATATGACAACAATCCAGATTTTTGTGTGTCGTTTTGAGTTGTACACGGTGACCACATACCTTAAGCAGACATCTCAATTGGTATGGTGTGCATCCACATAGCATCCTAGCATCATTTCTACAGTTCTATGGACCCTTTTGGTTCTCCATTATCTTGAGGATGTAGTGGATTTGTCCTCAGTTTCTTGACACATAACTGCTTACATAATTCCTTGAACAGATCTGACGAAGTTGCTTCCCTGAACCATTATCATCACTTCAGGTGCCCTGAACTTCAGTATCCAATTGTTTACTAGCACTTGTGCCACAGTTGCTGCCTGCTGGTTTGACACTGTGATCGTTTCCAAATATCTCAAAAAATGCTCTATAATTGTGAGTTCATACTTATTCAGTAAAGGTGTTCTGTTGAAAGGACCAAAACCTCAATCCCAAGAAATTCAAATGGTAATTTCTGCAATGGTACTCTCATTCAATGCAAATCTGCTCTCTGCACACATGGTATGCAATTCCCCACATACTGGTTCATGTCCTCCTTCCTATTCTTCAACCAATTCCTCTCCGCTACTCTCCTGTTGGGAGACCTACATAATCCACGACTTCCTAGGGCATGTTCATGTGTTACTTGTAGCACTATTCTGCAGCTTTGCTGCCACTATTACTCGCGACCCCAATTTGGTTTCTCTGTACAGCAACACATCGTGCATAGAAAACTGTGATTGTTTACTACACTCATCACCCGTCTTCTGCAGTGTCTGCTATTTCTTAAGCTCATAACCACCAATTTGCAACACTGCTACTTTCCTACTTACGGCATTCCCATGTTTCCTTCCAGGCTTATGTACGGTCTCAGGATCAAACTCGCCCAGTCTTACCACCCATGTCAACCTACTAGGTGGGTCCTTCCCTCCCAGCAATCATTTCATCACTGAGCAGTACGTTATCACTGAAAAAATTTTCCTGTAGAGGTAACAGGTGGGTGATTCTGTAGAAAAGGCTCATTATCTCTTTTTCCATCATGGAGTAACTCCTCTCTGCTGAGTTCACCTGCCTTAATGTGTAGGCTACGAGTGCACCACACCCTCTATTTCTTGAGACAACACACAGCCATGTGCATGGTTGGATGCATCACATGACAGAATAAATTCCTTACTGAAATCTGGGAACACTAATGTTCGACTTCATAATAAAGCTTCTTTCAGCCTCTCATAGGCATGTTGACAGTCCTCTGACCAATCAAATTTTGAACTTTTCTTCAGTAGTTGTGACAAAGATCTGGCAACATCTGCAAATTACTTTATGAATCTTAGGTAGTAATTTGCGACTCCAATGAATGACTCTAGTTCGTTCACTGACTCAGGCACAGAAAATTCACCTGTAGGTTTAATCAACCTCAGGGTCTATCTTAACCCCATCCTTACTTGTTATGTGACTGAAGTATGCCACCTCTTCCAACAAAAAATTACACTTTACCATTGTGCATATATATCGTCTATTAAAATGGGGGCCTAGAAACGACGGAGAGGCTTCATCCCGCAGTAGCCCTCAATGGTCCACCACTACACACCGAACCCAGGGTTACTTTGCGGTTCGGTCCTCAGTGGAACCCCCGGGAACTTCTCATACCAGACCAGTGTAACCCAAATGTTTGCGTGGTAGAGTAATTATGGTGTATATGTACGTGGAGAAAGTGTTTGAGCAGCAATTGCCGACATAGTGTAAGTGAGGTGGAATAAAGGGAACCAACCCCCGCATTCGCCAAGGCAGATGGAAAACCGCCTTAAAAACCATCCACAGACTGGCTGGCACACCAAACCTCGACACTAATCTGCCGGGAGGACTTGTGCTGGAGACCGGCACACCTTCCCGCCTAGAAAGCAGTGCGTTAGACCGCATGGCTAACCAGGCAGGCTCACTTTACCATACTCAACGTTAAATTTGCTGCCCTCAAATTTCAGGAACACTTTGCTTAGGGACACAGAGACAACTATATTGCCAAAATGCACCAAGCACTGTCATGGTTCCAGTTCTCTGAGAACTCCATCTAATGATCTCTGAAACATCGCAGGTGCATTCTTTAATCCGAAAGGCATGTCCTAAACTGATAATGACCCCACAGTCCAGAAAATGTTGTTTTTGGTCGATCTTCTGGAGCAACTTCTAGTTTATGGCAGCCACTCCTTAGGTCCATAATACTTGCACAGGCCCAAATACACTGAAATGACAAAAGTCATCGGATACCTCTTAATGTCATGTCAGACCACCTTTGCCCGGCATAGTGTATCAACTCAATGTGGCAAGAACTCAACAAGTCAATGGAAGTCCCCTGCAGAGGTATTGAAGCATGTTGCTTCTGTTGCCGTCCATAATCACAAAACTGTTGCAGATGCAAGATTTTGTGCACAAATTGACCTCTCAATTATGTCCCATAAATGATGGGATTCATGATGGGCAATATGGGTGGACAAATCACTCACTCAAACTGTCTAGACTGTTCTTCAAACCAATCGTGAATAACTGTGGCTCAATGAGATGGTCATTGTCACCCATAAAAATTCATTTGTTGCCTGGGAACATGAAATCCTTGAATAGCTGCAAATGGTCTCCAAGTAGCTGAATATAGCCATTTAGCAGTCTGACCAGATCACAGTTTTCCAGTTGTATGGGGCCCAACCAATATGGTCACGAGCCCAGGATTGATAGAGGTGATGATGTGCCATTAGCTTATTGTACACACCACATCGACTTCTGTTGTTACTTGATGCAGTGTTGCTTGTCTGCACCGACAACTCTACGCAAACAACACTGCTCTCAGCCTTTGAGTGGAGCCCATTGGCCACTGCATTGTCCATGGTAAGAGGTAACATCTGAAATTTGGTATTCTCGGCACACATCTGACTCTGTGGACCTTGGAATATTGAATTCCCTAAGGATTTCTGAAATGGAATATCCCATTTCTAGCTACAACTATCATTCTCTGTTCAAAGTCTTAATTCCTGTTGTGTGGCCACAATCATATCGGAAACCTTTTCACATGAATCACCTGAGTACAAATGGCAGTCCCACCAATGCACTGGCCTTTCCTACCTTGTGTACTTAATACTACTGTCATCTGTATATGTGCATATTGCTATCCAATGACTTGTCACCTCAGTGTAGTTTATGGTTTTTGTAATGTTTGGCAAATGGAAGCCACCCATTACAGTATTGGCATTCAGATGTAGAAAATCGCAACAAAACCCGTACCTCCATGTTCCACCTGCAGATTTTTTGTGTATGACAATCCCTGGAACCCCTCCACATGGGCTATTACTCTCTTCAATTAATCCCATCCTTCAGCTGCTGACAAATTCTTCCAGAATTGGCTGCAGGTATCTCTGAACTCTGTATGGTTTGTGGTAACACTTTTGTCCTATTGGTATCTGGTGCTGTGTAATATGCGTAGCTGGAAACAGCTCTTTTGGGGGATTTAAAAAAAAAAAAAAAAAAAAAAAAAAAAAAAAAAAAAAAAAAAAAAAAAACCAAATCCCTACACTCCAAAAGTAACTCACCCAGTCATTCTGCATTACTTTCCTTTAGGTGCTTTGCCTTTCCTTGTAATGCAGTTTCAATGGTGTTTGGAGTTTGTCCATAGTCGACACCACTTTTGTCTGAGCTCTTCTCGTTCAGGATAACCACATCACTGAACAGCTGTTTCGTTAACCATTAACCCACAACGCTAAAATTATTCACAAATACAGGTACCATTTACGTCCCGTACACATACAACACTTCTCTTTAGTAATCAACCCACCTGATCAAATACTTCATTTACTTCCAGTGCTTGCACCACACACAAATTGCCTACTGGGTAAGCTAGGCTCAACATTAACCCAAAGGAATTTCCCGTTACCCTTAGGCACACAATCATGTGAACAGAAGCTTAGTGTGATTGATTGTGGTTTAAATGATTTGCCATTCGTGACAGACTCACCTCGTGACATTGCTACACTGGCAATAGTTTCTCCTACTGAAACGTTTTCCCTTCAAGTTCCATCATATGGTACCGAAGACTGATTTTAGCACAATGCTGATATAAGAATCCCACCCCAGAATCCTGTCACAGCCCTCACTCATCTGTAGCATAATATCTACACATTGTTTGAACTAAACTGTACCCAGGCAAAAATCTACGTCCACCAACTGCAATGGTGCGACATCTTTATCCCTCATTCCACGTCAGCTGTACTGTGGTGGGTTACATTGCTTATGTTCCACCAGATCACCACTGGCAACCAACACATGCACCACTGTGTCCAACAATATCCTGCAGTTCTTTCCTACTACTCCTCTGATTATTCAACCCACCTCTGCATATGACTTCATGACACCTAACCTTACTGGGAATGACTGTAGGTCGACCTTGGGTTCCCTTTGGTATTTAGTGTCTCGTTCTTCCCTAGTCCTCTACCATTGAAACTACTGTGACCTCTGCCTGTACTCCCATTGTCCCAAGGCTGGCGACATTGCCTCCTCACATACCCCATTTGCCCACACCAATAACATCTTATATTGGTGGAAACCCTGTTTAACCTGCACTCTGGATTACGTGTCAGTTTCTTCATATTCAATTGCTAATCTGATAGCTGTGCACAGTCAGATCCCTTGTCTGTATTCGTCTTGACATCTCTGAAGGTAATTCTCTTACAAATCTGTCAAGCATCTTCTGCTCAGAGTCTTGTATGATCACTTTATTTACTACAGTATTTTGTCCCAACTCATAAGCACACCCACCTATCTTTGCTATTCTGTCTGCAAATTCTACCACCAAATCTGTATGTTTTATCATTACCATGCCCAACTGTTCTCTAATATGTTTGGCACTATTCCACTTTGTATACCTCTGGACTGACCTCATCTTAAATTCCTCACGTTTGAGTTCCCTTGAGAGCCTCCATATACCCTGCATAAATTTTTGCTTTTTCTGCTAATCTCAATTTTGCTATCCTCAAAAGTTCTGCATCAGACCATTCTTCCATCTCTGCCAAATTATTTAGGCCTCCCACACATGTTTGCAGCTGACAAATCTATACCTCACTGTGGTGACTGCAACTTCACTAGACCACTTAACTTCATATTAATTGCTGCCACCTGTGCTAACCTCGCTGATAATACACAAACTGCCTCTGGTTCTGACACACCTTGTGTCTCTGACTCCGCCGAAGCCTTGTCCTTCCTGACACTCATTTTGAAACACCGATACTCACAAGGCAGACAAAATTAAACACATTAACTTAGTACTTACATCTAGGCAATAACCATTTTGACTCTTTGCACTGCCTAGCTGTATACATGTAGTGTTTATATATGAAACATACCACTGGCACTGATGCTGTACACAAACTGAATGATGTTCTAAGTTACACTGCGAACATGTAAAATGTACTAGCCGATCTTGACTCCCATTACCTCTGAAGTGTAACAAATCTACCTAGTTTTTATTTGTAACAAAATTCACCTTACAAAAACCACAGTACACAAAGCGCTCTTCCATACATTTAATAACAAATTTTCTGGACTCACCATACTGTAGGTTGCAGGTGCAGACATTGCTCTAGAAAGGCGACATCAGTGTGCTGACAGCGTTTAAATAAGACTGGACTCAGCAAATTTGTTTTGAGCTTTCAAATTCATTACTGTGTCTGTCCACTGGAATACATTGCAGACAGTGGCAGTGTGGCTGAGGCATTCAGTGTGTGTGTGTGTGTGTGTGTGTGTGTGTGTGTGTGTGTGTTCCGCAATGTTGACAGAGCGTGGCACGGCCAGACAGTGATGTAACTCCCTTGTTTCTGTCAGTGATGTCCTTCAGGTTCTGTGGCTAATGCAGCAATAGCTGAGGCACAGTGAATTTTCCGGCACTGCTGTGGCCGTGACCCATTGTAGGAGCGCTGGGGCTGGCAAAGTATCTCCCAGGGCTCGGTGGCCTGTGGCGGTGGCTCTCTGTCTGTTGTCTTAGGGCAGGCTGCCCTGATGAGGAGTTGAAGTGCAGATCTTGTACCGCATTCTCGATGGCGCCCTAAGTGTCATAGCCCCATGATGGTAGTGTTGCGATACTAACACAAACATATTTCAGTACAAAAGTGGCTAGGTATTTATACGCCCAGGTGCTGCACTTGATTGGGCTCTCTTATGTCTTGTGGCATGTATACTAAGCATTTCTTGAGCCTCTGGTGTCGGAAGGCTTCCACCTTCTTCCGCTTAGGTGCTGCTGTGTCAATTATTTCCACACCTAGTCTGGTCGGCTCGACTTTTAATGCATGATGGCTGTGTGGCATTTTTAAGGCGTAACATCCATGCTCATCTGTGGCTGGCTCGGATGTAATCTACTTCCTACTTTGTATGTTTCTGACCCAATATGGTCAGTGCACTCTAGTACTTTGGTGTAAAAATTTTCAAGTAGCTCTCATGTAACATGAAACAAGAAATTACAATTCTTGATTAACACAAAATAAAATTTAAAATATCTCCTTCTACTTGCTTAGTAAGGAGCAGTACTTTGAGTATGGCTGCACAACTGAGCAGTACGGTGCTGCACAACCGAGCAATGATGAGCTGTAAACAGGACTCAGTATTTACACATGTCGGTCGGTAACCATCATCTTTGACAAATGTGACTGAATCAATATTACACTACAATTCATTAGACAGCAACTACTCTGTACAACTGAGGAAGCTGCAGCTTGTTTCAGTGTAGCGGCTTCCTGTGTAGTTTAGTAGTCTATATTCAGCTGGCTTAGTCGTAATTGTTTTTCTAACAAAAGTCACAGATTAAGTTTCTGCTACTTGCTTGTTCTTTGCTAAATATACATTGACTCATTCCACATCTCTAAATGTTCTCTTTCTTGGTTGGAAAGTTTACTCGCGACTTTCCTTGAATCACCCAACCTACCACAGTGCACGATTTGCAGGCAATAGAAGGGTCTTCTCAAATTACCTACTTTTTGGAGCAAAATTGCTGTATGCGACACCCAGAAAATTTAGAACCTCTTTATGCGAAGGTAAGATACAGAGCCCAAAAAATCAAATACTTACAAAGAACCAAATGCAACACCAAAAGTTTCGAACACTTCAAATATTTTTTATGGAATTTTGACACCATCTTTCAAATGGATTCTATGCAAGATGTGTCAAGCAATTTACTCAATGTTTAATGCTGACCATATAAAGGTAAGAATATGAAATACGTTGTTACAAAATCTTTATTTATAACATAGTTTTAGCAGTACAAACTTGTTTCTAAGTTTACACTGTGGTGTATACACATGT
Organism: Schistocerca nitens; assembly: GCF_023898315.1. Taxonomy (NCBI): domain Eukaryota; kingdom Metazoa; phylum Arthropoda; class Insecta; order Orthoptera; family Acrididae; genus Schistocerca; species Schistocerca nitens. The sequence continues at coordinate 139,439,447 of NC_064620.1, read as the reverse complement.
CAATTCAGTTGCACTACAGCCTACCCACATTACTTAATGTTTCTCAGAAACTTTAACAACAGTATCGAAAGTAAGAAACTGCAGTTGTCCACGATATAATACTTCTGAGATAAGTTTCTCAGCAATGATGCACTGTACATTGTCTGTTCTAGACATTTTACGCATTTTAGCAGCAATACTCATCCCAAAGAGGTCAAATTCATCATTTTCCTTTGATGACGATGGAAGTTGCTTGCATGGTGCCACTGGAGGCTCGTCATTCTTTCTTTCTCGCCATTCTCTCTTAGTACGTATTGAAGATAATGTGGCAGATGAAGGAGATACTGAAGACATCCTACCATTATCTGTGACTACAAACACATTGCGTGGTGCCACTGGAGGCTCATCATTCCTTGTTTCTTGCCAATCTTTCTTGGTACTTACTGAAGATAGTGAGGTAGTTGAAGGAGAAGCTGAAGGCATTGTACCATTATCTGCTACTACACACACATTGCGTTGTGCCATCGGAGGCTCGACATTCTTTGTTTCTTGCCACTCTCTCTTGGTACCCATTGAAGATAATGCATCAGGTGAATGAGACACTGAAGGCATCGTACCATTATCTGTGACTACAAACATAGTCGCACCAGCTTCATTTGTGGTATCCTGTGAAATGAGAGAAAATTTAATTATAATGTCAAATATATCAATACTGAAATAACTACAGAAAATTTATCATGTAACATATATGTAGAAAGTTGGGAGTGAATTCCTTACAAATACAGTCAAAACAAAAACAAGATGTAATGAGCCTCCAATCAAGGTTAAACTCACAAGCTATCACAGAAACATCAGTGCCAATATTTCACCAGATATTCATTAATGTGCAAATGATTTGGACACACGCACTGGGAACCATGTAGCACAGAAAATCAACCAAGTTCAAAGAACTGCTTACTAAACACCAGTAGGTTCTATAGTGATGAGAATAAAAATTACTATCTGCTCACTACATAGGCAAGCCTCTAGTCAACATCTGTAACTGTTTGCTGTCAGAGGGTGCATTCTCAAAAAAATAACAGCCAAAGTAAAGAACCTCTAAAAGAATGGGATGAAAAAAGATGTATCTAACAACAGGCCCATGTCATCCAAGTCTGATTTTTCCAAAATAATGGAGTAAAATTAACTATAAATTATTAATAAACCTTATACAAAAATAAATATTTCTCGGATTCACAGCATGGTATTTGTAAATCCAACTCTATCAAGTCTGTCATCTTTAATTTCCTGAATGAAGCTTTAAACATGAGTGACATTAAAAAAGCATATTTCTACAGTTTTCTAGACTCTAGAAAGGCATCTGAGCCCACAACATTGTGCTTACAAAACTGGAGTGTATATGCGCTAGGGGACCAGCCCATGAGTGGTTGAAATCTTACATAAAAAAAGGGAGCAAATAATTGTGCTTGCTTTCCAAGACAGGAATAACATGAAATCCTTATATGGAAAAAAAAATACAAGATGCATTCAAGTTCTAAGGCCTCCGATTTTTTTCCTGATTAACTACTCACCCGAAACCGATGAAACTGGCGTTACTTCTTGACGTAATCGCCCTGCAGACGCACACATTTTTCACAACGCTGACGCCATGATTCCATGGCAGCGGCGAAGGCTTCTTTAGGAGTCTGTTTTGACCACTGGAAAATTGCTGAGGCAATCGCAGCACGGCTGGTGAGTGTGCGGCCATGGAGAGTGTCTTTCATTGTTGGAAAAAGCCAAAAGTCACTAGGAGCCAGGTCAGGTCAGTAGGGAGCATGAGGAATCACTTCAAAGTTGTTATCACGAAGAAACTGTTGCGTAACGTTAGCTCGATGTGCGGGTGCGTTGTCTTGGTGAAACAACACATGCGCAGCCCTTCCCGGACGTTTTAGTTGCAGTGCAGGAAGGAATTTGTTCTTCAAAACATTTTCGTAGGATGCACCTGTTACCGTAGTGCCCTTTGGAACGCAATGGGTAAGGATTAAGCCCTCGCTGTCCCAGAACATGGTCACCATCATTTTTTCAGCACTGGCGGTTACCCGAAATTTTTTTGGTGGCGGTGAATCTGTGTGCTTCCATTGAGCTGTCTGGCGCTTTGTTTCTGGATTGAAAAATGGCATCCACATCTCATCCATTGTCACAACCGATGAAAAGAAAGTCCCATTCATGCTGTCGTTGCGCGTCAACATTGCTTGGCAACATGCCACACGGGCAGCCATGTGGTCGTCCGTCAGCATTCGTGGCACCCACCTGGATGACACTTTTCACATTTTCAAGCCGTCATGCAGGATTGTGTGCACAGAACCCACAGAAATGCCAACTCTGGAGGCGATCTGTTCAACAGTCATTCGGCGATCCCCCAAAACAATTCTCTCCACTTTCTCGATCATGTTGTCAGACCGGCTTGTGCGAGCTCGAGGTTGTTTCGGTTTGTTGTCACATGATGTTCTGCCTTCATTAAACTGTCGCACCCACGAACGCACTTTCGACACATCCATAACTCAATCACCACATGTCTCCTTCAACTGTCGATGAATTTCAATTGGTTTCACTCAACGCAAATTCAGAAAACGAATGATTGCACGCTGTTCAAGTAAGGAAAACGTCGCCATTTTAAGTACTTAAAACAGTTCTCATTCTTGCCGCTGGCAGTAAAATTCCATCTGCAGTACGGTGCTGGCATCTCTGGGACGTATTGACAATGAACGCGGCCTCATTTTAAAACAATACGCATGTTTCTATCTCTTTCCAGTCCAGAGAAAAAAAATCGGTGGCCTTAGAACTTTAATGCACCTCGTAACCAACCAGCCCATATCAAAATGCATTAAACTGTCTACAAAAACTTGTAATAAAATAAAAAAAAAAACAGTTCCTATGAATATACACAAGTAAGGAATAAGTATCCTGTAACCTTATCTATAGAGCCATTTGTCAGAAACCTGGAAAATACAAATGCTACAGAGTTTCTTTGAGCATGCATCCTACAGGAACTGAGATGGGTTTTCAACATACATAACAAACGAGCTTCACATGGCTCCAAGCACTTTGGGACTTAACATCTGACGTCATCAGTCCCCAAGACTTAGAACTACTTGAACCAACTAACCTAAGGACATCACACACATCCATGCCCAAGGTAGGATTCGAACCTGCGACTGTAGCAGCAGCGCGGTTCCATACTGAAGCGCCTAGAACCACTCGGCCACAGCAGCCGGCCAACAAACAAGCAATACATGAAATACTGTCTGTTATTGCATAAAAATTCTTTGACGTTACACATCAATGATCAATAAAAAAATTTGTACTTTGCCACAGCAGAATTATACTGTGATCTGGCCAATCTTCCAGAAGATTAACCCAGATGGGGAATCTCTAGCAGAAGTTGTTGTACAGAACAAAAGAGAATTATAAGAGGCGTGAAAGTGCAGCTCCTAGAAGCAGGCCTTAACTTCCAAGTCCTTCCACTGCCTTGTTTGTATACTTAACAAATAATTTTCATTAGGAAAATCTTACATGATAATAAGGTTCAAATGGCTCTGAGCACTATGGGACTTAAAATCTGTGGTCATCAGTCCCCCAGAACTTAGAACTACTTAAACCTAACTAACCTAAGGACATCACACACATCCATGCCCGAGGCAGGATTTGAACCTGCGACCGTAGCAGTCGCGCGGTTCCGGACTGAGCACCTAGAACCTTGATAATAAGCAACCTGTAGTTAAAACCAGGATATACTCACATAACACAAGAAGAAACCAGGAGAGACATATCCAGTATTCAAATACAATCCTTCACCATAAAGATGAGAAACAACTTTGTAAGATTAAGCACAGATGATACATCTATAGAGTGTGCAAGAAACACAAGACTTTTTGCAGAGGATCATTAACAGTCAGCTACCACTTAATGAACATCCAACAATACTGGCAAAAAGAATGTCGCTATCATCATGTTATGCTCTTAGGTTGTTAGCATCCGTTTGTAACACCCAATGTTTAGTGGTGACATACTATGCCTACATACTCTTAGTTCTTAGCTATGCAATTCTTTTCTGGAGATTGAATGCACAAAACATGGATACAGTTTTTAACCTGCACAAAAGGGCCACAAGAATAATAACTGGAAGTAGCTGTCAGGCCCATCGTAAATAGCTATTTCCAAAAAAATGAGCACCCTTACTTCACCAAGTGAGTATTCTACCAATCTGTGGTGCATATCAGGGAAAACATTACTAAATAAGACATAATCATGGAACAAGAGCCAGTTTGAACTTAAATTTATCCACACACAAAAACTTCAAAACAGCAGTCTATATCATGAGATAAAACTGTATAATAAATTGACAATGGAAATGAAAAATACTGTAACTAAAATACACCTGTTACTACAACACAGTCACATTGTAATACGAGATAGTGGTTTACCACTTTCACATGGAAAAATTGTCACGATGCAAAATGCATGATAGCATATCTGCTGACAGTCTTTCAGGTGGACTGAGGAGCATATCTGAATAAAGTATCATTACAAATTAATGGAAACACCCTAGGAGTTATCAGTGGGTGTCTGTACTGTGTGCGGCAATGATGAACGAAACTGTTTCCTATAGGCAGTTTCCCGAAACAAACTGTTTGTAAATCAAGGAGCATAATACAATAGGGAATAACTGAACGAGACAGTGCATCTGTGAAGACACTGACCTCATATTCAGAAGGATGTAGTTTCTCTATTCGGCCATCCTGATTTATATTTCCCAAAATCACTTAGGCAAATCAAGGGCTAGTTCCTCAACACATTGGATTATACAGCCGGCTCACAGCTAGTCGCAGTCCGTAATTACATTGTCTGCTGCTGTAAGACAGGCTGAGCAATAACTACTTCTTAGTGTTTCTTCTTCTCTATTAATAGATGGCATGACATGTTATATACCATTGTAAAGCAGAGACATCTATCTATTCAGTGGCATGTAACACTATTTCTTTGATATTTTGTGAGTTATAAGTTTTAGTTTTTCATAGGTTTCTTCTCAACGCCTCCCCCATAACATCATCCAGAAATCATGTACCAGTAGTGTGCAAAGTAAGGAAGAAGAAAAGTGATTCATGATACGAATGTGAGCAGTGTTTAGTGGTTTTGTACATGCTGTATTTTTTCAGGTAGATATCACGTAAACAAAAATTTCTAAAAGACTATTAGCTTCACTCCTCATCACTTCAATAAACAGCAAGGAAAAAATTTTTAAGGAATTCATACCAAAAAAGGATTATAAATTTGAGAAAAATGTATAAGACAAAATATGCTGATTTTCATAAATGTAAATAAATGGTCGACTATGCGAAAAATGTTAGTTAGTCAATGGGTAAATGAAGGCTGAGGCCAATCAACTGTCCCGTTCTCATAGGCTAAGTATCCTATTCTCAAAGCATTTAATTTATGCTGTGTGTTTTATATCTTGACCAATTAAATTCACTGAGAATGTGTGACATTCCTGAGATTGCCCTGACTTTTCTGGTAAAATTTAATTACCTGAGAATTCCAAGTTTTCCAGAAGAATCACCACCCTGAGTGGGTGCTTGTGAATCAATACTGAAAAACAGTTTCCTTTTAATTGTAACTGTATACATATACCCAATGGAAAATTTTGAACTGTTAAGGTTTTTTATGAAGCTCAAAGCAAGAAAATAACTGTATATCCAATAACAAACACACTCTCTGATCATAATGCACAATTAGTTAGGATAAAAGAGATAGTGTCTTACAGTATATGTACTGCTCAATCGAAATCAGTATAATTAATTAATCCAGAATAAATGTTTTTAAACCTGGTTTACAAGAGATGACTTGGGATGAAATTTATAATGAACTAAATGCCGACATGAAATTTACTCTACTACACGATAAATTCATGCTATTTATAATTACCTTTTCAGATAAGCTAATCAGAAATTAATTAAACACATAAAAAAGTCATCCATAAAAAAATCATGGATGACTTGAGGGAATCAAATGTCAGAAGTCTGTAATTCTGACGACTGGCTTCGGGCTATATGGAATGTAGTGAAACTAAAGACAGGACCACTGGCCAAAAAACAGGATACTATCACTACTGAGTTAAATGGAAGGGCTGTAAATGAAATGTCACAGGTAGCTAATATATTCAATAATCATTCATTAAATATAGTAGAAAATATAGGGCCGAACAGCTCAAGATAAAAATTACAGCAGTGCAATGAAAAAGCAACTCTCATAAAATTCATTCATATGAATGTATCACCGACTTCTCTGTCAAACTAATAAAATTATGAATTCTCTCAAACAGAAAAGCTCATTTGGATTTGACGGTGTTTCCTAAAGAGTACTAAAACTTTGTTCCTATATTATAAGTCCTGTCTTATCTGAAATATGTAATGCATCACTAATCCAAGGCATTATTACAGACAGACTGGAATACACCAATGTTGTCAAACCCTCTATAAGACACACAATAGAAATGCCAGTATCAACAGACTGTTTGGCTACTGACACCATTTTCCAAAATTTTTGAGAAATGATATATTCTGTAATAGTAAACCACCCAAGCAACAATAATATCCTCAATAAAACACAGTTTGGATTATAGAAGATCTGCTCTATTGAGAATTCGATTTTCACATTCACTCACAAAATTTTACCAACATCAAATAACAAAATAGCACCTGCTGGTACTTTCTGTGACCTATCTAAGACATTAAACGGCTGAATTACAATATTCTAGATAAAGTGAGGCTTTATGGAACGGATTGTATAGCCAACCAATGGATACTGTCATATCCAAACAAATGCAGAAAGTTTTACTTCTCAATTCAATCAATGTAATCAGGAGAGAGGCTTCTGACTGCGGAGATATCACACATGTGGTTCCCCAATGCTCAATGTTAGGGCCACCATCATTCCTCATATATGTAAACAACCTCACACTCCATATACAAGAAACAGAATTCGTTATTTTGGTGGATGACACTAATATTGTAATTGATACAAGTAAACATACAGCAACAGAAGATGTGGTAAGCAATGTCCATGGATGTGCCATTGAATTTTTGTTTGTGAGTGGTCTCATTCTGAATTTTAAATAGACAAGTGTTGTAGGAAAGTTGTGGTTGAATGTAACTACTTCTGCATCTGTAAGCTAGCTCAGGTTCTATACACTATAAGAATAATCAAATCAGTAGAAAAATGACAATCATTACTCCACATTAAGGTTGCCTTTAGTTAAAAAGGTGTGCACAATGCTGCAACTAAAATTTTTGACCACTGACCAAGACATAAAATAACTGACAGCACAACAAAATTTGAAAATAATGTGAAAATTTATAAGTTGACGGGTAGGAATCACTAACATCTAGGCAGATTTACGTTGATTTGTAATGTGAATGTTCATTATGATCGATTGCACTAAAGCTCCACGTGAAATGAAACTAACTACTAGTTGCCTTGACGAAAGCGATGCAACCATTTTCGACCAGTGGGAAGGGCTGGAACTCTGTTGTGAATGGCTTTTGAAAAACTTTCTTCGATTGTTTCCCTGTGTTTGGGTGACTTATTTCTCATAGCTGAAGTCATTTAAACGTGTTTTCCAGATTTTCGGATTACCTTCGCATTTTGAATCTCCACGGTATATGCCACAGGCTCATGTGATTCGTAATTAACAATATCTGTAGCAGCGTACACAGCCTGTTGATTATTCTGTTCATCAACATCATCACCAACACCAACTGACGCAGATGACACAGCTGCCGCACTGACGCTGTGCACTGATAAAATTGTTGGATGCTTTCGCTCCAAATGTTTTCTCAAGTTAGTCGCAGTCGATTGGAAACGTAATCTGCGATCACATATATCGCACTGTGCAATTCTGTTACTGGGGTCTGTTATAGAAAAATATTCCCATAAATACGACCTCTTTCTTCTAATCATTGTTGACATGCACTCGGAAATACAAAATTGAATGTAAACTTTCTATACTTTTATTTCCTACCCCATACCATATTTTCGCAAACCACGAGTGTACGAATGCAGCGAAAAACGCACAACAAACTCGGAACAGTACACCAGTCACTGCTTCCACGTTTTAACAGTGATACTAATAGTACAGTGTAATGATTTCCCACTCGACGCTCTAAGGTTACCGAAAGTAAAAACTGTGCCCCAGCTTCCTATCTGCTTGTAATACAAATGACTAAGAAATCAAGTAGCTGTCATATAGCATAAATAATTGAGAAGTCACAGTTTTCGAAACTACAAGACATCAGTTTTGAGTATATTTATACTCTATTTACTAAGGTACTTGGCAGTGATTTCCGTCACAACTAAAAGTCACAGATAACAACTAAAAGTAGCATTCCACCTTCGACCATAGACACTAACCTAAGGTCGAAGCCATGGTCGAAGAGTTACATTCAACTCTTTAGGCCGGGTTTACACACGCATCTAATATGACCCAGAGCTTGTAGCTTTCAGTAGCGTTCATACAGGTCGTCACAAATTCTATGTAGTTGCACAGTTTTCTGTTGGGGTCAACTGAAATCATATGGCGGGTATTAATGTTATAATTCAGGTTACGGCATTAAAGGTGTGACGAAAGTTAAATACAAGGAAGACGAAACACAAATGTTAGATCTGAAAATAGATTTCGCACATAGATAAGTCAGAGACCGGAAACGTATTTACAAAAGAAATAACACACAAAGACGGAAATCCTCTCTACTATGGCAAACTAACCAACAGGTGATATGTAAATATCATCTGCAAACACATACATACTTTCTTTCTTTGTCCTTTTCTTTATTTTAGAGTTCCATGGGTCTTTGATACGAGTGTATCGCTACGATGAATAACGTACCAGACTATTACAATAATAACAATATGTAAATGTCCACGATGCTTACAATCTAAATCATGTATAAACAAAAACATGAAGTTCAAGTGTTCAAATAATAACATATATTACAGTAGTAATGATGATTACACAAGTAAATTATAAGCTCTACATTCTAATTTATAAAAAAAACAACATTGTCAACAATTGATATACCAGTGCTAAATAGTCATTTCTTACCGGAATCGTTAAAATTAAACATTTTCTTAATTGAATTGTTTAGGATGCAGTGTTGTAGCTACGTAGCCATGGACCCCGGCGCAAAAATGAAACTGGAGCTCTATTGAAGCTAAACTAAACACTTTATAGATGCAAAACTACTTAGTCATCAGATGCTTACCGCCCAATGCACTGCATAATAAAGAATATCTACTTACTACTAAGTGAATTATTATGTGTAATGCAGCAGATAATATTTAATAATACTGCAAATGTGAAAATTTGTTTGTTTGTTATTCTTTTGCACAAAAACTACTGGCTGGGTTTGTACACAATTTGTACACGGATAGATTTCGACCTGGGTAGGACATAGCATACCTTCATACCGATGAAAAGATCCCATGGGCAGAAGCTAGTAAGAAAGATAGTAAGAAATAAATAATTTCTCAGTTACGAAAACATGGCCCCTTGCCGAGAAGCACGCTGGTAACGGTGAAGTCAGGACTTGCGCATCTGTGGTAACACACAGGTGCGGGAAGGCGGGCTATTGCAGTGCTGACAACTCACTCTCGCTTAACTAGTGCGCTGTGAGCTCAGAACGCCGCAACGATGAGCCTGATTTCGTTTAGAGCTAAGAATTCCGAGCGGTAATTGTCGGTAAGCGTCGAAGACAGGGGCCGTGTTTCCTTGGCTGTAGTATAGTACATTACAGTTAATAATACAGGCAAACAATAAAACCAAGAAGTCAATTTATTTATAACAATGTATTTTACTGTCTTTTTCTGGCTTTATTTTTTGCAAAATCATCAATATGTACCGTTAAATCTAGACCTGATGCGGCCTTGTTTTCGACTGCAGTGAGTGCCAAATATCAGAGTCGAGTTTGACCCATACTATTCCTTAAATAAGTTTTGATTATTTTTAATTTGGTGAATGGTCTTTCAGCTGTTACATAAGTGGCAGGTATTGTATAAAATAATAAAGTTATGGTAAACACTTTTGTAATGTTGCTTTATAGCACTGCATATTTAGCTATAATTTCTTTACACAACTGGTGGACATAGTCAGTTTACGCAAGGTGATAGGTATTAACAAATTGAAGTGAAAAATTAGGCCCTATTATATCAAAATATTTATTTTGGAACTGATCATGTTTTTGTAATAAAGTTGCCTCATCTACAGTGAGCAAGACTGATGGTGTTAGGAAAACGTCTATTTAACTGAACTATTATTGCACATTTTTAAAACTAGTAAATTTAAATATTTCTTACCTGTTTCGAAATCGGTGGTCGGAAGATAGTTCACCAAGTGTTTTTTAGCTTTCTTCTGCCATTTTTCATGGAAATTAGGATCTACATCATTTTTTTGGAGTTTCACTGGCTTCACACTTCATTAATTCGAAATTACTTCCATAAAATCATTATTTTGTTTTAACATCTGCTAAGGCTCTACTTGCCTTTTCCAAATTTTGGATACATAATCGATGCCATTCAATATTTCGTGCATCAATTCACAAAGGAACACAAACTTGAAATTTAGCATTTTTGTTTTAATACATTCTGCTTCACAATGCTCATCTTTACTGGAACTCTTCAGTATTATTTCTTAATAACACCTTGATTATTTATATATACACTCCTGGAAATTGAAATAAGAACACCGTGAATTCATCGTCCCAGGAAGGGGAAACTTTATTGACACATTCCTGGGGTCAGATACATCACATGATCACACTGACAGAACCACAGGCACATAGACACAGGCAACAGAGCATGCACAATGTCGGCGCTAGTACAGTCTATATCCACCTTTCGCAGCAATGCAGGCTGCTATTCTCCCATGGAGACGATCGTAGAGATGCTGGATGTAGTCCTGTGGAACGGCGTGCCATGTCATTTCCACCTGGCGCCTCAGTTGGACCAGCGTTCGTGCTGGACGTGCAGACCGCGTGAGACGACGCTTCATCCAGTCCCAAAACATGCTCAATGGGGGACAGATCCGGAGATCTTGCTGGCCAGGGTAGTTGACTTACACCTTCTAGAGCACGTTGGGTGGCACGGGATACATGCGGACGTGCATTGTCCTGTTGGAACAGCAAGTTCCCTTGCCGGTCTAGGAATGGTAGAACGATGGGTTCGATGACGGTTTGGATGTACCGTGCACTATTCAGTGTCCCCTCGACGATCACCAGTGGTGTACGGCCAGTGTAGGAGATCGCTCCCCACACCATGATGCCGGGTGTTGACCCTGTGTGCCTCGGTCGTATGCAGTCCTGATTGTGGCGCTCACCTGCACGGCGCCAAACACGCATACGACCGTCATTGGCACCAAGGCAGAAGCGACTCTCATCGCTGAAGACGACACGTCTCCATTCGTCTCTCCATTCACGCCTGTCGCGACACCACTGCAGGCGGGCTGCACGATGTTGGGGCATGAGCGGAAGACGGCCTAACGGTGTGCGGGACCATAGCCCAGCTTCATGGAGACGGTTGCGAATGGTCCTCGCCGATACCCCAGGAGCAACAGTGTCCCTAATTTGCTGGGAAGTGGCGGTGCGGTCCCCTACGGCACTGCGTAGGATCCTACGGTCTTGGCGTGCATCCGTGCGTCGCTGCGGTCCGGTCCCAGGTCGACGGGGACGTGCACCTTCCGCCGACCACTGGCGACAACATCGATGTACTGTGGAGACCTCACGCCCCACGTGTTGAGCAATTCGGCGGTACGTCCACCCGGCCTCCCGCATGCCCACTATACGCCCTCGCTCAAAGTCCGTCAACTGCACATACGGTTCACGTCCACGCTGTCGCGGCATGCTACCAGTGTTAAAGACTGCGATGGAGCTCCGTATGCCACAGCAAACTGGCTGACACTGACGGCGGCGGTGCATAAATGCTGCGCAGCTAGCGCCATTCGACGGCCAACACTGCGGTTCCTGGTGTGTCCGCTGTGCCGTGCGTGTGATCATTGCTTGTACAGCCCTCTCGCAGTGTCCGGAGCAAGTATGGTGGGTCTGACACACCGGTGTCAATGTGTTCTTTTTTCCATTTCCAGGAGTATATATATATATATATACCACCCTATATATTGTAACATCCCTACAAGCATTTCACACATTTTCTGACCACCCTATATATATATATTGTAACCTCCCCACAAAATATAAAAAATGAAATATAGACCAGGTGTAACCTCCCCACGGAAATATTAATTAAATGAATTTTTTAATATTGTTACTTCTGAACAAAATTGGCTCCCATTTATAATCTCTGTGCAGAAATGGATTCACATTTGATGTATTCACAAAATTCAATTCCTAAACCCCTAAATAATAAAAAAAGGAAAATTCAGTAACTTCGTAAATTTTATGACGACAGCAGCGCTACGCCACGGCTCTGCATTCTGAATAAAAAAAAAAAGCAAAAATTCTTACCTCAATAAAAACTGCAAATATATCTGCTCTTACATAAAAAAAATTCGGCACAGCTCCGTGCAGTGCTGGCCTATGCTTTGTGATTCATGAAAGGAAAGATAATCCATTGAAAAAATCTTTAAATTGAAATGAATGCTTTTTTTTAAAAAAAATTTACTTTATATTATAAAAATTATTATTGGGGCATTTTTTAAAGAAATTGAATGACAGTTGTCATACATTATTAGATATGTGCAAGGCTGCTTCTTTACCTTCTACAATAATACTCATCCTCCAGAGTCCCGACCAGAGCAGACTGCCGACACGCGCTGACTACATTCGACTACTGGCGACTCACGCAGACTACTGTCGACTACTGAAGACTAACACAGACTACTGTCGACTAGCGACAAGCAACAACTAACTACACACTGCTCTCTGGTCAGAGACTCTCCTAAGTCTTGCCTGTTGCAGGCAGCACATACATCGCATACCTCTTACAATATATATATATATATATTCTGACCACCCTACATACATTCTGCTTCACAATGCTCATCTTTACTGGAACTCTTCAGTACTATTTCTTAATAACACCTTGATTATATATAGGGTGAGTCACCTAACGTTACCGCTGAATATATTTCGTAAACCACATCAAATACTGACGAACCGATTCCACAGACCGAACATGAGGAGAGGGGCTAGTGTAATTGGTTAATACAAACCGTAAAAAATGTACGGAAGTATGTTTTTTAGCACAAACCTACGTTTTTTAAAATGGAACCACGTTAGTTTTGTTAGCACATCTGAACATATAAACAAATACGTAATCAGTGCCGTTTGTTGCATTGTAAAATGTTAATTACATCCGGAGATATTGTAACCTAAAGTTGACGCTTGAAACCTCCGACGTTCAGTTGCGTGTTGTAACAAACACGGGCCACGGTCGGCGAGCAGCATCTGCAGGGACATGTTTACGATGACGACCGTGTTTACGAGTGTGGCTGTAGTGCACTGTTGTGGTTTGGTCTAGCTGTCGCAGTGTCCGCATGTAGCGCTTGCTGCAATTGTTATTCTGCATTCGTCTCCACACGCAGACCAACAGTAGTACACCGTGTTACCAGACGTCTGTGATAGTTTAGTGTTGTAGGAACTGTGACCATGGTGTATTCGAACTCTGAAAAGACGGAGATGATACTCATCTATGGTGAGTGTTGACGAAATGCAGCTGAAGCCTGCAGGGTGTATGCAGAACGGTACCCAGACAGAGAGCATCCAACGTGCCGCACATTGCAAAACATCTACCGCCAACTGTATGCAACAGGTATGGTCGTAGCACGCAAACGGGTCCGTAACAGGCCCGTCACAGGAGAAGCGGGTGCAGTTGGTGTGTTAGCTGCTGTTGCCATGAACCCACACATGAGTAAACGGGACATTGCGAGAGCCGGTGGACTGAGTCAAAGTAGTGTCATGCGCATACTGCATCGTCACCGCTTTCACCCGTTTATGTGTCGCTACATCAGCAATTACATGGTGATGACTTTAATCATCGAGTGCAACTCTGTCAATGGGCATTAACAGAGAATGCGTTGCAGTTCTACCTGTTTACCGATGAAGCGGGTTTCACAAACCATGGGGCAGTGAATCTACAGAACATGCATTACTGGTCCGTGGACAATCCTCGCTGGCTCAGACAGGTAGAGCGACAGCGACCGTGGACTGTAAATGTATGGTGCGGAATCATTGGCGACCACCTCATTGGTCCTCACTTCATTGTAGGGGCCCAAACAGCTGCAACATACATCGCGTTTCTGCAGAATGATCTGCCAACGTTGCTCGAAAATGTCCCACTGGAAATGCGTCGACGTATGTGGTATCATCATGATGGTGCACCTGCACATTCCACAATTAACACTAGGCTGACCCTTGACAGGGTGTTCGACAGGCGTTTCATAGGACGTGGAGGACGCATAAATTGGCCAGCCCGTTCTCTTGATTTTACACCTCTGGACTTCTTTCTGTGGGGTACGTTAAAGGAGAATGTGTACGGTGATGTGCCCACAAATCCAGAGGATATGAAACAACGTATTGTGGCAGCCTGCGGCGACATTACGCCAGATGTACTGCGGCGTGTACGACATTCATTACGCGAGAGATTACAATTGTGTGCAGCAAACGATGGCCACCACATTGAACATCTATTGGCCTGACATGTCGGGACACACTCTATTCCACTCCGTAATTGAAAACGGAAACCACGTGTGTACGTGTACCTCACCCCTCATGGTAATGTACATGTGCGTCAGTGAAAAAGACCAATAAAAAGGTGTTAGCATGTGGACGTAATGTGCTGTTCCAGTTGTAGTGGACTGACAAGGCAGCCAGTCCACAGTGACGGGTAACCGAAAGGCACGCATACACACACACGCCGACTGGCGTTAAGTCTGAAACAGGATACGTGATGAAAGCTATAAAGAAAAGAACGGAGCTTCTCGTATACTTAACTTTAATTCATTGTGGTACATTTCTCTTGATAATACAAGTGAGACTCTCTCCAGATATGGTTAATGGCGCCTTGCTAGGTCGTAGCCATAGACTTAGCTGAAGGCTATTCTATCTGTCTCTTGGCAAATGAGAGAAAGGCTTCGTACGTGTAGTCGCTAGCAATGTCGTCCGTACAACTGGGGCGAGTGCTAGTCCGTCTCTCGAGACCTGCCGTGTGGTGGCGCTCGGTCTGCGATCACTGCCAGTGGCGACACGCGGGTCCGACATGTACTAATGGACCGCGGCCGATTTAAGCTACCACCTAGGAAGTGTGGTGTCTGGCGGTGACACCACACCAGTCTCTTCTGTACCTAAGGTCCATCAACGTTCCCTTTGGATCCCTACGTAATTCGGTGTTCTCCAATACACACGATCGAACAGCGGAGGAGTGGTACTCAAGAGTCAACTTTAGGTTACAATATCTCCGGATGTAATTAACATTTTACAATGCAACAAACGGCACTGATTACGTATTTGTTTATATGTTCAGATGTGCTAACAAAACTAACGGGGTTCCATTTAAAAAAAAACGTAGGTTTGTGTTAAAAAACATACTTCCGTGCATTTTTTTATGGTTTGTATTAACCAATTACACTAGCCCCTCTCCTCACGTTCGGTCTGTGGAATCGATTCGTCAGTATTTGATGTGGTTTACGAAATATATCCAGCGGTAATGTTAGGTGACTCACTTTGTATACCACCCTATATATTGTAACATACCTACAAGCATTTCATGTTAGGTGACTCACTTTGTATACCACCCTATATATTGTAACATACCTACAAGCATTTCACACATTTTCTGACCACCCTATATATATATATATATATATATATATATATATATATATATATATATATATATATATATATTCTGACCACCCTATATATACAGGGTGAGTCACCTAACATTACAGCTTGTAGGGATGTTACAATATAGCTGCTAGTCGACAGTAGTCTGTGTTAGTCTTCAGTAGTGAAATGCTTGTAGGGATGTTACAATATATAGGGTGGTATATATATATAATCAAGGTGTTATTAAGAAATAGTACTGAAGAGTTTCAGTAAAGATGAGCATTGTGAAGCAGAATGTATTAAAACAAAAATGCTAAATTTCAAGTTTGTGTTCCTTTGTGAATTGATGCACCAAATATTGAATGACATCGATTATGTATCCAAAGTTTGGAAAAGGTAAGTAGAGGCTTAGCAGATGTTAAAACAAAATTATGATTTTATGGAAATAATATATATATATATATATATATATATATATATATATATATATATATATATATATATATATATATATATATATATATATATATGAAAAACGAAGCATCATGAAGACCAAAGGTGTGCAAATAGGGTACAAGGTCAAACATAATGTAACAGTATACTGCCTGGCATTCGTAGATGACATGGCACTCTTACATGAGAAAGAAGAACAGGCAAATACAGCACTAAGAAATCTAGCTGAAACAGCAGAAACAGTCAGACTGAAGACTGCATATAAGAAGACCAATATATTGAATACTGAGTCTGACTGGAAGATAGATATCCAAGTGGTTGAGAAAGTCAACAGTTTCCGCTATTTGGGGGAGAAGATAACTGGTGGCATACAGAGCAACAGTAGCACAGTAGACAGGGCACAGCTTTTGCAGAAGCTTTGGTATGTGGTGAAAACAATATATGGCAAGAAAAATCTGTCACAGAAGGCCAAATAGGGACATTAGACAGCAGTTGTAAGAAATGCTGCTCTGCATGCATCAGAAACGATCACACTCGGCAAGAGAGCTTGTATACAGCTGGAGAATGAGGAGTGGAAAATTCTGAGAGACATGTGGGGCACCAAAAAACATGGGGATATCTGGATACACAGAACACGACAGGAACTGTATGAAAATATTGAACCCATATCGAGCGAGATACGGAAGAGGAGGTTACGATTTATTGGGCACATCGCGAGGATGGACGAGGATAGGTTCACTATGAAGATTTTGAATGCAACATGACATACAGTAAACAACTAGGTGAAGGAAATCAGAGACGACTGGAAGGCTGTAGGAACAAAAGAAAGGAATCTGCAGTCAATAGTACAGGACAGGAAGGAGTATAAAGGGTTGGTGGATGGTTACAGGTGGTCGGACACCAAAATAAAAGTTGTCTCAACAGAAGAAGCGAAAGAATGAAGAGGTATTGGGAAGAAAGAAGACGTGCAAAACAAGCCACACGTGATCCTGAAGGGTCCTCACGAATCAGAAGAAGAAGAAAGCAAAACTAAGCTTTATTGCAGATATCATATGACTAGACCATCTGCTTGGATTTAATTTTTTTAGAAAGGTTTCTGATTCGTCAACAGATCACAGTGCTTAATGCTATTCCCAAAAAAATTATACAAGTATTGTTTTGTTGTGAAAAAATCTCTACTCCCACACAACTGCTAACTGCATCATATTTCACTAAATTCAAATTATGACTGGCGCAATGTACATACTCCGCATCTGGCCGAATGTTCGTAATCTCTTCTTGTACACCATGATAAATACCACTCATTACACTGGCCTCATCATAACTTTGAACAACACACTTTTCTAAATCAACATTTTTGTCAACAAAAAATAATTTAGTTCCTTCATGACGAAATCTACTTCATCATATTTGATGACTGCATAAAAGTCTAGAAAAAATTCTTTTACTTATATATCGATTTGTTGTCCAGTTACCAATCTGGTTATGACTGGTTATCACTGTTAGTATTCAACCGCGATTCTTATACATATATTTTAACAACGCTTTTCAAGAGACAATGCTCTCATCATCAGGTTGTGAAGTCTATGTCATGAAATTAAACGGACTAAAAAGGCAATATACCATCACAAATAGCTGGGAAGTCCATAGAATAAAACAGAATTAAAAGTATATTGGACTGTGGGTCCTCGTCTTACATTGAAGTTGTTGACACAAGTCGATGGCCGTCCCATAGCTACCAAGTATGCTGTCGCACTGTGCCGGCTCGGGAGCTGTTGTGGACTGATGTGCCTAGGTGTTGTGGCGTGGTTACAGCCGTGTGCTTGACGGTAACACTATGCTATTGGGCACCTTATTTCCTTATTGCATTGGTCTGCCATCGTTAGCCTCTCGCAACTCCGTCAGTGACATGCTACAAGTTTAAAGTCGCTTACCTACCCTAAAATAATTCTAAAAACCTGCAAAAAAATCTCATTTCTTTAAAATTATCTTGTGCATTTAGAATATTGCTTTGTTTCTTTTCATCGATAGCTATCTCGAATTCCTCTAGTAAATCAAGTTTCCTCCCTTTCTTTTCTACAAAGAGGAGGAGTATGTTTCGAAGACCTTAGCGTTTTTTGTCGAAAATAGCATTACGGAAATTCCGAAAGACATAACAGCCAATTTCCAAATTAAACTAAAAAATCTTCTTAAACGCACACACTTCCTGCTGACAGAAGCCGAAAAAAGAAGATGTGTTGTCATGAATCCAACGGCCCCCAAATTAAGATCACAGGTGAAGATACATAAAGATCTGCATCCGGTTCGTCCGATTGTTAACTGTCGAAATAGTCCAGTATATAAAATAACGAAATTGTTGAACCAAATTCTGAAAAAGACTTACATGTATAAAAATAACTATTCGGTGCGTGGTAGTGTGACCATGATAGGTGAAATTAAAGATATCCCAGTCACTGACACTTCCCATTTGGTTTCGCTGGATGTTAAGAACTTATACTCCAGTGTTCCAGTTAACGAAACTATAGAAATCATTAAGAGAAATTGCCTTAAATACGGTAAAATTTCAACGCAAGAGACAATTGAATTTAATGAACTCCTACAGCTCATTACAAGTTTCAATTATTTTACGTTTAATAACAAATTTTATATTCAGGACGACGGGTTAGCCATGGGGTCCAGTATTTCAGGAACTATGGCGGACATTTTTATCAACGACCTTGAAGATAAAGTTTTAAATTCTGACGATAACATTATGGATAAAATTGTTTATTACAACGTTATGTTGACGACACTCTGTTACTTGTCGGTGGTTCCCGTGAGGAGGACATTGAGGAAATAGTAAAAACGTTCAACGACACACATAATAAAATAGAATTTACCGTGGAGTATGAAACTGACAATTGTTTACAGTTCCTGGACCTGAATATAAAAAAAAACAGGGCAACAAACATGCGTTCTCCCTTTATAGAGACCGAGCGAGGTGGCGCAGTGGTTAGACACTGGACTCGCATTCGGGAGGACGACGGTTCAATCCCGCGTCCGGCCATCCTGATTTAGGTTTTCCGTGATTTCCCTAAATCACTCCTGGCAAATGCCGGGATGGTTCCTCTGAAAGGGCACGGCCGACTTCCTTCCCCATCCTTCCCTAATCCGATGAGACCAATGACCACGCTGTCTGGTCTCCTTCCCCAAAACCAACCAACCAACCCTTTATAGGAAACAAACTACGACTGATGCCGTGGCCCCGAATGATTCATAGCATCCTCAGGCTTATAAATAAGCTGCTTTCCGTAGTCTCGTGCATAGGGCAGTCAATATACCTATGAGCGAAAAAGATAGGGAGACTGAAATTAATACCTTTAAAAGAATAGCGATGAATAACGGTTACAAAATAGATATGGTTAAAAAACTGTTACTGAAAAGTAATAAGCGCAAAAAGAAAAAACCTGATGGAGAGAAAGTGAAAATTATCACGATGCCATACTACGGAACAGTCTCACAGAAGACAGCAAATATTTTTAAGCCATATGATGTTAAACTAGCTTTTCAGACTAATAACCTAGTGAGGTATAGCCTTAAGCACGATATTGGCGAGAAGAGAAATAAGTTTGGAAGATCAGGAGTTTATAAGATTCAGGGCAGAACTTGTGATGGAAAATATATAGGGCAGACAGGAAGATCATTCGCGATCCAGTATAAAGAACATAAAGATGCGTTCAGGTTAGGAAATTATGACAAATCAGCTGTTGCGAACCACATATATGAAACAGGCCATCCCCTTAATAGCATAGAAGATAATGTAGAAATATTGCATGTAGAAAAGAAAGGGAGGAAACTTGATTTACTAGAGGAATTCGAGATAGCTATCCATGAAGAGAAACAAAGCAATATTCTAAATGCACAAGATAATTTTAAAGAAATGAGATTTTTTAGCGGGTTTTTAGAATTATTTTAGGGTAGGTATGCGACTTTAAACTTGTAGCATGTCACTGACGGAGTTGCGAGAGGCTAACGATGGCAGACCAATGCAATAAGGAAATAAGGCGCCCAATAGCATAGTGTTACCGTCAAGCACACGGCTGTAACCACGCCACAACACCTAGGCACGTCAGTCCACAACAGCTCCCGAGCCGGCACAGTGTGACAGCATACTTGGTAGCTATGGGACGGCCATCGACTTGTGTCAACAACTTCAATGTAAGACGAGGACCCACAGTCCAATATACTTTTAATTCTGTTTTATTCTATGGACTTCCCAACTATTTGTGATGGTATTTTGTCTTTTTAGTCCGTTTAATTTCATGACATAGACTTTACAACCTGATGATGAGAGCATTGTCTCTTGAAACGCGTTGTTAAAATATATGTATAAGAATTGCGGTTGAATGCTAACAGTGATAACCAGTATAATGACAACTGCTATCTCGACTACATACTGGATTATATTAAAACTGGTTATTACTGCATACTTGAGAACAATGCTTAGCTGTTCGATCCACAATATGTCTTGCGTAGTGGCCACTATGGTGGCAAAAAACGGTGATGCTCTAATTTGTTGTAGCAGCTTATTTTCAAGTTTCTTCCCTAAGCATTCAATCATTTAATTTTGGATTGTTGGACATAGATACCTTGTACACCATAAAAACAAAAAGGTATGATTTTAAAAATGGTTTCAAATGGAAGCAACTGAGAAAAATAAAGAAAAGAATTCTTAGAAGTGAAACTGATTACCTTCGGGCATATCCAGAACTTGATGAAAAATGTGATCATACTGGGTGACAAGCTATGCAATGTACAGAAAATTGCTGTGGTATCCTTCCTCCTGACTTAAGTTCTCTCAATGTACTCTGAAAGGCAATTACGTTTTGCTAGAGTAAGTGTGATGTCGAATAACTTTGTAAGAACCATTTTCGAAAATCTTTACGAATTTCATTTTCGTCTTCCTTGTCGATAGTATCATTCTTTTTCCAAAGTTTGTACACAGCACAAGCTTCTGTATGGCTACTTGAGAAATTGTACTCTATGGTTGTTTCTAATAAGTGCTTCCAGTCCCAACTATTCATACACCATACATTATTCCTTTGTGAAGGAAACAACCAGCAAGGTTGACAATACGCAGCATGTAGAATTTTGGAGTAACACGGCCAAAAATGATTAACTGGTCCATACTTAGAAACTGAACCATAGTACAGTGTTGAAAAACACCTGTTGTTCTGGTGGGAATCTTTAGGAAATGGTCCTGAAGGCCTTAACGGTCTCATATCAAGAATTATATGTTTTTCTTTATCGGTCAATGTCTTGTTACTCAATGTCTGGTTCGCAGGAGAGCTTCTGTAAAGTTTGGAAAGTAGGAGACGAGGTACTGTAAAAGTAAAGGTGTGAGGACAGGGCGTGAGTCGTGCTTGGGTAGCTCAGTTGGTAGAGCACTTGCCCGTGAAAGGCAAAGGTCCAGAGTTCGAGTCTCGGTCCGGCACACAGTTTTAATCTGCCAGGAAGTTTTCCTGTTAGTAAAGTTTCCCAAGTCATAGGAAATTTTATTTACCTTTTTGTAGAGTGTATGGATCGATGGGTCTTTCCCTGTTTCATATGCCATGCAGATGTCATCGACATAACCGATGTCATCATCAAGGCCGAAGGCATTTTTAACTGCAATTATTGTCTGATCGTCTTCAATAGGCTTCGCAATGGATACCACATTATCTGACTGACAAACAACACAAATGTTTAAGCCGGAAGCCCTACACAAGCAGCTGAGTTACCATGCATAATGCCATATTATTGCTTGTCCTCTATGACGTGGCCCCTCGCTGCCGTTGAGGATTCTGGGATCATGCAGAGCATAGCCTTGGTAGACTTGAGGAGAAAAAGTCGGTATTTTCCAAGACATGCAATTTCGCGCGCAAGACCTATCGTTTTCGATGTTAGAAATGACGTGTGGCAGCAACAACGTTCTGTCGTATTCAAATGTGGTCACACACTGTATTGTCAAACACACTGCTAGTAATTCAGCGCCACTCACTGTTAGTTCACTGCAGTTGGCAGCCATGGTAACTCCTACTTCAACCGACAACACCCGAACAACGGCAGGGTCCACGTCTTAGCGGACAAGCAATACACCCTGTCATGTTTATGTTATGGAGGTGGAAGAAATTTTTGTGATTTCAGTTCGTGCCATTCGAGGTTTGTTGGTCAGGGACCAAAAAGTTAAAAGTCGAAAATTCTTGTTCAGATAAGATATTATATAACTTTCTCAAAAGTCGTTCATGGAGGCCGAGGGGAACCTTGAGACTGGGGGCCCTAGGTTGCTGCCCAGTTTAGCTCTTTTGGATTTCCAAATTTTTCCTTCACTAATTTTCCAGCAACAGTTGCATAGTAAGAATTGAAACTGTTTGCAACTGCCCTATGGTCAGTGACATTCTTGCCATCATGTGATATTACAATATTTTTGCGAGTTGTCTTCTTCCCCATAAGATGCTGCACAGCTTTCCACATGGACTTAGTTTTATTGGATGACTTCATAATATATTTGACATTTTCCTTAATTTTTGCCTCTTTTGACTCTTCAAAAGGGCTAACAACTTCATTTACAAATGGGTTAAATTTATCAGTGACATTTTAATCCTTATATGTTGTGTTCAATTTTAATTGCTACAAATGTCAGCTGAAGGTTTCCCGATTCTCACTGTTGATGAGTCTAAAATATCTGTTGACAAAACTGCTCTTGTTAACATGGTTTACATAATGCATTTTTAACAGCTGTCCATCATAGTCAGAAATGCGATTTAAGATTTGTATTACACATATGTTATCAGTTCTGTTACTGTCTATAAAGATATTGTGAATCAGACTTGTGTAGTCCTTTGTCATTCTTGTGGGAAAGTCAATAAATGCCTTCAGGTTGAAAGAGCCCATAACATTCTCAAAATCTTTTCTATCATTATTGCCTGTCGAAAATTTACATTAAAGTCACCAAGCATGATAACTTCTTTGGTTTTTGAGAATAGGCTAGTTAGAATTGATTCTTCTTGCTTGAGGAGTATATTACGCTTTCCTGAGGGAGCTCTGTAAGCAGTAACCATATAAACAGGCAGAGTATTAACATGGAGTTCAATTCAACAAGCCTCAAAATGTTGATCAACACAATAATTTCTTACATTTATAGACTTGTACACTACATTATTTTTAACATACATTATTACTCCTCCTTTATCCATTCCTAATGTAATAAGCTGCTAACTTGTACTTCTATGGTTGTATCATTTTCTCCACTTCCTTCAAATGACATTAAGTAAAACATAATATGTGGGCCTTGTTTATTGTCTTGCTTTCATTAACGCAAACAGACAACTGGTCCAGTTTATTTCTTAGACTCTATATTCTGGTGAAAAATACAAAGTTATTCTAAACTCTTTGTTCTGATGTCTCTGTATTGTTCCAAACTACAAACATTGACTATAGGAAGACTGCCTACAGGTTTCTGACTTAAGTTGGTCCCAATACTGAGGCCGGGTACCAAAAATCCTGTAGAATTGTACATTTCCTAGCTTTTGTGCTTCCTCTGGTTGCCTCTGTTTCTGTTGATGATGATGGAGACACACAAGGTGCTGAAGGGCTTCACACTGCTGAAGGTTGTTGGGGGGGGGGGGGCTAATACAGATGAAAGGTCTTGAGCCACTGATGGAAGGTCAACAGCAGAAGAAATTTCTGACAGTGCTGTTGATGACAGCAGGGGGACAATAACTGTTGATTTTATTGCTACATTTTGAGATTCCAAGATCACTGTTTCTGCACCTGAAGTTTATGAAAGTGATTCTGTTCGTTCTTCCACTGTTTGCACAGGTATGGTTGGGTCTTCTAAACTTGCCACTGCTGGCAAGGAAATTGGGAGAAGAGCCTCAGGTAGAACAAGGAGCAGGAAATGTGCAGCACAATTCAACCGAGGCCAAGAAGCCTAGGAATGTACAAAGTCTTAGGAAGAAGAAAATGCTGCTGCTAGGTAGTAGCCATGGGCGAGATGTAGCCCATCAGTTGCAGGAAAGTTTAGGGCAGCGTACCAGGCCACCAGTATCTTCAAGCCAAATGCAGGGCTAAGTCATGTAATAGAGGACCTAGGGTTTTCATGTAAGGACTTTACAAAAGAGGACTATGCAGGAATCGTGGGTGGGGCGGGAAACAGTTTGGACAGGGATGGGGCATATGACATAGGTGGTGACCTGGACAAGATAGCTTCCCTGACTCATGGCACCAACATACACTTTGTTGAGTAGTTCTGGCGTCATGATCGACCACACCTTGATGGAGCTGTTAGGCGAATCAATGTGGGGTTAGGGATGGCTCTGAGGACAGCCAACTTTGCTCGTATTTCTCTGTTGCCCATCGGGACCATCAACAGATGGGGTTTCACTAGGCATGGCCTACAACTAAACAGGACTGGGAAGGGAAGGCTGGTACAGCTGATTCATGAAAGTATAAGGGGTGGATATCGGGCCACACATGGTCAAATACCTATTGTCATAAGTAGGACAAGTAGGTCTTTTTTAGGATAAATCCAGACAACAAGTTCCTCTGCCTAAAAAGTATCTCCAGCAGTTAAAAAAATACTGAAACAATCACTCACAAAACAGATTTTAACTCTTCAAATATCACATATACCAGATGTCACAAAGAAAAACAAACCATTTTAAAGGGTAACATGGGGAATTTCACAGACTTAACAATCCTCCATCAGAACATACAATCAATAAAAAGTAAAATACAACTATTGGAAGTTGAGCTCCAATCTTTGAACTTCACAGTAGTTTCTATTACTGAGCACTGGTGTAGAGACACAGAAATCCAACATGTAGTATTATCATTGTATGAAAAGGCAAACTCTTACTGCAGAACTGCTTCAAGGGGTGGAGGATCATGCGTTTACGAGGGGGGACCCAAAAATAACCAGAATTTCTTTCTAGAAAGCATATACTTTATTGTTTTCAAATACAACCTTGATCTCCTTGGAAGCACTCTCCATTAACATTAATACACTTGTCCAAACGTTCATTCCAGTGTTCGAAGCTCCTTTTAAATTCATCCTCATTGATACCTGTTAGCACTTTCATGACAGTGCGTTTTACGTCTTCCACATCCGCAAAACGCTTCCCTCTCAAATCTCTTTTTCATTCTCGGGAATAGGGAGAAGTCCGAGGGTGCTAAATCCGGCGAATAGGGTGCGTGGGTCAAGGCAGTCGTCTTCGTTGAGGCCAAAAACTGGCGAACACTGAGAGCCATGTGGGCGGGAGTGTTGTCGTGATGCAGGAACCACACGCCAGAATCCCACAAAGTCGGATGTTTTCGCGACAAACTTCTGCGAAGCCATTTCATAACCTGCAAATAGAATTGTTGGTTTACTGACTGGTTTTCAGGGATAAATTCAGAGTGTACGATCCATTTGAAGTATAAAAAAAAAAAAAAAAAAAAAAAAAAAAAAACAGATCAACATCGTTTTCACATTCGATATCACTTGTCGAGTTTTTTTTTGGTCGAGGTGAGCTAGGTGACTTCCATTGTGATGACTGTTGTTTACTTTCTCGATCTTTCCCGTAGCACCTGTAATGATTTTGTTGAAACAATGTGGATCAGCTTTGAACGCATCCTTCATTTCGAGACAGGCTTGAACGCGACGATCTCTTTGATCTCTGGTAAGAAGCTACTGGTCAAGATGCGTAGAATTGAGCTCCAGGACAACCCGGACAAGTTCTCGATCTTCACTGATGAAATCACGGATTTTGTCGATGTTGTCTTCGTTTCGAGCAGCTGAAGGTCGACCAGAACGGGGCTGATCTTCAGCCACCATTTCTTCCTTTTTAAACAAAGAAAACCATTCGTTCACTTGCGGTTTACTAAGAGCATGGTCTTTTTAGGCTGTCTGAATCGTCGCAACAGTTTCTGCTGCGTTTTTCCCGAGCAAGAAACAAAACTTCACTGCCGCACATTGTTTGTAAGAACTATCCATATCCTTGTGTCACGTCTGCACTATACGCACAATCAAAGAACTGCCAAAGAACCACACTTCTCACTGTTGGGTGACGCCGCATGGCAGAATGACTCAGCAGAGTTCGTACTACAACCCTCTGGCGGTGCAACCTGCTACTACAAGTACACAATGTGCAGCATTACGATTCTGGTTACTTTTGGGTCCCCCCTCGTATATCAGAACAGGAATACAGTTCAAATCAAGACATGACCTCAGTACATTAAGTGAAGACAAACACTTTGAAATATCAGCTATTGCATTAACAGGGCTTGACAGCACCAAGAAATTAATCATTTTGTGTGTGTATAGATCTCCTAGTGGTAGTGTGGACACTTTTTTCAACAAGTTAACAGAAGTTCTAAATAAAGTCTCAAGCACAAAGGTCAACATAATTCTGTGTGGGGACATTAACATCAACACGAATACCATAAATGGATTCAGCAGCACATTCATAAACATCCTTCAAAGTTTTGGCATGTCCCTATTGGTCAATAGGGCAACAAGGGTTACTACAACGACTGCATCAGCAATTCACCATGTGGCCACAAATATGGACAGGGAAAAATGTGATGTAGCTGTAAAAGATATCAGACTATCAGACCATCTCTGTCAAATAACAACAGTAAAATCAAGCATTGAATCATTCCCTAAACTACAAGTCTACAAACGACATCTATCACAAATCAAAATAAAAGATTTTTAGAAAGAATTAGAAAAATAAAGCAGGGATGAAATGTATAAGGAAACCAATGTTAATATAACATTCTCTAAATTCTTCACATTGTTTAAATTGAACTTTGAAAAGGCATTTCCAAAACTATGCATGTCTGTATCAACATCTCACAAAAACAGATGGATAAGAGCAGGTATTAAGAAGGAAGGGGATAAGGTAATAAATGATCCACAACACTTAGCAAACTATGTAAACGAGCATTTTTCAAGTATTGCAGTGAAGTTACAGCAAAAATTCCCCAAAACAAATGTAACACCTGTAAATAATGTTGCACTTAATACAATGATGTTACTTCCAACCACAGAGAATGAAGTCAACAAAACTGTTCAAAAACTAAAAAATAAAATGTTAGTAGGCTTAGATGAAGTACCAATATGTGTACTGAAACAATGCTTAGGGATTATACAGGGCCTCGTAGCAAATATAATAAATGAATCCTTCACATCAGGGACATTTCCCAAGATGTTAAAACAGGCAAGAGTTGTATGTCTGCTTAAGAAAGGTAATGCAGAAGACATAGAAAATTACTGACCCATTTTCCTGCTGTCAACATTCTCAAAAATAATAGAAGTAATTATGAAAGACAGATTAATGAATTACCTGAATAAATACAATCTTTTGAGCGAATCACAGTTTGGTTTCCGAAGTGACAAAAATACAGTCACCCATAGTAGAATTCACAGTAGTTGTACTTGATGCTCTTGATAAACTTGAGTGTGTCACAGGCATATTTTTGGATCTTTCTAAGACGTTTGATACAGTCGACCACAAGATTCTATTAAATAAATTAGAAGCATTAGGGATAAGAGGGGTAGCTAATGACTGGTTTCGATCATACTTAACAGATAGCGTACAAAGAGTAGAGATAACACATACTTAAAATAGACCTAAACATTTAGTAAAACACTTATCAGAATCAAAATACATTAATTTAGGGGCAAATTAGGACCAATACTGTTCCTGATATATACCAATGACTTTCCCAGTAGTGTTACTCTTCACTGATGACAGCAATAGTATAGTCACTGAGAAAACAAGAGTGCTTCTTGATGAGAAAGTAAATGAAACTCTCAAGGAAGTTTATGATTAGTGAATAAGCAATAAAGTGACATTGAACATAAAGAAAAGTAATACCATGAATTTCAGTTTGAAGAGGAAAAATGACAATGTTAAATTAAATGTAGATGGCACATCTATAGACTGTGTAACAAATGCAAAATTTCTGGGAATGAATATCGATTCTCAGTTGAAGTGGTGTGAACAGACAAAGGTACTTCCAAACAGAATGTCATAAGTATGTTCTGATCTTAGAATCCTATCATCAGTGTGTAACATGCAGTGTCTTTTAGTTACATATTATTCATATGTACACTCAATTATTAGCTATGGCATTCTTTTTTGGGGAACAAACACACAAAATATGAACACAATTTTCAAACTCCAGAAAAGAGCCATAAGAATAATAACCAAAAATACTAGTCAAGCTCATTGTAAAGATCTGTTCAAATCACTGGGAATTTTAACTGCTCAATGTGAATGCATTTACCAGTCACTTAATGACATCAAAAATAACATTGGTAATTACTGCACAAACAGCTCTGTCCTTGGCCATGCAACAAGAGATAGACTCAACTTACATTTACCAAGAAAAAATAAACATAAAACTCAAAACAGCATTTTCTACCAAGGAATAAAATTTATAATAAATTACCAAAAGAGATCAAAGAAATTGCAAAAATACACTTATTTAAAAGGGCAGCTAAGAAGTAGCCGTTATGCAATACATTTTATACATTGAAGTATTACTTAGATAAAACAGAGTAGGGGTTTGATAAAGAAATTTATAGAAATAAATAATAATAATAATGTTGTCCAAGTATCAAATACACTGGGAGAAACTGAAGAATCACACTAATAATAATGATTATAAACCATCCAACATTCCACATAACACCTTCACCTTATGTTTTTTCCCTTCTTTTTTTCCTTTCTAGAAATATTTACTACCAAGCTATGCATAGCACAATACTGTCACCTCTTCCTCTTTCTGAGCTCAACATCTCACTCATTATGGAGGGATGCTGACTCAGTTTTTCAGGATAGCAAATGGGAAGTTGCAGTACAGAAGGTGGCCCAGACATCACGTGTGTGTGTGTGTGTGTGTGTGTGTGTGTGTGTGTGTGTGTGTGTGTGTGTGTGCACGTGTGTGTGTTCGTTTGTGTGTGTAGTGAGTGAAGTCTTATGAAACAATGTGTGTGTAGTGTGTGCAGTGACTGATAGTGAGATATGTATGAACAGTGTGGCATTACACTGTTTAATAAGTTATTTGTAAAAAAAGTATTGTATACCAGGAGTAAATCTAATGATTATCTCTAACTAGAAGTCTGTAAATATATGTGTATACGAATTAGCTTATTTTAAATTGATCTAAACTTGTAAATACTTTGACATGTCCTATATCCTTATAAAAAGAGCTCTACGGATGAATAAAACTACTACTACTACTACTACTACTACTACTACTACTACTACTACTTGTTGACAGAACAGTTTTTATCACTTCGGAACCCATCGCATCTTTACCCTCGTATTTTGGAGCAGACCATGAGTTGTAAAATGTCATCTTACAGAGCTACCAACTGGTATGAAGATGACTCTGGGATATCATATACAACTTTCTTTGTATTTTCCTGTTAGTGTTGTGATTCCAATATTAACACGTCATTTTTCTATTAAATCATGACTCCATGGAATAGACACATCAAAGAAGATACCAATGTGGATTATTTCGAAGTTTTTCTTCCAAAACCCTTATTGCCTGCCTACTTTCATTACAGTAAACGTCGTTTGCACCTCCTAACACAACAGACTTGCTTTCAGATTGTAAGGAGCTTTCACAAGCTTTTTTTATAATATCAGATAAAGGCGCCCCTGGTTTGATAGTCCCAGTTACGTTAAGTCTTTGTTGAGCATTACACAAAATACTTTATGGCAGACATACCACTCTTCCAGGATTTTAGAATCTTGTTGTATTCCTTGATGTAGGCATTACGAATAACTAATTTTTACTTTAACAGCTGCCACATCACACTCGGCCACTTTCTCCCGCATGTAATTCACAATTTATACAATGCTTTGTCTAACAAATCATGAAGTTGTGGTGACTACAGCGTCTCACTGTAAATATCGGTATCGCTCCGTGCCTCTGACCTGAGTGTCACAGTGTCTTGCCCACTCCTCTAATAAAGTATGGAATTAGCTACTCAGTACCGGCGTATGTTATTTCATACATCCACCTTCCAGTATTGCACTTCCTACATTGGTAACCCAATCTACTGTGCTGCATTGTGATTTGGTGAAAAATTACCACGCTGGTTGCATACACAACAATATTGCCACTGTCTGCCGTTTTGCCCCCACGGAGGCGTCAGGGATATTTGACATACGGCGTCACGCTGTGTTATGAACATTCCATGTGACATTTTGCAAAACAACCTCCGACCTGGACCAAGTGAAATCAGTGCAGCAATTCGGACAGGAACAATGCTAAGTGGAATCACGAACAATGGCACCCTGCTACCTCGTGTGCTCCTAGATTTTTCACTGGATCGACTCCCATGTCTGTTCACGGACTTTGGAACATTCCACTGACTTTTCGACGGAAAATCTCCAACCACAGCGCTGTACGGACGCTCCAAACACAACACTGGACTGTGTCAAACAATCCTGCCATTCTCTCATCTACCTCTTCAGTTTATCGGCAGTAAATTCCGATGTTTCATCCCTCCATGGTATCAGTGTCTCATGTTACACCTATTTTTGCATCATCCATTCCGCTCAAAAGTGATTCTGATGCAATGAACCCCCTTTCCAGCTGCGTCTCCCACGCCACACACTAATTTAACCTCACTACCGCCATGCACCTCAGAGTTCGCCTCCACAGGGCCAGCCCATGTCTGATGCCACATACACAACAGCTACCCTAGAGGTTTTTGACCTCTAATACGGTGGAAAGTTCTGGTCTTATGTTAAATCAGTAAGTGGATCGAAACAGCATATCCAGACACTCTGGGATGATGGCATTGAAACAGAGGATGACACGCATAAAGTTGAAATACTAAACACCTTTTTACAAAGCTGTTTCACAGAAGAAGACCGCACTGCAGTTCCTTCTCTAAATCCTTGCACGAACGAAAAAATGGCTGACATATAAATAAGTGTCCAAGGAATAGAAAAGCAACTGAAATCACTCAACAGAGGAAAGTCCATGGGACCTGAAGGGATACCAATTCGATTCTACACAGAGTACGCGAAAGAACTTGCCCCCCTTCTAACAGCCGTGTACTGCAAGTCGCTAGAAGAACGGAAGGTTCCAAACGATTGGAAAAGAGCACAGGTAGTCCCAGTTTTCAAGAAGGGTCGTCGAGCAGATGCGCAAAACTATACGCCTATATCTCTGACATCGATCTGTTGTAGACTTTTCGAACATGTTTTTTGCTCACGTATCATGTCATTTCTGGAAACCCGGAATCTACTCTGTAGGAATCAACATGGATTCCGGAAACAGCGATCGTGTGAGACCCAACTCGCTTTATTTGTTGATGAGACCCAGAAAATATTAGATACGGGCTCCCAGGTAGATGCCATTTTCCTTGACTTCCGGAAGGCGTTCGATACAGTTTCGCACTGTCGGCTGATAAAGTAAGAGCCTACGAAATATCAGACCAGCTGTGTGCCTGGATTGAAGAGTTTTTAGCAAACAGAATACAGCATGTTGTTCTCAATGGAGAGACTTCTAAAGACGTTAAAGTAGCCTCTGGCGTACCACAGGGGAGTGTTATGGGACCATTGCTTTTCACAGTATATATAAATGACCTAGTAGATAGTGTCGGAAGTTCCATGCGGATTTCCGCGGATGATGCTGTAGTATACAGAGAAGTTGCAGCATTAGAAAATTTCAGCGAAATGCAGGAAGATCTGCAGCGGATAGGCGCTTGGTGCAGGGAGTGGCAACTGATCCTTAACATAGACAAATGTAATGTATTGCGAATACATATATAAAGAAGGATCCTTTGTTGTATGATTATATGATAGCGGAACAAACACTGGTAGCAGTTACTTCTGTAAAATATCTGGGAGTATTCTTACGGAACGATTTGAAGCGGAATGATCATGTAAAATTAATTGTTGGTTGGGCGGGTGCCAGGTTGAGATTCATTGGGAGAGTCCTTAGAAAATGTAGTCCATCAACAAAGGAGGTGGCTTACAAAACACTCGTTCGACCTATACTTGAGTATTGCTCATCAGTGTGGGATCCGTACCAGGTCAGGTTG
Source organism: Schistocerca nitens (assembly GCF_023898315.1). Classification (NCBI taxonomy): domain Eukaryota; kingdom Metazoa; phylum Arthropoda; class Insecta; order Orthoptera; family Acrididae; genus Schistocerca; species Schistocerca nitens. The sequence continues at coordinate 139,407,068 of NC_064620.1, read as the reverse complement.
ACAGAGGAGATAGAGAAGATCCAAAGAAGAGCGGCGCGTTTCGTCACAGGGTTATTTGGTAAGCGTGATAGCGTTACAGAGATCTTTAGCAAACTCAAGTGGCAGGCTCTTCAAGAGAGGCACTCTGCATCGCGGTGTAGCTTGCTGTCCAAGTTTCGAGAGGGTGCGTTTCTGGATGAGGTATCCAATATATTGCTTCCCCTACTTATACCTCCCGAGGAGATCACGAATGTAAAATTAGAGAGATTAGAGCGCGCACGGAGGCTTTCCGCAGGCGTTCTTCCCGCAAACCATATGCGAGTGGAACAAGAAAGTGAGGTAATGACAGTGGCACGTAAACCTTCGCCACTGGAAGTTATCACTGTCTTTGCTACGGTCAGTTGCAAAACGACCGAGGACAGCCAACGCCTTTTGAACTGGACCGTGCTGCAACCCGCCGCCTCCCTGTGTGACCTTCACAGTGTGGACAGTCAACAAACGCTGAATACTAGGGTGAATACGCTCGCCCCCCGTCCCCTCCCTAGTCTGCCAAACGTAGGTCACTGTTTGCAAACAAACGCCACGACAGACAACGGCGTCGTCCGCCCCTGCTCATTCGCCAGCCGAGCAATACTGTTGGTTCCATAGCAAATTTGGTCAGGAGGCCTTGTGCTTACCCAAACAAGTACAGTGACCTGAGGTAGGCCCAGCAAGTCCCTCTACAACCACAAGATGCCTTAAACAATAGCACTGGCACAGCATTGCCACCTCCTGTCGGTCCTCCAATGGCTCCCACTTATTTGTTTTCGACTGTCTCACACAAACCTATTTCCTCATTGATACAGGAGTTGACGTCAGCTCTCTCCCGTCATCTTGAGCACCACCTACTCTCTCGCCATCGTCCTTTGATTACGTGATGCTAATGACACCATCATAGCTGTTGCTGGCACCTCGTTCATTACCTTACACTTGGGGGCAGAAAAATACATGCCTTGGACCTTCTTCGTCGCTGGGAGTGTCGAGCCAAGCCTGAAAGCGGATTTTCTATGATATTATCAGTTTCATCCTGATCTCGACCGTGGTCTGTTATTATGTCAGGCAGTTGGCAGCCCATTGATGGATTTATCGGTGGTGCTGTTCCTGAGCAAGTTCTGCTGCCAACCACCAAGTCATCACTGGGAGATGCACCACCAGACGCTCTCCTTAAGTGTTCTGCACTCTTCAATGAAATGTCAGACTACTCTTCGCTACACACAGAAAATGCCAAAATGAGACGGGCCAACATAGAACTTCGACAGTGCATCGCAGACACTGCCAACACACTACATGCAGCCAAGTAAAATCTTGATGTTCTACAACGTCCGCAACAAATGGTTCAAATGGCTCTGAGCACTATGGGACTTAACATCTGAGGTCATCAGTCCCCTAGAACTTAGAGCTACTTAAACCTAACTAACCTAACGACATCACACACATCCATGCCTGAGGCAGGATTCGAACCTGCGACCGTAGCGGTCGCGCGGCTCCAGACTGTAGCGCGTAGAACCGCTCATCCACACCGGCCGCCGTCCGCAACAGCTCTGTCGTTCGTCTGCCACCTCTGAAGACGTCAACACTACTCGATCCCGTCCGCGTGGACTCTGAAGAGGTTAATTAAGTATTGTGCCCTACTGTAGTGCGTGACTTTGACAGTGTACTACCTGCCCCACCCAGTGATTCCCCTACAAAGCGCTGTGCTCTCAGCCCCTGATGTGCTCCCCATGATAGACAACACACACTTTATGCCGTTAGTGGTGGTACTGCCCATCACATCACTACTGCAGTGGCCCCGCCCATCCGATGCAGCCCTTGACGCCTCCCACCCTCACCCCCACCCACCAACTGAGGCCACAGTGGGCAGATTATTAGAAGCGGAGCTCATTCATACATTGAGCAGCACTTGGACATAACCTATAAAACTAATGTAAAAAAAAAGACGGATTGTGGCGCCTTTGTGGCGACTACCAAACGCTCAATGTTCGACCTATCATAGACATTTATCCCATTCCCAAAACACAGGAAACCTCACATGTACTAGCAGGTACTACAATTTTCAGCATAGTACACCATAAAAAAGCCTGTTTCCAGATTCCCATGTTGGAAGAAGACATACCAAAGACAGCGATCATTACTGCTTTTGGACTCTTTCAGTTATAGTACCCGCGTTATGGATTAAAAAACGCCATACAAACATGGCAATTTTTTATCGACAGTCGATAGTTCAGTTTACCATTTTGTTATGCCTATTTAGACGATATTCCCACCTTCAGCAGGAGACCATGACTCGCATCTACGACAAGTACTTGACAGATTAGCCGCCCATTGGTTTGTCATTAATGTGGACAGGTGTCATTGTAACAAACTTACATGAGATTCGTCGGCCACCACGTAGACACTTCAGGAAACCCGTCTGACACCTGAAAAGACTGGTCAGGTACGACTCTTGCCACCATCCACAGATTATCAGGAATTACACAGGTTTTTAAGTATAATTAACTTGTAAAGAAGACACATCTTATACAAAACTGAGGCCCTCTTTCCTTTGACACAAGTCATTTGTGGGAAGAATACATGAGATAAACATCACTTTGAGTGGACACAAGCCATTCACACTGCCTTCGGTAAGATCAAGGACGATTTTCTGAACATGACTACTCTGACTCAACCGTCCCCTGATGCACACCTTACCATAACATAGGACGCTAACAACCATGCTACCAGTGCTGTATTGTAGCCTCTGCAGTTTTTCTCATGTAAACTCTCAGACACACAGTGTAAGTGGTCAACCTTCAGCTGGTAACCCCTCAGTGTCTACGAATCTGTGCATTACTTCCAAGACGATACAGAAGGCAGACCTATTGCAGTTTACATGGACCACTAACCTGTGGCTAACACGGTACACAACCCATCTGCGGACCCTGTCCGCAGGCAGTTCCGACACCTTGACTTCATTTTTTAGCTCAAAACTAATGTGTACTACAGCAAGGGTGCAAATAATGTGGTCATGGATTCTCTGACGCGCATCGCCTCTTTTCCTGCCCTGCTCAATTACGACCAAATCACCTAGTTTGGTGTGACATGTCCCATGACTGGATCCAACCTGTCGTACCGGAACCTTTCCACAAACTGATTTTTGATTGACTCCACAATCTTGAAGAGCCTGGTGTGTGACCATCTGTACGTTTAGTCACAGGGTGCTTTGTGTGGTCCCACGTGTGGAAAGACTGTATCACATGGACCAAAGCATGTGTCCACTGCCAACAGAGTAAAACAGGCCAAAACGCACAGCCCCTTTTGGCAAATTTCTGATTCTGAAAGAGGTGGGGGGGTTCCAGCATGTGGCCTACCGACACAATTGGGCTCCTTCCCATATCATTATCTGAATGACTGATCAAGTCATGCAGTGGGCTGAGGCAACACCTACTGCCTACGTCACTGCCAAGACTATTGCCAAAGTATTTGTTAATACCTGGTTTTAACGTTCAGGTGACCTGCATTGCTCACCTCTGACAGGGGCAGACCATTTGAATCCTCATTATTCAACAGGCTGAGCCGTCTTTGTGGCTGCCACCGTTTCCTTATCACCAGATATCATCTGCAGTCGAATGGACTAGTGGAGAGATGGCACCGGACATTAAAAGCAGCACTAATGTGCTATTAGGAATCATGGGCAAAGGCCCTTCCCTGGGTTATGCTTGACGTATGCACTGTCCATAGGGAAGGTCTTGAGGTCTCCTTAGCAGAAATCCTCTACGGAGAGACACTGTCACTTCTGGCAGGCCAAATCTACTGCTGATCATGACTTGCCAGATTTCATTGCCCGTGTTAGACAATACAAACAAAACTTGCACGTACTACTTCCATCCCATCATTCAACACTGCAGGTCTACATACATACAGGGTGACAATTATTGAACTATATGAAGTAAAATCGCCGTAACTTCTGAACAGTTTCCATTAGGACATTCAAACTGCGTGGCTGGCCATGGGGTATGATGAGAATTAGTATAGTTTGGTTTAGCGATGAAGCACACTTTCATTTGAATGGGTTCATCAATAAGCAAAATTGGCGAATTTGGGGGACTAAGAATCCGCATTTGGCGATTGAGAAGTCTATTCACCCTCAATGGATGACTGTGTTGTGCGCAATGTCCAGTCACAGAATAATCGGTGCTATATTCCTTCATGGCACAGTGATTACCGAACGGTATGTGAAGGTGACCCTGATTTCGACAAGATGCGATTCATGCAACTTGGAACTCGATCCCATCGAAGCGGGAGAGTGTTTGATGTCCTGGAGGAGCACTTTGGGGACCGCATTCTGACTCTCGGGCATCCAGAGGCCACTGGCATGAGTCTTGAATGGCTGTCATATTCTCCAGATCTGAACACATGCAATCTCTTTTTGTGTGGCTATATTAAAGAAAAGGTGTACTGCAATAACCCCAAAACGAATGCTGAGCTGAAAAAAGCTATTCAGGAGGTCATCAACAGCATCAATGTTCTGACACTTCAGCGAGTCATGCAGAATTTCGCTATTCGTCTGCACCACATTACCGCCAGTGATGGCAGGCATATCGAACATGTCATAGCCTAAACCCGATTATCTGTAGTGACATTTACATTTTGAAAAAAGTGTGTGCACAATGTAGTTAGTAACTAATTTACGTTTTGTTCATATAGTTCAATAATTGTCACCTTGTAAAAATCTTTCCACTTGCTCACACATAGGTTGGTTGGTTTAAAAGAGGGGGAAAGGGACCAAACTATGAGCTCATCGGTCTATCTCACACATGGTGCTACATGCTGATGCAGTGAAACCTGTGCTGCATCTGCCATAGACTGGCCCTTATAAGGTGATAGCATGTGGCACAAACACATTTGATATTTATGATTGGGTGCGAAATATCGACATTTTCTGTCAACAGACTGAAGACTGCTCAGACAATTGCAGGCCCATCTCATTGGCCACCCTCTTGCTCTGCACTTGCTCTGCCATCTTCTGCCCCCTTCACATTGTAGATAAACCTTTCAGTCCTCCTGCCTGAGGACACATTAGTGATGCTCGCTGATGACAATATAATTGTCTCTGCGGATTGTGAGGACGAAAACTCTGGAGCCAGCACGATTTCAAATCGTTACCTCCACGCATCTTCCGTTCCCTCCAAAGTGGATGCAGCGGAGTTGAAGTCCTGACTACTGAGGGCTCCCTCATAATCACCACTCCCGCCTATGCCACGTCTATTCCGGCAACAACAGACAATGGCACCATATCACCTGACACTCCACCAAACCTGACATGATCATGCTTTATGGCCCCTTGCCAACCTCCAAGGGTGCGGGTGCGTACCGTCCTTGACTGATTTCAGTTCACTTTGTACCTCTGACTTGAGTGTTAGCGTGTACTGTCTACTCTGCTAATAAAGTGTGGAATTATCTACTCAGTACTGGTATATATTATTGTGTACACGCATCTACCAGCACTGCACTTCATACAAAGTTGGATGACTCGCTTTCTTTTGTTAGATATTAAGTTTAATTATTTATTCATCCAAAAACCTTTCAAGATTGTGGGATACGCCTACATCATTGCTTTGCAAATATTGCACCCACACCCACCCACACTCACTACTACTACTACTACTACTACTACTACTACAGAAAATTAGACATAGATTGCTATTCTTGTCATTTGAGAAGCTGCGAAAGTGTACCTGCCGACCACAGTTCTTACTTTTTTCAGTACTAAAATGAAAACACACTGAAATCTAATGGAGTACAGCAGCAATTCCTCCATAATAACTATAACAGAATGCTTATGTTTCGAAACACAGCCACCAGGAAGCAGTGGAGGAAGGAATGTGGCGTAACAAAGTACAACCAAATTGGACTTTTTGTGGCGTGACAAAAGTTGCGTTTCTTAATTTATGCCACTGAAAACTGGGAATTCACACATGCAGCGGCAGTATGCCACTTGCTGTGGTCAAACTTTCGTTATGTGTGTGAACCCACACTACCGAAAATTGAAAGTAAATAAGAAGATAAATATTTGCCAATACCAATTTGAAATTAAAATCTGTGATGTAAATAAAGGCTGCAAAATATGGAATATAGTATAGGGTGAAATAATTTCAGTTCATATCTTAGACAAATTTTCTGCACAATTATGGTACAGAACACTTCGTTTTATGCCATTATTTACATCCTCAGATCTAGATTGTGTATTTTAATTTGCAAATGAATCAATCAGAAATAAAAAAAACGGAGTTTAAATCTAAATAATAGGTGTGGTTCCATAAGGCAGAGGGTACAAAAGAATAGAGATATGACATGGTGTAGTGAAATAATGACACCTTATTTTCATAATTATTACAATTGCGCTCTGTGAAGAGAAATTACTTGTCAGTATTACTTTACATGTAGTTCCACAGAGCCCCTCCCCCCCCCCCCCACCCCACCACCACTCCTCCCATAGTGTGGAGCACTGGGAGAATGGAGACGAGGTTCTCAGTACATTACATGGAGTTTAATGTCCTGCAGATATGCAGGTAGGCACACAGCGAGTGGCCAGAGGGAAATTGTTGTGGAGCGATCAGTGGGTGGAGTGTTGTGTTGAGGCCAGCTTGCAATGAATAATCTCCATTCGAGGTCATTGCTGATGTGGTGGATAATGCAGTTCAAGGGATGATAACTATGAGGAAGGCATTGGAGAATAAGCTTGATGAGATGGTTGTGTCAGCAGGTAGTACATAAGAATGGGTGAAGTGATGACTGATGGAGCTATTCGCAGTGTGATGCTTGGGATGGTTGCCTTCTACAATGAGAAGGTTGTCTATTAGTTTGACACTCAGGTCGTCATGTTGAAAATCGTTGGTGGCCATTGTGACTATGAAGTCGGCGATGGGCACTGTGCACATGGTCGCATAGTCAATGGGAGCAACAGGGGTTGAAGTGTCAGCGCTGGATGGATCATGTGGAAGCATCCACACTGGTTTCCAGCTATTTACTGATACTGTGGTGAGTTTGCCATTGAGCAGGATGTTGAAGATGTGTGCACTGCTGTTTTAACACTTTGTGTGAGCCGGTGTAAGAGGGCTGCAGACTGGGTCAAATTGTAGCATCACGGAGTGTAATGCAGATGCAGTCTGTGAGTACTTTGTGGACGAAAATCTTGGGAGTACTGCTAGGTTATGGAGGCAGGATTTTGAGACTAGCAGTGTGTTCTTTAACTCTAATGACGAGGGCAGGAACTTCAGTGGTATCTGTTGGCAGTACCTAGAACATGAAATCGGCGGGAATGGCAAGTAATTCGCATTATAAGAACTCGATGAGGGATGTGTTTAGTTCTTTCTTGTGAGCACTGCATGTCCTTAGAAGCATGTATAGCAGTACTTCTGTCCTCAAACCTCTGTGCCACATTAAAGCAGCGTTTAGTGTTTGTTGTGCAAGATTTCGTTTATATTTTAAATTAACTCTTTGTGATCTTCAGCTTGGAGTAGTCTGCGAACCCCCAAATTCTTATATATTTTTCTTTACTGTAGAATAACTTAATTTTTACTAAAAACCAAGACTTTGCAACTCCAGTCTTCTAAGGCTTTCATTGCGCCTTTAAATACAACACACATAAGATGGTAAGTACCTTAAACAAGAGACCTCCTGGGGAACGAATAACAAGCGTTTTTTCAATACATACATACATAGATATTGATATAAACTTCTGATCTTTGGTAATCCATTGCAGCGTCACTGGTGCAGAACACTCTTTGCCGCCTTTGACTACTTTGCCCATCGAGACTCTAAGTACACCTTCAACTCTCTTTGAACAGCACGGATGCCAGGTGGAATACCTCATGCAAAAAATAAAATACGCAAAACAGGACTTGTCCTGTAATAAATTTCCTTACACAACAATCAAAAATTTATATTATGAACGAGTATTCTAGATAACAAAATGCATATAATTCTACTAATAAGGATTGTTCATTTATATTTAAAATTAGTATGAGATTTCACTTCCAATCAATAAAACGATTTATTTCCGAACCTTGGCTAAAAAATATCTGGAAAATCTTGTACCTTCACAGGTGCTACCATTCCATTATGCCATTGCTTTGCGGGTGGTACACTGCAGTTCGGTGAAAGTGGGTGTCACACAGGTGGTGCAGAAAACAAAGTGGACTCGAACTGTTTACCCTGGTCGGTGGTAATGGATACAGGGCATCCATAGCAAGAGATCTGGATGTTGATGAAGATCCTGACTGTAGACTCTGCCGCCATGTTGCATAGAGAAATAGCTTCAGTCCTATGCATGATACAGTCTGTGATGGATAGTATATATTGGTAACCCTCGGATTTGGGGAGGAGTCTCACTAGGTCATTGTGGATGTGTTGAAACTGCCCTTTCGATACAGTAAATTGTCCAAGACGTGATTGTAAATGTCATCCTACTTTGTGTCTCTGACAGAGTATGCATGCTTGTGTCCATTTTCTGCAGTCTTTTTCGACATGTGTCCACATGAAACAGTCGATAACTAGTTTTGTCATTGGTTGGATGCCATGGTGTGCTAGGGTGCTAAGTTGTGCATTTGGTCGAAAATACGTTTCGGAAATTACTGTGAGCCATTGCATCACATGTGCATTGTTGTGCCTGGAATGAAGTGATTTTTATATCTTGAATTTCATTTCTGTGTCATTGAGTAGTTCTTTGATTTGTTGTGCTTCTGTGGGCTCCTCCTAATTAATTTGTGTGGAGATGGCGTTAATGTGTGATAAATAATCGGCGACGAGGTTGTCTGCACTCTTAACGTGATGTACCTCCATCGAGAACTGAGCAATGTATCCGAGGTGTTGGAAACGTCTTGGGGGTTAGTATTTTGATGGGTTACGGATGGAGTTTGCTAGAGTGGCTGGCACGAAAGTAGAGTCCACAAGGTCACGGCCACTGCCTGCCGCTAGCAGGGGCTGCAGGCTGTGATTCGCCCTCCTCTCAGATTTGTTGCTATGTATGTACCGTTAGCAGTGCGGTGCGTCAGAGCAGCTGAAAGCTCAATGTTACCTTGCTGTATTGAGTGTTCACATCTGACCTCTGTGTCTTACAGTCTTTAGAAAGGTGCTTTGACGTGTGTTCGGTGGTGAACAACAATGCAGGAGCAACGGCCTACTTGTAGTACTCCTCCGGTTGTTGTGCGTAAAGGGCGAAAAGACATTCGTAAACAATCGAAAATTATCATATCGAATGAACTCAAGTTTTTTACTGATCTGGTCGAAAACGAAGAAGCGAGAAATAACTTAAATATCATGCAAATTCATAAGCTTACTGCTGAAGCGTGCAGTGTCTCCAAGTCAACTGTAGGCAGTATTAGCAAATCTGTGTCATTGGAAGAATCTCCAGACATGAATGAGTGTTTCGATTCTCCAAGAAAGGAATACGAACGTGAACGGAAATCAACCGACTTTGACGATTTTAACCAAGAGCTCGTGCGTAGAACTGTACTTGGATATTACGACAGAGGAGAGTATCCAACGGCTAAAAAAATACATGCTGACCTCCGTGAAAAAATTAATTACTCAGGCTCAGAGACCTCCGTTCTTCGTCTTCTCCGCTCCTTTGGTTTCCGATTCAAGAAGTGTAATGATGGACGGAAATTCTTCATGGAACGCAGAGAAATTGCAGCAGCAAGGGCAAAGTTTTTGCGTACAATGCACTTCTTGCATGCTGAAGACACCAGGCCTGTAGTGTACTTGGATGAAACTAGGGTTTCACAGAACCAAACTAACAAGTATATATGGCACGACTCCAAAGGAAACGGCGGTTTAAACATGCCTACTGGTAGAGGTGGCTGATTAATCATCGCCCACGCTGGTTCATTAACCACAGACTTCATACCAGAGGCCACATTTGTTTTTCGTGGTGGGAAAAGTTCTTGCGAATCGGATTACCATTCATAAACGAATGGATAAGTTTTTAAGAATAGTTTATCCGACTGTTGTCTGCGCTGGAAGAAGGGTCAATTATCGTGATGGATAACGCCAGCTACCACTCCATCCAGATAAAAAAGCTGCCACGTTCAAATTGGCGCAAGGCAGATGTTATGGAGTGGTTAAAGAGAAAGCATATTTTATTTTCAGTCGATGAAACGAAGGCTGAACTCCTGTCTAAGGAAGAGATCGTAGGTGCCAAAAAAGACTTACGAATTAGATCAACTGGCAAACGAAATGGGACACCAAGTGGAACGTCTACCACCGTATCACTGCCGGTATAATCCCACTGAATTGATATGGGCCGAAGTAAAGCGAGAAGTAGCGAACAGAAATACCACTTTCAAACTTGCTGATGTCGAGAAGCCAACACACGAAGCTCTTGACAATGTTACTCAGCAGGACTGGGAGAAGTGTATAAAACACGCAGAAGCATTGCAAGAAACTGATTTCTTGAGCCAGGATTTAAGAGACATCATAGTGAAATCTGTGATGATACATCTGGCTGAAACAAGCGACAGTGAATCTGAAGACACGGAGCCAGATGATCCTTCAGTTTAGGTAAGTGCCGTCTATGTAATAAGCTGACTTGATTTAAATGTTTGTTTATTCAGTTCAGTTATAGAGGACGTACTGCGAATGTTTTTCTCTTACAGTAGACGTCTGATAAATTTATCACATGTGGTGGCTGTTAGTTTACCCGACATTAACTGTCAATTAATAACTGACAGTTAAAATAAGATTGTCAATTCTGCATTAATTAACAACAGTTTTCCCTAAAAACCGGTATCGAATGTCTTTACGTTCGGATATAATCTTACTGCATTCAGTTTACTTGTCCATTCGAAATTTAACACCTTTTTTTCATAGAAGGATTTACTGGCTGTTTCGTAGTAAGGATAATGCAGTTCATAAATGACAAAACGTTGTGGTGCTTCTGTATCGACTGTATATATAAACAGTGCAGTAACATCAGAACAGTCCCAACGCCTATTCTGATTCTCCGAGAAGAGCATAGAAATCTATGATGTTAGACGACTTTTGCAAAAAGCTAGAACGTAGAATTGTATTACTTTAGTATGACAGAGGATAGTATCAGATGGATAGAGAAATACAGGGTAATGTCCGTGATGAAACTGATTATTTTGGCCAGTCACTTCAATGCACTGTCTTCTGGCCCACGTGGTTTTTAATTCAGAAACTTTAATGATGGATGAAATTTTTAACATAAGACAGGGACATTGCAGTGGTAAGAACGAGGTTTTTGTGCTGAGAATAATAGGCTTACAGCAAATTTTGATAAAACTTGGGTTTCACAAAACCTTTCTAACAAATATTTTGCTCGATTTCAGTGAAAATATTGGCTTCAAAATAACTACAATTACTTACATTGGCCTTTTGAGTGATGGATGCAATGACGAAGGATATGTATTAGAAGCCAGTGAAATACAGTATTTTCGGGAAGTAGGGAATATTCTCGGTCATATTAAAGCTAGCTGTCCGAAGAAAACTCTTGGCGACGGCGTAAACGACTCGCGCGCTGTTGCGCACGGAATATCGCGGAAGTAATTTGCCTCTGTACGTGATACGATACAATAATGATGCCTGAAATGTTACCAAAAACAACTTTGTAGTTTTCTTAACAACTTTCTAGCGAGAAGTTTCTTCACAGTCCTACAGAACGAAAATTCATCAGCGACTACATTTTTCGCTACACAGTCGGCACAGTTTCACACCTGTTATAATATTTTATTTTTTATCTCAGAATACTTTTATATTTCCGAAATAAAAGACGCAGCATATGCATCTGTAAACTTTGAGGATGTTCATATATTTTTGCAGTCCAGTTTCATTAGTGATTCTGTTACTACCACAGGTTGAAGTAAAACATTATTTTCCTCCAAAATTTCTTGTAACGTTAGTTTTCATTTTTTTCCTAGCAGCTAGTGAGAATTTTCTTTTGGAAAGTACTCCATCATATTCTGGACTAAAAATAGAGTTGCCCAATATCTTTTTTTAATTTTTACAAACATTTGAAATTATCACTATAAAAAAAAACTGGCAATGCTGTAAGACGGCGAGATGACCTTGAAGCCCTATTTTCGTGCCGGCCGCTATAGTGGCCTGTGGTCTTTGTAGGTGATTAATGATCGGCCCTCGACATCATCTTTAAATTGGCAGACTGCCTTGTAGACTGCGAGAAGTTCTCAATCGTAAGCCGACCATTTGCGTTGTGAGCGTTTGAGAAAAGAATCTAAGGGGCAGTTATTCGCCTGCTGCTTCCTATTGAAGGTCTGTGTCGATTTCAGAGTCGCTTGCGTCCGTGGTTATTGATGATTGTGAGTGAAGGAGCATGTGTACCAGAGTTATCGCCTGAGTAAGGCAGTCTTTTAGTTTTTCGAAAGCTATCTACATGTCAGTAGTCCACTGTAGCTTCTGTTTGCTGTGTGTTTTTGTCTTTTAACGCTTCTGTTAGTGGGGCCTGTATTGTAACTGCTTGCGGTTGGTGGTGCCAGCAAAAATTAATTGTCCTCAGGAAACCGTGTAATTCATCGTAGTCTTGGGGAGGAGGTAACTGACAGATGAGTTCCGTTCTTTGTAGCATTGGGCTGTCAGCAGCGGAAACCACGTGACCCAGAAAAGTAACTTCAGTTTGTCATTGTTGACTTATTCCGCCCTTGACAATGGCACCATTCATGGAAAGGAGCTTCATGGTTGTTGTTACTTTGCGAGAAGTCCGCTTTATTGTGTCACTGTCGTTACTGGGCGGAAGCATGGCTGTGGATGCCTCTAGGATACACACTGCTCACAAGAAAGAACTAAATGCATACCTAGCTGAACTCTTATAAGACAAACCACTCGCCATTCCTGCATAGTAGAGGGGTAACTCGAATAAGGATGCTACCTAAGAATCGTTGCCACATCTGGGCCGCATTTCTGAGGCCAAAAGCGTCAAAAAAAACTTTCAAACAGGCCAAATGGTGTAATAATTGCTGTCAAATGAATGTCATCTACGTGTACCAGTATTTGGTGATAAGCCTGTTTACAGTCAAACACACTGAAGATAGAAACGCCCATGAGATATTGGGTAAATTCCCTTGTGTTGGGTGTTACGTAACTGTCAATGATCGTACATGCATTAAGGCTTCTGTGATGACGACATTAACTCAGAGTACTGTCTTTTTTTGACACTAGCTTGATGAGTGTAGCCCATGGGCTGTCCAAGGGTCTAACTATCCCAGCTTTCAAAAATTAATCGACCACTGCCTTCGGTGAGTGAAGTTTGTTGGATGGGAACTGTCATGGCCTTGTGACTGCACAATGGAGTGTGTCACATGTGGAGGGTGAATGGGTGCCTGCAGATGTGGAATGGGCAGGCAGGAGTGGGATGGGCATATCCAGGGAGCAAGTTACTGACCTCCTTGGTGTGTGAAGGTAACGCAGACAGTGACACTCACTGTGAAGTGGACAGATGCGTGCTGAAGCTATGTGGCATCTGCATGGTAGAGTCATCGTCAATGGCTTGGTTATAGGTTGTGGAGAAGAAGATGTTCAGTAGCGATGTTGTTTTTATCACCTGTCGAAGTGTGCTGTTTTATAGTTGTGGCAGAGAAGTTCTACACATTATTCGTTCAAGTGTGGTGACACATCGAGAAGATGATGGTACTGTGTCTTCCTCAATTAAAGAGATGTATGGAGATGTTGTTTCGCTTCTAGTGGAGGGTATGGCTGAGGATACTACACTACACAGTTCATTTGTTGCCAGTTGTTTGCTCTGTTGACTCAGCTGGATGTAGATCACTGTTCCAAATGGGGGTTGTGACATCACGGTTGGCAGCCATTGGGTGCACCTCGGATCAATTCAGTGGCTCCAGTAAGCAGTGCATGGCGAGACTGATGCTGCTGGCTGTTGCAGTGATATGTTGTCTGTGTTGTGTAACAAAGAAAATTCTGTCTGCCAATTTAAATTTATGATCGAATAGCTCCTACTAGTTGCTGATCATGGAAACTTGAACATGGGGAAGAAGTTAGGCTAACCACAGTGTCCACAATGTACCATCAGGCATTAACTGCAGGTCGACTGAAGTTCGTAGTTGGCACCATAGTTAATATGGTGTGTTTTTCATCAAATGTTCATTGTATATTACGTGTTGTAATGAGAGATATGTTGCAGTAGTGTTCTTGCTGTTGACTATTTGTTTTCTACTGGTGGTGCCAAGGTGATGTTGCTTATCATGTCTGTACGTTTCTCCAGGTTCATAGGAGTGTGACGAATTTAGTTGCATCACCTGTGATATTATGGGCGACAAGGATGCTATATACTATGGCGAAGCTTACGAAAGGCTGGTCTGAGTGGACTAGTGGAATCTTTGTTTGAACGCTAAATTGCAAAGGTCTGAAATCGGTGGTTGGTTGCATCTGTTGCCTTTGAAGCATTTGGGGTGATAATACAGCCGTACATTTGATTGCCATACACAGCATGGTTGGTAGCATGAGCAAACCGTGTAATTTCATGGTCAGCTGCGGCAGAACCAATTCGAAATTTGGTTCACACATCGTGCTGAAATTGTCAGTCATGGTAATAGGTTGTGTGTATGAGAGACAGCACTGTAAAAGTTTGGCGTGTAGCACACATGAAGGGTGGTGATGTTGAAGTCATACAATAAGTTTGCTGTAGGACACCATTGTTCAGCACTGATATTGTTTGCTGATTCTCTGCACTGACGAGTGTCACTGTCACATTTTACTAGAATCCTTCGTTGGAAGATTGGTTGAGGAGCACAGTACGATATAATGTTGCACTCGTGTGTTGCGAATTGTGACATACAATGGCTGGATGTTGGCTACATTGTTCTTGCACAATATGCAGTCAATGATGTATTTGCCGTATTTTGCGGTCGTTGTGTGTCACCAGTGTGGTCCTGTACAGTATAGGGGACAACGTGATAGAGACACGACACAGTGTAGCAAGATCATAATACTTTAATTATACAAAAGCAAGACACGTTCGCATTACAAGAAAGCATAGACCATACTGCGATTACAGTCTTTCTCCGCGTATTCCTGTGATGAATTCTTCTCGGGTTATAGCCGAGAGGTGGCGTCTTCTTGTCGCAACGTTTCGATGAGTTTGTACCCATCACCTTATTGCCTTTAGAACTGCAGTTGGCACAAGCTCGTGGAGTGCTGACAACTCATCAGCGAGTTTTGATGCTGTGGCCGCAAGCCAGTGCTATGACCGTGTCCTGTGCTGGCATCAGTGGCAGGGCAAGGAAGGCACTGCCCATCCACATGTTTTGCGATGACCCAGTACAGCTACCACCTCAGTGCTCTTTCAAGACAGCCTGCTGTGCATAGCCTACTGTGTCATGAAGACTAGGGCCTGGTCACCCATGGATTAACCAAGACTGCAGCGGATGCCAGGTGGCTGCACGGTCGCATCTTGCCTGGTCAGTGCAAAGATGGCAGCTTGCAGATCATCTACATTGATCCAGTATTGGAGGAGGCCTGGCCACTCACATGTCTTCTTATCCGTGATGACCCAGTGTGCAGCAGTGGCAGACCACAGCTGTGATATGCATCAGGTTGGCTGTCTCTCGGTGTCGTGGTCAGCCATCAGGTAGCATGGTGGCCATCATTGACCAGCATGTCGTGGTTTCACTGAAACTCAACGGGCTGTCATTCTCTCTGGTTCTAGTGATGCAGACAGAATGGCAGCACTACAGAATGTGTTCTTGAGGCTCCAAAAGCATCTCTATTTAATAGGTCGAGCACATGAGTGTGACATAGTGGTTTTGGATGTAGGAGCACATTTGTCCACGGTTTTTGGACGTGACAGTACTCCTTGTCTGGGACACTGAGCTCGGTCCTTTCCGTCTATGTTTGATTTTAGAGAAATGCTTGGGTTGTGAATTTACATGGTGTTATCTCACAGTGCCTTGTTAGGCAGCACATCAGTGCTTGAGTTTCAGTCTACTCAGTTCTGAGGTCTGTTGCATTGACAGTACACCATTTGACGTAACGAGTGGCATAGCAACCCAGCACTAACCTACTCTCTTCCGAGCTTGCCTGGTATAGCTTGAACAGAATCTTAAGCCTGCACAATAAAAGTATTCTGCTGTGCAACACTCCTCACCTATTTCAAAAAAGTGTCGGGAATTTTGCCTCTGCATATCCTCTAAAGTATTTCTTAGCTATACCTACATAATTGTACATGGTGCAAAACTTTATTGCTCTTGGGAGCTGGCTTATATGTATAGATTTTTTTTCAAGCTATACTAATTTAAAATTTCATATTCTTCTTTTCTTGGTTTATCCTAGTTAACTACCTGACAGGTACCTGATGTGTGGGGAAGTCTGGACGATGGGTACTTCTGTGCCTGAGACAAAAGTAAAGCACAAAAACTGCTGTCAGTAAAGCAGTAGAACTAATGGTCGTATTGCTTATGGTTAAAATGTTTCGGTGTTGGTTCTCCAGGTATTGTTGAATATGATCCAGCATTTCTCCCATTGAAATTGAATGCTGCTGAGATGCTATCAGTATGCCAACGCAATGTAAGACATCATGATTGGGCTCTGAGCACTATGGGACTTAACATCTGAGGTCATCAGTCCCCTAGAACTTAGAACTACTTAAACCTAACTAACCTAAGGACATCACACACATCCATACCCGAGGCAGGATTCGAAACTGTCATCGCAGCAGTCCTGCGGTTCCAGACTGAAATGGCTAGAACCGCTCAGCCACACCGGCCGGCAGACATCATGATTCAGGCTGTTGTTAACGTAAGTTAGATTTTGTGTTGGCAGTACCTCAGATGGCTTCTCTGGTCAATACAATGCAGAGGGAGTGAACTGGGGTACCCATGAGTATAGCTGAGACGCAGAGGTTCATCTGAGCTATCTCACAAGTCATACCATTCACCAAAATGCCACTATCATGTAACTCGACCTTTACCATGCCATGAGGTTTTCCTTCTCTATAGCAGTTGATAATTACAGATTCTGGTCCAAAGACTGAGCACACACAATGTGCTCTTATCTTTATAAAATGAGGTTATGGTGGCAATATTTCTTTCTGGCAATACGTTGCCTTTTCTTCCCCCAGAAACAGTTGCATCTCTCATGACTGTGTGTCAGTCTGCACTTCTCCAACTGGACAAATGGCGATATTATATTTCAAATGCTCTTGCAGTCACTCAGTGGTATAAGGGTATAAATTCTCCATGCCTAGGAATAATTAACACGTCTCACATCTCTACTTGAACCGGTCTCCCCAACGCTGTCCATCTTACTGGATAAGGATGAACCGTGTAACATTGATACTGCACGTTCATCGCTATCACCGGTAGTCAAATTAACACGTACACGTGTATAACTTTGCTCTATCTTCATTTACTTCCGCTGCTAAGATTTTCTCTGACACTTCTACTGCATGCCATAGCTCTGCAGGGTGTTCTTTTTCTGCTACTTGCAACCCTGTCAAGAATTATTGTGGCGGAAGTAAAACCGAACTTGTCTGTTTACTGCATGGTAGACTACTTCCTGTTTCAATTCTTGAATCATTGAGACGATCTTCTGATGCTCATAGAAGTGTGGGTACTGCTAGTTTGCTGTCCAGTAAGCTCAGTTATTTAATGTATTTCTCTTAAGTTACTGTTCACTGTTTTCATTGTAGCTATCCTGGATGTACTGGCCTAAGCCTGTGGTTAACCCTTGTACAATCTTGATGCTGTTCAGAATGCTGTTTGACTATTGCATTGTAAGTTTCCCTACTATGGTGATGGCAGTGTCTGCCAACGTTTGCACTTGCCTAACCACGTTATTCAAGTCCTGGATACCTTCGTTATCTGCTGTTCCAAATACCGTTTTTAAGATTTTCCTTTCTGCATCTGACCAAGCTCTTTTCCTGTGAACTAACGTCCACAGTACAATGTCAGTGACTTGCGCCAGTTGTGCTCTCAGTTTGCCATACGACTGCCTCAATTCCTGGTATCCACCCCGCACCACAGTGCAAATTTTTCTATTCTGTACTTTTGTATGTACATCTACGAATGCTTTCTGCAGTCAAAGATTTTGTTTTCTTATCTTCCACACATCAATGGTAACCTCAGTGTTCATTGATGACTCATCACCAACACATCCAGTTGTTGAGGAAACATTACACCGGCTTCCAATGGTTGAATGTGAACTGCACACCTTCCTCCCCTGTTGGTGAAATGCACCAACATCAGGACTACCACAATCAATCTGATTGCTTCTGGCAATCAGTCACTTAAGCAAAGAAACTTGCATCAACCCATCCCTCCTTTGAAAATGTCTATGTACACTAAAATAACTAGGAAATAATACGTGACTCTTATGGAACTATAACGACCCACAGTGCAACCCTGAATACATTCAACAAGAATAGAGATCTCCTAGACGCTACATGATTAAACTTAAGTGTTGTGACTCGCCCATCTTTCAAAGTGCCGCCGCGCAGTTACGCGCGCCCTCTACATGCGGCGCTGTCTGCCAGCCATGCAGCAGCAGCGCCACCTAAGCGGACAGCCAGCCAGCGGCCGCTAGACTCGGACTCGGTTATGATTTGACTGTTACAGTGTACACATCTCTTACTCTGTTTACTTGATCTGTGACTCTCATGTATTCCGTCTTCCTTGAAATATATTTGTTCAACTTGAAGTTATAACGAGGTAGTGATTTTTCTTTTCCATCGTTGACCCACATGTTTCCATGGCTACTTTACAGCAACTATTGCAAGTTCTCATAGAACAGCAAACGCTTCTCACAAATGTGATTCGTGATTTCATCGCGGCATAAAATGCGGGGCGTCTCTCGTCGTTGTCTCTACCTCCTTTTCCTCCTTATGACCTTTCTTCCGCCTGGTCTGATAACGAAAAACGTCTTCGACAGCACTTCTTGGCATTTCATGACGCGGATGAACAAACATGTAAGTCTCTGATCCTTTCATGGATTTCACCTCAAATGTATTGGTTGTCGCAATTGGCTCCTTTGAAAGATCCTGCGTCTTTGTCCTTCGCTGAAATGTGCTCACTTCCGTCCGTCTATTTTCAAAATCAAATGCATGTGGTAGCCTCTCATGTTGCCTTTTATCGTTGTCAAAAACAACTGAATCAATCCTATCGCGCTTGGGCTGCTGAACCTCACGGCCTCAGTAGACAGTGCCAATTTGTTACTGAAGTTCACAAAGAATCCTACGCCGATTCCATGATACGGGATGCTATTATCCGATCGGCGCCCGACAAAGAAGTTAGGCAACGTGCCCTTCAGTTGGCAAATCCGACTCTAGATTAAGTCCTATCCATCGCTCAGTCTTTTCAAATTTCTCGCGCCGCTGGAGCGCAAATAGAGGCATGGAGCGACGTCGGGGAAATAAAACCTCTGTGCAATGTTGACGAAGTGTGTGGCGTGTCCCCGCCGGACAACGTGGCCGCAGTACGCTTCCAAGTGCAGCCTCGGCCTAGCTGTAAACAAACCTCTAAGAAACTGCAGCAAAACCCACGGCAACTTCCTTCATGTCCGCGGTGTTAAAAAAAAAAAAAAAATGGAAAAGGTCATGTGTCATCCGTTTGGAAATTCGACCGCATACATGTTCATGAACATGGCGCTGATTCTGTATTGTCTGTCAATTGTACTTCTTCCCTTTCAGGGAAGTTATTCCTCACTGTTCAAATACTTGGTCGAGATGTTCGCATGCAGGTGGATACTGGTTCTGCTGCCACTATCATCAATTCTCAGACATATCTTCAGTTGGGTTCTCCAATCCTGTCACCTGTCACTAGGCAATTACGGACTTACAATAAACAGAAGATTTCTCTCTTGGGACAATTTGATGCTGAGGTATCTTACAAATCTCTCATTCGCACTGTTCCCATGTTTGTGGTCGACCATAGAAACGCGGAGAATCTTTTTGGTTTCGATGCCTTTCGCGTTTTTGGGTTCTCCATAGATGATTCTGTCAATATCGTCTCTGATGCTATTCCTTATGCTCAATTGGATTCCTTGTAGACGACATTTTCGTCCCCTTTTTTCTCTTGGGTTAGGCCGTGCAAACGGCTTTGAAGCTCATATCACGCTGAAACCCACTGCTCGGCCTAAGTTTTTTCAGGCTCGGCCCATTCCTGTGGCCCTTCGTGATCAGGTCAAATGGGAGCTGGATTGTCTCACTGCTTCAGGGGTCTTGCTTCCTGTCACTTCGAGTGAGTAGTCCTCTCCTGTCGTTGTCGTTGCTAAGCCAAATGGTGATATTCGTCTCTGTGGCGATTTCAAAGCCACTGTAAATGCTCAATGCCTTATCGACACTTACCCTATGCCTCGACGTGAAGAATTGTTCACTGAACTTGCTGGAGGCCAGTATTTTTCTAAACTTGACCTGTCAGAAGCTTATCATCAACTTCCTCTCGGCGCTGCTTCCCAGCAGTTTCTGGTCCTTAACACGCCTTTCGGCCTCTATCAATACCAACGATTGCCATTCGGGGTTGCCTGCACCCCTGCTCTCTTTCAGCGATTCTTTGAACAGTTATTGCTCACTGTCCCTGGGTGTATAAATTACCAGGACGACATTGTTGTCACTGGTTGCACCACTGACGAACATCTTCAAAATCTCCACACACTTTTTCATGTCTTACAGACTGCCGGTCTTAAGTGTAATCTTCAGAAATCAAAATTTTTTCAGACATCTATCACGTACTTGGGGTTTCAACTCTCGGGATGGTATTCGTCCGTTTCAGCAAACTGTCGCTGCGATCGATGCTCTTCCTTGCCCTACATCTGTTAAGGAACTGCAGGCCTTCTTGGGGAAAATAGCATACTATCACAAGTTTTTACTGTCTGCTGCTTCGGTGGCTCAGCCATTGCATCGCCTGTTGCATAAAAACGTGTCTTTTCACTGGTCTGCGTCATGCGATGCGACTTTCCAGAAATTGAAGACTATGCTGAAACAAGCCCCGTGCCTGGCTACTTATCGACCTGGCCAACATCTTGTTCTTGCCATGGACACCTCTCAATACGGGGTTGGTGCAGTCCTTGCGCACCGTTTTTCTGATTGTTCTGAACAACCCATTCCTTATGCCTCCAAAACGCTCACGGATGCCCAACAAAAGTATTCTCAAATTGAAAAAGAAGCTTTGGCCATTATTTATGCTCTTCATAAGTTTGGTGTTTTTCTCTATGGATCCAAATTTCATCTTGTTACGGATCACAAACCACTTGTTTCCTTTTTTCATCCATCAACGTCACTTCCCGACAAGGCTGCACACCGCCTTCAGCGTTAGGCTCTTTACTTGTCTCGTTTCAATTATGAGATTCATTTCTGGCCGACGGCTCAACATGCGAATGCTGATGCACTGTCTTGCCTTCCCATGGGTCCTGATCTGGCATTGGATAGGGACGAACTTTTTTATTTCCAGCTGGAAGTGTTCCGAGCAGCGGGTTGTGGACGGGTTCCCCATCACCGGGGACCGTCTGGCGGCTGCTATGGGTTCTGACCCTACCCTCTCCCGGGTTTTACGGTTTATTCATAAGGGTTGGCCAGATCGTCCGACCGCTAAGACTTCTGATCTGTTGCTGAACTACTACGCTTTGCGTTACCGCCTCACGGCTTGGGATGGTGTTATCCTCCTTTCCACCGAAAATGCTTCGCTGTGTGTTGTGGTACCTGCGTCTTTGCGTGCTTCGGTCTTGCGCCTCCTTCACCAAGGGCACCGGGGTGTCTCTCGCACAAAATCTCTGGCGCGCCGTCATGTGTACTGGCCCGGCATCAACTCTGAAATCGCACACATGGTCGTTGCCTGCGGCCCTTGTGCGTCACAGGCCGGCGCCCCGAAGTCATCTTTGTCACTGTGGCCTTCGCCTGAGACGCCCTGGGAGCGTATTCATGCTGACTTAGCGGGACCTTTTTTAGGTATTTATTGGCTTCTCGTTATTGACGCCTACTCTAACTTTCCTTTCATTGTCCATTGCACTTCTCCTACCACCGCAGCAACCACCAATGCTCTAGCTCGAATTTTCTCTTTGGAAGGCCTTCCCTCTACTCTCATTACTGATAATGGTCTGCAATTTGCCTCTTCCGATTTTGCGGATTTTTGTGCCCGTCACGGCATCATGCACATCACGGCCCCTCCATTCCATCCACAGTCAAACGGTGAGGCTGAACGACTGGTCCACACATTCAAGGCTCAGATGAGGAAACTCCTGACTTCTTCTGCTGCTGCTGATGCACTTCTCCAATTTCTGGCTTCTTACCGTTTCACCCAATGGGCGACCACAGCCCGGCTGAGCTCTTACATGGCTGACAGCCCCGCACGCTACTTCATCTTCTGCAGCCTTCCACCTCACGGCCGCGGGTGCCTTCACTTGGCCAGTTCACCGCCGCCGACCTTGTATGAGTACAGGGATATGGCAGGCGTCCAAAATGGAGTCCTGGCCACATCTTAGGACACCGTGGCCAATGCCTGTATGAAATCCAGATGGACACAGGTGTTGCAGTGCGTCATTCGGACCAGCTTCGGCCTCGTGTGCCAGCAATGCCTGTTCTGGATGCCACTACACCACCTTCGGCTCTACCTGATGCTCAGGATACTGGAATCTCTCATTACTCACAACACAGTCCTCTCACCATTGGTGCCAGCACAAGAACTGACACCACCAGGAGACATGCCCATGCAGGACCCAGATGACCATTATCTGTCGTAGCAACTCCACTCACCTCCTTCTCCTACAGACAGAGACACATCGCCCATGTCTCCTGTTATAAGAACCGGACTTGCCGCAATGGGCAGATTGGTGCACAGGGCCCCAGCAGATTCGACCCCCACGTCTCCTGTCATCTCAACCCGTTATCATCGGGGACACTTCCATCCGTACGGGAAGCATCCTCCTCGAGACTTTACGGCCAGTCAAACAACACCTATGGACGTTAGCAATCTACAGGCCACCTCCATCAAGACCCGTGCAAAAACTTCAAAGAGGGGAAAAGTGTTGTGACTCGCCGATCTTTAAAAGTGCCGCCGTGCAGTTACGCGCATCCTCTACATGTGGCGCTGTCTGCCAGCCATGCAGCAGCAGCGCCACCTAAGCAGCCAGCCAGTCAGTGGCCTCTAGACTCGGACTCAGTTATGATTTGACTGTTAAAGTGTACACACGTCTTACTCTGTTTACTTGATCTGTGACTTTCATGTATTGCGTCTTCCTTGAAATATATTTGTTCAACTTGAAGTTATAACATTAAGCACTACTATTTGTCATACTATCTTAATGCATAGCATATGCTATGCATATCTTGTTTGTCTACCAGTGTACACTTCTAGACTTTTCCAGTCATTTTCATGCACCCTCACTCCATTGCCGCGACTTCATGATGGGTGCACCTTGTGACATTGCCTTGCTTGCAGCTACATTCCCCAATGAAACAAAGTCACACTGAGTTCTACTGTATACTGTGAAAGATCAATTTGGACATGAGGTCTGTCAAGAAAATCTAGCCCTTCATCCACACATGGTAACACTTCCATATGCTCAGGAAAATCTTTAGTTCCTAACATAAACTTGAACAATGAGTGCACATTATTATCACACACTCCACACAATTTGTAATGTGGAGGCCGCAGTCTCTTACTGCCTACAAAGGTCCACCAAAAATTTATGTTCCTTGCCTTTTACATAGCCTGAGAAGCAGCACATCAACTGTGCATTTATTTGTGAAATGTTATGTCCTATTGCAAATGCTTTCCAACAGTCAAAGCATTCCTGTTGGTATTCAATGGTTGCTTCTGTTGCTTTTCCTTCCTACGCTCCAATTTGGCCACATGACCTTCGTGTCTGCATCTATAACATTTCATTTCCACAGAAAACACATGGCAGTCTGCACATTTTCTAGCTGCATTGGCGACTTCCTCTAGTTGTGTTGTGCTCTTAAGAGTGGCAGCAAAATCCTGAGGACTTTTCATTCTTGCCATATCTTCGGGGTATCATGTAGGAAAAGGTCCAAAGCCCTAAGTTGGGCTCCCTGAGCAAGATTCTATCTGCTTCTGCATTTTGCGTCAGCTGCAGTACCTATGTGCCCTGGCATCCAATGGAAAGATACCTCGTTTCTCAGCTTTTGTAAGTGGAGAAGGGCATCCTGGATATACTGGATTAGTTTATCAGCTGGATACATGAGTTGCAGAGATGGAAGGGCACTCAGGGAGTCAGAACAGATCAGAAATTAAACATGCATGGCCAATCCCATCTGCCCCAGGGCCCTCAAGATCACTGATAATATGACATAATATGCAGTGAACTCTGGAGCCAACCAAATCCTAAGGACACTATCAGGAAATGCAACAGAGCAGCCAGTGGAATATCTCTGTTAAGACCCAGCCATGAATACAGCTATATAGTTGTGGTGCTCATTTAAAAAGTTGGAAAATATCATATTAAAAACAGACACAGGAGTGTAATCTCTCCTGTACTGCACTAGATCTAAAATCACTCTGGGCCTCTGCAGTAACCAGGGTGGCAATCGGTTAAAACCATGGATTTGAACGTATATGTGGCCCACACCAAGGAACTCCAGCACACATTTCACGTGAATCCCAAACAGTCTCATTGCCCATGGATGATTGGTAAAGAGGTGTTCCACAGCTGTGGGAGCAATTTTGGGGAAGTGACAATAGCGAGGAACTTACACACCTGATGCACCATGGGAAGCTGCAGCAGAATGGTAAGCAGCAGTTCACAAGCCTCAGCACAGAGACTGGATATGGGGCTGAGTCTGTAAGCACATGTGACCAGCCTGTTACCTTCCTGGTGTAAACCATCAATGGTATTCAGGTAAAAAGGCCTCACTGACCCATATGTTGTGCACCCATAGTCCAGCTGTGACTACACAAGAGCCCTATAAAACTGGAGCAGATGCACTCTGCCCAGTCTCCAAGACCTGTGGCTAAGACACTTCAAAATATTCTGTGCCTTCTGAGCCCTTGCCTTCAGGTCCTTCACGTGTGGTAACTGTTGTGGACTGACAAGACAGCCAGTCCACAGTGACGGGTAACCGAAAGGCACGCTATAAGCTCACGCAGGCTGGCGTGAGGTCTGAAACAGGATACGTAATGAATGCTATAAAGAAAAGTACGTAGCCTCTTGAATACTTAACTTTAATCCATCATTTGTATACATCGTTCTTGATGAGACATGCTTCATACAATAACTATCAATTGCTATGGTGCCTTGCTAGGTCATAGCCATTGACTTAGCTGAAGGCTATTCTAACTATCTGCTCTGCAAATGAGCGAGGCTTCGTCAGTGTGCATTGCTAGCTAAGTCGTCCGTACAACTTGGGCGAGTGCTAGTAAGTCTCTCGAGACCTGCTGTGTGGTGGCGCTCGGTCTGCGATCACTGACAGTGGCGACACGCAGGTCCGACATGTACTAATGGACCGCGGCCGATTTAAAGCTACCACCTAGCAAGCGTGGTGTCTGGCGGTGACACCACATTCCTCCCCCGCAAATCGGCGAATGTTCGTGTTATAAGGCTTCCGCCCGCCGTGGGGAGGACCCCATTTTGACGTATGCAATGAGGTGGGGAGCCTAACAACAGGAGAGGCTGTGCCACCCACACCCTGCCATTCGGTCCGAGGGGACCTAGGGAACGCCTGAAAACCTAGCCCAGGGTGCACGTCAACATGCGGTGTATGCGCCCGTAGAGAGACAGGAGGGGCCAAAGGGTCAACCTCCATCGGGGCGGGGCAGCCGACGGGCGAAGACGACATCTGGTCCGGAGCCGGCAAGAGTTCCATGTCTGAGGACAGCTGGTCACAGGAAGCGAACGGCGGCGCGTGACCCAGGGAGGCGCCCGGCGGCAGCAGCGAAGCGTCCACTGCGGGCGGCGGCGGCGGGAGGATCGGCGGCGGCGGTGGCTCGTCGCCATGGGGCAAAATGGAAGGCAGCCCGGTAACACCTGGGGATGAGGCGAGCCAGTAGATGGGTCCCCAGGGCGCTGACTGGACGGCACCGTCGCTGAAAGCAGATGGGGAGCGGCAGAACCCGTGCGACCGACAGAGGCGCAGCTGATTGAGATGCCGACGCTCCTCACCAGAGGCCCCCAAACCAAATACATTGCGCGGCCGAGGCAGCGAAGAATGCGCCCTGCGAGCCAACGCAGTGAACCTCGATAGTTGCGATAGAATACAACGTCGCCTGGAGCAAAAGCAGGAGTCTGCCGCTGCACAGGAACCTGATGCGGCGGATGCAGCAAAGACATCAAGGTTCTATGAGGACGACCGTGCAACAACTCAGCCGGCGAGCGACCATCTCGGGGCTGAGAGCGATACGAGGACAAAAAGAGCAATAACGCGTCCTCCCGAGAATGCGACGCTTTCGACTTCAACATCTGTGACTTGAAAGTCCAGATCAATCGTTCAGCGGCACTGTTTGACTGAGGCGAAAATGGCGCGGATGTCAGATGTTGAATACCATTAGCCTTGCAGAATGACTGAAATTCTGCGGACATGAATTGTGGGCCATTGTCGGAAACAATAGTCTGTGGAAGACCTTCAATGCAAAAGATAGCGGATAACGCTTGGATGGTGGCAGATGACGTCGTGGAAGACATCCGGACAACAAAAGGAAAATTACTGAAGGAATCCACCACAACCAACCATCGAGCATTCCAGAATGGACCAGCTAAATCTATGTGCAAGCGTTGCCAAGCGGAAGTGGCGTTTGGCCATGCAAAGATTTTCCGCGGTGGTGCGGATTGTTGTTCGGCACACGCCATGCAAGAAGAGCACATATTCGTAATCGCAGCATCGATTCCGAACCAAGTACAGTGCTGACAAGCAAGTTGTTTCGTTCGCACCATACCCCAATGTCCTTGGTGAAGAAACTGTAAGACAGAGGACTGTAACGAACGTGGGACCACGACTCTGGACTGATCATTATCAGAACGCAACAGCAAAACACCACGTCGTACAAAAAGTCTCTCCTTGTGAGCAAAGAATCAGCGAACCAATGGATCCTCGATCTGTGACTTTGACAAGGGCCATTGCGTAGCAACAAAACGCAAAACGGTAGCAAGGACAGGGTCAGCAGCTGTGGCGGTAGCCACACGACGAAAATCAATCGGAAACAATTCGACCACGTCATCGGTTTCCGAATCAATGAACATGCAAGCAAGTTCGGAAGAATCGAATGCTCTATCCTCAGCAACAGGCAAACGGGACAACGCATCGGCGTTTCCGTGCTTAGCAGTGGACCGATACAAGATATCGTAGCAGTACTGCGAGAGGAAAAGAGACCAGCGAATGAATTTCTGCGCTGTACGTGGAGGTACAGTCGTGTTCGGATGAAAAAGCGATGTCAAAGGTTTGTGGTCTGTGATGATGGTAAAGTGACGACCATATAAGAAATCATGAAACTTAGTAACATCAAACACGAGAGCCAAAGCTTCTTTCTCGATCTTTGAATAAGTTCTTGGCGCAGACGAGAGCAATTTGGACGCAAAGGCAATAGGGCGATCATTCGATCCATCTTTGTGCGCAAGCACAGCACCGATCCCAAAATCCGATGCATCTACCATCAACAAAAGGGGTTTCTGGGGATCGAATGGCGTAAGGCAAGTATTAGAAAGCAACGCCGATTTCAACTGGCGAAAGGCGCGTTCGCATTCCGTCGTCCAGACGAACGGAACACCTTTACGGCGTAAGCGATGAAGCGGAGCTGAAATGGAAGAGGCATGTGGGAGAAAGTTATGATAATAGTTAATTTTTCCCAACACACTATGTAGCTGCTTCAAATTCTGCGGCGAAGGCAAGTCCTGTATGGCACGGAGGTGCTCTGGACTCGGATGTATGCCTTGGGCATTGATTACATGTCCCAGATATGGTAAGTCACGAGCAAAAAACACACATTTGTCCTTCCGCAAGCGAAGACCATTTTGTCGCAATACCTGAAATAATGTCCTGAGGTTTGCTAAATGTTCTTCTGCTGTCTTTCCGGAGATCACAATATCGTCCAGATAGTTCGCAGCAGTAGGGACCGACGCACAAACAGTTTGCCGATATTGCTGAAACAATGCAGGGGCAGATGCACACCCGAATGGCAGTCTTTTGAATCGGTACAAACCAAGATGCGTGTTAACCACCAAGACGCGCTGAGATTCCTCGTCCACTGGTATTTGCAAGTACGTATCTGCTAGGTCCAACTTTGAAAAATATTTACCCGGGCACAGTTTGTCAAAAAGATCTTCCGGGCGGGGTAAAGGAAAAGTTGCAATCACTAATTGTGGATTCACTGTAGCCTTGAAGTCCACACACAGTCTCAATTTTCCGGATGTGTTGGCATAATTACTAAGGGTGATGCCCAGAGAGAAGCCTGCACACGTTCAATCACACCTTGTGATTCTAAATCGTTTAATGTTCTTGCGACCTCATCACGCAATGCGTGGGGAACATTGCGCGCTCTGAAAAATTTCGGTTGCGCGTTTACTTTCAGTTCCAAATGTGCTTTATAGTTCTTAGCGCAACCAAGGCCCGGTGCAAAAATGTCTGCAAATTCTTCACATAGACTAGAAACACTGGCGGAAGGCACAGTATGGTTCACTGATAGGACCCGATTGACTATAGACAAGTTAAACAACTGAAATAAATCTAAACCAAACAAGTTCACTGCAGTAGAAAAACGAAGAACGTAAAATGACACAAGTTTTGTTTGTCCCTTGTATGTTGCAAGAAGAGTGCACTGTCCTAACACAGGGATCTGCTGTCCTGAATAACTATGTAACTTAACAGTTGCGGCGCGCAACGGAGGTCGGCCCAGTTGTTTGTACGTGTCGTGATTGATCAATGAAACTGCAGCTCCGGTATCGAGCTGGAATGAGATCACTTTGCCTTCAAGGTCCAAGTCTACAAAAAGTTTATTGTCCTGCTGACGACAAGAGCGACTTTCTCGTGCAATTTGAACCGATACTGGTACAGAAGCACTTGCGACCGGACGAGATTTCCGTCGACGTCGACGCACACTTTTTGTGGGACGAACACAGTCACTGTTAGAGAAATTGGCACTGGGCGGAGTGGAATTAACTACATGAATGTCCATGGGTGAAGGTTCACAAGCCTGAGTATTCTTGGTTCGATTCCGGCGCGAAGCAAAGGGCCTGTAATGGTTGTTAGTGTCCGATCTGAGCTTTTTCTTGCGAACACTTTGAACATGTCCTTTCGTATTACAGAAAAAGCAAATAGCTTGGCGTGACGGGCAATTGTCACGCGAATGTCTAGTTGCACACCGCGGACATGATTTTAGAACTGCATTTGCTCGCTTATGTGGCACACGTGGAGAGCGAGGCGGCAGCTGCGCGGACGAGCGCGAGGGCTGTTTATCGTTCCGTGTAGCGCGCCCGGCGGGCCGGTTAATGTGACACACGGCTGGCGAAGTTTCAAATGATTCCTGTGCAAAGTCAAGTGTGTCTTGCCTATCCAATATGTCTATCACTTGTTGAAGGGAGGGATTGACTAGTTTCAAAATCTGTTCCCATATACGAACATCGCATACGTTCTGTGCTATTGCATCACATACCATTGTATCTGAATAAGGGAGGCCACATTCACAGTCAAACGCACAATCCCTAGTAAGGCCTTGCAATGTTGTAACCCACTCCCTATTAGTCTGACCGGCCGTACATTTTGTACGAAAGAATGTATACCTTTTTGCAACTACATTGACTGTTTCTTTGAAATAGGCATCTAATGCAGACAAAATTTCTTCGTAGGACAGAGTTGCTACGTCGCGTCAGGAAAACAATTTCACTATCACACGGTACGTGTGCACGCCGACACAAGACAATAAGTGAGGCTGCCGCTCATTACCTTGAATTCTGTAGGCGGCGAGATGGAATCCAAATTGGCGTGACCACTCCGTCCAGCTTTCCATAGCCGGGTCAAATGGCCGGAACGGGGGTGCAACAGCATGTTGTGGCTGCGGTAGCGGTGAAGCGGCGGCTGCCGCATCGTTTTGCATTGCACGTTGACCCTGGACGAGCTGTCCAAGGGCATCCAATAACGCCTGCGTCTGCTGATTCTGCATGTGATAAAATTCGGACAGTACATCTGGAGATTGTGGCGAAGCCATGACACAAATAAATTAGAGCAATACGAACGCGAAATCCTCTTTTAAGCCTCGTCGCCAAAAATGTTGTGGACTGACAAGACAGCCAGTCCACAGTGACGGGTAACCGAAAGGCACGCTATAAGCTCACGCAGGCTGGCGAGAGGTCTGAAACAGGATACGTAATGAATGCTATAAAGAAAAGTACGTAGCCTCTTGAATACTTAACTTTAATCCATCATTTGTATACATCGTTCTTAATGAGACATGCTTCATACGATAACTATCAATTGCTATGGTGCCTTGCTAGGTCGTAGCCATTGACTTAGCTGAAGGCTATTCTAACTATCTGCTCTGCAAATGAGCGAGGCTTCGTCAGTGTGCATCGCTAGCTAAGTCGTCCGTACAACTGGGGCGAGTGCTAGTAAGTCTCTCGAGACCTGCCGTGTGGTGGCGCTCGGTCTGCGATCACTGACAGTGGCGACACGCGGGTCCGACATGTACTAATGGACCGCAGCCGATTTAAAGCTACCACCTAGCAAGTGTGGTGTCGGGCGGTGACACCACAGTAACAACAGTCTGGGATCAAAAATGTGGCCCAAAAATCGCAGAATCTTTCAAAGGGAGAATGGTGTCCCACATATACAATTCAGGTAAATTAAAAATATTATGAGAATGATTAAAACGAATATGCACACACTTCTCTGCAGGAGATGTAAAACCAGTCTACTCTAGTCTATTTACTGTAAGTTGCAGATGATGAGTTTCTGTTGCAGTACTGGAGGAGGAACAGACAACTGCAAAATTATCCATCAGTAAGTAGTATTGTATGGAACCCCTTACCATAGATGTGATACTGTTTATAGCTGTGGCAATGAAGGTAACACTTAAAACACTGCCCTGAATTGATGTCCACAACAAACCTCCTTGCCATTTTCAGCATCCAGAATTCAGTGTACCTTAGGGTCAGCTAAGTCACAGTAAAAGTTAATGTACACAATTGTAGCCAGATGGTCTGAAAGGGTTAAATCACTATTCTTTTTATTTGTTCATGATCATCAATTTTGAAAAACTTGGGCTTTGTTTTCCCAAATTCTGCAGTAGTTGTTGGAAGTTGAAGAGTACAACAAAATATCTAATTCCGAAAATAAATAGACAATTTCTCAAAAATGTGAGATGTATTCGTACTCTCAATTACAACTCGAGATTAAACCACAGAATGAATACATTTATACAGGGTAGGGAAAGAGGATGGACAGCAGGTTATGGATGGGAGAAGAGGAATCAGTGCATGAAGATCCAGGTGCAAGACCTGCCTAACCCACCCACTCAACACTTCCTATTACAGTCCTGTCAAGGGTGTGAAGGAAGCCATGTTATATACCAGATCTGCTGCACTCATTGCACTGCTTTTTATATTGAAGTGACTACAAACCAGCTGTTCATGAGGGTGCATGGCCACCGGCAAACCGTGGCCAAGAGAAAAGAGGACCACCCTGTGGCATAACATACAGCTGTATGTAATATTCTTGATTTCAACAGCTGCTTCACAGCCTGGAGCATTTGGATCCTCCCTTCCACGACCAGCTTTTCTGAACTACGCAGATGGCAGTTATCCTTACAACACATTCTGCACTTCTGAAATCATCCTAGCTTCAACCTACAGGAACCTACTGTCCCCATACCCTCCATGCTACTGTTTCTGCCTCCTCTGTTCTGTCACCTCCTCACAATTTGCTTTCCCCTCACTCTTCTGTCCACTGCTCTCTGCCAGCACATCCACCTGTCTTTCCCCCTTCTCTGTTCCTTTCTTTTCCATTTCCTGTTCCACCCCCCTCCCACTCCCTCCCCCGCAACCTCCTGATGCACCTGGCAGCCCTGACCTGGCGCCTCTAGCCCTGCATGCTGTGCCAGGCAGCAGTGTGTGTGTGTGTGTGTGTGTGTGTGTGTGTGTGTGTGTGTGTGTTTTGAAGAACGCTTTAGCCAATAACTTACATGTAACAGTTTTCATCGTGCCTGTCTGCAACTCAACAAGCTGTCTTGACAGTGAGTAGCAATCTATCCTTTTCATAATACTGTTCATTAAAAAAACAAAACAATAAACACTAATTTAGTATTTGCATGTAAGGCACAAGAGACATAATTATATTATGCATCAGCCGATTCACAGTTCTACAAACGAGTATGCTGTGTTGAGGCATTGCACCTACTCAGCCAGCAACCAACACCAGATATGGGATATGCACGCATGGACCTCACAGATAACAGCTCTTCAGATGACACCCACGGGATGGCAGTGCTCTGCCCAGCCACCAGGTGGCAATCCAAGCACTACCAGTGGTCACTGGCTCTATGGAGCTTTTCTCCTCCAAAAGCCAGGTGACTGAAAGTAGTACCTGCAGTATCTTGGCACCCAGGCTCCCATTGGAGAAGATTATGTGTGTTACAATAAACTTAATATTCATTTACTACCCAGACATTTCTTCTGTACCGCCATTGGCAGACATATAAAAGCATCCCTCAGATACATCCTCCACTACTTACACAATGTACACTTATGTAAGAACAATTGTAATCGAACCCAGAGAGCAATTTATCCTTTTTTGAAATGAGACTGATTATAATATTGGTTATCAGCTATAATGCAATAGTTATGATGCCTTGTGTCTTGGACAGCAAAACAGAGCACATGAAATAAGATATAAAGAGAAACGATGATGTGACTTACCGAACGAAAGTGCTGGCAGGTCGATAGAAACACAAACACAAACATACACACGAAATTCTAGCTTTCGCATTTCCCTCTCCTTCCCTCTTTCCTGACGAAGCAACCGTTGGTTGCGAAAGCTAGAATTTCGTGTGTATGTTTGTGTTTGTTTGAAAGGCATGTGGAGAAATATGTATGTATAAAACCATAAACATATTAGTAACTACACATATTTTAGGTTACCAAAGTGGCTAGCCAATAAATACCACATCCCTTCCCCATTTTTATATACATACAACATGAATCAGAATCTGAATTTTAGTGTCTGATAACACACATGTTAATTCATTGATTTACTGTACAGGAGACTCGTCAAGCTTATAACTATAACAGATTGTACATGGAATAAAACATTTACTAGACCTATAAAATATTGGAATATATATACTGTTAATTTTTATCTAACTCCAATAGTCCGATTATTATTAAAAAATTTATCAGTAGAGTAATAGCATTTTTGTACCAGAGTGCTATATAATTTTCTTTTTACTGAATCAGTTTCAATCTTTTGAAAATTTGTCTTTTTCAACTTATTGTACATTTTCATCCCCATATATTGTAGGGTCTGCAGTCAAATATTGAGTCTACATGTAGGAAACATGAAACTTTCTTTGTTTCTAGTTTCATATCAATGCTGGAAGTTATTTGGAGCAAAATTTTTGGATTATTATTTATGAAAAAAATTATCTCATATAAACACAGTGAGTGAACGCTTAGTATGTTTAGGCCTCTTAATAGTGGCTGACAAGATTCTCTTGTCTTTACACTGCACATGTTCCTTGTAATTTTTTTCTGTAAAATTAATATTCTTGTCAAATGGCAAGCATTCCCCCAAAAGACAATGCCATATCTCAATATCGCCTCAAAGTAGCTATGGTGCACTATTTTCTTGTGTCTATGAAAGTGACATCGGCTACGACTGCCATATTAAATGCCAGACTGGTCAGTTTACTTTTTGAATAGTCTATATGTGAAGGCCATGAAAGATTTCTGTCCAACTGCATTCCTAAGAATTTAACAAATTCTGCTTCATTTGGTTCCAGACTTCCATGCATAATTTGAATATCATTTATGTTAGTGTTTTGTCTTAAACTGCATGAGCTGTGTTTTTGAAATATTTAGTTTTAGGCCATTTAGATGGAACCACATATTTTCTAGAGTTTTTATGACATTTTTGAGAATTTCTTCTGCATTTTTATTTTCTATCAGTACTGATGTGTCATCAGTGAATAAAACTGTTATGATTTATATTGATTGGTAAGTCAGTTATGTAAAAAATAAAAAAGTATTGGGCCTAGAATTGATCATTGTGGACCCCTGTGAGATAGTTCTCCATTTCAAGTAGTATTTTACTTTGTCTGATGTTATGACTACCCCTTGCTGTCTCTTTATCAAATATGACATACACCACTGTAAGGCACTGCCTGTAATTCTGCATTTTTGCATTTTACATAATAATAATAATAATAATAATGAGTGGTTCACACATTAAAATGCTTTGGATAAGTCACAGAAGATCCCTGCAGCTTTTTGTGATTAATCTAACATTGAACTAACTTTATTTATGAATTCATTAATTGCATAAATTGTACTTTTGCCTTTTTGAAAGCCAAATTGATTTTTTGAGATTATATTAATGAGATTATATTGAATTTGTGACAGAAATTTTGAATTTGTATTGCAACAATCATTTCAAATATTTTAGAAAACACAGGAGGAAGGGAAATTGGACAATAATTTCCCATATCTTCCCTTTTTTAAATGATGATTTCACTTATGCATATTTTAGAATGTCTAGAAAGTAGCCTTCTTCAAGTGATTGATTACTTATTTCAGACAGTGGGTGTGCTATTAGATATGAAGCTGCTTTGATGACTTTGGCATGCGTTTCATCCCTCCCCACAGAATTTTTAATTTTTAAGTTTAATACAGTTTTTTCTACATCTTTTTCTGTTACTGTATGTTATACACATACCACATACTACACTACTAATTAAAACTTGTCTACAAATTCCAATCAATTGGCATAGTAACTACCTGGCCCAAAGAGTGATACAAACAAAAACCATATTGGAAAATTCACAAAAAAGAAAACAAATTACTGAATTCAGTAATACATGCAAAACAGGACAGAACATATGATGATCCCATCCCACACCATATACACACTGTTGAGAAAAAAATCACAACACCAAAAAATGATTAATGTAAAGTAAACTGTCTAAGTAACATATTTAAGTAATTAACATTGCAAGATCACAGGTTAATTTAAGTGTAAGATAAGCCAATGTAAACATGAAATGCTGGTACATTCATAACTGGTGTTGAATGCAAGCAGGCAAACATGCATGTGTTGTATTGTACAGATGCTGGATATCAGTTTGTAGGATGGAGTTTCATGGCTTTTGCACTTGGCTGGTCAGTAAGGGGACAGTTAATGCTTGTGGATGATGCTGGAGCTGTCATCCAATGATGTCCCATATGTGCTTGATTGGAGACAGATCTGGTGATCGACCAGTCCAAGGCAACATGTTGACACTCTGTAGAGCATGTTGGGTTACAACATTGGTATGAGGGCAGGTATTATTCTGTTGGAAAACACCCCAAAAATGCTGTTCATGGATAGCAACACAACAGGTCAAATCATCAGACTGACATACAATTTTGCAGTCAGGGTACATGGAATAGCAACGAGAGCACTCCTGCTGTTATTCTAAATTGCACCCCAAGTGCAGGTCCAATTCGTCTAGCATGTACACTGGTTGGTTGCAGGGTATGAACTGGCCTCCATTTAATCAACACATGGCCATCACTGGCACCAAGGCAGAACCACCTTCATCAGAAAACACAACAGACCTCCACCCTGCCCTCCAATGAGCTCTCACTTGACACCACTGAAGTTGCAAATATCGGTGGTTTAGGGTCACTGGAATGCACGTCACAGGGCATCAGGCTCAGAGGTGTCCTTGAAGTAACTGATTCCTAACAGTTCATTGTGTCACTGTGGTACCAACTGCTGCTGTAGACATAGTACGATGTACAATACCTGTATGCTGAGTACAATGGTCTTCCCTCTTGGTAGAGTCATGTGACTGCTCATAGCAGCCT
The DNA here is from genome assembly GCF_023898315.1 of Schistocerca nitens. Classification (NCBI taxonomy): domain Eukaryota; kingdom Metazoa; phylum Arthropoda; class Insecta; order Orthoptera; family Acrididae; genus Schistocerca; species Schistocerca nitens. The sequence continues at coordinate 139,371,095 of NC_064620.1, read as the reverse complement.
CTTCTTGAAACTGTACATTCTCATGACCATTATTGTCAGCAATAATGTACAGTGGCTACATTCCTGCCAATCATTTCTGCAGCTTCTTGTAGCCCTCTTACACGATCTTATTTAAACTCAAGTGAGGTGTTGATAATGGCATGTCTGTTGCTGTAGAGGTATTCATGACTAACATCAATTCATCGTGTCCACTCACAAAGGTAACTATGTTCACAACCATTACAATGTGTATTTAAAGCAAACCTGATTTGCATCCTCATAGTGGCACTGCTAGCACCACTCTTACGTGACTGATGCAAAATCTGAATAGACACCATCTTTCAGACGTAGAATCGTGCCTGCCAACTTCTGATTATGTCATACAACTCCTTTTTGTGTTGTAATTTTGTTTTACTGTCAGTGTATATTAAGAAAGGAAAGAATAAAATCAAAAAATGCACAATCATCATTTTGACACCATTGTATGTAACTCAAAAACTTTATACAGCAAAATAATGTAAACAGGTACTTATTACTATGTACCACAGTGGTTTTTGATGAAAAACTGACAGCAATTTCTGGGAAAATACAACTGAGAGTTATAAGAAGATGAGAAATAAGAAAAGCTAAAATTAAGTGTAAAAATTATTTTTGGCCTCTCTTAACCAAATTATAAGTGAATTTGAGATTGCTATAGTGACCACTGCCAATGATTTGAAATAGATGAAAACAGTCTCACTGGAAGGGTGTGTTAACACAGTCCAGGTTCGTGTGAGGAAAGAAAATGTGTGAAAGGCCATGGACATAGTTTGAATATTACTTTATTTTCTCATACCATAGTAATAACAAAATATAAGCTCATCATTCTGGTTGCTGATAGTATGTACCATCTAAACAGCATAACTTTACTGACTGTATCACATTGCACTGGATACTAAGTGATCATCTTATCACTTACAGTTGTGTGTCTAGTATTAATACGAAGTGGTATTATTTAAAAAAGTGACGAGTTTTCTGAAGTACGTAAAGTTGTATGAACACTGCACTGAAATTACAGTTCAAATGTACCCGTACTGTTAACATCCAGTTATACACTTTAGCACAGATGTGCTGTCATAATAGGATACGCCACATTATTCGTTGTAACTTACAAAATGGTGCAGTTTCATGATGCTAACAATGCTCAACAATGTAACATAATAGACTGCTTCTGCTCACATTTATCTTTAAAAACATATTACTTTCCTTAATTCAAAGTTCCTATTACTTGCACCTCTTCACCTGTAGGCATTAATGTTAATCTTAGAGAACCACATTTAATTCAATATTCACGCAACTAAGTTGCCCAAATGGTTCAAGGGAGTGCATGTTTGTAGCTCATCCCTCTCTGGAAACATAATAACAGCAGTTCTAAGAAGGTGGAGTTTTGTATCTGATCAGCCCAGTATAACTTGGCACTGTGAAGTGATAACCCACCCTTGCGGGAACTGACCTGGTCACATCATAAGGTACACTCACATTCCAGTCAGTGGTGGCTGATCAGAGGAGGCAAGGGAGGTCAGGCCGCCTCGCTTTTCTGTAGTTCAAGTAATAGTATTAACAATAATTACACTAAAGCACCAAAGAAACTGGTATAGGCACGCATATTCAAATACAGCAATATGTAAACAGGCAGAATATGGTGCTGAGGTTGGCAATGTCTATACAAGAAAAATGCCTGGCACAGTTGTTAGATCAGTTTCTGCTGCTACAATGGCAGGTTATCGAGATTTAAGTGAGTCTCAGCGTGGTGTTATAGTTGGCGGATGAGCGTAGGGACACAGCACCTCCCAGGTAAGGATGAAGTGGGGATTTTTCCATACAACCATTTCATGAGTGTATCGTGAATATAAGGAATATGGTAAAACATCAAATCACTGGCATCGCTATGGCCGAAAAAAGATCCTGCAAGAACGGGACCAATGACGACTGAAGAGAATCATTTAGTATGACAGAAGTGCAACCCTTCCGCAAATTGCTGCAGATTTCAATGCTGGGCCAGCAACAAGTGTCAGTGTGTGAACCATTCAACAAAACATCAGTGATATGGGCTGTCAGAGCCGAAGGCCCCTCATGTACTGTTGATGACTGCACAACACAAAGCTTTACACCTCACCTGGGCCCATCAATGATGACATTGAACTGTTCATGACTGGAAAGAAGGTGCATGATCGGACGCATCTTGTTTCACATTGTATTGAGCAGATGGATGCATACGGGTATGGAGACAACCTCATGAATCCAGGGACTCTGCATGTCAGCAGGAAACTGTTCAAGCTGGTGGAGGCTCTGTAAAGGTGTGTGGTGTGTCCAGTTAGAGTGATATGGGACCCCTGATATGTCTAGATACAACTCTGAGAAGTGACACGTGCGTAAGCATCCTGTCTGATCACCTGCATCCATTCATGTCCATTGTGCATTCCAACGGACTTGGGCAATTCCAGCAGGACAATGCAATGCCCCACACATCCAGAATTGCTACAGAGTGGATCCAGGAGCTTTCTTCTGAGTTTAAACACTTCCACTGGCCACAAAACTCCCGAGACATGAACATTATTGAGCATATCTGGGATGCCTTGCAATGTGCTGTTCAGAAGAGATCTCGACCCCCCCCCCCCGCCCCCTTTCCCCTTGCACTCTTACAGATTTATAAGCAGCCCTGCAGGATTCATGGTGTTAATTCCCTCCAGCACTACTTATGAAATTAGTCAAGTCCATGCCATGTCGTGGTGCGGCACTTCTGTGTGCTTGCGGGGGCCTTACACGATATTCGGCAGGTGTACCAGTTTCTTTGGCTCTTCCGTGTAGTTTTACAATAAAATTTTATGCAACTTTGTCAATGAGCACGAAAGTTAGCTCATGTTATTTCTTCTAAACCACGAGCACTAGTATGCAAGTAAGAATGTGGAAGCTTAGCCATAATCTAAAGCAGTTGGAAACACAATGTGTATGGTGCAACGGTCAGACACAAGATATAAACTAGGATGCTTGGAAACACTCATGGCCATGGTAACTATTACTTCACTGCTGGAAAGAGGAGAGAAGATACAGGCTGCCTTAGCCATGCTACCTACACCTCCGTATCACTGGAGGCCAGTTGCTGTGGTGTCGCCTCTCTACATTTCCCTTATATTAGTTTCCTGTGTGCAGTGAATACGGATGAAGCCCAACTTGTACAATTACTGATGTAATGCCTTTGAGTGAGGATCTCATTACTTCCTAGGAGGAGCTTTCATTTTCAAGGAGATGTGAAAGTGAAATACACCAAGTTTTGAAGGACAGATGTCCCACACCAGTGTTGCCTTCTTCAGAAAGATAAGTTAAAAACATGAGCATTCCAACTTTCATGACGCGCGCAACACAAGTGGTTATGTGCTGGTCCTACAGAAGGAAAATTATTCTGCTGGTCATGTTTGCTCCTGAGCATAAGAAAAACCTTGGTCCTCTGAGTGTTTCAACGATCTGAAGAGTCTGTCTAGAGGTTTAGCAGGGCATGCTTCTTTTAGAGATAATCTAAGTAGTTTTATCTCAGTTAAAGAACTATCCAAATACGTGTTTAGTATTTCAGAGTTACTTAATGAACATTGCAAACCAATGAAAATCAGACATGACAGTGAAGTGAACGATAACAGAGATCACAAAAATTTTAATTGGCATTACAAGTCTTTTGTGTAAGCAGGAGCTAGTTTTCAGAGGTAATGATGAGACAGAAGATTTCCTGAATCCTGCAAATTTCAGAGCCATTTTTAAACTTATGCCCAGCAGAAATGAAGATTTGAAGGCACAGTGGAAGAAAATGGGCTACTTCCAGAATTTTCAAAAACTACACAGAGCAAACTGATTCAATATATAAATGAGTCAATTTGTGAATATATAGGGGAGAGGCTTGTACCTTGAGCCAATCTTATATCTCTGGTCTTTACTCTCTGACTTCATTCTTTTTCAAACCAAAGATTTCCTACATTGATATGCCAGCTGTTGTTACAGGAGCAAGGAGCAATAGTTTCAACTTCCTTTGCAAATCGCCATTTTTGTCACCTAAAAGTAGATTTCCTGTTATTAATACAATGTTAGTAAAGCTATTTGTGTGGTAATATATGATTAGTATTTATGATAAATGTATATTGTAATAACCATGCTGTGATATTCCTGCCATGTTGTTATTGTAGGTTGTGTAAACCATTTATTAAAGTGGGATGGAAACTTGTGACTTATGTCAGTCGGTTGTATTGTATCTTGAGCATGTCCTAAGTAAGAATGCATTATTAGGTAACAGAATGTATACGATAACTGCAGTATTAACTTTGACAGATGCCACGGAGCAAGATGGGTAACCCAAGACCACCACCATCTCTGAATGCTCTGAAAGAAACTGCAGCTGTTGGGGAGGCTGGACTATCAGTGAGAAAAGCAGATTTTCATGTTACAAGAGTCACTCCACAGAGATATTTACAAAATCTTAAATATGCGTCCTACAGAAATTGTGTAGTCCAAAAGGTATTTAGTCCTGCGGAAGAAAATGAGTTCCTTGATTTCCTTATAACTACCTCAAAAATGCTCTATGGACTGTCCCGAAATGAGTTACAAAAATTGGCATTCCAATTTGCTACATCACAGAATAAAAACATGCCTCCATCTTGGGACAAAAATGAGAATCTGGTAAACAATGGTACATCGACTCTATGAAACGCCGTGAATGACTAAGCCTAGGAAAGCCTGAAGCAACAAGCCTAGCTCATACAGCAAGTTTTAATAGGCACAATGTTGCAGCATTCTTCAACAATTTACAATAAATAATTGACAAAATAACATTAATACCAGAAAGAATAATTAATGTGCCAAGGAAAATATTAGCAGCTAAAGGATGCAAGCAGGTTGGATCTATGACATCAAGTGAGTGTGGCAGTAATGTTACAATAATTGCAAGCATTAATGTACGATGTGCATTCAAGTTCTAAGGCCTCCGATTTTTTTCTAATTAACTACTCACCCGATATCGATGAAACTGGCGTTACTTCTCGACGTAATCGCCCTGCAGACGTACACATTTTTCACAACGCTGATGCCATGATTCCATGACAGCGGCGAAGGCTTCTTTAGGAGTCTGTTTTGACCACTGGAAAATCGCTGAGGCAATAGCAGCATGGCTGATGAATGTGCAGCCACGGAGAGTGTCTTTCATTGTTGGAAAAAGCCAAAAGTCACTAGGAGCCAGGTCAGGTGAGTAGGGAGCATGAGGAATCACTTCAAAGTTGTTATCACGAAGAAACTGTTGCGTAACGTTAGCTCGATGTGCGGGTGCGTTGTCTTGGTGAAACAGCACACGCGCAGCCCTTCCCGGACATTTTTGTTGCAGTGCAGGAAAGAATTTGTTCTTCAAAACATTTTCGTAGGATGCACCTGTTACCGTAGTGCCCTTTGGAATGCAATGGGTAAGGATTACGCCCTCGCTGTCCCAGAATATGGACACCATCATTTTTTCAGCACTGGCGGTTACCCGAAATTTTTTTGGTGGCGGTGAATCTGCATGCTTCCATTGAGCTGACTGGCGCTTTGTTTCTGGATTGAAAAATGGCCTCCACGTCTCATCCATTGTCACAACCGACGAAAAGAAAGTCCCATTCATGCTGTCGTTGTGCGTCAACATTGTTTGGCAACATGCCACACGGGCAGCCATGTGGTCGTCAGTCAGCATTCATGGCACCCACCTGGATGACACTTTTCGCATTTTCAGGTCGTCATGCGGGATTGTGTGCACAGAACCCACAGAAATGCCAACTCTAGAGGCGATCTGTTCAACAGTCATTCGGCGATCCCCCAAAACAATTCTCTCCACTTTCTCGATCATGTCGTCAGACCGGCTTGTGCGAGCCCGAGGTTGTTTCGGTTTGTTGTCACACGATGTTCGTCCTTCATTAAACTGTCGCACCCACGAACGCACTTTCGACACATCCATAACTTCATCACCACATGTCTCCTTCAACTGTCGATGAATTTCAATTGGTTTCACACCACGCAAATTCAGAAAACGAATGATTGTACGCTGTTCAAGTAAGGAAAACGTCGCCATTTTAAGTATTTAAAACAGTTCTCATTCTTGCCGCTGGTGGTAAAATTCCATATGCCGTACGGTGCTGGCATCTCTGGGACATATTGACAATGAACGCGGCCTCATTTTAAAACAATGCGCATGTTTCTATCTCTTTCCAGTCAGGAGAAAAAAAATCGGAGGCCTTAGAACTTGAATGCACCTCATATTATGCAACAGTGTGCCACCCATGTTCATATTTTCAAGGGTCAACTTTAAAAAATGTGTGTTGAAAAGTGCAGCACCTGGCTCTAAAGGCTGTGCACGTCCACATGGCAGGTCCAATGGCAGTATTTATTGGAAATACTTAGAACACTTCATTCCCCATGTGAAGCCAAATGAAAGTGAGAAAGTTTTGCTAATACTTGACAACCACAAAAGTCATATCACTGTCAACATTATCACACTAACAAAGGAAAACTGTATAATATTACTTACACTGTCACCACACAGTAGCCTCTAGATAAAACTGCCTTTGGTCCATACAAAACTTTCTATAACACTGCATATGCAGAATGGCTGCAGTCACATCCTGGAAACCCTATAACCATTTATGATGTTGCTGAAATTGCAGGTTGAGCTTGTCCATCTACATTCACACCTATGAATATTCAATCTGGATTCTGAGCAACTGCGATATGGCCCGTAAATGTGAACATATATGAAAATCATGAATTCCTCAAGTCATATGTTATGGATGGATCACAACCTTCTTTGAATACAGAGACTGCATCTAGGAATGATAAATTGGCAGCAGGAAAAAGTGGTATATCCACTCAGCCACCAGTTAAACTACAGTTGTCCCCTATGGAGTCTCTATAGCCATTACTGAAAGCTCTTGTGTGAAACAGTGGGCGTACAGAAGGGAAATAAAAGTGTGGTGCATGAAGAGTGTTGACTAACATACCTGGAAAGCAGGCAATGGAAACAGAGCATACCATACAGGAAGAAAGAAAAGATGGGGTTGACAGCTATCACAATGAAACTATTTAAGTGAAATGCAGGAGGAAGGAAAAGTAAGAAGAAAATTATAGATGACTCTGTGTCAGACATTGACTCTGGTGCAAGTGATTCGTTTGAGGACAGAGACATGAGTTTGAATGACTTCTCATTGCAAAGGCAGTCAGATGAAAGTGAAGCAGACGAAATTTCAATATTATGAGAAGGAAAGTTGCTGCTCACCTTATAGTGGAGATTCTGAGTCACAAATAGGCACAACAAAAAGACTGTCACAAAATAAGCTTTCCGCCCATAAGGCCTTTGTTGAAAATAGATGATACGCAGGCACACACACACTTTTTCTCTCTCTCTCTCTCTCTCTCTCTCTCTCTCTCCCTCCCTCACACACACACACACACACACACACACACACACACAGACACACACACGACTGCAACCTCTAGCAGCTGAGCCACACTGTGAGCAACAGCAGCAGTGCATGATGAGAGTGGCAACTGGATGGGGGTAAGAAGGACTCCGCCAGCTGTCCCATTTGCTTCACCTGGTCTTACTTAACCCAACAAACCACCTTCCCAGATGTTGACCTCCATCTCAAAGCTGGCTACATCAGTATCTCTGTCCATATCAAACCTACTAACCACATGCAATACCTCCACTTTGACAGCTGCCGCCCGTTCCATACCAAGAAGTCCCTTCCATACAGCCTAGCCACCCATGTGGTTAACACATCTGCAGTGATGAGCAGTCCCTCTAGAAATACATCGAGGGTCTCACTGAGGCCTTCACAGACCGTAATTATCCTCCCAACCTTGTACAAAAACAGTATTCCCATGCTTTATCTTTCCAGTCTCCCACAACCTCCCAAAGTCTCACAGTCCGGTCACAGAGGAGCATTCCCCTTGTAACTCAGTACCACCCAGGATTGGAGCAACTGAATTACATTCTCCGCCAGGGTACTGACTCCCTCTCGTCATGCCCTGAAATGAGAAATGTCCTGCCCACTATCCTTCCCACCCCTCCCACAGTGGTATTCCACCTACAAAATATACTCGTCCATCCCTACACAACTCCTGCTCCCAACCCCTTACCTCATATCCCTGTAACAGACCTGGATGCAAGACCTGTCCCACATGTCCTCCCACAACCATCTACTCCAGTCCGGTCACAAACATCACTTATCCCATCAAAGTGTAGCTCTAATAGTACCTGTGAAGCCAGTCATGTAATCTACAAGCTAAGCTGCAACCACTGTGCTGCATTCTATGTGGACATGACAACCAACAAGCTGCCTGTTTGCATGAATGGCCACCGACAAACTGTGGCCAAGAAACAAGTGGACTACCCTATTGCTGAGCTCGTTGCCCAACATTACAGCCTTCATTTCAATGACTGCTTCACAGCCTGTGCCATATGGATACTTCCCAACACCAGCCTTTTTGAGTCGTGCAGGTCGGAACTCTCCCTGGAATATATCCTACGTTCCCATAACCCTCCTGGCATCAACCTTCAATAGTCATTTTTCTCACCCATTCAGCTCCTTCCCTGTTCCCATTCCAGCTCACAATGCATCCTGTCTTTTACTTCTCTCCTTTCCCGCTATTACCCCCCCCCCCCCCCCCCTTCTCCTCTCCCCAGCCCTCCATCAGCCTTGAAAACTGTTTTCCTCTAAAAGTTACTCAAATTAAACAGAAGTCTATAATAAAACCATGGATTACACAAGGAATAAAGATTTCCTGTAAGACAAAAAGGAACATGTATCTGTCGACCAAGAATAGCTTCAATGCTGATGATTTAGCTAAATACAAGGAATACAGTAAAACATTAAAAAAAGTAAGTCAGACGTCTAAACAAATGCACTACGAGAAGAAGATGGTAATGTCAGGGAACAAAATAAAAACAATATGGGATATAGTGAAAGAGCAGACTGGTAGAACCAGAAAGGAACAGGAGCAAATAGCACTAAGGATAGATGACACATTAGTAACTGATGGGCATAGTATGGCAAATCTATTTAACAAGTACTTTATATCCGTTACTGATAGAATGGGACTTTCAGGATCAGTAAATAATGCCCTTGAATATCTGAAACTAGCCTTCACAAATAGCTTCAAGCACATGAATATATCTCTCACTTCACCAAAAGAAATAACTTCCATAATAAAATCTTTAAAAACAAAGAATTCTAGTGGGTATGATGAAATATCAACAAAGTTAATTAAGGGATGTTCTTGTGAGTTTAGTACAATTCTAAGTTACTTGTGTAACCAGTCAATTATAACTGGGACATTTCCTGACTGGCTAAAATATGCAGATATTAAGCCTCTATTCAAGAAAGGGGATAAAGAGATACCATCAAACTACAGACCGATTTCACTTTTGCCAGCATTCTCAAAAATCTTAGAAAAAGTAATGTACAGGCAGCTGCTCAACCATCTGCCCACAAATAACATATTATCAAGAACACAGTTTGGATTTCTGAAGGGTTCTGATATCGAGAAGGCTATTTACACCTACAGTGAAAATGTACTTAATTCATTAAATAACAAATTACAAGCAGCAGGTATTTTCTGTGATTTGTCAAAAGCATTTGATTGTGTGAACCACAACATCCTTTTAAGTAAATTAGAATTCTATGGTGTCATGGGCAGTGCTGCAAAATGGTTCAAGTCATACCTCACTAACAGGAAACAAAGGGTGTCAGTGCAAGGGACTAGTGAATTAAGTCATCAGTCATCATCAGAATGGGAAGAAATTACATGTGGTGTCCCACAAGGATCCATCTTAGTGCCATTGCTTTTTCTTGTGTACATTAATGATCTCTCATCAGTTACACTGCCAGAAGCAGAGTTCGTTTTGTTTGCAGATGACACAAGTATTGCAATAAATAGTATGTCAAGTGTAGTTCTAGAAAGATCTGCTAATGATATTTTCATGGATATTACACTCCTGGAAATGGAAAAAAGAACACATTGACACCGGTGTGTCAGACCCACCATACTTGCTCCGGACACTGCGAGAGGGCTGTACAAGCAATGATCACACGCACGGCACAGCGGACACACCAGGAACCACGGTGTTGGCCGTCGAATGGCGCTAGCTGCGCAGCATTTGTGCACCGCCGCCGTCAGTGTCAGCCAGTTTGCCGTGGCATACGGAGCTCCATCGCAGTCTTTAACACTGGTAGCATGCCGCGACAGCGTGGACGTGAACCGTATGTGCAGTTGACGGACTTTGAGCGAGGGCGTATAGTGGGCATGCGGGAGGCCGGGTGGACGTACCGCCGAATTGCTCAACACGTGGGGCGTGAGGTCTCCACAGTACATCGATGTTGTCGCCAGTGGTCGGCGGAAGGTGCACGTGCCCGTCGACCTGGGACCGGACTGCAGCGACGCACGGATGCACGCCAAGACCGTAGGATCCTACGCAGTGCCGTAGGGGACCGCACCGCCACTTCCCAGCAAATTAGGGACACTGTTGCTCCTGGGGTATCGGCGAGGACCATTCGCAACCGTCTCCATGAAGCTGGGCTACGGTCCCGCACACCGTTAGGCCGTCTTCCGCTCACGCCCCAACATCGTGCAGCCCGCCTCCAGTGGTGTCGCGACAGGCGTGAATGGAGGGACGAATGGAGACGTGTCGTCTTCAGCGATGAGAGTCGCTTCTGCCTTGGTGCCAATGATGGTCGTATGCGTGTTTGGCGCCGTGCAGGTGAGCGCCACAATCAGGACTGCATACGACCGAGGCACACAGAGCCAACACCCGGCATCATGGTGTGGGGAGCGATCTCCTACACTGGCCGTACACCACTGGTGATCGTCGAGGGGACACTGAATAGTGCACGGTACATCCAAACCGTCATCGAACCCATCGTTCTACCATTCCTAGACCGGCAAGGGAACTTGCTGTTCCAACAGGACAATGCACGTCCGCATGTGTCCCGTGCCACCCAACGTGCTCTAGAAGGTGTAAGTCAACTACCCTGGCCAGCAAGATCTCCGGATCTGTCCCCCATTGAGCATGTTTGGGACTGGATGAAGCGTCGTCTCACGCGGTCTGCACGTCCAGCACGAACGCTGGTCCAACTGAGGCGCCAGGTGGAAATGGCATGGCAAGCCGTTCCACAGGACTACATCCAGCATCTCTACGATCGTCTCCATGGGAGAATAGCAGCCTGCATTGCTGCGAAAGGTGGATATACACTGTACTAGTGCCGACATTGTGCATGCTCTGTTGCCTGTGTCTATGTGCCTGTGGTTCTGTCAGTGTGATCATGTGATGTATCTGACCCCAGGAATGTGTCAATAAAGTTTCCCCTTCCTGGGACAATGAATTCACGGTGTTCTTATTTCAATTTCCAGGAGTGTAGTAGTAGTAGTAGTAGTAGTAGTAGTGGTGGTGGTGGGGTTGGTGGTTGAAAGGATCACTAGGTACGCATACACTAAAAGGGAAGGAAAGGTGATTTTCCAGCATGTTTCCTGGCCTCACCAGAATTCCGCCAATGGTTCCAATTCATATGTTGTTGCCTCACAGTGTGAGAATGGAAACTGATAACAGAAAATACTTAATGGGATTTCATGACTTGTTGCTGACAGTGAGAATGAGAAAGGTGAGACAGTTTCAGCAAAGAAGACAATGGAAGGTGCAAGCAAATGTTGATCAGCGAAAGTTATTTAAGTCAATAATGTGCAAATTACAGAAGGGGGGAGAAAATGTCAATTGGAGTAAGAGTAAAATATCTGCCCCAAAGCCACAATAATAACTCTTTTCTTTCCTCTTAGCTGAGCTATATACCAGTCGTAAGCAGTAGCTTAACCACAGTTTTTAAAATGTTGATAATTTATATGGCGTATCTGCGACTCAGCATCTCTACTATATAGTGAGTGGCAACTTTCCTTCTCATAATATTGTTACATTCCATTGTTTGATTCATATAATTAACATACTTTGAGATGTTAAGTATTTTAAAATTTGTGATTTATAAAACTCAATAAAATTCAGTTTCAATACTAGGTTAAAAATGTATAACTCTGAGATTTTATGAAATTTCTGAAATACCCTGATTTTTCCAGGTAAAATGAGATTCCCTGAGAATTCCAGTTTTCCAGAAGAATCTCCCCCTGCAGTTTGATAGCTGCCATCCTTTCCATGTCAAACATTCGCACTCATACATCCTTAGCATTTGAAGATAACATATTTGCTCAGATGCAGACATTTGACAGCAGTACATCACCATTATCACCTTAGCCACCACTGGACTTAATTGCCCCCAGACACCAGTTTCTAAGAATTCCGCAGGTGGGAACTGGAATTACAACATGTCCTTGGTTCTCGCCACTCACCTGGCCTTAATTTATGTTAACTTCTTTGGTCACAGTATTTCTTCTTAATAACTACTCTTTGCTTAACACCATTGCAGTTTTCTGTGTCTTTTATTTTCTGACCTGTCTATTTTGTCGTCCCCCCCCCTCCCCCTTGTCTCTACCACATAAAATGCACTATGCACTTAGCTTTCTGCTCTTATTAACTTGCGCACGATGTTTTGTCAGTAATCTCAGTATTGCATATTACCATATCTGGTGTGTAAGGAGACAAGAGAAACACAGTCCACTATATCTTGCACCTTTAAGCTCTCAAGTTTCCAAATCTTGTCTGGTACAGTACCACACAATCAGCCTTTCCTTCTCATAATGTCTGGTGTCTCCCCTGATGTGGGGTTTTGGGGGACTTTTCTGAACTTTCCCCTTTTCCTACACCTCACCAGTACTTTTCCTTCACCCATCTTCCTTCCCTTTCAATGCTTCTGCTAGGTGAAGCCACTGACTCCAAAAACCTGCAAATTTTAGTATCCTTATATGTGTGTTCTCTTGCCACCACTTGGTGAGTTAGATTCTTTTAGCCATCCAATTACATTAAATATTTTCAAAAATTGATCATGGTCATTGATACGGGACTTCGATTTCTTATAGTATCTTAGAACATATTCCGAGCTCAAGGTATCTTGAACATAATGACCTCTGCCATGCCTACCTGCAAGAATTCTGGAATCATTGCTCATGTGAAACTCAACTAGTACTTTTGAGACAGGACATACTGAAACCAATCATTGCCTCCCTTGGAAAACGCCTTCTGCTAGTAGGTGACCTTAATGGCTACCAAACACTGTCGGGATGCAGAAATGCCAACACAATAGGAGAAATGCTAGTGTACGTACTACATTTGGAAAACCTTATAGTACTAAATGATGGCTCACCCACATGAAAAATCTGACCAAATGATTGAGGCAGTCAAGTAGATGCAGTATTTCTGGATTTTGGTAATACATCTGACTCAATACCACATGTATGCTTATTATTAAATGTAGGATCGTATGGGGTACCAGGCAAAATTTGTGAGTGGATTAAGAATTTTTTTTGGTAGGAAGGACACAGTGTGTTATCTTTGCTGGACAGTTGTTGGCAGATGTAGAGGTAACTTTGGGTATGCACCAAGGAAGTGTGTTAAGACCTTTGCTGTTCAAGTTGTATATTAATGACCTTGCAGACCATATTAATAGTAACCTCAGACTTTTTGCAAATGATGCAGTTATCCATAATGAGGTGCCATCTGAAAGAAGCTGAATAAATATTCAGTCAGATCTTGAAAAGATTTCAAAGTGGTGTAAAAGATTGGCAACTTGCTTTAAATGTTCAGAATTGTAAAATTGTTTTTTTCACAAAATGAAAAAATGTAGGATCCTGTGAATATAGTATCAGTTAGACATGGGTCGAATCTGTCAACTCATACTAATACCTGATGTAACACTTTGTGGGGATATGAAATGGAATGATCGTATAGTCTGTCATGGGTAAAACAGGTTGCAGACTTTGCTTAATTGGTAGACTGCTGAGGAAATGCAATCAGTCTACAAAGGAGACCGCTGACTAATCATTCTTGTGATCCATCCCAGACTAATGCTCAAGTGTGTGCAACCCATACCAGACAGGACTAAAAGGCAATACTGAACATATACTGAGAAGGGCAGCAAGAGTGGTCACAAGTTTGTTTGATCTGTAGGAGAGTGTCACAGAGATGTTGAAGAAACTGAACCGGAAGACTACTGAAGACAGATGTAAACAATCCTGAGAAAACCTACTTATAGGTTCAAGGACCAGCTTCAAATGATGACTCTTGAATATACTACAACCACCTACATACTGCTTCTGTACGGATTGTGACGACAAGATAGTCTTAATTACAGCACACACGGAGGCATTTAAACAATCATTTTTCTCACAGTTCATACGTCAATGGAACAGGAAGACACCTTAATAAGTGATACAGTGGGGCATGCCCTCTTCCACACACTTCACAGTAATTTGCAGTGTGTAGAGGTAGATTCCACTGACAAAATTTTGAAAGAAAATGGTTCTCTATCTATTGCCACAATACCATCTAGAGCTGTATACTACACAACTGATTTGGAATTTGCAAAGAACAAGATCTGCAGTTCTAATAAGTAAGACATATCTTATTCAAAAATAATGGCTGATGTTTTTGTTGTTAATAAATAAACGTCATGTGCCACATTGCCTAGGGCAAGCCTTTCGACGTGATGCAAAAAAAAAAAAAAAAAAAAAAAAAAAGGCGTTCACCCAGAATCAAACCCATAACCTTAGTAATACCAGCCAAAAATGCTAAAAACAATACTCTATGATCAATTTGCTTTTGATCTTGTGATACTAGCTTTTAGTATTAAACAATGGTATATTCAGGAAGGATTGTAATAATATTGTAGCTTTTAGTATTGTCACATGGCCAGCAAGTGTGTTGAGTACTGGAGGAGAGATGCTGCGATGGATGAGGAAACTGAAGGCATAACACAAATAGTCAACATAGACTTGAACAAAGAATCAGCATTATCATCCATGACAAACAACAGATAACGAATCAACAGTCATTGTACGGCAAGTTGAAAAAGAGAGACGAAGAGGAAGAGATATATAAACATATGTATTGTAAACGCCTTCCCTCAAAAATATTTCTCTCCTTCATACCTTGAATGTGTTGCCACAGATGATGTGTCACTGATCTCATTTGTACTAAGACTGAAGTACACGTGAGGTGCCTATTTGCTTCCACCACCCTGAGTGGAGTGCATAAGTTCCAATAAATGTTCACCAACCTGCAGTCTTCTATAGTAGTTGTCACCTGTGCAGAAAACAGCATGTAGATCGTGGAATCCATTACCTAAAGACTGTAAGAAACTCTAGTGAGGAACTGTTATTTTAGAAATAACTAAACTTCCAGTTTGTTTATATGGGATGTCACGCACTTTTTATTAGCAGAACACGAGAAACTGCACAATTACACTCCACTTTAGAGCCATAAATAATTTCTATTCTCCAACAAATTAATAAACTGCATATATCCGTAAGTACAGCTCTCACATTTACGAACTAGATATTGCAAGTCAAGTATTAACTGATACCGATCGTGGCAGACAACATGACTGTCCTCCGAGACTGCCGAACCAGATATGATTTATTTATTTACACGTGAAGTTCCGTAGAACCAAATTGAGGAGCAAATCTCCATGGTCATGGAATGTGTCAGTAAATGAAATAACAACATAAAAGTAATAACAGATAAAAATGAATGTTTATGAACCCAAAAAGAGTCAGTCCATAAGTTTAAGTAAACACAATCAACAATACAATAAGAATCAGCTTAATTTTTCAAGGAACTCCTCGAATTAGTGACCCATGAGGAAACTCTTCAGTTTCGATTTGAAAGTGCGTGGATTACTCCTAAGATTTTTGAATTCAATTGGTAGCTCATTGAAAATGGATGCAGCAGTATACTGCACACCTTTTTGCACAAGAGTTAAGGAAGTCCGATCCAAATGCAGGTTTGATTTCTGCCGAGTATTAACCGAGTGAAAGCTGCTTATTCTTGGGAATAAGCTAATATTGTTAACAAGAAATTACAGTAAGGAATATATACATTGAGAGGCCAATGTCAAAATACCCAGACTCGTGAACAGGGGTTGACAAGAGGTTCGTGAACTTGCACCACTTATTGCCAAAATATCCTGTTAGAATGGAAGAGTTACCCCAAAATATAATACCATACAACATAAGCAAAGCAGACTAATTTTTGTGTCGAACGATCACTCACGTCTGATACCGTTTGAATAGTAAAAATCGCAGTATTAGTCTTTGAATAAGTTCCTCAATGTGGGCTTTCAAGACAGCTTACTATCTTTCTGAACACCTAGAAATTTGAACTGTTCAGATTCACTAATCATATGCCCGTTCTCTGAAATTAAAACGTCAGGTTTTGTTGAATTGTGTGTCAGAAACTGTAAAAATGGAGTCTTACTGTGATGTAGTATTAGTTTATTTTCTACAAGCCATGAACTTAGGTCATGTACTGCACTATTTAAAACTGAGCCAATACTGCACACAACATCCTTTACTACCAAGCTAGTGTCATCGGCAAACAGAAATATTTTAGAGTTACCAGTAACACTAGAGGGCATATGATTTATATAAATGAAGAACAGGAGTGGCCCCAACACTGATCCCTGGGGCACCCCCAACTTGGAAGTACCACACTCAGACCCCACATCACAGCCGTTATCAGCATTGTGAATAATGACCTTTTGCTGCCTGTTGCTAAAATAAGAGGTGAACCAGTTATGAGCTACTCCCCGTATTCTGTAATGGTCCAATTTCTGGAGCAATATTTTGTGATAAACACAATTGAATGCCTCAGTTAAATCAAAAATATGCCTAGCATTCGAAACCTTATGTTTATCCCATCCAGTACCTCACAAAGAAAAGAGAATATAACATTTTCAGTTGTTAAACGACTTGTAAAGCCAAACTGTACATTTGATAGCAAATCATGTGATATAAAATGATCAACTTTCCTTACAAACACAGCCTTTTCAATAACTTTTGCAAACATTGATGGCACAGAAATACGTCTAAAATGATCTACATTATCCCTTTTTATAAAGTGGCTTTACTACTGAGTACTTTAATCGCTCAGGAAACTAACCATTCCTAAAGGAAAAATTACAAATATGGCTGAATACAGGGCTAACAAGTGCAGCACAGTACTTTAATATTCTGCTACACACTCCATCATAGTCATGAGAGTCCTTAGTCTTCAGTGATTTAATTCTTGACTCAATCTCCCTCTTGTCTGTGTCACATAGGAGTATTTCAGACACCAGTCTTGGAAAGGCATTTGTCAAGAAAGTTATATGATTTCTTGTAGAAACTAAATTTTTATTTAATTCACCAGTAATCCTCAGAAAATGATTGTTAAATACTGTATATATATCTGATTTATCAGCAAAAGAAATATTTTTACTGTGAACTGACTTTATATTGTCGACCTTGTGCTGCTGGCCAGACACTTCCTTCACAACTGACCATATGGTTTTAATTTTATCCTGTGAATTACCTATTCTATTTGCATACCTCATACTCTTTGCCTTCCTAATAACATTTTTAAGCACCTTACAATACTGTTTGTAATGCGCTACTGTAGCTTGACTATAACTACTTCTAACATTTTGATATAATTCCCACTTTGTTCTACAAGATATCCTTATCCCACTAGTCAGCCACCCGGGCTGCCTATTACTGCTAGTACGCCATTTAGGATGTTCTAATGGAAAGAAACTCTCAAAGAGCATGAGAAATGTGTTAAGGAAAGCATTGTATTTATCATCTATGTTATCGGCACTACCTTCAGTCAAACACTTCGCCCGTCACCCATGTCAGGTGCAATCTGAAGATCACCGAAGTGCTTCATCTGCAGTTGTTTATTATTCTGCTGATTATTAATACTTGTGAAATAATGGAATGATAGCACACTATTGGGAGTCGCTTTAAATATGAAATTCAAGTAAATATGCTGTATAGTTTTAATAAGAGAAAATTATCACTTTGGCAAGCAACTTCCGAATGCAGCAGCCAATTGCAGAGAAGGACCACAATTTAGGCAGTCTTTCTCGTGAAACCCGTCCCAAGCAAACTGTACGTCATTGGTACTTCACACCACAATATGTCATCTTGCCACTGCTTCCTTCTCAGAAATATTACAATTGCCAACATCACTGAGGAACATGGTTTTATAGTCACTGCCAGTGAAGCATCGTGAGCAGCTAATGAGAGTAATATTGTATGCTCCATTTATGTTCTTGTTCTTGTTCTAAATGGGTACTTCACCCAGCATCAGTAAAAGGCATGTAGCGTGTGTAAGTGCTTCACTTTTATTTGGACAAGAGTTGATGCTGCTGCTATGTGCCGTGTTTTTAAGTAAGGTCCGTTTTGTTGTAGACACTAGTAGTTCACGCACATGCCACAACGATTGCTTGCATTGTGTACCGGCATGCCTCGGGAACAACTGTGCTCAGTTCCAGCTCTGTAGCTAGCCTGTACAGTTCTGTTCTGTGCTTTCAAAATGTTTAAGACTATCAACTCGTCTGCCGCGTGTGGGGTTCGCTCAGTGATACGGTTTTTGTCAGCAAGGAACCTGTCTGATGCAGAAATTCGACAGATTTGTGAAGTGTACGGTGATACTGTTGTGAGTGAAAGCAAAGTGCGTAAGTGGGTTTGAGAGCTCAAAGATGGCTGTGACAACGTCCATGATGAGGACCGCTCCAGTCGCCTTCTTTGACTATAGACGATTTGGTGGCTTCACTTGAAGCGAGGATTCGTGAGAACAGGTGCTTCACAACAACAGATCTCTCAAACGAATTTCCTGACATGTTGAGATCAGTGCTTCACAACATTGTTTCTGAACACCTAAAGTTTAGGAAACTGTGCTCCCGTTCGCTCAGTGATACGGTTTTTGTCAGCAAGGAACCTGTCTGATGCAGAAATTCGACAGATTTGTGAAGTGTACGGTGATACTGTTGTGAGTGAAAGCAAAGTGCGTAAGTGGGTTTGAGAGCTCAAAGATGGCTGTGACAACGTCCATGATGAGGACCGCTCCAGTCGCCTTCTTTGACTATAGACGATTTGGTGGCTTCACTTGAAGCGAGGATTCGTGAGAACAGGTGCTTCACAACAACAGGTCTCTCAAACGAATTTCCTGACATGTTGAGATCAGTGCTTCACAACATTGTTTCTGAACACCTAAAGTTTAGGAAACTGTGCTCCCGTTGGGTCCCGAAACTCCTAACAGAGGACCACAAAAACCAAAGATTTGAGTGTGCGATGAAGTTCTTGACTCGTTATCACAAAGAAGGTGACAGCTTCTCGAGTCAGATCGTAACTGGAGATGAAACATGGGTTTCGCATATCACGCCCGAATCGAAGCAACAGAGCATGGAATGGAGAGACACTCACCTGTAAAGGTGAGCCCAAACAGACTGTGTCCCAGAGCAAAATCATGGCGTCGGTGTTTTGGGATAGGCATGGTGTATTGTTGGTTGACTTCATGCAACGAGGTACCACTAACAGTGCAGAAGCATACTGCCACACCCTGATAAAGCAATGCAGAGCGATTCAAAATAAAAGACGCAGCATGCTGACAAAGGGAATTGTCCTCCATGACAATGCAAGACCTCACACTGCAGGTCAGACCCGTGATTTATTGGACAGTTTTGGCTGGGAAGTTTTAGACCACCCACCGTACAGTCTTGATCTTGCGCCGAGCGATTACCATCTGTTTCTCCACCTCAAACAACACCTCAGTGGCAACCATTACAATGACAACAACAACGACAACATGAAACTCTTTGTTATCAGAGCATGCGACATGTTTTTTTGAAGAGTGTATTTTCAAATTGGTTGAGAGGTATGATTCAGGTTTGAACCAACTTGCTAACTATGTCGAAAAATAGAGTGAATTATGTACTTTCTGAAAATAAATTTACTTTCCTGAAATAACCTTTTGTTGTGTACTTATGTTCAAATGGACCTTACTTAAAAAACACGCCTTGTACGTCCCCTCTGATTCTCGAGAGTGACATGACAGTGCTGCCACCAAGGTAAGGCTACCAGTTTGGTTTGTCAAATAATACAACAGTGTTGTTATTTACCTTCATGTCTCTCAAACTAAGACCCCAAAATGGCCATATGAATGACATTAACTCCTAAGAACAAGTTCATGTAACAGGATGACAATTATTCTACAGATACATCACTGATATTAGTCTGCAGATCACCTAGAAGATTTTATTTTGACTTGGGTGCAACTGCACAGATATTACAAAGGTGTGTACACACTTACATTATTTCCATTCATAGAATACTGTGATGAGGAAAGAAGCTGATTCAATATACGTTAATTTCACATTCTGAAGTCCATCATGAGCTACAATACTATGGATTTTTGGCAAGGACACTGCAGAACTCAACAGCCAGAACAAGGAGTGATTTCAAATAAAAAACATTTTGTAATTTTGTGAAGCTGACAGAAGAGGCACCTTTCCTCTTTAGGTACAAAAAGAGAACAAGTAGCGACTGTATCCCAGAGGGGCGGCAACAGACAGCGTCTGACTCGTAGCGAGTGGCTGATTTTAGGCTGGACCTCCTACTGCCTATGTGGAAAGTAAACGGGAAACTACCACATTACATTCCCAAGCAGTACATGGTATGTGTCTCCATGTAAAAGATTCCGGAGTTAAAACTGCCCATCATTCGGATCTCCGGGAGGGGAACACATTGAGAGTCGACATATTTGAAAGAAAGAAAGGGACAGTGAAGGAAGTAAAGATATGGATTGGAACATGGAATGTGAGGACACTACTGCAAGCAGGAAAGCTAGAGAATGCAAAACAGGAGATGAAAAGGAACAGATTAGATACCCTTGGTTTGTGTGAAATGAGATGGGGAGAGATTGGCAAGATAGAAAGTGGAGATTATAAGCTGTTTTACTCAGAAAAAATCAAGAGTGGTGAAAACGGAGTAGGAGTATTGATAGGACAAAAGCTGAAAAATAAGGTAATGAAGGTACAATATATTGATGGAAGACTGATGATGATACAACTGAAGGGTAGTTCAAAAGATTTGGTGTTAATACAGGTATGTATGTTAACCAGCAAGCATAGAGATGAGGAAGTGGAAGAATATTATGAGAAAATACAAGAACTCACCGAGAAAGAAAATAGAAATGCCTGCATTATCATCATGGGGGACTGGAATGCAGTGGTGGGTGAAGGAAGAGATGAAGATACAGTAGGAAAAGTTGGATTAGGAATAAGAAATGAGACACGTGAACGACTAATTAGTTTCTGTAACGGAAATTTATTAGCAGTGGATAACACATTATTTGAACATCACAAAAGGAGACATTACACATGGATAACAAATCTGAATACAGAAAGATATCAGCTGGACTACATCATGATACAGAAAAGGTTTAGGAACTGTTTGAAGAATGGCAAAGCTTATCCAGGAGTGGATATCAATTCAGACCACAACCTAGTAGTGGGAGAAATACAACTGAAGTTGAAAAAAGTCTGGAGAGGTAAAGTAAAAGAAAGACTAAACACAGAAAGACTCAAAGAGGTAGGAAAGGCATCAGATTTGGAAAACAGATTTATGAAAAAATGGGAAAGAGGTAGTGTTGAGTAATCCACTAAATTACAGGCCCATATCGTTAACATCGATATGCAGCAGGATTTTAGAACATATATTGTGTTCGAATATTATGAATTACCTCTAAGAAAACTGTCTATTGACACACAGTCAACATGGGTTTAGAAAACATCGTTCTTGTGAAACACAACTATTTCTTTATTCACATGAAGTGCTGAGTGCTATTGACAAGGGATTTCAGATCGATTCCTTATTGGTTGGTTGGTTTGTGGGATTAAAGGGACCAGACTGCTACGGTCATCGGTCCCTTTTTCCAAGTACTAGAAACAACCACAGGGAATAAAAACGATTATCAGAAGAGAGCACAGACGACACAGAACAAGAGAAAATGAGACAAAGACCAGACAAAACAAACTAAAATCACACAGAGTGTGACGGTGGTTGGCCGACAATAGAAATAAAAAAAGGAAAAGCCAACCACTTGAAACACATTAAAAAATCAGTTTAAAACTGGAGGCCAAAGGCCCGAATCAACACAAAACTATAAGATAAAACAGAAACACTTAGATTAAATGATAAAAAACCCCTGCTCGAATAAAACGTAAAACAAAGTCAGCCGCAGCAGAGTCATCTGTTAAAAGGGCAGGGAGCGTGTCAGGCAGTGCGATCGACTGCCTGAGCACAGCTAAAAGCGGACACTCCAATAAAATATGGACCACAGAGAAAACGGAGCCGCAGTGACATAGAGGCGCGTCCTCACGGCGCAATAAGTGGACGTGCGTCAGCCGAGTGTGCCCAATGCGCAGCCGGCAGAGGACAACAGACTCCTTGCGGGAGACCCGCATGGACGACCGCCACACAGTCGTCGTCGCCTTGATTGGACGGAGTTTGTTGGGCGTGGGCAGATTGCGCCATTCAGCGTCCCAAACCGAAAGAACTGCACAGCGTAAGACTGCCCGCAAATCAGTCTCCGGGAGGCCAATCTCCAGAGATGATTTACTAGTGGCCTCTTTCGCCAGGCGGTCAACATTCTCATTGCCAGGGATCCCAACATGGCCTGGGGTCCACACGAAGACCACAGAGCGGCCGGAACGCGCAAGAGCATGCAGGGACTCATGGATAGCCATCACCAGACGAGAACGAGGGAAACACTGGTCGAGAGCTCGTAAACCGCTCAGGGAATCACTACAGATAACGAAGGACTCACCTGAGCAGGAGCGGATATACTCTAGGGCACGAAAGATGGCAACCAGCTCAGCAGTATAAACGCTGCAGCCATCCGGCAAGGAACGTTGTTCGGAATGGTCCCCTAGAGTTAGCGCATACCCGACACGACCAGCAACCATCGAACCGTCAGTGTAAACAATTCCAGAGCCCTGATACGTGGCCAGGATGGAATAAAAGCGGCGGCGGAAGGCCTCTGGAGGGACTGAGTCCTTCGAGCCCTGTGCCAAGTCGAGACGAAGGCAAGGGCGAGGAACACACCACGAGGGTGTACGCAGAGGTGCCTGGAAAGGAGGTGGAACAGGGAAAAACCCAAGCCCGGAGAGAAGCTCCTTGACGCGTACGGCGATCGGACAACCCGACCGGGGCCGACGGTCTGGCAGATGGACGACTGACTGCAGGAACAGGACACGGTAACTTGGATGCCCGGGCAAGCTAAAAACATGGGCAGCATAAGCAGCCAGTAATTGTTGGCGTCGTAACCGCAGTGGAGGGACACCTGCCTCCACTAGTATGCTGTCCACAGGGCTGGTGTGGAAAGCACCAGTGGCAAGGCGTATCCCACTGTGGAGGATTGGGTCCAGCACCCGCAATGCAGATGGGGAAGTTGAGCCATAAGCCAGGCTCCCATAATCCAGACGAGACTGGATTAAAGCCTGGTAGAGCCGGAACAGGGTAGATCGGTCGGCGCCCCAGCGCGTGTGGCTCAAACATCGCAGAGCATTGAGATGCCACCAACACGCCTGTTTGAGCTGCCGGATATGAGGCAGCCAAGTCAACCGGGCATCGAAAACCACCCCCAAAACCTGTGTGATTCCACCACTGAAAGACGTCCACCGTTAAGAGAAAGCTGCGGCTCCGGGTGGACAGTACGTCGCCGGCAGAAATGCATAATACAGGTCTTGGCTGCCGAAAACTGGAACCCATGAGCTACAGCCCAGGACTGCGCCTTGCGGATTGCGCCCTGTAGCTGACGTTCAGCAGCTCCAATGCCAATAGAGCTGTAGTAAAGGCAGAAGTCGTCAGCATACAGGGAAGCGGAGACAGAACTTCCCACGGCCACAGCGAGCCCGTTAATGGCTATTAAAAACAGGCAGACACTTAAAACAGAACCCTGTGGCACACCGTTCTCCTGGACGTGGGAGGAACTATATGAGGCTGTGACTTGCACGCGGAAGGTACGATACGACAGGAAATTGCGGATAAAGATCGGCAGAGGGCCCCGAAGACCCCATCCATGAAGCGTAGAAAGGATGTGATGACGCCATGTCGTATCGTACGCCTTCTGCATGTTGAAAAAGACAGCGACCAGGTGCTGACGGCGGGCAAAGGCAGTACGGATGGCCGACTCCAGGCTCACCAGATTATCTGTGGCGGAGCGGCCTTTACGGAACCCACCCTGAGACGGAGCCAGAAGGCCCCGAGACTCCAGTACCCAATTCAAGCGCCGGCTCACCATCCGTTCGAGAAGCTTGCAAAGAACGTTGGTGAGGCTAATGGGGCGGTAGCTGTCCACCTCCAAAGGGTTCTTCCCAGGTTTCAGAATGGAGATAACAATACTTTCTCGCCATTGCGACGGAAACTCACCCTCGACCCAAATGCGGTTGTAAAGGTCGAGGAGCCGTCGCTTGCAGGCCACTGAAAGGTGTTTCAGCATTTGACAGTGAATGCGATCTGGCCCAGGAGCGGTATCAGGGCAAGCGGCAAGGGCACTGTGAAATTCCCACTCACTGAATGGAGCATTGTAGGATTCAGAAGCGCGGGTGTGAAAAGAAAGGCTCCGACGTTCCATCCGCTCTTTGATGGACCGGAAGGCCTGGGGGTAGTTCGCAGAAGCGGAACTCAGAGCAAAATGCTCTGCTAAGCGGTTTGCAATGACGTCGGAGTCAGTACAAACTGCTCCATTCAGTGAGACCACAGGGACGCTGACAGGGGTCTGATAGCCGTAGACGCGTCAAATCTTGGTCCAGACCTGCGATGGAGTGACATGGAGGCGGATAAGGAGGCGGGCCCGCGCACGCAGCCGTTTGAACGTGATAAGGTGGGCTATGGAGGGATGTCACTTGTGACGCTGTAGGGCCCGCTGGCGATCTTTAATCGCTTCAGCGATCTCAGGCGACCACCAAGGCAAAGTCCGCCGCCGAGGGGACCCAGAAGAACGGGGAATGTCAGATTCGGCGGCAGTAACGATGCCGGTGGTGACCGATTGAACCACCGCATCAATGTCATCATTAGAGAGAGGCTCAATAGCGGCAGTGGAGGAGAACAAGTCCCAGTCAGCCTTATTCATAGCCCATCTGCTAGGGCGCCCAGAAGAGTGATACTGTGGTAGTGACAGAAAGATCGGAAAGTGGTCACTACCACACAGGTCGTCATGCACACTCCATTGGACAGATGGTAAGAGGCTAGGGCTACAGATTGAAAGGTCAATGGCGGAGTATGTGCCATGCGCCACACTGAAGTGTGTGAAGGCACCATCATTTAAAATCGAGAGATCGAGCTGCGACAATAAATGCTCAACGGTGGCGCCTCGACCTGTTGCCACTGACCCACCCCACAGAGGGTTATGGGCGTTGAAGTCGCCCAGTAGCAAGAAAGGTGGCGGCAATTGGGCTATCAGTGCAGCCAGGACATGCTGCGAGACATCACCATCCGGTGGAAGGTAAAGACTGCAGACGGTAACAGCCAGTGGCGTCCACACCCGAACAGCAACAGCCTCTAAAGGTGTTTGGAAAGGGATAGACTCGCTGTGCAGAGTGTGAAGGACATAGAGGCAGACCCCACCGGACACCCTTTCATATGCTACCCGGTTCTTATAATAACCCCGATAGCCACGGAGGGCGGGGGTTCGCACTGCTGGAAACCAAGTTTCCTGAAGAGCAATGCAGAAGAAAGGGTGAAGGCTTGTAAGGTGTTGGAGCTCAGCTAGATGGTGGAAGAAACCGCTGCAGTTCCACTGGAGGATGATATTGTCCATGGCTGAGAAATGCCTGAAAGGACTGGGAAGGCAATTTACGCCGCTTGTTCACTCACTGCCACTGATTCAGTACCCGTACGAGTGGCATCCATGGCATCTGAGGGACCGGCGAGATCAAGGTCCTCAGCAGACGCTAGAATCTCGACCTCATCTTCAGACGCAGAGCGCGAAGGGTGCGGTGGGGTTGGTGCCACCGCAAGATCTTTGGCCTTAGAGGTCTTTCTCTTGGACTTCTCTCACTGAACCTTGGGTTTCACCGGCTGGGAAGGCTTCAGCATTCAGTCTCCGGGACGGAGGAGGATCGTGAAGCCCTACGCCCGGCCGCTGGTGAGGACTTATGCCACTGTCGGCCGTCATCCTTCCCGCTGGTGGAACCCTGGGAAGGGAGGGTCCCAAGGGAACTCTTACGGGCGAGAGTAGCCGAAGAAGTTAGACGCTTCTCCGGCTGAGAAGTGGGGACGGACGTCCCCGATGGGTGGGAGGAGGTTGCTCCTGAGGTAGGTGGTGCAGGAGCAACCGGTTGGGTAGAGCCCCCCACGGGCAAGGGGGCAGGAGGAGTCGTACTGCTTATCGAGCTGGCTGGAAGTCTCGAAACTGATGGGGCTAGCACAGTTGTTGTAGCAGCTGCGTAAGAAGATGTCATTGTCACAGGATGGAGTCTGTCATATTTCCTTTTGGCTCAGTATAGGTCAGCTGGTCCAGGGTCTTATATTCCATGATTTTGCGCTCTATCTGAAAGACTTTGCAGTCAGGCGAGCAAGGGTTGGTTGGTTGGTTTTGGGGAAGGAGACCAGACAGCGTGGTCATCGGTCTCATCGGATTAGGGAAGGATGGGGAAGGAAGTCGGCCGTGCCCTTTCAGAGGAACCATCCCGGCATTTACCTGGAGTGATTTAGGGAAATCACGGAAAACCTAAATCAGGATGGCCGGACGCGGGATTGAACCGTCGTCCTCCCGAATGCGAGCGAGCAAGGGGAATGGTGCTCTCCGCAGTTGACACAGATGGCAGGCGGGGCACGTGGAGTATCGGGATGAGATGGGCGTCCACAATCTCGACATGTGAGGCTAGAAGTACAGCGAGAGGACATATGCCCGAACTTCCAGCACTTAAAGCACCGCATCGGGGGAGGGATATAGGGCTTGACGTCACAACGGTAGACCATCACCTTGACCTTCTCCGGTAATGTATCACCCTCGACGGCCAAGATGAAGGCACCGGTAGCTACCTGATTGTCCCTCGGACCCCGATGAACGCGCCATACGAAATGAACACCTCTACGCTCTAAGTTGGCGTGCAGCTCGTCGTCAGACTGCAAAAGTAGGTCCCTATGGAAAATAACTCCCTGGACCATATTTAAACTCTTATGTGGGGTGATGGTAACGTGAACATCCCCCAACTTGTCAAAAGCAAGTAACCTGCGTGACTGGGCGGAGGATGCCGTTTGTATCAGTACTGACCCAGAGCGCAGTTTGGACAAGCCCTCCACCTCCCCAAACTTGTCCTCTAAATGCTCGACGAAGAACTGAGGCTTTGTGGATAGAAAAGACTCCCCATCAGCTATCGTGCAAACTAAGAATCGGGGCGAATAACTATTACCTCCATCCTGAGACTTACGCTCCTCCCACGGCGTGGCCAGAGAGGGGAACGTTTTCGGATCGTACTTCTGAGCATTAAATTGAGCCCAAGAACGCTTAGAGACTGCTGGCGGCTGGCCGCCAGCGAGAGATGATGTACCACGCTTCATTGCGGGTCATCCGCCCTGATGCCACCTATTCCGACCAAGGGCCCTCCCCACGGGCGCCACCCAGCCGCAGCAATAGCCACCTGGCAGGATGGCCATTGCCGGGAGTCCTGATGCCCCAGGGAGACGGGCATCTACTCCTTGGCATACGTGGGGAGTTAACGGCGCAGGCATCAGTAGAGCGATCCCTGTGTTGTCAGGGGGCTACCACCAACAGGGTTCATGGTGGCCCCACCACAATGGACTGGCTACCGTGCTGGATCTTAGGTGCAAAAATGTCCAAGGTCGTCGTCGCAGTTAAAAGCAACACTGCAGAGTGCAGCGTGGTAATCGCACCCAGGGACGTATCCTAGCCCAAGAGATGGAAAACGAGCGGGACACCATCGCAACGACGAAAAAGCCGGCTAAAGGTCTCAGTGCACGATGGATACAGTGCACCATGTAAGGCGCCCTCCCCCAATTGGCTCGCTCTTCGGAACAATTTAGAAAGATGGAGGTCAAACCCGAGAGGGGACCATCACGTAAGGCCGAAACATTTGAGACTCCTTTTAGTCGCCTCTTACTACAGGCAGGAATACCGCGGGCCTATTCTAACCCACGAACCCGCAGGGGGGCGATTCCTTATTTCTGGATTTCCGGAAGGCTTTTTACACTATACCATACGAGTGACTCGTAGTGAAATTGCGTGCTTATGGAATATCGTCTCAGTTATGTGACTGGATTTATGATTTCCTGTCAGAGAGGTCACAGTTCATAGTAATTAACAGAAAGACATCGAGTAAAACAGAAGTGATTTCTGGCATTCCCCAAGATAGTGTTACAGGCCCTTTGCTGTTCCTTATCTATATAAACGATTTGGGAGACAACCTGAGCAGCCGTCTTCGCTTGTTTGCAGATGATGCTGTCAATTATCGACTAATAAATTCATCAGAAGATCAAAACAAACTGCAAAACGATTTAGAAGAAATATCAGAATGGAGTGAAAAGTGGCAGTTGACCTTAAATAACGAAAAGTGTGAGGTCATCCGCACGAGTGCTAAAAGGAACTCAAACTTTGGTTACACATTAAATCAGTCTAATCTAAAAGCTGTAAATTCAACTAAATACCTAGGTATTACAATTACGAACAACTTAAATTGGAAGGAACACATAGAAAATGTTGTGGGGAAGGCTAACTAAAGACTGCATTTTATTGGCAGGACACTTTGAAAATGTAACAGGCCTACTAAGGAGACTGCCTACACTACGCTTGTGCGTCCTCTTTTAGAATACTGCTGCACGGTGTGGGATCCTTACCAGATAGGACTGACGGAGTACATCAAAAAAGTTCAAAGAAAGGGAGCACGTTTTGTATTATCGCGAAATATGGGAGAGAGTATCACAGAAATGATACAGGATTTGGGATGGACGTCATTAAAAGAAAGGTGTTTTCGTTGTGACAGAATCTTCTCATGAAATTCCAATCACCAACTTTCTCCTCCGAATGCGAAAATATTTTGTTGACACCGACTAACATAGGGAGGAACAATTACCAAGATAAAATAAGGGAAATCAGAGCATGTACGGAAAGATATAGGTGTTCATTCTTTCCACACGCTATAAGCGATTGGAATAATAGAGAACTGTGAAGCTTGTTCGATGAATCCTCTGCCAGGCACTTAAATGTGATTTGCAGGTTATCCATGTAGATGTAGATGATGAAAGTGTTAATGACAAATGGATAAAAATGAGGGAAGGACTCATGGACTCGGCCAAAGAAGTACTAGGAATTAGAGTATCCCAAAGTACCAGAGAGGAATGGATAACAGAAAACATGTTGAAAAAGGTGGAGGAGTGGAGAAAGTGGAAAAATGTAGAAACTGAAGAAGGCAAAGAGAGTTACAGTAAACTGAATAATGGATTAAGAAGAGAAACTGGAGAAGAAAGGGAATAACGGATGAAACAGAAATGCGATGAAATAGATAAAATGGAGAAAGAGGGAAAGTATGAAATTATGTATAGAGTGGCTAGTGAGATAGTTTTTGGAACGTTAAAAAAAAAAAAAGAAAAAAAAAAAAAAAAGAGGAATAGCATGGAAATAGAAAGAATGGATGGTACTCTAGCAGAAGAACCACAGAAGGATTTGAACAGATGGCAAGAATACATATAATGGGGATGAAATATAAAGCGAAATTAAGGTTGAATAGGAGCAATATAAGCCAGAAGATGGAAAGGGATTCACCATCTCGGAAGCAGAAGTAGAAAAGGCGCTGAAGGAGATGAAGAATAGGAAGGCATGTGGAATTGATGATTTTCCAGCAGAACTGTTGAAGAGTCTGGGAAACAAGGCAACAAAATAAAAAGTCTACATCTGTAACAAGATATATGCCACAGGAGAATGGCCTGAGGACTTCTTTGCAACAGTTATGATACCAATAGAGAAAACGAGAAACACAAAAAAATGTGAAGAGCATAGGACCATCAGTCTAATTTCTCATGCAGCTTAAGTCTTACAAAGAGTGTTGAATAGAAGGCTATATGACAAGCTGGATAGAGGGACTGCAGAGGAGCAGTTCAGATTTAGAAGAGGAAAATGAACAAGAGATGCTATTGGACTGTTAAGAACTATAGGGGAAAGATATATGAAAAAAGGTAGAGAAATCTTTGCTGTTTTTATAGATTTAGAAAAGGCTTTTGACAGAGTTCGGCAGAACAAGCTGATGGATATTTTGAAGAGGAAAGGAGTAGATTAGAAAGAGAGAGAACTGATACAAAATTTATATTCACACCAGAAAGTAAGGATAAGGATTGGAAATGAAATGTCAGAAGGAAGCAGCACTGGACGACGGTTGGACAAGGTTGTTGCCTTGCCCCACTGTTGTTTAATGCATACCTTGAAGAGATTATTGTGAAAGGCTTAGATGGGAAAAGAGGAATATATATTGGTGGACAGAGAACACAATGTATAAGGTTTGCTGATGACATGGTATTAGTGTCAGAAAGTGAGCGCACAGTGAACAACATGCTGAAAGATCTGAATGAAGTTTGTGTGGAATATGGGATGCAAATAAACACAGCAAAAACAAAGAGTATGGTTATCAGTACAAGATGCATACTGCCCAATATTAAAATAGGAAAATCTACCATTAGCCAAGTAAGTGCATTTAAATATCTTGGAAGCACAATAACTGAAGACTTGATAAGTCACCAGGAGGTGAAAACTCGAATTGCCATAGCCAAGGAGGCACTCAACAGAAAGAGGAGACTCTTTATGTGGCAAATTAGGTAAAGTTCTAAGGAAAAGACTTGGCAAATGTTTTGTCTGGTGTGTCATACTATATGGGGCAGAAACATTGACGTTGAGATGAGAGGATGAAAAAAGGTTAGAAGCATTTGAGATGTGGATGTGGAGGAGAATGGAGAGAATAAGCTGGATGGAAAGAGTGGGTAATGAAAGAGTATTGGAAAGGGTTGGTGAGAGAAGATGTCTGCTGAAGGTTGTAAGAAAAAGGAAAAAGAACTGGTTGGGACATTCATTGAGAAGGGAATGCTTGCTAGCAGATGCTTTGGAAGGATTGGTTTGTGGGAGAAGACTGATAGGAAGGAGGAGATACAAGATGAGGATAGATGACAAAGGGAAGAGGAAATTATGCAGACCTGAATCGGTTGGCAGAAGACCAGACAGCTTGGAGAACTACCATGTGAAAACCTGCCTTTTGGCAGAACACTGATGATGACAATTGTGGGGCCACAGATAGCCGCAGCAGAGCCTCTTGCCTAATGCCATGTGCCTGGCTTGGTTGTGAAACGTCCATAAACTAAGCATGCGACAGTCAACATGTTAAGTCAGTCTATTTTCCATTAAGCGTTTTCCAAGAGAAAGTTTGGCATTAGTAATACCTACAGCAGAAATACATTAAATAACATACATTGATTTGATTACCATTGTCTTTCATTATTCTCAGTCCCATTGATAGACTTACACTACTATCTTTGTCCAAACTGTGTGTTATTCTATACATTTACTAGTCAGAGAGCGATAACCATGTAATATGGAATTCAAACCATAAGTCCGTTTACTCATTTGATCACTGCGCCACACACATTTCTACATGAATGAGAACCTCCATGGCTGTGTAACCAATTGAGCTATAAATTAACAGAGAGGAACTTATGTCAGAAATTACTTTTGTGTGTTGTATTATCATTCTTTTACATCTTATTTACACTCACCAATGGAGTAAATAAAATTAACAGAACACTTATTTCAAGAAAAGATGTTGCTTTCCCAGTTATTTATCTACTACTGCTTGTTATTATGATGCAAGTATATTAACTACAAATATGTTAAGTAAATACTTAAAGAACTGATCTATTTACACTGTTCCCTTGCCAGGGTAAAAGTAGATTTTCAGTCCTTGAAATTAAGAATCAGCCAATTTGGAGGCATGTCTAATAATACAAATTTTCAGTTTTATTTTGAATTTTTTGGACTCCTAATTTCTTAAACAGTGACTGCAAGAAGTTTGCTCCATAATATAAAAAATTTAATGCTTCATCCAAGATAAGGAATCAATGCTAACTGGATCTTTGTTGTGTGTGTGTGTGTGTGTGTGTGTGTGTGTGTGTGTGTGTGTGTGTGTGTGAGAGAGAGAGAGAGAGAGAGAGAGAGAGAGAGAGAGAGAGAATCTGAAATGGTATTGTGACAAATACTGTATGGAGTGAAAATCCAGAGATTTCTGAAAAGATCACACTATGACAATCATTACATAAAATCATTGCTTAATCTATGTTTCTCACAAGGGAACCTCCCCATCGCACCCCCCTCAGATTTAGTTATAATTTGGCACAGTGGATAGGCCTTGAAAAACTGAACACAGATCAATCGAGAAAACAGGAAGAAGTTGTGTGGAACTATGAAAAAATAAGCAAAATATACAAACTGAGTAGTCCATGGGCAACATAAGCAACATCACGGATGATGTAAGTACCGGAGCGCCGTGGTCCCGTGAGCAGCTGCGGAGCGAGAGGTCCTTGGTTCAAGTCTTCTCTCGAGCGAAAAGTTTAATTACTTTATTTTAGCAAAGTTATGATCTGTCCGTTCGTTCATTGACGTCTCTGTTCACTGTAATAAGTTTAGTGTCTGTGTGTTGCAACCGCACCGCAAAACCGTGCGATTAGTAGACAAAAGGACGTGCCTTTCCAATGGGAACCGAAAACATTTGATCCAGGAAAACACGTCTGATATATTCTATACAACACTGGTGACGGCATGTGCGGCACATGACAGGAATATGTTGTCGACCCACCTAACTTGCACACTTGGCGAATGGGTAAAAAGATTCTTCTACCTTGCCCAATTTAGGTTTTCTTGTGGATGTGATAATCACTCCCAAAAAAGTGATGAAAACATAAGAGTGTGTCACATAAACTGCAACAAACGAATGCAACAGTTTCACAGTCGCACAGTTTTCTCTGTGCTCTGTCAAAACACGTTTTTAACGTTTTCAAATTTTTCCGTGTGTAGACCGTCAAATCCTGCATATGTCCAAGCAAATCTGAACATGTCCTGGAATTTTGGAGAGCGAAGTTGATTATGTGTGAGTGCCTGAACTCTGATAATCATCTGAAAATAAAAAATTTAACTTTTCACTCGAGGGAAGACTTGAACCAAGGACCTCTCGTTCCGCAGCTGCTCACGCTAACCACGGGACCACGGCGCTCCTGAGCCCACTTTATCCTAAATGTTGCCTATCATGTGCATGGACTACTCAGTTTATATATTTTGCTTATTTTTTCATAGTTCCACACAACTTCTTCCTGTTTTCTCGATTTATCTGTGTTCAGTTTTTCAAGGCCTATCCACTGTGCCCACTTATAACTAAATCTGAGGGGGGTGCAATGGGGAGGTTCCCTTGTCAGTAAGAATCAACATTCAGTGTGGTAAGAGTCTCTGAACTTTAACATATACAGGGTGGTCCATTGATAGTGACCGGGCCAAATATATCACGAAATAAGCATCAAACGAAAAACTACAAAGAACAAAACTCATCTAGCTTGAAGGGGGAAACCAGATGGCAGTATGGTTGACCCGCTAGATGGTGCTGCCATAGGTAAAACGGATATCAACTGTGTTTTTTAAAGTAGGAACCCCCATTTTTTATTACATATTCGTGTAGTATGTAAAGAAATATGAATGTTTTAGTTGGACCACTTTTTTCGCTTTGTGATAGATGGCGCTGTAATAGTCACAAACGTATAAGTACATGGTATCAAGTAACATTCCGACAGTGCGAACAGTATTTGCTTCGTGATACATTACCTGTGTTAAAATGGACTGTTTACCAATTGCGAAAAAGGTCGATATCGTGTTGATGTATGGCTATTGTGATCAAAATGCCCAATGGGCATGTGCTATGTATGCTGCTCGGTACCCTGGATGACAACATCCAAGTGTCTGGACCGTTCGCTGGATAGTTACCTTATTTAAGGAAACAGGAAGTGTTCAGCCACATGTAAAACGTCAACCACGACCTGCAACAAATGATGATGCCCAAGTAGGTGTTTTAGCTGCTGTCACAGCTAATCTGCACATCAGTAGCAGACAAATTGCTTGAGAATCAGGAATCTCAAAAACGTCCGTGTTGAGAATGCTACATCACCATCGATTGCACCAGTACCATATTTCTATGCACCAGGAACTATATGGCGATGACTTTGAACGTCGTGAACAGTTCTGCCACTGGGCACAAGAGAAATTACAGGACGATGACAGATTGTTTGCACGAGTTCTATTTAGCAACGAAGCTTCATTCACCAACAGCAATAAGGTAAACCGGCATAATATGCACTATTGGACAACGGAAAATCCACGATGGCTGCGACACGTGGAACATCAGCGAGCTTGGCGGGTTAATGTATGGTACGGGTTTATGGGAGGAAGGATAATGGCCCCCATTTTATCGATGGCAATCTAAATGGTGCAGTCTATACTGAGTTCCTACGTAACATTCTACTGATGTTACTACAAGAGGTTTCACTCCATGACAGAATGCGATGTACTTCCAACATGATGGATGTCGGGCACAAAGCTCGCATGCGGTTGAAGCGGTATTGAATAGCATATTTCATGACAGGTGGATTGGTCGTTTAAGCACCATACCATGGCCCGCACGTTCATCGGATCTGACGTCCCCGGATTTATTTCTGTGGGGAAAGTTGAAGGATATTTGCCATCGTGATCCACCGACAACGTCTGACAACATGCGTCAGCGCATTGTCAATGCATCTGCGAACATTACGGAAGGGGAACTACTTGCTGTTGAGAGGAATGTCATGACACGTATTGCCAAATGCACTGAGGTTAACGGACATAATTTTGAACATTTATTGCATTAATGTGGTATTTACAGGTAATCACGCAGTAACAGCATGGGTTCTCAGAAATGATAAGTTCACAAAGGTACATGTCTCACATTGGATTAACCAAAATAAAATGGTCAAACGTACCTACGTTCTGTATTTTCATTTAAAAAATCTACCTGTTAACAACTGTTCGTCTAAAATTGTCCCCCATATGTTTGTGACTATTACAGCGCCATGTATCACAATGCGAAAAAAGTGGTCCAACTAAAACATCTGTATTTCTTTACGTACTACACGAATATGTAATAAAAAATAGGGGTTCCTATTTTACAAAATGTAGTTGATATCCGTTTGACCTACAGCAGCGCCATCTAGCGGGCCAACCATAGCGCCATCTGGTTTCCTCCTTCAAGCTAGACCAGTTTCGTTCTTTGTAGTTTTTTCGTTTGATGCTTATTTCGTGAGATTTTTGGCCCGGTCACTATCAATGGACCACTATATATATAAACAAAGATGATGTGACTTACCAAATGAAAGTGCTGGCAGGTCGACAGACACACAAACGAACACAAACATACCCACAAAATTGTGTGTGTATGTTTGTGTTCGTTTGTGCGTCTGTCGACCTGCCAGCACTTTCATTTGGTAAGTCACATCATCTTTGTTTTTAGATATATTTTTCCCACGTGGAATGTTTCCCTAGGGAAACATTCCACGTGGGAAAAATATATCGGAAACATTCCACGTGGGAAAAATATATCTAAAAACAAAGATGATGTGACTTACCGAACGAAAGCGCTGGCAGGTCGATTGACACACAAACAAACACAAACTTAAAGCTTTCGCAACAAACTGTTGCCTCATCAGGAAAGAGGGAAGGAGAGGGAAAGACAAAAGGATGTGGGTTTTAAGGGGAAGGTAAGGAGTCATTCCAATCCCGGGAGTGGAAAGACTTACCTTAGGGGGAAAAAAGGACGGGTATACATCTACATCTACATCTATACTCCGCGAGCCACCTTACGGTGTGT
Source organism: Schistocerca nitens (assembly GCF_023898315.1). Taxonomy (NCBI): domain Eukaryota; kingdom Metazoa; phylum Arthropoda; class Insecta; order Orthoptera; family Acrididae; genus Schistocerca; species Schistocerca nitens. Next base: position 139,335,168 of record NC_064620.1, on the reverse strand, counting down.
GGCGGAGGGTACTTATTGTACCACTATCTGATCCCCCCTTCCCTGTTCCATTCACGAATTGTGCGTGGGAAGAACGACTGCTTGTAAGTCTCCGTATTTGCTCTAATTTCTCGGATCTTTTCGTTGTGATCATTACGCGAGATATATGTGGGCGGTAGTAATATGTTGCCCATCTCTTCCCGGAATGTGCTCTCTCGTAATTTCGATAATAAACCTCTCCGTATTGCGTAACGCCTTTCTTGAAGTGTCTGCCACTGGAGCTTGTTCAGCATCTCCGTAACGCTCTCGCGCTGACTAAATGTCCCCATGACGAATCGCGCTGCTTTTCGCTGGATCATGTCTATCTCTTCTATTAATCCAACCTGGTAAGGGTCCCATACTGATGAGCAATACTCAAGAATCGGACGAACAAGCGTTTTGTAAGCTACTTCTTTCGTCGATGAGTCACATTTTCTTAGAATTCTTCCTATGAATCTCAACCTGGCGCCTGCTTTTCCCACTATTTGTTTTATGTGATCATTCCACTTCAGATCGCTCCGGATAGTAACTCCTAAGTATTTTACGGTCGTTACCGCTTCCAATGATTTACCACCTATGGCATAATCGTACTGGAATGGATTTCTGCCCCTATGTATGCGCATTATATTACATTTATCTACATTTAGGGAAAGCTGCCAGCTGTCGCACCATTCATTAATCCTCTGCAGGTCTTCCTGGAGTACGTACGAGTCTTCTGATGTTGCTACTTTCTTGTAGACAACCGTGTCATCTGCAAATAGCCTCACGGAGCTACCGATGTTGTCAACTAAGTCATTTATGTATATTGTAAACAGTAAAGGTCCTATCACGCTTCCTTGCGGTACTCCCGAAATTACCTCTACATCTGCAGATTTTGAACCGTTAAGAATGACATGTTGTGTTCTTTCTTCTAGGAAATCCTGAATCCAATCACAAACCTGGTCCGATATTCCGTAAGCACGTATTTTTTTCACTAAACGTAAGTGCGGAACCGTATCAAATGCCTTCCTGAAGTCCAGGAATACGGCATCAATCTGCTCGCCAGTGTCTACGGCACTGTGAATTTCTTGGGCAAATAGGGCGAGCTGGGTTTCACATGATCTCTGTTTGCGGAATCCATGTTGGTTATGATGAAGGAGATTTGTATTATCTAAGAACGTCATAATACGAGAACACAAAACATGTTCCATTATTCTACAACAGATTGACGTAAGTGAAATAGGCCTATAATTATTCGCATCTGATTTATGACCCTTCTTGAAAAAGGGAACGACCTGTGCTTTCTTCCAGTCGCTAGGTACTTTACGTTCTTCCAGAGATCTACGATAAATTGCGCACACACACACATATCCATCCACACATATACAGACACAAGCAGACATCTCACAAGCAGACATATTTAAAGTGGTCTTTAAATATGTCTGCTTGTGTGTGTGTGTGTGTGTGTGAGCGCGCGCGCGCGAGTGTATCAGTAGTTAAAAGGAACAAGAAATCGTTCATGTTCACAAACTTTTACAAGAACACATGTACTGTTCCTTCTCCTCCTTTGTTAAAATATTTATTAATGCATGTTATATCATGCAGCCCATCCCCATATTTCAGGCAGTAACTACCACCACATCTTCCATGCATCCACTTACACCTGTTGCTGCTCTGGTTGGATAAATTCTGCATTTCCAAAACAATCTTTAGTGTTCGGCAACAATCTTTACACAAACTATTAAGTGTAATTTCAAGTTTAGACATAGAGAGCATTTCACTTCACAGCACAAAGTTACCTGGCAAACTGGAGTACACTGTAGTGATGCCATTCAAATACTCATCCTTTAGTGTGATACATACTGCTTGAAGCTCTGCCTTGGAGTGGTCACTCAGTTTAGCACCATCAACTGATGACATCCGTTTACAAATTATAGCTCATAGGTAACCTGAAAAGGATGCAACATAACTGAGCACCATCTTTTGGGGGGTAACAATGTTTTGTAAATGCCAGCAGTACACAATCATCTCCACATGATCAATTTGGTACCTAGGCTTCTGAACAAACAGTAAGCTCCCTCCCTTCAGCAGTGTTTAAAGCGAACAATGAGATACTTGGTGTGGAACCTAGAACAGCCTAGTGCTATTTACTTCTCAGGCTTGCAGTCTGTCAAGTTCATACACGAATTGGATTTAGTCAGGTTTTGTGCTGGATCGTGCATAGATATCCGACACTTCCCAGCACAGTAAGGATATTTGAGAGCAGTGCCTTTTGAGAATAGGATCATCCAACCAACAAATAAAATTTCAATGTGGGTTTATATTTAAAGACGATAATGCATGAACACACTGCACCCACCTTCCTTCAACTGGCAGAAATTAACTGAAAGGAATGGCATACAGTCCTGCTGACATGTACCGTAGTGAAAATGGTTGGGACCTGACATGACAGGAAACCACCTCAAACACTGTAAGACCTCAGGAGTGCTACAGATTTTAGCAGCAGTGTGTCCAGAACCTTTTGCACAACATACCAAGGTGCCATATGTGTTACAATTTATGGAGTGAAGCAATATGGTATTGAATGATTGAATGTTACCCAGCAGCACAGTTTGATTGAACAAGTGTGTATTTTTAACAGTCAGTCTCTCTCTCTCTCCCCCCCCCCCCCCCCCCACACAAAATGCTTTTTCTTTCATTTCTCATCCTTCCATAACCTTAGTTCAAATACATTCAGAATCATGGAGGTGCTGCACAACCCTTTTCTGGACAGCTTATTACATCTAATTTAGCACAACTGCTGCACAATGCACAAATTAAGTACCAGTTTTTTAAACAATTTTCTAGTTTCAAATCTTTTCATTATCGATACTCATTCAAATATGGTACATCTTACTCATCTGTGTCGCCCATGAACTACTGCAGATTCTGTCATTACACATATATGTAAGAGTACATCAATAATAACATATGGCGAATGTGATTAATTTGTTCCCCTTTCTGCATTATTCACGTTGTGTCTCAAGGATTTTGTTTGACACTTCCAAAAGATGAGTTCAATTCCAACAGTAAGAAATTAAGGAAGGTTTTTAAAGATTTGTAAGTATCCTTCTAACCTGATACGATTTGGTTTATTAAATAAATTAAAAATCAACTTGTATTTACAACCTGGCCAAGCAAAACATGTGCCTGTTAGAAAAGCAGATGTGTGTTGTGTTGTGGTATGGAAGAGGTTACACTAGTCAAATATGCTGCATAAATGGAAAATAGAGTAATAATGTACTTAACAAGATGAAATAATGTCTTAAAATTACAGAACAAATTATTAAATTACTGGAGGGGGAAAAACCAGAGCATTCTGGTCTGGTTGAAACAGTGTTATTGAGACTCCAGACAAACTCTGTTTGGCCAAGCTTAATGTCAGGCATCTGCTGTTGGCTTCAATTTATATTTTGTTGACAGTTTTTTATTTATAAATGGAACAGCCTTGAAATATCAGAGTTATAACAAAATTAGTTTTTAAAATGTATTAATATAGTGTCATTACACGTTAAAAATCCAGTCTACAACATACACGTAATATAATACATATTTCATTAGGTACAGCATAGAAGACAATAATACACACAATCTTTGTGAAATACAGTCAATATGAAAGTGTGCCAACCCAAATCACCATGAACAAAGTAGCTAATGCTCAGTTCATAAATATGGTAGTCACTTTTCACAAAGATAAATGACAAATGATTTCTAGCCCACCTATCTATCTCATAATGAAAGTGGAAGAGGTTACATTGAATATAATGCCGACGAATATGATAAAAATATGAAACCACAGATCTTCACATTCCACAACTCAAATGTGCGTATGTCTATTATGCCTCTGCACTTCATCATCACTGACTTGAGTTCTGCGGAGCTCCACTTTGGTCAAAATGGCTCTTGTTTTTCAGCAGGTAGGCTGCCAGAAAGCTTATTGGATCAGGAGGCCTGCAAAAGAAATACATGCTGAAGTAAATACAATGCTCTGAAAGAACGAAAGGGTTCATAAACAAATACAGGAAAGTTGCATTTAACACTAAGCGGTTGAAGGGGTAGGGTCATTAGACCAACTACATAATGGTATCATGTTCGGGTTCATGCAGAAGCGATTTACCACTGCATACCTGCCATAACTTACAAATGGGTATCAAAATAATAGAAGCACCTGAGGGAACATGAAAAACACCATAACGAATGCCAAATGACAAAGCAAGACATATGGCTAAGGTTTGCCATGGAATGGGTGACTGCAACTGAAGGCTGTTTACAGAGACTTTCTAAAATTTGTAATGCTGGACACACTTATTTCTTTCAGTAAGAGAAAAATACATACAGCCAACACAGAAATTCAAAAATGTTCCAACTGAAAGATTAGGTTTAACAACAAAAATGATGTTCAACTGTAGATTCATCAAACTCATCCTGCTGAGATCTAGTAAAATGATGAAACATTTTTGCTTTGGAAAGCATCCAGTGCAATGACAGAATGTCTGCATATCCTATGATGCACCAAATCAATGAGCCCCAATAACCTAGACCACAAGGTATCTGCAAGAGCAGGGATTCTCTGCCTGTCACTGCATACCACTTGACATTTTCAGAAATTTTGGTTTATCACTACAGCTTTGTCTTCCAAATATTAAGAGTAGACAGTACAAAAAAGTTACCGTTCAGTACTTTCAGCCAAAAAGAGTCAACTTTCTTTTGTAAGATGATATTTTATTACCTGTTTAGAAAGCTGTGTGCCTCATCCTTGTACACCTGTATTCAAAATGTGAACCTTGTCAATGATACTTACTAAACAGATCGATCTTAATAACCACTGCCATTGTTACTGTCAATGAGAAACGCGAAAACCTTGGTCCTCAGTTCAAATATTTGTTTAAAAATCTCACTGTGAGAGAGCCATTTTATCAGCATGAAGAAGCAAACTTTATCTCCCACATCTTTACACAACAGCACGAGTTGAGAGTAATTGCCTTGATGAAATTTATAACCTCTACAGCATCTGTCAAACCAATGTCAAGAATTTTGGGCGTATCCCTAAAAAACAAATGTTTCTCAGTGCATTACACAGAGAGTACTTTGACAATTAGGTGCAACTTTCTTCACTATAGCTGCCCGTCACGAAGTGACCATACACTGCCTGGCCGTGTCTATACAAATACCAACACATTTAGGCCAAGGAATGCCTACTTTTTAAAAAATAAAGGTTAATCATATCAAAAATAATTTCTGCTGTAGCATATAACTCAAGCAATTTGTAAGATGAAAACTCTTCTCTTATGCGACAGGGAAGTGTGTTGGTACCCCTGCCATTCATGTTGTGTATTACTGATCTTATGGACAATATTAATAGTAACCTCAGACTTTTTGCACATGATGCAGTTATCTACAATGAAGTAATGTTTGAAACAGGCTGCATAAATATTCAGTAAGATCTTGACAAGGTTTCAAAATGGTGTAAAGATTGGCAACTGGCTTTAAATATCTCGAAATTTAAGATTATGCACTTCAGAAAATGAAAAAGAAGTACAACCCTATGACCATAGTATCAGTGAGTCACAGTCGGAATCTGTCAGTTCACACAAATACCTAGGTGTAAAAGTTAATGCAATTACAGCCCTCCGTCGCAAAAATTAAGTCTTTTGACCTGGTTTCGACACTTCTATGAGTGCCTTCATCAGAAATTACATTCAGACTGTTGCTACCTGTGGCTTGACATGTATGAGAAGCCCACAGTGGCTCGCCATCCATGTATTCTTTTTTAAAAATTGTGACTAAAGCTTTATCGCTTGATATTTGCTTTATATGTGACCTGCCAATTTGAACGTAATTTATGATGAAGGCACTCAAAAAAGTGTCGAAACCACGCCATAAGACTAAATTTTTGCAACCGAGGGTTTTAATTGCTTTAGCTGTAATTTGTAAATGGTTGCTGACAACACAGCCATGTTTAGAACCTAAATGTAACACTTGGTAGAGATATGAAATGGAATGATGACACAGGAGCAGTCATGGGTAGAGCAGGCGACAGACTTTGTTTTACTGGTAGAGGACTCTGGAAACATGATCAGTCTACAAAGAAGCTTGCTGACAAATCAATCGTGTGACCCGTCATAGACTACTGCTTAAGTGTGTGGGAGCCATACCAAATAGAACATAGATGGGTATCGAACGTATACAGAGAAGGGCAGCACAAATGTTCACAAGTTAGTTTGATCCATCGGAGATTGTAACAGAGATGTTGAAGAAACTGAACTGGCAAACAGTCCTTAGAAAGCCTACTTAACAAGGTCTCAAAAACAGGCTTTAAATGATGACTCTAGGAATATACTGTATAACCACACACATACTGCTTCTGTTGGGATTGTGACAACACGATTAAATTAATTGCAGTGCACATGGAGGCCTTTAAACAATCATTCTTCTCACACTCCATATGAGAATGGACCGGGAGAAATCCTAGTAACAGGTACAGTGAGGGGTGTACCCTCTGCCATGCACATCACAGTGCTTTGTAAAGTATGGATGCTGATATGTTCAGCATACAAAAATGAGTAACAGTGCCATATCTGTGGCATCAGGACTCTACTCCACTGAAGAGTGAAATAGGTGCTTGAGACTAAACTACTAGGTCATCAGTCCCTTTATCCTACGATAGACATGTCTACATGACTGTAGATCAGAGGTAGCCTACCGTGCAAAATCCAGAGGAAGGAAACCCCCCAAGGTCTGTGAAGGAGAGATAAATGACAAAAAGAAGCAAGGAAGACAGAGAGAGAAAGGCAGGCAAGGGGGCCCAGCTTGCAGTTGTGATAACGTACTGTAAGGCTCGTTGACAATTCTTGTTTTTACCACACTGTTGGATAATTGAAGTTTTTGTATTTCTTTGGTTAATTTTTCCACCAAAACTGCTTGGACCTTGTCTCTACCTGTGGGTGGCAGGAGAGAGTCATCAACTGACTGAAGTTGTTGTCCTTTGTAATTCTAAAACACCCCAAATATGAGGCTTTTATTAAGTTATTACCAGTGTTAATAAAATTTGCTATGCATTTGGATTTTTTATAAAACACAGATTTCCGCTGGAAAAAGCCAATAAGTTTACCAACTCAGAGTTCTTAGAACTTGTGATATTTTAATAAAGAAGGTTTCATGCTTTAATTTTAAAGTGTTTCTAAGCATACGACAAGGGGAACTGGGTTAGCATTCATTTCTGTTCTGGCCTTTAGGGTAAGGCATATTGTAAGTAGCTTTCATCATACTGGCAGTTAGGTGTTGGTTCAGGATTTTTAACCACATCCCTAAAGATAAATGGAGCTTCCTGGCCTAAAAAATCACTTCATGGTTAAACATAAATAATGGGAACTCCTGGCTGGAATATCAATAATGCAAGGAAAAGATAGACTGGGACTCATTGCAATGATGACACATTGCAGACAGGCACAGCAGAAAGACACTTGTACATTAGCTTTCAGCCGAAGCCTTTGGCAGCAAAGGAAATTGTGTCGCATCGCACCTGGCCACCAATCAGCAGATCAATATTTTTGAGCATTTCTGGCCTACTTTGGAGAAAAGAGTGTGCAACTATTATCCAACTCCATTGCTGTTACCTAAACTTGACACTGTTTTGCAGTAACAATGCTGTAAGATTCCCTTTAAAAATCATAAAGGACCTGTACTTACATATTACAAGATGGCAGGAAGCTGTTTTGAATGCCAGTGGGTTTACCACATTGGATTAGACATGGTCTGTGTTATGTACTTTATGTTTCCATATTTTTGTCCAACTCCAGTGTTTAGTCTGATAACATTACTCTGGTACTAAATACAGTTTGCATCATTCTAGTAGGAGAGTCAGTTCCTAGGAGGACTCTTCATAATTCCTCATTCGTTATTATTTTCAACTATCCTCAAATAATGCATTCTAGTTTCATCAGCTGAATGTATTACGCATATAAAGATGACTCAATATCTGTTTTATGATATATATGTATCCTTTGGACTAAACCCAAGTATGTTGGTGGAATTTTGCTTTTAAGTATTTTTAGTGCAAGTCTGATTAAAAAATGTATGGCTATGTTTGAAACTAGTCACCAGTACAAATTACATGCAATTGTGACAAATTTAAGTAAAGAACAATCTAATTTAAGTTGCTGGTCCTTCCCCAACAAAATGTTGGAACTACATTAAATCTGTTGTTCTTGGGTGCTCTCCCAAAAATAAATTTACAACTACCTTTTAGCCTAATATGTACTCTTAGCCCTGAAGTAGAGGCCAATTATGCAAGACAGTGAGATGTGAAATTTCAAATATTATGTTGCAAGTCCCAGAAGAGAACCTCTAATAAGAAAACAATGATGTCCTTAGAGATGGAGCTCAAGCTCCATTTGGGGAAGAATGGGAGAAGGAAACTACTATCCCCTTCTCAAAGGAACCATTCTAACATTTGTCAGAATTTAGTGACACCACTGCAAATCTACTACTCACACCCCAAAAGTGAATCCAGTGTCTTTACTACTGTTACCTCACTTGGCATGGATGCAGAATAGGTATGAATATGGCCTGGCCAAATAAGCATGCTAGAATCAATAGAGATAATGAAATTTGTCAATGGCCCAAATAAAGAGGAAACTCAACAGCAGAAAGGACTACGTGCAATCCTGACCAAGGCTTGAGCACTATCCCACTGGAACTATGAAGTGACATTTTAGTCAATGCTAACAGATACAGGATGTAGCTAATACACAGCTTATCTTTTACAGATAGTTGTCTTGCTGATTCTTTAATCAAATTATCTATAACTGTGTGGTAGTAATCTTCTGGATAATGTCATCGAAGAGTTCTTAATACAGGTAACTAAGTGCAGTACATATCTTACCACGAATTAAAGAAGCTAGAACACTTGCCTTTCTTTTGCTAATGTCGACAGTGCTTGAAGCAATATTGGCACAACAGTCTGGTCCAAGTACTGTCTTGTTGGTAGTGACTGCAGGTCAACCCTGGACTTCTTGGTAGGTGCCTCTCCTGCTGGTGCTGGTGGAGCAGGTGGTGGTTCACTTTCACGAACTGCTGTAGCCTGAAAATTTTATTCCTTGCCGGTGATCCAAATAAACTAATTTCATCACTATGTAAAGGGAATTACAGAATAGTGTTTGGCTAACATGTTCCAAAATGGTCAGTCCAGTGAGATGAAACTGTATTATGAAATAAAATGCAATAAGACAGGAGAGAACATTGAAACAGTCAACACCTGCATGCCACTGACAAACGTACACCTAAAGCATACCATTTTACTGCAGAATTTGATATGTTTGATATTTAATGACAAAATGCACTCATTCTTGTTCAATAATTTCATACTGCTGATATAATTGCCCTTTCCCATAAGAGAGATGGTTATGTTTCATGGATAATGCTTTTCAGGCAGCAGTATCAAACTGTTTGGAAAATACTACACTTCTTTTGAGAACTAAAGTGAAGCAAATTTGACTGTGTGTGCGTGTGTGTGTGTGTGTGTGTGTGTGTGTGTGTGTGTGTGTGTGTGTGAGAGAGAGAGAGAGAGAGAGAGAGAGAGAGAGAGAGAGAGAGAGAGAGAGACCAAATTAGCTTGGGGTCGTGTACAAAGAATTAAATGCCAATGATGGGTACAATACTAACTTGTAAATCATGAGAATAAAGGCTATTTAAGACAAACATAACAAAATATGCAAATTATTTCTGAAAATGGGCAACTTGCTACCTGCCAACAGCTTACCAACATACAATACCTCTATTATCTGATGTGGCACTATTTCTGAAACACCATCTGATAACACTCGATTTATATAGTATAGTAAGAGTATAAGAGTCTTTATTCGCCGTTCAGTATTTTCTTATACAATACAGTGTATATAGTAGGTAACTATATACACTGTATAAGGTCTCCGCTATGACTTCTGCTATAGATTAGATTACATTAGATTTACTTTCATTCCAATTGATCCGTAGTGAGGAGGTCCTCCAGGATGTGGAACATGTCAGAAAAACAACAATACATGACAAATATTTACAACTAAAACAAACAAGCTAACGTACCATTCCACAGCTCCCAAGTGGAATGATAGTCATTTTTTAATGAACACTATAT